>NW_022630996.1:17360091-17960091 GCF_010015895.1 Lontra canadensis
GATGCTGGCGAGGATGCGGAGAAAGGGGAACCCTCCTACACTGTTGGTGGGAATGCAAGCTGGTGCAACCACTCTGGAAAACAGCATGGAGGTTCCTCAAAAAGTTGAAAATAGAACTACCCTATGACTCAGCAATTGCACTGCTGGGTATTTACCCTAAAGATACAAACATAGTGATCCAAAGGGGCACGTGCACCTGAATGTTTATAGCAGCAATGTCTACAATAGCCAAACTATGGAAAGAACCTAGATGTCCATCAACAGATGAATGGATAAAGAAGATGTGGTATATATACACAATGGAATACTATGCAGCCATCAAAAGAAATGAAATCTTGCCATTTGCGACGACGTGGATGGAACTAGAGGGTATCATGCTTAGCGAAATAAGTCAATCGGAGAAAGTCAACTATCACATGATCTCCCTGATATGAGGGAGAGGAGATGCAACAAAGGGGGTTAAGGGGGTAGGAGAAGAGTAAATGAAACAAGATGGGATTGGGAGGGAGACAAACCATAAGTGACTCTTAATCTCACAAAACAAACTGAGGGCTGCTGGGGGGAGGGGGTTGGGAGAGGGGGGTGGGATTATGGACATTTGGGAGGGTATGTGCTATGGTGAATGCTGTGAATTGTGTAAACCTGGCGATTCACAGGCCTGTACCTCTGGGGATAAAAATATATTATACGTTTATAAAAAAAAAAAAAAAAGAATTGACCAAAATCCAGAGCTGCATTTCATAATTGATTTATGCCTTGAGCCATAATCAAGCAATGGACTGGAACACAGATATTCTGTGGAGTCTCTCTTAATCATTAAAAACCAAATATAAGCCACACACAAAATTTAACCATTAAAAGGACTTTGTGTTTCACAGTATCAGTATTGGCAACTTTATAACATGTGCTGGAGCAAGCATAGGAGTCACTGATGGGTTTTGAGAGCTGAGTGTAGCGGGGGCGGGGGGCTCTTGGAGACTTTCGAGTCACACCCTGATCCCCCAGATGCTGACACCAAGGACGGAGGGAGAAACAGTTTGCTTATAAATTGCACAGTTTCTTGGCAGCAAAGTCCACAGGAGGACACTCTGGCCACCTCTTGATGAGGGCCACACCTGAACGGTTTGGGAAGTTCTACAGTCTCTGAACTTAGCGTGACGGCATAAAGGAAGGAGGATCTCTCATCTGTTTGCCACTGCACGTGGTCTTTTCCTGTCTGGTTACTCTTTCCCACCATGTCGAGGCAGCATCTGCTCACTTATTCTTTAGGGTGTTTTGTTGGCTGCCTTTTCTGGGACAGTTTCTCTGATGTTTCCCACACTTGCTCCCAACAGAGTTCGTTGCTGTCTCTTTAGCTACTACTGAACCTTATAGCAACTATTGCACTATCTGGAAGTTTCTGTTGCTTGTCTTATTCCTGGAATGCAATTAGGTGGCACAAGTGGAAGCAATTCTCCTATTTTTCACACTTGCAGGCATCATTGATTATTTATTCTTCTCATTCTCCTATATGAAGGGAGCCCTCATTGTGTATACCAACTTCATTTAGAGAACACCGAGAAAAGCAAGGAATGGACTTCATAAGTGAGAAGATACATAAAAAATTAGATATTGTAAAACACTAATATGTACTATGAAGAAAGTAGGAAAAAGAACAATGTAATAGGTAAATGATACTGGGTGGTCAAGGAAGGACCTTCTCAAAGGGTCTCTCAGTTGAATTGAGATCCAGATGATGGAACTTGGGGTCCATATAAAGATCTGAGAGAAGAGTGAGTATTCTAGGGGAAAGGAAGAGTCCATGAAAATGAGTTAAATTGAGAACAACCCAGGCATCTTTGAAGAACAGAAGGAAGCCAGTGTAGAGAGAATGGAATGAACAAGAAGAATAGTAAAAGATGAAGAGTGAGAGATAAGCAGGGGCACATCCCAGAGGGTCTTGTAGGCCATGGAGGAGTTTGGTTTATAGTCTAGAAGCAATGAGAAGCTGTTAGAGGTATAAGAGCTCTAATAGACGCTGTTAGAGGTATAATTCATATTTTTAACAAGTCACTTTTATCTACTGAACTTTGACTTGTCCTCAGACTCTTAACGCTATATGTTGAGCAGTCTACTTTTTGATCAGTTTTCATTTAAGGGAGGGGGGAAGCCCTTTAAGGAATTGTTACTAAACTCCTTGAGGGCCACCTTCATGTTCTAAACTTCTGTGTGCTGAGCACTTTGTACTGTGGCTGGCGAAGAGTAGATTCTTAGTGAATATTTGTTGTTTGAATGAATGGTTTCTGAATTATTTTATTCTTTGGAATAAAGAAGTAGTAAGGATCTCTCTGTTGGGTAATTTTTTTTAAAGTATGTCTACTAAGTGGTAGGTGGTAGCATATTGTGAAAATTAATTGACATCCCAACTTATCTCAATTCACTTCAAACATTTTTCAGTTCTATAAAATTCAGGTATAGTTAAGCCGGGAGGTGACAGAGAGGAGCCTCTTCAAAGCCCTGGAAGTTCCAGCTATATTGTTTCACTCACTTTTAAGCATCAGGTGGAGAAGGCCTGGCGTACATCTGTCTCTGGTATTATGGCAGACTGAATGTTTTGAGAAATTCCTAATTACGCACACCGAGAAATGCTGGATATCATACAAAAGTGTAGCCAAACTCATACAAATTCAGGGTAAATTGGGCTAAATAGGGAGAGATGTCAGCTCTGACATCAGGGCGGTGAGCGAACAACCTTAACTATGGCCTGCCTTGGGGCTGTGTGAAGATAACGGAAACCTGGAGCCTCAATTTCTGTCACACAACAGAAGCTGTTGCTGGGGGGCGGTGTGGTAGAATAGGAGACAAGGTCTTGGATGCTATGAGGTAGTGACTCAGGCCTGATTAAGAGCTTGCAAAACCAGAAGGTTTGAAGATCTGTATGCTCTGTGAAAAGATGGATTGGCAAAGAAAGTTGCTGTGATAAGTTGCTTGTTCCAGCCTTGGCTGGAAACGGGGTAATAAAAAGAGTCCTGAGAATTATGACCTCATGAGGATTTTGGGTTTAAATTTACGTTATCCACATATGCTGTCCAGGAAACCTCAAGTTAAAGAATTGGGTTAAGTAGATTCTAATGCGAGACTCAGAATGCCCGTAAAATAAGACAAAGATCCCTTTGGAGGAACGCCCCCACAACTGAGGCTCTTTAGGAACCCCACAGACTGAGATCAGCCGTGTATGAGTTCATAATAAAATGTTACTAATTACAGAGTGTACAAGTTACAAGCAGAAACAAAAACAATAGAATTAGACTCCCCAAGGACTTCAATATAAGGATTATCAGAGTCAGAATATAAACTAAGTATCCTGAAAATATTTATAGAAATAAAAGACAGTATTTAAAACATGAGCAAGGAAGAAGAGCCTGTTTAGTCACGGGGTGCCTGGGTGGCTCAGTCGTTAAGCAGATGCCTTCTGCTCAGGTCATGATCCCAGGGTGCTGGGATTGAGCCCCGCATCAGGCTCCCCACTCAGTGGGAAGCCTGCTTCTCCCTCTCCCACTACCCCTGCTTGTGTTCCTTCTGTCACTGTGTCTCTGTCAAATAAATAAATAAAATCTTTAAAAAAATTATTTAGAATTTGAAAAAGAACCAAAATGAAACTTTGGAAATAAAGAAATTATATATATAACTATATATCTATATATAATTTTTAAGTTTTTAATTAAATTCTACTTAGCATATAGTTTCAGGAGTATAATTTAGTGATTCATTACTTACATATAACACCCAGTGCTTATCACAAGTGCCCTCCTTAATCCCCATCACCCATTTAGCCCATTCCTGCCCACCTCCTCTCCAGCAACCCTCAGATTGTTCTCTTTGGTTAAGACTCTTAGAATTTTCCTCTCTCTTTCTCTCTCTCTCTTTCTCTCTCTCTCTTTCTCTCTCCCCTTTCCCTATGTTCATCTGTTTCATTTGTTAAATTCCATATGAGTGAAATCATAGGATGTTTGTTTTTCTATGACTTATTTCATATAGCATAATACACTGTAGCTCCATCCACATCATTGCAAAGGGCAAGATTTCAAGGACTATTATATTTTAAATTGAAAACTGAGAGGGGCAAAGAGTTTTAACTACCAAGTTTTTTGAAAATCTGACTGATAAGGAGTTTGGATTTATAATATTTTAAAAAAGTCTTATACGTAGAAAAATGTAAACACCATAATTATATAACCTGATGAATTTTCACAAATTATATGCATCATGGAACTAGTATTCAGCTTAAGAAACAGAACCTTATCAGCATCTCAGAAGCTCACTTCATGTACTTTTCCAGATAATCTCCCTACTCCAAGGGCAAAACTAACCTGAATGCTAATACCATAGTCAGTTTGCCTGTGTTTTTTTTTTTTAAAGCATTTTATAAATTTATATAGGACATACTTTTTTGGATATGACCTTCATCTCTCAGCATATGAAAATGATAAAAATATGAAATTCATATTTTTCTATATAGTTGTAGTTTGTTACTTATTTAATATAGTGTTCCATTGTGTAAGTATATCACAATTTATTTACTCATTCTACTGCTTGGAATTTGGGTAATTTCCAGTAATTATTTATCCATTTCTCTTGGTTTATACCTAGGAAGGGAATTGTCAGGTCACAGAGTATGATACATTCAGCATTAGTAGAAATTGCCTAACAGTTTTCAACCTTTTTCTAACCCTGGTGAAATCTTGTGTGGCAATTCAACAAAACCATATTCAAAATGTCAAAATACATATACAGGGGCACCTGGATGGCTCAGTTGGTTGAACATCTGCCTTTGGCTCAGTCATGATTTCAGGGTCCTGGGATCGAGCCCTGCATTGAGGCTCCCTGCTTAGTGAGGAGTCTGCTTCTCCCTCTGTCACCCCCCCACCATGCTCTCCTCTCTCTCTCTGAAATAAATAAATAAAATCTTTAAACAAACAAACATACAAAACCTAATGGAATAATGGATTAACAACAGATTAAACCCAATGAAGAAAGAATCAGTGACCTGGAAGATAAGTATGAGAAATACCCAGTATGCAGCTCAGAAAGACGAAAGGATAAAAAAGAGATTAAGAGACATAAAAGATAGAAGACTTATGTCTGATTGAAGAAGGCTCAGTGGAACTGAGTCAGAGAAAGAAAACCTAAAAATATCTAACTCGCCATTATCAAACAGAAAATAGGCACCACACATGTAGAAATTTTTTATAATTCTAGTATATGTGCTTTATTTAACCCAATATATACAAAATATTCTTATTTCAACAGGTAATCAATATTAAAATTATTGAGAACTTTTACATTCTTTTTTTAAATAAAGTCTTCAAAATCTGTTATGTGACCATTTACTTACAGAAAATCTCAGTTTGACCTCATTTCAGGTGCGCCGTAGCCACATGTGGCTAGTGATTACCTGATTAGACAAAGCAGGTGGAACCAATGAAGGTATGTAGGGAGGAGAAATTGACCACAGTTTACCAGGTGTCTGAAGGAATGAGCCAGATGAAGCAGAGTGATGTTTTGTGGAGGTGGGGGAATGTGGGTTAGTGTAACATCACAACTGGCATTGGGCTTTGAGTTTACACACACTCATAGCCCTCTGTACACTTACGACACCCTTCAACATCCAGTGAGCTGCAAAATTACAGCTGTTGAGTAGTTCAGAGCAATAGTAAACAATAGCTTAGTATAAGAAGAGAAATCTATCGTATCTGTTGAATTTACAGGGGGGATTTAGAAACTTGGAATTTAATTATCTTCATGCAGATTTGACCAGAAGCCTAAAGTGAGCATGTCTGACATTTACCTCAAAGTTCACTGTGTGTATTAATAGAAGCAGGCAGGTTGGATGTGACTTTCATTTCTTTGGCTATAATGATATGAAAACTTGACAATGAATACAAGTAGGTTGTTACCATGGTTTTTATCTCTCAGTTAAAAGATAACTCCATGTCCTAGTGTGCTCATACAACACAAAAGCTATATGATCAGGCTCTGAATCAAATACCTATGAACTTGACCCAAATAACCTCAGACTTCCTGGGAAATTCTGTTTGGGAAGATAGGTGGCTCTAGTCAGTTGGGTCACTCTTGCAACAGCTTCAAAAGCAGTGAAGTGAGATGCCTGGAACCTCTGTCTAGCCTCTGCTGTTTGAAAAGTAGTAATAAGATTGAAAATGCAGTTTTGTCTTTAAAAACACCTCTAAAGTGCTGTATTTATTTGTGTAACGACAACACTTTTATGCTGGCTCTGCCAGTCCAAAAATAGGGGTGTGACTGTTATGCAAGGGATGCCATTATATAAGGTTGTGATCTTTATGATGGGAAAAAGTCTTCTTTTTCCCATAGTCTAAGTATGAGACCGACTCAGCCAAATTAAGTACTGTCATGTGTTTATGAGGCTAGCAGTAAAATTATTAGTTTAACCCAATTATCTAGAATGTTCTATACTAACTTGGAGATACTCTTGGCATCGGTTTCAGAAGTTTATGAAACAGTCTCAGTCGAATAAAGTAGAACCTATACTAAGTTGACCATCTTACGAAATATGTGAAGTCCTGTCCATCAGAGGTTGAGCCTTTTATTTGTGCCTATTATTTGTGAAACCAAAGGGAACTTTTCATAGCCAGTGTCCTCCTAGGCTATGAGATTGAGTTTACTAGTGATGCTGAAGATCATCTAGTGGAAAGTGTATTAGGAGTTAAGAGTTTCTGATTGTGTGACTGGAGGAAAGTCACTGATCACTTTACTTTTGGATGCTTTTGCAATTAAAAACAGATTCCTCATATACAGTAGGATTGGAAGAAATCTTAGGACTCATTTATTCTTACCTCTCATCCAAATTACTAGAACTCTCTAAAGCAACTGTGACGAATGACCATCCAGTTTTGCCTTGAATGCTGGACCGGAGTTTACTCCCTTATGACATTGTTTGCTCTATCACTTGGTATTTCACAGGGTTAGAACATTCTCCTTTGTATTGAGAGATAAAACCTTTTTAGCCAATGCCCACCTCATAGGATGCTTGGGAGGTAAAGCAACATAAATATTGAAAGTTCTTTAAAAAAAAAAAAAAACAAAGTTAAAAGACAGTATATAAATCAGCAGCTATATGTCACTGTTTACAGAGTTGAGCCTACATGAATGGAGCTAATCTTATTCATAATGCCTAGATCCTTGCTGTTCTTTCAGCAGCTCCCCAAACTAAAAGAATCAACATCTTTGTGGTGTGACTTTGTAATTTAGTCATTGAGCTACCGTGGGTGTCTCTTGGAAGTAGGGAAAAGAATTCTGCCTCTCTAAGGTTGACCAGGGACCCTCACATTTTTTAAAAGCTGATTTCATGCTTATCCTCAGGATCTAACGTCTAAACTCTTAGCAGCGTTAGGAATTCTCTCACTTCTATTGCTTGCCGGGACTCCAGAACCTTGTAGTTTTTCAAGAGCAGACATAGTGTGTGAATTACATGTGTAGGATTTCTTTGGTTCATTCTACACTTTCCACTCTGGAAACTCTGAATCCAGTTCTAAATGTTTGGAATTTAGACTTGGGCAGGATGGGATGTGGCGAATAATAGAGCAGCAGAACCAGACAGGATACTGAATTCTCATCGTTTCTGGAGGGGGTAAACTTCTGTCTCCTCAGTGTTTTCTTTCACTGAAAATTCAACAGCAGACATCTTGGCTGGGCTTCATACTGGGCAGTATATTCTTGACTTTGGAAAAGGTGGTGGGGTGTTAATAAGCTTCCTTTCTAATTTGGCACTTAGTGCTGGTTCTAGGGTAATTCCTTCCTAAAAGCTACTATGTATCCCTGCTCCTTCTTAAATGAAGTTCCAGGGGGATTTACTTCTACAGAAGTCTCAGAGTGCAAACTGAAGACACAGTGTTTTGTTCTAGGTGCTAAGTCTTATTGGAGTAGAGAGAGGGGAGAAAACTAAACTATATTTAAATAAACATGGTAGGTCCCTTGGCTCATGGTTGCCTGCCCTTGGTTTCTTGTAGCACCAAGCCAAATATCCATTTTAAGTATTTATATCCCTGATGTTGAAAGAAACATACTCTATTAGACATTCCAAGATTAAAACTTCCGTGGAAAATAGAATTGGGATGTATCCCCAAGGAAAAGTTCAGCATTTAGGGCAAAAACTCAAATAACAGGAAAAAGAAAAGAAATTCAGGCAGCTTACATGCTGGAAAACTCAAGGAAATGACTGAAAACCAGGGAGTGAGACAATTATAGGCAAAGTGGGATTAAGAAGAAGCTGGTGATAATAGATCACGTAAGGTGTACTGACTCCAGTGGTTCGAGGACTGGAAAATGGCAGATCTGTGAGATTTGAGGTGAACAAGTAAGGTGAGCATTATAAAAGCTTTAAATCATTTGCTTGTGGGTCTGCCTCCTGAGAGGATCTTGGGCTTTTTGAGGACGTTGTGGTATAGCAGTCTCAGTGTTGGGTACAAATCCTGGCTCATTACCCAGGTTCCTATACATGTCTTTCAGTTTTCATCATCCATTTATAAGTACAGCTGTTCCAAAGCATCGTCTTTGCAGGGTCATGATGGAGATTGTAATGGCAGGTCAAGCAGTAGCATGGTGGCTGGTGCTTCTTACATGTCAGGCATTATTAGTATCTGTATTTCTATAGCTCAGAATGATATTTGGCTCATAGCTGGCATTTAATAAATGTTTGTTGAATAAATGAGTGAGCATTTCTGATTAGTGTTTTAATAAAAGTTTGATCTAATTTAATTGCTTCATTTAATTACTTCCCTTTTCTGCTGTTTAATATTATTTGGTGTCCTATTAAGACATATAGAAAACTCTAGAATGAAGATTCTGAAAATAATAGAGGGCCAAATGCATAGATAGTAAATATCAATATTTTCTCTTAAATAAGAATATAAGCATTTTATAAATCAAAAATGAATGTTCTTCCATGTGCTTCATCATTTTGCAAATATAAATTAGTATGCAATTAACCATATTTCTATCCAGCTCTGCTTCTCTTCCTATTGATGAATAAAAAATGGCAGCTTTCTCTCCAGCATGTAAGCCAGAAATCTGGGAGTCATCATTGCCTCCTCTCCTTCCCTCATTGCCCATTCCCATGAATGCTTGTGGGCATGTAAGCCATTTCATCTCCTAGTTAGCTTCTGAATTTGTCCTTTGTGTTTATCTCTGCTGTTGTTGCTATTATTAGCCTAGCTATTGTCATCTCTTGTCTAAATTAATATCATAGCACCCTGATGGATAATTAAGGAAAAGTCTTCTAGGAATGTCTCAGGCAACCAGTGTTTGAACTTCCTGCTGGCGAGCTCTCCAGTGTTCATGTACATAGGATTCATGAGACTTAAGCAGCTTGGATTTCTGTGGGTTTGCAGAATGTTGGAGGTGCTTGCTTTCTCTCCGACTGAATTATGTACAAGACAACTGCTGCTGAAGCTAGTTGGACATGAGTTTGAGGTGCACAAGCCTGGAAATTTTTCTGAAGTTTGCTGTTACAGTGCCATATTAATTCCAAGGAAATATAGCTTCTCAGGATTACAGAAGATCTATCTGTGAAAGAATTCACAAAGATAGGGAAATAATTTTTATGTGTATTAGAAAAACACAAGTTACTTAATCCAAATTTATTTAGCAAAGTCTATATGTATCTTCAGGCTACCCTACTTAGGGCAGTTGATAGCCAGGAAAAGTCATATAGGACTATAGAATTCATCTTTTAGAATTTAGAGGCTCAAAGTTTCTGTATCGATTAGGAAAACCCATGTTAAGTGGATTAATAATCTCAAGTCAATTGTTTTAGGAGATGACTTTACCACCTTTGAGGAAGATTATTGACAACCTTACCAGAATGGTTAGGGAATCCAGCTTTTCAGGAATCATAAAGCACCTTGGTGGACTGGCATGACTGCACCTCACACATGATATCCAAGTACTCTAACTCTGTCTGTGAAGGTAGGAAGATGCTAGGATCCAGCACTTGGATGGAGAAATAAATTTATCAGGAAATAAAATTGAGTGGTTTAAGGACTAGTTCTGGGGCTAGTGTCCTTGATGCTGATGGCTCTCGGTTTTCTCATGTATCCATAGCTGGCAGAACTTCCTAATAGAGTCTGTCATGGGTTATGGCTTTTGGAACATCAAGTTTGTGACTTCTGTGGGGATGCAGTTGCCTAAAATGATGGTCATAGAAGCTTCTGTTCCTGAAGGGAAAAGAGGGACCAGTTTTATTTAAAAGTACCTGGAGAGAGGTGGGGAAAGAGATGAGAATAAAGAGGGCTATATGGAGTATAGCTGGAGATGGGAAAAGGTCAGAAGGGGAAGGAGTAGTGTTTGTGAAAGACCATGTGAAAGTGAGCAGGAAAGAACTGTTGGGCCCAGTGGACCAGTCATAACATCAGCAGGTGGGTAAAGCTCCACCACTTTCTCCTCACCTGCTGTAGACCCCAAGGAATATTTGATACCCTGGATGCTCCTTGTGCCCCCAGTAGAGCACAATGGATTGCTGCAAAGCAGCAGTAGAGATGATAGCTCCAATAAGTCAGTCATGTCTTGGTGGCCTTGGAGACATGGCAGTGTACCAGCCCTCTTACCTCCTTATGAGGAGAGGACTAGCAGAAAGGTCAGAGTAGAAAATATAGTGGTTGGTTTTATGCTTATTGAATGTGAAGTGACCCCCAAAATAACTGAGGGATACTTCGAGGGAAGCCTGAGCCCTTATAATTCAGGCGTTAATGGAAATGCATCTTCACTTGTGTTCATGGGCTGGTGAAACTTGCAATATTTGGAATACATACAATGCATTAATGCTAAAATACTACGATTATGCTATTTAATAACATTCAAACATATGAGATAAAAAATTAGTTAACACTAATTTGCAAATGAATCACAGAATTTTTATCCAGATCCTTCTGGATAAAACTTTAGGAATCATCTACTTCAACTTCCACGTTGTACACATTAGAGTCAAAGAACAAAGGATGGGAAGTGAATGAGCTCTGTGATGTTGGGCATGTGAGTGGCAGAGAGTACCATTTTGAGGGTTCCTGGGTCCTAGACCTAACCATTTTAGAATAAAAAGGAAGAGAAGTAGAATTAAAAAAGAAAAATCAGTAAAGAATAACAAGTACTACTCAGTTACACATCAAGTTAGAATTCCAAGAAAGGGGCACCTGGGTGGCTCAGTGGGTTAAAGCCTCTGCCTTTGGCTCGGGTCATGATCCCAGCGTCCTGAGATTGAGCCCCACATGGGGCTCTCTGCTAAGCAGGGAGTTGCTTCCTCTTCTCTCTCTCTCTCTGTCTGCCTTGCTGCCAACTTGTGATCTCTATCTGTCAAATAAATAAATAAATAAAATCTTAAAAAGCCAAAAAAATTATATTTCAACTATAGTTTTATACCAAATACATTAGTCATTCTCTGAATAGTAGTATATATTTAAGAAAAAAAGTCTCTGAAATTTCAGTTCTGTGATTAGGTATCAACATAAATTATGTTTTTTGGTCACTTTACCTTTGGCATCTCCTTCCTGGTAGGTTTTGTTATGAGAGAAATTTGGTGGTGGTGTCACCCCAGAAGGGGACATAGGCCTCAAACAGGCCAGCTTGCTCCCATCTAGAGCCTTGCTGTGGTTACTTCCTCTACCTCAAGTATCTTCCTCCAAATCATCCTAAAACGGTCTCTCTCTTATCTTTTATGGTCAACTCAAGAGTCACCTCTTCTTATCCCCCTTCCCTCCCCAGGCTGGTCATATCAGTCTCCAGTGGCTCTCAACTGGTGGTGATTTTTGTCCCCCAAGAAACATTTACCAATGTCTGGAGACATTTTTGACTGCCAGGACTGCAACGTGGGATGCTAGTGGGTAGAGGCCACTGACAGGGCTGAATATCCTGTAATGCTAACAAGATCGCTCCCCACAACAAAGAATTATCTGGTCAAAAACGTCACTAGTGCCAAGGTTGAGAAACCAGTGCCAAGGTTGCTCCAACCCATTCCTTTAGCTCTGTTTTTTCCAAGGTTGTATGCTAATCTTTGTTTACATGCTTTCCTGTCTCCTCCCATCCCACCCCCCTTGAATGAAAGCTTTACAAGTCCAGGAACTGGGTTTCATCCACTGCTGTAAATGCTTCCAGGACAGTACCGTGCACATAGTAGGTGCTTCATAAGCAGGAGTTAAATTGATCCAACGAATGACCTTATTACTACTGTTGGAAAGATAACGCACAAGGCCATTTGGACTAGGGGTGCAGCATTCACGTGGTTGAAAGACACTGAGGCAAAAGCACCAGGTAAAATGGAAGGGTTTTTTTCTTTTTGGTTTCATACAATCAGGATCAGCACGATTTTGTCTTTAAGAAAACCAACAAATGAAAAAAGGTGAAGGTTATTGAAAATATGTGGGTGCGCCTGGGTGACAGCTGTTGGTGTAATCCTGTGGCTCCTGCAGTAGTGGTTATCTAGGCTCAGACTGCAAAGGGGATGGAAATGAAGCCATTCGTACATAAGCTACATTGGGCAAGGAGTAACAACTTATTGATTCAGGGTGTCCAGGAAGGCCATGTTTCTTCTCCATGCCTTTTCATTCCTAGTCTGGGTTGACTTGAGAACACAAATTCTACTCAGATGTATTAACAGCCTTCTAATGTAAGCTATTGCTCATGAAGAAATGAAAAGAATTATTTGAAGCACTCACAATAGGTCAAAGTTTCAAGATGATTTATTTTACCTGATACGTTATAAAAAATGAGAGAGCAACCCCGTGCTAATGCCAAATTAGAGATGCATCAGTACAGTTTTCTCAATAGAACTGAATAATGGTGAGCGCATCTAACTAGCAAATGTGATCAGGAGCATCAGGGAAATAAAGACTGAAAAGTGCCTTAACAGCTATTAAAATTCACAGATGTCAAATCAAGTAAAAGATCTGTTTATCACCCTCTGAGCACTCCGTAAAATGCACATCCGAGGGCTAGGAAGTTTCTAATGGCAACTGCTGCACTTTTAGAAACCTCAGTGGAACCCTTGGCTCTCTGATATTAAGCTCTTCTAGTGTCTTGCTGCAGAATGAGGAAGCTGCTTTCCTGACCACACAGCTTCTGTACGATGTAACTGCGAAGACTGTGCTTTGCCAGGACTGTCTGAAGGCAACAGTGAGAGTCAGATATGGGTAATAATGCATTGGAGATGGTTGGGCCATGTCCTGTGTTTCACAAAGTCTTGCACAAACAGCTTGATATAGAATATTACAGAATAGGAAAAGCTGCTTTCCCGTGTTTGCTCTTTCTGTCTTCAGTTCAGTGAATGTTATGCACATTCTCTGCATAGCTTGGCTACTACATTTTTTTATGCTGTGAAAATATAAATTAATTAATGAACTCCATAATCAATTAGAACTGTACTACATGTTGACAGTGACTCATATTTGGTAGTTGTTGATAAAAGGTTAACTTCCAGGATGCCTGGGTGCCTCAATCGGTTAAGCATCTGCCTTTGCCTCAGGTCATGTTCCCAGGGTCCTGGGATCGAGTCCCACATCAGGTTCCCTGCTTCTCCCTCTGTCTGCTGCTCCCCCTGCTGTGCTCTCTCACTGACAAATAAATAAAATCTTAAAAAAAAAAAAAGTTAACTTCCTTTAGCTGTCCCTCATTGTATCTGTAAAAAGAGAGTGTTTCAGAGTGAGTATTTGTATTCGTGACTGTCAAATGAGACAGTATGAAAGCAATTTATAATTATAGAATACAGTATCAGCATAATCAATAGAGATGACAGATTTTATGATCTCAGATAAGACAAAGCTGTGCATCTGTTGAGAACCTGATGAAGATTTCATATTAACTTTGACTTCCTCTGAAATTCATTAGTGATGGAGAGTTGAGTAGTTTTTTGCATCCTCTATATACTGGGTCAAATAGTGTGCCCCCAAATTAAGGTCCACTTGGAATCTCACAATGTGACTTTATTTGGAAATAGGGTCTTTATAGATATAATTGGTTAAGGTAAGGTGAAGCCCTACTGGATTAGGATGGGCTCTAATCCAGTGACTTCTATCCTTATGAGGAGACGAAACAGAGACACAGACAGACACCCAGGAGAAGGCTGTGCAAATATGGAAACAGAGATTGGAGTAATCCGTCTGAGAGCCAAGGAGTGCCAAGAATTACCAGCCACCAACAGAGGCTGGAAGAAGCAAGGAAGAATCCTTTCCCAGAGCCTTCAGAGGAAGTGTAGTCCTGTTGACACCTTGATTTTGGACTGGCAGCCTCCAGAACTGTGAGAGAATCAATTTCTGTTGTTTCAAACTATGCAGTTTATGGTACTTTGTTGCATCCCCCCTAGAAAACGAATACACTATGCCTCCTCTCTTTTTATTGGTTAGAATTTTGCATAATTTAAAAATGATGTAAGGATTGTTGCTTTAACTTGAACATAAAGATTGGTAAGAGGTCTTAGAACTTTACTGAAATTCTGATGCTGTGGATATTAAATCTGACATTATCTACATGTTTAAGTGCCCAAAGTATTGATTATTTTTGGGATAAACTCTGAGTTGGGGCAAATCCGTGAACTTCCAGTTGGTCAGTCCTATCCATTTGCTAAACAGGTAAACTTAACATAGACCAGAAATGGTGGTGGTGGGGTGGGGAGTCTAATCTGCTGTTAGACAGATTTTCATAATGGAATTCTCCTTTTTAAAATTAAAATTATATTCAGTGTTTTGACCATGGCCACATAACTGATCCGAAAGTTCTATATTACATCCCAAACTATTTTGGGCTATGTGGGTTGCAGAAGGTAGGGAAATTAGGCAAGTTTAATCTATGACTGTGCTGGTGCTTCCAGGGAGGGATTCTGTTTTCTTCTTGATATTACCCCCCCCCCCCCCCCCCCCAACCCACTGCAGGGGCCCCCCCCGGCCCCCGGTAATCATTTGTCGAGTCAGTGTAGTTGGATATAGAGAATGGCAATGGGATTGTGTTGATACTTCCTTTGGGAACTGAATCATGCATCCAGAACATCTCAATCACTGCTCAATTTTAAAGTGCTATGGAAGACCAGATAAAGGCACAGATTTTGGTGAGGTTTACATTTATGTAGTCTTTCCATGCTTCCTCAAGCTCATAGCACCTGCAATTAGTTAGTACCAAAGCTGTTTCCTTCTCTTCTTTAGGAAAAATGTACTCGTGATAGAACCTCTACATGTAACTGAAAGCATTCCTGGTTATTTGACCTGCATCTACAAAAAAAGCAAAGCTGAAGTTAAATACTGTAAAAAAAATCAGTAGTGTAATGAACTGAATAATATTTTGTCTGAAGCCCTTTTTTTTTTTTTTTTTTTTTTTTTGTTGTTTTTCTGTTTAGAGGATCTTTCTGCCACTTAACAGTGGGCACTGCCCCTGTCATCATGTTCCTCTGGCTCATTAAGGTCTCATGCTGAGCTTGGTCTCTGGGAAAACAGGGGAGTGGTTTGCATTTTTCTAAGTGGAGGTACAATTTACGTCTTTAAACAGTAGGTAGTGTGGTTTCAGACAAGGCTGCTACAAGGTGGAGGGATGGCTTCAGGATGGAGTAGAGAAAAATCCTATCCTCATGTGTCTCTCTTCTCTCATAATGTGGCACACTATTTTGGAAACCAAGGCCTGGAACTGCCTCTAGTTGTGATCCTGAAGGGGAGATCAGCATCTGAAGCAACAGAGCCTGACTTTACCATGTGCAATCTCTGCAGAGACTTTATGAAGAGGTCTTGTTTCTCATGTTACATAGAATTTCACATCTATTAAAAAAAAAGAGGGGGGACTGTTAGGAGTGATTTCAAGGTACTTTGTCACTTTTGTAAACTTGCAGTAGACCCAACTTCTTCATTGATGGTGTATGTTCTCATGTTTTTTGAAAGCAATTTCAATTTCTAC
Organism: Lontra canadensis; assembly: GCF_010015895.1. Classification (NCBI taxonomy): domain Eukaryota; kingdom Metazoa; phylum Chordata; class Mammalia; order Carnivora; family Mustelidae; genus Lontra; species Lontra canadensis. The sequence continues at coordinate 17,376,025 of NW_022630996.1, forward strand.
TTAATAAGCATTGAACTGGTTGTCCATTAGCTGTTATCTTTTTTTAAAAGTTTATATTTTAATTCCGGTTAGTTAATTTACACTGTTATATTAGTTTCAGGTGTACCATATAGTGGTTCAGTAATTCATATAACACCCGGTGCTCATCACAAGTGCACTTTTTAATCCCCATCACCTATTTCACCCATACCATCATTCACCTTCCCTCTGTAACCAACAGTTTGTTCACTATAGTTAAGAGTCTCTTTCTTGGTTTGCCTTCTCTCTCTTTATTCCCTTTGCTCATTTGTTTTGTTTCTTAAATTGACATATGAGTGAAATCATATGATATTTGTCTTTCTCTGACTGACTTATTTTGCTTAGCATTACAAGCTTAGCATTATAAGCATTATTAGCATTATATATATTTGCTTAAAATTTAGCTCTGTCCATCTCCTTGTAAGTATCAAGATTTCACTTTTTTGATGGCTGAGTAATATTCCATTGCATATATACCATGTCTTTATTTGTTCATCAGTATGGACACTTGGACTGCTTATGTATCTTGGCCATTATAAATAATGGTGCTATAAATATAGGGGTGCATGTGTCCCTTTGAATTAGTGTTCTGTATATTTTGGGAAAATACCCAGTAGGGCAATTGTTAGATTATAGGGTAGTTCTATTTTTCTATTTTTAACCTTTTGAGGGAACTCCATTCAGTTTAACACAGTAACTGCACCAGTTTGCATTCTTACTAATAGTGTTCAAAGGTTCCTTTTTTTCCACATCCTCAACAGCACCTCCTGTTTCTTGTGTTTTTGATTGTAGCCATTCTGACAGGTGTGAGGTGATATCTCTTTGCAGTTTTGATTTGCATTTTCCTGATAATAAGTGATGATGAGCTTCTTTTCATGTGTTTGTTGGCCATTTGTATGTCTTCTTTGGAGAAATGTCTGTTCATGTCTTTTGTACATTTTTAAATTGGATTGTTTTATTTATTTTTTGTGTGTTGAGTTTTATAATTTCTTTATATATTTTGGATACTAACCGCTTATTGGATATATCATTGCAAATATTTCTTCCCATTAAATAAGTTGTCTTTTAGTTTTGTTGATTGTTTCCTTTACTGTGCAGAACCTTTCTATTTAGATGTAGTCCCAGTAATTTATTTTTTCTTTTGTTACCCCTGTCTCAGGGTACCTATTTAGAAGAAAGTGTCTACGGCCAATGTCAGAGAAGTTACTGCCTTTGCTCTCTTCTAAGACTTTTAAGGTTTCAGGTTTCACATTTAGGTCTTCCAACCATTTTGAATCTGTGTGTGTGTATGTGTGTGTGTGTGTGTGTGTGTGTGGTGTAAGAAAGTGGTCTAGTTTCATTGTTTTGCATGTTGCTGTTCAGGTTTCCCCAATACCATTTTTTGAAGAGACTCTCTTTTTTTCTCCATTGACTATTATTTTCTGCTTTGTCAAAGATTAATTGGCTATAAAATTGTGGGATTATTTCTGGATTTTCTATTATGTTCCTTTGATCTGTGTATCTGTTTTTTGTGTCAGTACCGTACTGTTTTGTTTACTACAGCTTTGTAACATAGCTTGAAGTCTGGAATTATGTTGCCTCCAGGTCTGCATTTCTTTTTTCAAAATTGCTTTGGCCAAGCAGGGTCTTTTTGGTTCCATATAATTTTTGGGACTGTTTGTTCTAGTTCTGTGAAAAATGCTCTATTTGGTATGGATTGCATTAAATCTGTAGATTGCCTTGGGTAATATAGATGTTTTAACAATATTTTTTCTTCCAGTACATGAGAATGTCTTTCCATTTCTTTGTGTCATCTTCAATTCTTGCTTTAGTATTTTATAGTTTTCAGAGTATAAGCCTTTGATGTCTTTGGTTAGGTTTATTCTTAGGTATCTTATTATTTTTGGTGAAGTTGTAAATGGGATTGTTTTCTCAGTTTCTCTTTCTGCAGCTTCATTATTGGTGTATAGAAATGCAACAGATTCTGTACATTGATTTTGTATCCTTCAGCTTGACTGAATTCGTTTATTAGTTCTAGCAGCTTTTTGATGGAGTCTTTAGGGTTTTCTATATATAGTGTCATGTCATCTGCATGTAGTGAAAGTTTTACTTCTTGGATACCTTAAGAGAACATGAAATGAAAAATAGAATGCCTCTTTAGCACGGGGCAATAAAAGCCGTATCTCGAAACCTAGAATAGGATAATGGGCCAAAACCAACAAAACAAAACAAACCCCAACAAACCAGTCCTCCCTAAGGTCCTCCCAAACCCCATACCCAAAAAACAACTCCAAATCAAAAAACTTCATACAGTATCTGAATGAGAAAAAACAATAACAATAGCTAGCATTTATTAAAGGCATACTCTGCACCTCATCCCTGGGTTCTTTACATGAATCAGCTCAGTGAGGCTTCCCAGAAACTTATGTATAAGGACATACAATTTTGTGTATGTCCTTGGTTTCATTTTTATTTTCTAGGAAGCTGATATTCAGATTGGTTCAGAACTTGATTAAGGCCATAGAGCAGACAGTTTTCAAATTCAGCACTGACTACACATAGTTGTGTTCATTATGACATAAAGATTGATTGAATTTTGTCCAGTTTTCATGAATCATGTTGTGACCTGTGCCTGAAATTACATAAATATTAGTTAAACAAATAAACTTTTTTTTAGTCATGAATCAAGGAAAACCTCATAAGGTCCAGAGAAACAAAAATAGCCCTTTTAATGATTCCACAACTAGAAAGCAAAAGAGGTATATAGTATCCATATAATTAAGAGTTCAGATTTCAAATGCTTTCTGCTAAAGAAATCATACTGAAACTATGAGTATTAGTGCCCAGAGGAAGTGAATTTATAAATGTTTTCTTTGCCCACTCTCTGTGCCCCAAATCTTTTAATATTAGGTGCAACAACGAGTAATGTTGTCTCCTTTAATTATGCCAAGTTTCTATTCTGTTCTCCCTAAGTGTCCAACACATTTGGTTCCCACAAATAAATGGACAATATCAAAGAAGTTCCTGGCATATTTTATTGTTTTCCTTCCTATTGTTTGCTCGTTTTTCTGAGAGATTTTTTTTTTTAAGATTTTATTTATTTGACAGAGAGAGACACAGCGAGAGAAGGAACATAAGCAGAGGGAATAGGAGAAGGAGAAGCAGGTTTCCTGCAGAACAGGGAGCCCGAAACTGGACTTGATCCCAGGACCCTGGGATCATGACTTGAGCCCAAGGCAGCCACTTAATGACTGAGCCAGCCAGGCACCCTGAGAGATGTATTCTTTTTCCTATTTTTCCCCTTTTCTTTTTCTGACAGACATGTTTCCTTTCTGATTGTGGGGGATAAACCGTTTTATTTAGTGACTGCAAAAAAAGAAAAACTTAACAAGACAAAACAAAATACGTAAGTCCATGAATTTTGAGTTGTGAAGCATGTTAGGAAAAAATTATTGTTTCTTTGGTCACACCTTCTCCCTCACTAGGATGTGCACAGAGACGGTTAATTAACAACTTTTCTGAGATGCAAAGCTTAAAATAAAACCCAGAGTTTGGGGCTCTTCCAATTTCTGTGACGGTTGTCTACCTGTACAGGTTGTTGAAGTTTTGTGAAATTATCTTCTTAAAAAGTAGCTTACAAGTAAACATAAAATTAAGGAATTTTGCACTTGAGCATTTAAAAATTGAATTAAAAGCCCTTTTGGAAATGGGCTGGAAATCCTGGGAATTTGTTCTAAGGAAGTAAGCCTACTGAGGAAAAACCAACCAACTAATTAACTAACTGACCAAAGAACTATCCTCAAATCCATATAGATAAGCTATCTAGGAACAACCTAAATGATTGACATGAACTCGTGATTACAAATATAATAATAATTATCATATACTATTAAATATTTATTATTATAATAAAGCAAATATCCTAGAGTGCTTGCTATGTATCAAGCATTCTTCTAATCATTTTATATTAACTCATTTAGCCTTCACAAAAACCTCATAAAATGGGCACTACTATTACCATTCCTCTGTCGTGGATGAGGAAGCTGAAGCACAGAGAACTTAAATGACTTGTCCAATGTCAAACAGTTGCAAATGAGAGGATTCAAACCCAGGCAGTCTTGCTCAAGGCTGTGCTGTGAAGCACTTACTTTATTGCCTTCAAATTATGATAAATGAATACACAGGTTGTTTGTACACTAAAGATGATAATTACCAAAAAAGCATAATAATGTGGACCATATACAAAATACTATGTTAATAGTTAATGGATAATTGGCTGTTACCTACATACATATGCTTTTGGTATCTGAGACTTATATGGATAGGGGTTGAAAAATATTATGCAGTAATAAAGTGGTGGTTCTAGGAGATGAGAATTGCCCCTCAAATTAGGATCATATTTCTTCATGAATGAGTAAATTATATTAAAATGCTAACTATTCATATTTGTATTTGTTTTGCTACATATACTGTAGGTGATGTCATTGCATATGTGCCCCATGAAGTAAGAATTTATGACAATGTAGATAGAGATTCAGCAAATGGGCATCTCTTTTAAGGGTTTTTATTTTTGTTCATTTGCCATCCACTCATTTATTCAACATTTATTGAATGTTGGGTTTTTTGTACCAGATCCTATTTAGGTGCTAGGGAAGCCAAAGGTATATAAAAAACCCACGAATATCAGCTTTCAATGAAAAAAGCAGTCATTTTTTGGAGGGAGGAGTGGACAGGCAACTACACGAATGACCTCAAAAGAGTAGTATGAATATTGGGAAGAGGGAAGTTCAGGGGAGCCTGGGTGGCTCAGTGGGTTAAGCCTCTGCCTTTGGCTCAGGTCATGATCTCACGGTCCTGGGATCAAGCCAGACATCAGGCTCTCTGCTCAGCAGGGAGCCTGCTTTCCCCTTCTCTCTCTGCCTGCCTCTCTGCCTACTTGTGATCTCTCTCTGTCAAATAAATAAATAAAATCTTAAAAAAAAAGAGAAGAGGGAAGTTCAGAGTTTGGCTGGAGCCTAAGGAAGTGTTCTTTACCTTTTTTGGTTGGTATTATAGAAGGGATCCCAGAGGAGACAGCTTGAGCTAAGTCTGGATGGAGTAGAGCAGGAAGTAGTCACAGAAAGATGGCAGGAAAGGGCATTTTGAGTAGGCAAGAGAGGAAGGTGAAAGTGCAAATGTCCAAGGGAGAGAGAACTCACTACACTGAGTACTATTTGAGTAATTCAGTAAGTGCAAAGTGAATAATGAGGATTGTTGAATCCAAAATGGTTTGTCTCCACAGGGCAGAATTCTGTAACCTTACAGAATTTTAAAGTTAACTAATTTTGTCCAATCTGAGCATGGGAATCTTGACTAATAATTCGTTAAGATTCTCTCCAGTCCATAGCTAGACTCTAGAATTTCTGAAGATGAAAATATTTGTTTCGCATCACTGATATAATGCTCCATATAGAAGGCTACATATAAAATAACATCTTTGAAGTTTATTTTGGATTCATTAACAATATTAAATGGGACTGTTAATAAGTTCTGCTGAACATACCATGTTAGGAAGAACAGTGACCTCCCAAAGATGTCCATCCCGTATTCCTCGGAGATTGTGAATATGTTACTTTTCACGCCAAAGAGGGCTTTGCAGATGTAATTAAGATTAAAGTTTTTGAGATGGGGGAGATAATCTGGTAGGCCCAATGTAGTCATGTAGGGTTAAAGCAGAGAACTTTTCTTGGCTGTAGTCAGAGAGAGATTGATGGAATAAGAGATGCAATGATGCTAGCTTTGAAGATGGATATAGTGGGGGAATGAGCCAAGAAATGCGGGCTTCTGGAAGCTGAAAAAGGCAAGGAAATATATTCTCTCCCCTGAGGAATGACAGCCTTGCTAACACTTTGATTTAAACCTAGTGAGATCCATTTTGGACTTCTGGTCCAGAACTGTAAGGTAGTAAATTTGTGTTTTTTAAGTGACTAAATTTGTGGTAATCTGTTATAGCAACATAGAAAATTAATACATATATTGAAAAAGAATAATATCATAGAGATATTTTTAGAATCCTGTCTTCTCAAGAGAAATACTCCATTGATTACCTATAGTACATCAGATTACATCATTTATAATTAACTTTATCAGTGAAGCAATCTCCTGCTCTAGTACCTTATATGTTAATTTAATTTATGATATATAGTTATAAATTAAAAAATTAATTTATAAGTTACCACTTCTTAAAAGCATTGATATATTTTTTATTATGGAAGTATAATTATAATACAATTATATTTTAGTTTCAGGTGTACAACAGTGATTCAACAATCCATACATTACTCAGTGCTCACCATGATAAATGTAGTTACTGTCTGTCACCAAACATTATTATTATAATATTATTGACTATATTCCCTATTGCTGTACTTTTCATCTACATGATTTATTTATTATAACTTGGAGATTTGTACCTCTTAGCCTTCACTTATTTTGCCCTCCCTCACCTCTCCTGTGGCAAACACTAGTTTGTTCTCTACATTTAAGAGTCTGTTTTTTTTTGCTTCTTCATTTGTTTTTTTAGATTGCACATATAAGTGAAATTTTATGTGTCTTTGTCTGACTTATTTCGCTTAACATGATACCTTCTAGGTTTAACCATATTGTCACAATTGCTGAGATTTTATATTTTAAATGGTCAAGTAGTGTTCCACTGTGTGTGTCTGTGTGTACCCCATCTTCTTTCTTCATTCATCTATTAATGGACACTTGGGTTGCTTCCGTAACTTGGCTATTGCAAATAATGCTGCCATAAAGATAGAACTGAATATATCTCTTCATTTAGTGTTTTTGTTTTCTTTGGGTAAATAGCCAGTATTGGAATTACTAGATCATATGACATTTTTATTTTTAATTTTTCTGGGAGCCTCCATACTGTTTTCTATAGCGGTTGTACAAATTTAAGTTCCCACCAACAGTGTGGAAGGGTTCCCTTTTCTCTACACCCCACCAGCACTTGTTATTTCTTGTCTTTTCCATGCTAGCCATTCTGACTGCTATAATGTGGTATCTCATTCTGGTTTTGATTTACATTTCCCTGATCCTTAGTGATATTGAGAATTTTTTTATGTGTCTGTTGGTCATCTGTCTTCTTTGGAAAAATGTCTATTCAGTTCTGCCTATTTTTAAATCGGATTTTTTTTTGTTATTGTTCTTGTTGGTGTTGAGTTGTATAAGTTCCTTATTTATTTTAGTTATTAATCCCTATTGGATATATCCTTTAAAAATATCTTCTCCCATTCACTAGGTTGCCTTTTTTTTTTTTTTGCAGTGTAAAAGCTTTTTATTTTGACATAGTACCAATAGTTTATTTTTGCTTTTGTTTCCCTCGCTTGAGAAGACATGTTCCTGAATATATTGATGAGGCCGATGTCTAAGAGATTACTGTGTTTTCTTCTATGAGTTTTATGGTTTCAGGTCTCATTTAGGTCTTTAATCCATTTTGAGGGTTTTGTTCATTTGTTTGTTTATTTGGTATGATAGAAGAAAATGGTCCAGTCTCATTCTTTAGCTTGCAGCTGTCCAGTGTTCCTAACACCATTTATTGAAAAGACTGTCTTTCCCTCATTGTATATTCTTTCCTCCTTTTTCATAGATTAATTGATTGTATAAGCATGAGTTTATTTCTGGGCTCTTTATCCTGTTCTATTAATCTATGTGTCAGTTTTAGTGCCAGTACCATACTGTTTTGATTACTATAGTTTTGTAGCTTAAAATCTGAGCTTGTGATACCTCCAGATTTGTTTCTCTTCCTCAAGATTGGTTTGGCTATTTGATGTCTTTTGTGGTTTCATACAAGTTTTAGGATTATTTGTTCTAGTTCTGTGAAAAATGCTATTAGTTGTTTGATGGGGATTTCACTGAATTTGTAAATTTCTTTTGGCAGTATGGACATTTTAACAATATTTGTTCTTCCAATCCATGAGCATGGTGTATCTTTCCATTTGTTTGGGTCATCTTCAGTTTCTTTCATCAATATCTTATAATTTTCAAAGTATATATATTTCATCTCCTTGGCTAAATTTATTCCCAGGCAGAGGGAGAGGGAGAAGCAGACTTCTAGCTAAGCAGGAAGCCTGATGTGGGGCTTAATATCAGGACCCTGAGATCCTGACCTGAGGTGAAGGCAGACATATCAACTGAGCCATGCAGGTACCCCTTTTTCTTGCCAATTTGGTCGCTTTTCATTTCTTTTTCTTGTCTGATTGCTATAACTGGCACTATGTTCAATAAAAGTGATGAGAGTGGACATCCTACTTTTGTTCCTCATCTTAGAGGAAATGCTTTTGGTTTTTCACCATTGAGTATGTTGTTAGCTCTGAATTCTTTATATATGGCCTTTATTATTTTGAGGTATGTTTCCTCTAAACCCACTTTGTTGAGAATTTTTATTATGAATGGATATTGTATTTTGTCAAGTGCTTTTAACTGTATCTAATCATATACCTTTTATACTTCCATTTGTTAATGTGATGTTGTATTTTGATTGATTTGTGAATATTGAATCAACCTTGTAACCCTGGGATAAATCCTACTTGATCATGGTGATTTATGTTTTTAATGTATTGTTGAATTTGATTTGCTAATACTTTGCTGAGAGTTTTAAAATCTGTGTTCATCAGGGATATTGGCCATTTGTCTCCTAAATCATCTGTAAAAACAAATTCTAAACAGTACATTATCAAAGGATTATTTCTCAGTATCACTATTTCCCAGTTTAAAGAAGTTTTACCTTTTGACAACTTTCACCCTTTTCTTACACTTCCATCCACTTCTGGCAACTACCAGTCTGTTTTCCATATGAACTTGCTTTGTTGTTGTTGTTGTTTTGAGATTCCATATATAAGAGAGATAATGCAGTGATTGTCTCTCTGACATATTTCACTTAGCGTAATGTCTTCAAGATTAATAGAGAAATTATACACTATCAATTTGGATGAGATGAAATATAATTTTAAGCAATAGTTTGCTTTTACTTTTATCCATTTGCAAATCTAAACAAGCCATTTTTCTCTTTATAATTTGGTTAATTTATCTTTTTCTCTTTAAGAGGTTTTGTTAGCTTAGAAAACTGTTTCTCTCCTGTATTTATCTCAATGCATTGATCATTTCAATTTTTGGGTGGTTTGCCATAAACGTAAAAACATCTACGTCTAAAGGCACATATCTTTTCTTGGCTGGTTCCTTGGATTCCACATGGTCTTTAGTGATGATTTTAGGGTACACCATATGCCAGAGTCACAGATTCCCCCTCTAATGGTTTTGGCCTCTGGGCAGACAAGATTAATGCAGGCATTGGGATGTGGTATGTGGTAGAGTTAACAACCATAGTGCTGACCTCACTTCTGGTACTATTCATTATTATACAGAGTCAGATCTTTTACAGCTCAGAATGTATTTTCCCTCAAAAAATAACCATACATGGTACGATTGTAACACTGCTACACTGCTACAAGGCAGGTGTTAATTCTGAATCCCATTGTTAGCATCATAAAAGCTTTTTGTTGATTTTTCTTTTCCAGAGACCATTATTTTGCCTGAAGCCTGTCTTAATTATTTCAGAATTTTTTATTTTTGACACTACAATACGCTGAGAATAATGGTATTTTTGGGGTTTGACATGCAAAATTAACATAACATGAACTACAAAATAAATCTCTTTGGGGAAAGTTTTGTCATTATCATCATCATAATAATTAGCCATTATTTAGAAGAAAAATGTAGCCTCTCATCTATTCTTTGATTAATTAATTAATTAATTGCTTTATTCATGAAGATCTCAAAGGAACATTGAAAGCATTGTGGTGGTTTCAAAGAAGCAGCTAACAGTTTTCATCCTGTGAAGGTATATTTCTGTTGAGGGAGAAAATCACATTGAAATAGAATATAAATGAAATAACATATGAACAAAATCACTGATAGGAAATTTCTCTGTTGTGAAATTAGAATACCAGGGACAGTGTTGTAGAACAATAAGGCTAGGTGAGCAGAATTAGCAAAAAAAGGCTTTTATGTGTTGTGATGAGCACTGGGTGTTATACGCAACTAATGAATCGTTGAACACTTCATCAGAAACTAATGATGTACTATATGCTGGCTAACTGAATGTAAATATAAATAAAAATAAAATAAAAGACTTTTTATAGGCAAAAGACTTGAATTAGGTCTTAAAGAAAGTGAGGTATTATGAAACCAAGAGTGCATTACATTTTCTGATTTCAAAACACATTACAAAACTACGGTAATTAAAACAATATGGAACTGGCATAAAGACAAATGAAACAAAATACAAAGCCCAGAAATAAACCCATGGATGTACGAGCAACTGAATTTCAACAAGGATGCCAAGGATACACAATGGGGAAAAGATAATCTCTTCAGCAGAGAGTGTTGGGAAAACTGGATATCCATGTACAAAAGGATGAAATTGGACTTTTATCTTATACCACACATAAAAATCAACTTAAAATGGATTAAAGACTTGAAGGCCTGAAACTAAAAATCCTAGAAGAAAGTATAAGGGAAAACCTTCATGACACTGGTCTTGGCAATCATTTCATGGATATGACACCTAAGACAAGCAACAAAACAACAAAGGAAAAAAATAGACAAGTGGGTTTATATCAAACTAAAAGTCTTCTTCACAGCCAGGGAAACAATCAACAGAATGAAAAGGCATAACCTACAGATGGGGAGAAATATTTGTAAATCATAGAGCTAATAAGAGGCTAATCTCCAAAATATATAAGGAACTCCTACAACGCAATAGCAAAACCCCAAAACCAAAACCAAAAAGAGGCCTCCAAACCCCCCTAAATACCTCAATTAAAAAAAATGAATAGACATTTCTCCAAAGAAGACTTTCGAATGGCCTACAGGTATATGAAAAGGTGCTCAACATCATTAATTATCAGAGAAATTGAAATCAAAACCACAATGAGATATCACCTCACACCATTTAGGATGGCTATTATTAAAATAAAATATAACAAGTGCTGCAAGGATATGGAGAATAACCCTTGTACCTTGCTGATGGTCATGTAAAATGGTACCGCCACTTGAAAAACTGTGTGGAGTTTCTTAAAAAATTAAAAATAGAACTACCATATGATCCAGCTGTCCAACTTCTGGGTATATATCCTAAGAATTAAAATCAGGATCTGGAAGAGTATCTGCACTTCCGTGTTTATTGCAACTTTAGTCACAATAGCCAAGATTTAGAAAAAACTCAAATGTTTATTAATAGACAAGTAGATAAAGAATATGGGGTACACACATATGATGGAATATTATTCAGCCTTAAAAAAGAAGGAAATCGTGCCATTTGTGACAACATGGGTAGTCCCAGAAAATGTTGTATGAGGTAAAATAAGTCAGCTACAAAAGGGCAAATACCACATGATTCCACTTATATAAGCTATCTAAATTAGTCGGACTTCTAGAAGCAAAGAGCAGGTGGTTGATGCCAGGGTATGAGGGGAGAGTGAAATAGGAGTTGTTCAATCAGTATAAAATTATAGTTACACAAGGTAAATAAGATAAAGAAATGTATGACATGGTACCTATGATTAACAGCATGGTGTTGCCTCTTAAAAACTTGACAAGTGGGTAGATTTCATGCTAAGTGTTCTTAACACGTGCACACACACACACACACACACACACACAAGCAGGGGGACACAAGAAATTTTTTGGAGATGGTGGATGTATTTATTACCTTGTTTGTAGTGATAATATCACAGATACAGGCATATGAGTCTAAACTCCTCAAAATGTGTGTATTAAATATTTGCAACTTTTTGTATATTAAGTATACCTCAATAAAATGGAAAAAAAAGGAAGTGATAAACACAAATGAATGGATCAGAGAAGCACGTATTGTGAGAAGGACAGCAAAGACATAAAGGCAAGGAGGACCAAGGTCAATGTGGGGGCTATGCACCAAAGACAAAGTTGGAAACCTAGCTACAAGGAGATCACTATTTGATCCCAATAACTAGAATGCCTAATAAGATTAAGGAAGTCAAAAGTGAAGCTTTACATCAACATTTTTATATTCTATTTATCATTTCAGTTGGAGTCTGGGAGGGAAGGAGATTTAGACACCCTGTGTATAAATTACCCTGTTACCTGGAACTCCCTGGAGAACATGGCTTGACTTGTGTTTATTAATCCTTTGGATATGAAGTCTCTAAAAATGATTTTCCTTTTTGTGACGAGGAGTAATTTATGCTTATTTCCCTGGACATCTGCTAAAATCAGTCTCATTGCTTGGTATTCACATTTTCTATATCCTATAATCAGTCTATCAGGAAAGCTAGTTAGATGAGGAAGTCAAGACTATTTCTTATAGATTAACCGTCAATGACTTTGTTGAAATGGGACTATTTTCCAAGTGTTACTTATGTTCTTAATTTTATTTATTTTTTATTTATTTATTTTTTTAAAAAGATTTTATTTATTTATTTATTTGTCAGAGAGAGAGAGAGAGTACACAAGCAGGCAGAGTGGCAGGCAGAGGCAGAGAGAGAAGCAGGCTCCCCGAGGAGCAAGGAGCCTGATCATGACCTGAACCGAAGGCAGCGCCTTAACCGACTGAGCCACCCAGGCATCCCTGTTCTTAATTTTAAGAGTAAAATGTATCTGATGCAGAAGCTGGGATTCCCCACAGTTGAGGTGCCTTAACTTTTCATTATGGTGCAAAGGAGCATTAAGGAGCAAATTAATCTTAACTGTGATGAAGGTTAGAGGCTGAATGGAGGCTTTCTTTGGAGTCTTCTGTTATTTAATAAACTGTTAGGAGTGGAACATATTGTAATCTAACTCCCTTATAATAACAGTGCTGATAATGATGCTGGTAACAGCCAAAGTTTACTGTCATCCATAGATTAGTTTACCTGATTTTCACCATAATCTCATTATGAGAACATTACTCTCATTGTATAGATGAAGAAACCAAAGCTCAGAGAGATTGATTACAAAGTCAAGGTCATACAGCAAAGCAATGTCAGAGATGATGTTTGAAGCTAAGTTTGTTGAACTTCTACTCCGAAGCCAACATTCTTCATGGTTATCTTCCTATTGCTACTTTATACACTGAGGAAATTGAGGCAGAAAAAGCCAATTCCATTAGCAAAAGCATAGGAATAGCTGCTTGCAGAGCTGTGATAGAAGCTACGTCTTTGGACTGAGTCGTTGGAGGAACTGTCTGTGGATTGGCCAGTGGTAAAAGCTGGTCTTGCCTCTCCCTGGGTACTCTCTTACACCAGTGGGGGCTGCTCATCTGTGAGATGGGGGCTCACGTGACTTGATCATGCTTCAAGTATAATTCATATTATGACAGAGATGGGATGTTAATGCTCTTGGGATTTTAATTAAGTTGTATTATTTCTCTGTTTTTGTTTTCTTATGCTTGGATTCATGATTAAACTATTTCCTGAAAACAGATATTGAAAAAGAGCTTTTTGAATGAGCTGGGCTCTAACTTTTAGAGATGCAGAAGTTTATAGAGACAGCTGCCTAAACTGGTAGTATTTTTTTTTCCTCCTGTCTTCTCTGCAAGTTGTAAGACTGTAATATTTGAGAAGGTGATTATGAGGATATATTCGAGAACCCACTGTTCTTGACCCTAAGTATTAACAATTGCTCAGGAAAAGCTATAACTTCACTCTTTAAGCCTCTGTAAAACTTGGAGCTTTTTGAAATGTCCTGGGAATATCGCTTCAATGGAGAGTTGACATGGGGACATATAGTACTCCATCTCATACTCTGGAGTCTGTGGAGTTAACCCACTCAGGGATCCAGCACTATAAAGGGAAAGTAGGTTTTCACTGAATTGGGTCTTCCAGAAAATGACTTGAAAATTTCAAGCTTCACTCTAGTCTGAAACACCTGCCTGAGTCAATGATGCAAACTCTTCCTTTTCCATCAATTCACACTTTTGAATGGACATCAATGAGGGTTATGGCTTTTACATTCTCATTTACATTTGGAGGTTATAAATATGATGATTGTATTATTTTTATAAGAAGAAAATATAACAATTAAAATGTAAAAATATATGAAAAACACAAAAGGCAAATTTGTGTTATGCATTCCTTTGGGGAAGGCTCAGTGTTACCCATTTAGGGGCATAACTGAAAATTCTGACAAGGTTTTTTCTCCTTAAAAAATGTATAACCTATTAAGGAAACTGAATATTTACATAATTCATTATGCAGCAATGTGGATGGTGGGAAAAATTAAAATCTGTGATTTTTCTAAAGAGAGAGCATTCACTTTCGTTTGGAGTACTCAGGAAAGTTTAGGAGGTAGGAAATGAGGTGGACCTTAAAATATGGCTAAAATTTAGGTGTGAGAGGCTTGAAGGTGGAAGGCACAGGATACATTGAGGGAATATGTAGGTCTGTCTGGCCAGAGCTGGGTCAGTGTTAAGTGTTCTTTGGGGAGGTAGGAGTGAAAGTGAGAGGTGTGTTCCACCTATGCTTGTCTCATACCTCTTCTCCAACACAGGGCTTTGGGAAACTTCAAGTGTGAATAGAAATTTTGTTTTAATAACATGAAGAATGTGAGGATGGCAACCCAGTCCCCATACTTGTTCAGACCATGACCTTCATTTTCAGCACTTTCAGGGGTTCTTTCTATGCTGTAAATAATATAAAATGCTCCCTGGCTTGGTGTCAATATTTTTTATGTCTCTCAGACTTCCTTTCCATTGTAAGTCCTGATGGGCTCCCAGAGACTGATAAAGCACAAACCTAGCGGGTGAAAGCAGATATGTCATAAATTAGTGTACAGGAGCTCAGAGAGCTTTGTTTGGAACAGTCTGGAATCTGAGACCACAGTTTGCAGAAACACATTTTAGAGTTCAGCTCCCTCGAGAAGTCATTCCACTCCACCCCACCCACCTTGGGAATTTGAAAAAACTGCAAATGGACTAAAATTGAAATGAAGCTTTATTACTTATAACACGCTTTGGTTAGCTATTCAAAATAATGATGCATAATTTGGTAGCATAAAACATATGTTCCTCTTTTATGCATTTGTTCTGTTTACTTTCTCTAAGTTTTTATTTGAAAAGGTACTTCACATCTATTCTGTGCCCCTGGTAGCATTTTCTAATCAGAATATTGCGCAGGTCTTTTCATGTCAAGTTGACCTATGATGTGGCAATACGTTAATGATCGCAGCAGTTGTTCAACACTATTTTACAGAAAAGGAGAGGAATGCATTGCATCAGTTTGCTACCACAAATTGAAACATACATGCAAAACCATGAGTTTTAATAAATGTGACATAAGTTAACAGAGCATGGAAGACAGAAGAATGGAAAATGGTGTCCTTAAATCAATTTAATGTGGTAACAACCCCAAACAAACAACAGATTGGGCTTCTTCAGCAAAACACACTAGAAAAACGAAGGTTGTCAGAAATTGTTCACAGTATATTCTTCATCAAATTGCAGAGGAGATTATCTGACAGAATTAAGTAGAGTCAGTTATGAGAAATTTGTCCTCTTGGTAGCTAATGTTGAGAATATTATTTATATTAACAGGCAAAATAGGCTGGCAGTACACAAGCAATTATCTAAATTTTATGGATGTGGTTCTGCCCATAAATCTGGGTAATGATGGCATCTCTCTTATGGGACTGTATTAACTTATGGGTTACCATAATTGTATTGAATCAAGGGAATGTCCACTTGAAGATTAAGGCATCAGAGTGATAACCACTAGCGGATGGACAGGCAAAAAGGCTCTGGTCATCAACAACAAAAGAAACTTTCCAATTAACTATAAACGAATGTAATTTGAACACTGACCCCTTTTATATTCATTATATTCTCTAGAACTATTTCATTGCTAGAAGGTTAAAGGATGTGAAATTAAAGTAGTCTCCTTTTTCATATGATAAAAACAATGTAGGTAGTTAAACTGTCAAGTGCACTGAACCCAGATATAGAGATTCTGATTTTTGCAGAAATGTAATTTCATTTTAAGCTTCTTTCAGTCTGAAGCTTCTGATATCGCAGAGTGATTTAGTCTGGGTCCTGATGTGAGTGGAGTTGGTATTTCCAAAATATAAACTTATATAATTGAATCAGATGAGGAATACAAATCTAGGAATCAGATGTGCCTTTGTTTTGTCAAAACTGTGAAATGAAAGTATTAAATTTAAAATACTGAAATAAAATTTTAATTTATTCATAATCTTTGTTATATCAGATAGGTTATTTCATTTCTCCTTTTCTTCAAAAATTAAAAAAAAAAAAGGACTATTGCCATAGACTTACGAAAATGTTTAGAGTTTTCTATTAGCTCATAAAAATCTTTTACCAGGTTAGTTGAGTAAAGAATATCCAGAGAGGAAAGAAATTAATTCATTTTTAGCATAAATGTTACTTACCTCAAGTGAATATTTAACTAATTGTAATAACAAGATTGGAGTTAAAAAATAATGATTGAACAAGATATTTATTAGAAAAAATAAGGACCTTCTTTCAAGTTGCTTTCTTAATTTAATACTACAAATATGCCTGAGTTCCATCTTTGTAATTAAAAATGCTGTAGTTTTAATTTTTATACAAATATACTTGTAGCAGACTGTATCATGGACTACTTCCCCATCTCTCCCTGTATTATTCCCTTTGTCATGTCCCTTATTTCCAGTGAAGACACGACCTAATTCCCTGCTCCAGGTTTCAGCCATACAGCTAGCCTTGGCCAGTAGAATGAGGTAGAGGTGAGGACTAAGCTTTGAGCTTAGGCCTCAAGAGTCCTTGTGTATTTCTGGTGGCAAGCTCCTCCACCACTGCCATCAGCCCATGACTGGGATAGCCACTGGAGGATAGCAGACATGTGGAACAGAGCTGAGTAGTCTCAGTTTTCCTAGCCAAGGCCAGCTAATAATAGCCAAGAGCCAGTGACTGTAGACATTATAGACAAATGAGCAAACCTGGCTAAGACTAGCAGAGCCATTTGGCCAATACCAGCTGAATGGGGCAAAAACAATAAATACTATGGCTGAATGCTGTTGAGGTTTTTGTGGCTGTTTGTTATGCAGTACTATTACGACAGTAGATAGCTGGTATATTACTTATGCTGATCTATCTACCTTTAGAAGTCAAAATGTGTTGACTTGTATTTTTCCAGCAGTGGGGATGAGTTGCTTTAAACTGGTTACTCTTTTTCTAAATGTCCTCCTAGTAGTAAAATTCAGGAGGAGGCTGTTTAGCCCTTGAGGTCGCAAAAAGGTCTTCTACCCTGTTGGGCTCAGTTGCTCATGAACCAGAGAGATGTAGTCTGTGACCTTGTCTTCTTTTCACCTACAATTACTGACTTCACCTCCCTCCCTTTCTTGCTTCTATTTTTTTTCTTTGCCTTTATTGCTCTGTGGATATTAATTAAACATTTTTTTTAATGTCTTCTGTGTGTCAGGCAGCCCTTGTGCGGCCTCACAAACTAGACTGAGGGGAGGGTGTACAAAGTGCACTTTGTTTGAACCAATTAAGAAGAAATTATTTGGGTAAAGCATCCATGCGGGGATATTTGCTTACTATTTGGGCATGTGATTCTTGTAGAAGGATAAAGGAAAAGGAGAAAACTAGACCTGTTATATAGGGCAAATGAGATAGAATTCTGCAGATCCTATAGCAAATGGAGTATACTGATATAGCAAATGGAGTATACTGATGCCCCTCCCCCTCTGGCCAGTTCTAAATAAAGCCACTTCTCTGTGCTGGAGATGAATCACTGCATTTGTGATAAGGCCCTTGGGAATTACTGTTGTTTACTGAAAGCATCACCAGCAGAAAGGCTTACAAATACCCCACAGTTAAAACATAAACACATTTACAATGATGAGTGATGGAAAATAGCTCAGATCTGCTTAGGTCTGCAGGTCTTCCCAGCTCAGCCAATGTACTGGGTTAGGTAGTTGGGGAGGGAATTCCACCAGTAGTAAGAGAACACTGAAGGTAAATGTTTGACCACAATCCAGATTCCTATAAAGGCACTTTGAAGCTTCTAACTTTATTGGCAGTTTTGGATTTACAATATCATATAAAATCCTGGGCAGTGGAACCATGAGAAAATAAAAGTTTCTTTCACTACTTTGGAGGCTCAGTGTTTATATTATCATTTAAGACAAGATACAAGTCAACACTCCAGTCAACACTCCACATTTCTAGATAGAAATGTGGAGTGTTGACTGGAGCCTTGTTGTCAATTTAGCACTGGTGGATTGATGGGGGAGGCTCTCGCGGGTCAAGGTGAGTGAGCATCCTCAGACTGATCTGCCATGGTTTCTATTTGACTCCCTGGATGAAGTGAGTTGTTTGATTTATTAACAAACTTTGCTTGCTATTTGATAAGCACCATACCAGGCTTGGCTGGAGGTGCCCTTGATAGATTGGTTGGGGAGATTAAACATGGCAATGAGAACAAGTTAGAAAAAAATGATGTCAGATATAGTATATGTACAAACTAACAATCTCCTCATGTACAAAATAATAAAGCACAAAAAAGGAGTCAATTCAATGACTCTGATGGCTCTTTGGAGGTGAAATGTTGGGCCTTCGCACCATGCTGGCTGAAAATGGAGATCAGTCAGCTGAGAGTATGTGGTATAGGCTCCAGAGGGGACCATGACATTGGCACAAGTGGACAGGGTGGGAAGCATCTTGGAGCTCATGTAACCCCTCATGCTGGAAATCTTAGCAGAACTAAGATATCGTTTTATTTAGCATTTTATTCATACGTTTAAATACACACGTTTCACTACTATTATTTAAGAGGCAGTATCATAGAGGATCCGACTATCTAGGTTTCAGTCTTGGTTCTGCCATTTACTAGTTGTGTGACTTGGGCCATGATAACCAATGGGTCTCAGTTTTTTCATCTATGCAACGGGGTTATCAGTTGTGCCTCTCGTAGGGTTGTTGTGAGGACGTAATGAGCCCTGTTTAAATACCATAAGTAAAAGGACTCAGAAAATGGTAACTGCTATTATATGTCAAGGGCAGGGACAGTTTTTGTATTCCTAGAACTCAGCATTGTGTTCTTCCTATTTCAGGCACTCAGTAAGTGCTAGATATGAGAAGGGCCGATACCAAGATGCCAAGTGACAGAGCATTATTACATGAGTTCAGATGAGTTCAGTGGAAGAATGATAAAATCAGAGCTCAAGGAGCCCGATGATATTGCTTAGCCCCATCCTATCATCTTTTTTTTTTTTAAAGATTATTATTTATTTGTTTGTTTATTTATTTGAGAGAGAGGGGAGTAACACACAGAGAGGGACAAGCAGACTCCCCACTAAATGTGGAGCCCAACATGGGGCTCCATCTCAGGACCCTGAGATCATGACCTGAGCCAAAACCAAGAGTCAGACACCTAACTGACACCTGAACCACCCAGTCGCCCTCTTATGATCATTTTTACAGATGAGCCACAGGTCTGAGTATATTTATGTTAATCTGAGCCTTTTGGATATTGCAGAAGGGAGAATGATCTGAAGCAATTGCAGTGGAGAAAAATTGGGCTTGAGCATAAAAATGAAAGGAGTCCAGGTAGTGAGAGAAGAAGCTGTGAGCTCCAAGGCTTGTGGCAGGGAGACCTGATACAGAAGAGGCTATGAAGGAGGAACATCCAAGAACACAGAGAATGGGTCCAGGAGTTCATGATGCAGAGGAGAAGAGATACGAACACCAACTGTGGATTTATGTCAAGGGAGTTGGGAGTTGGTGCCAGTTATGGTCCATAGGCTGATGGCTTTGGAGGTCATCTGGGTGCCCTGCTGTTTGCTGTTTGTATGGAAAACCCTACATTTAATATTATGACTTTAGGGCCTGGAGACACACTTTGATTTTACAGATAGATGAGCAGTTCCTCTTTGAAATCAGATGAAAAGAATTACTCCTGCTTGCTTTGACAAGAGCATTCTTCTTTAAAAAATAGATCCTCTCTCAAAGTAGTTGGGTCTCAAAAATGGAAAAAAAAACCCCAAACTGAAATGTTTAACATCTCAAGGTACATGCTGTTGGGGTTATTATAACCCAGATGCTTTGCTATTAAGTGATGTTCTTTTTATTTTTTTAAATATTTTTATTTATTTATTTGATAGAGATCACAAGTAGGCAGAGAAGTAGGCAGAGAGACAGAGGAGAGAGCAGGCTCCCTGCTGAGCAGAGATCCCGATTCAGGGCTTGATTCCATGACCCTGGGATCATAACCTGAGCCAAAGGCAGAGGCTTTAACCCACTGAGCCACCCAGGTGCCCCTAAATGATGTTCCTTTAAATAGTTTATACTTGTCTTTGTCAGGAAATTCAAGTTGGAAGTTAGTTCTGAGTTCATTAATAAACACTGATTGTGTCCTTATTGTTTGTTCTCAATGAGAGTAGGAGATCAACAAATGTTTATTAAGCAATGGGCTAGAACCGGGACTAAAAACACCATGAAAAACTCTGCTGTTGATCTCACTCTCTGACTGAAAAGAGAGGCCTCACTGAATTGTGCAACATCTGGCATTTCTTGGTTGTACACAGGTGTGGAAGCCAACTGCAGGGGCTTGAGTTGACATAACTCCAAGGGTCAGACCTCTTGGAATTTTTGTAATTCTCAGATTCCCTCACTTTATGAAACTCTCCTCGAATGAAACCCTCTTGTGTAAGCTACTTTTGTGCCCACCACAATCTCATGATAATTACATGCTGTACATAAAGAGTAGGGAGAACAGAGAGGAAGGCATAACCAACTCTTGGGGTTGATAACTTCACAGAGGAGATAAATCCTACTTACATTTCTTTTGTGTAAGGTATACTTTGTTAAAATGAAAAAGTCTTTGTTGGCAAATACATGTTTATATATGTATATATTGCATAGTCTCGTGTGTACATATTTTATACCGATATCAATAAGGATCGAGGCAGGGAACAGATGGGGAGGAATAAAGAGACTCTTTCAAGGATGTAGGCAGACTTTCTTAAGGGAAGCCAACAAGGAATGCTGCGAAAGTATAAACTGATACACCTATTACTAAAGGTGTCTGGGGAGGGACTGTAGGAAATGGCTGCCTGTCAGGAATTATGGTCTTTGGTAGAGGCATATGGCCATTGTCTGCCCACAGCATAGTAGAATGCTAAGAAAATAAATACTCTAGTTTCACTCTCCTCTGGCCTTCTGACTTCCTGTGACTTGGCTTTCACAGGAAGCCACAGTGGAGGCATCCTTTAATGTAGACTGTAACAGTCAGACCCCTGGGGCAGAGTGGAGAAGGTGGACAGTGTATCTGGAGAGGCAATGGGGAATATCTAGCACAGAACCTGGTATGTTTCTTGGCTTGAACCTTCACATGTGGCCATAGGGTCATTCTCCCCCAAGACAATAATAATATGATGTTTCTGATTTATAACTTATCTATCCTGGTTATCTCTTTAGCTATGGTTTATACAAGTTTCCATGTCTCTCTTCCTCATATCATTCCCTTCACTTATCTGGCCCAGAGTTCTTTTCATTTTTTTGCTGTTACAGCATATTTATCATGATACTATACTCTCCATGGTACAAATATATACATAAGGCATTGTCTTTAGCTTCCCCCCCAAGGTTCAAATCAGTGCACATTATTAATTAAGCCTCAAAATGCCCCAGTGAGATGGATAATAATGCATACATAATAAGAAAGATGACAAGAGACAGAAATTTTATTAAGATGATTAAATAGGTAGTAATTTTCATGTGTTCAGGCATGAGAGATTAAAACACCCACACCATATTGTATACATAGATTCTTGTTGAGGTCACCTATTGCTGGAGATCCTGGTTACTCTCATTCTGGGTCCTTCCATTATGGCAAATTCTCTTGAATGATTTCAGTAACTGAGCTGATGAACTTGCCTCAGCCCAATGCATGGATGGCTCTTTGGCTAATGGAACGGGATGGGGAAATGCCTCGGATGTCTGGCTGGCAACAGTGTGTAGTTGTCCTATTTCATACCTTTTTTCTGTTTGCGTATCAGTTTGGGAAGTTTTTATTTACATATCTTCAAGCTTACTGATATTTGGTCATGTCCCATCTACTGGTGAAACCATCAGAGGCATTCTTTATATCTGTTATGGAGTTTTTGATTTCTGGCATTCCTTTTTGATTCTTTCTCAGAGTTTCCATAGCTTTGCTTACATTACCCACCTGCTCTTGTCGTCTAATTTTTTCATTATAACCCCTAATATATTAATCATAATTATTTTAGATTCCCTGTGTGGTAATTCCAAAATCTGTGCCATATCTGAGTCTGATTCTGATGCTTGTTTTATGTCTTCAGACTGTTTTTTTCCTTGCCTCTTAGGATGCCTTGCAATTTTTTGTTGCAAGCCAGACATGATATATCGGGCAATAAGAACTGAGGTAAATAGGCTTTTAGTGTGAGGTTTTATGTCAATCTAGCTAGGAATTGGGCTATTTTTAATGTTTTCTGTAGACATTGGTGCTAGATATATAAAGGAAGGAAAATTCCATCCAGACAGATGGATCATGAAAGGCATTAGGAAACATTGGAGTGGTTTTGAAGCTGAATAGGATTTTGGTATGTGGAGTTAGGGTTAGATAGTCTGGATTAAAGTATTAAAACAAAGGTCAAGAATTAAGAAAGGGAGAGATTTGAATACCCCCAAATGTTCCTGTTTGGCTCGGTAGGGGAGTAGTAGGAGTAGTGGGTGGAGTAGGATTATAGGGGGAGTTATGGCTAGTCAAAGCAGACTGAGGGCTCGATTGATAAAGGATCTTGAAACACAAGCTGAGGAATCTCTATGCTATACCGTTCCCTCCTTGAACAATTACTAGGAAGGTTAAACTTGGGTGGTTGAAAGGGCTTGGGTTTGGGCTAATGTCAGAGAACACATCCCGGTGTCAGCAAGGAAAACTAGAGGGGATTCCATTGCCCACCAAGTCTGATATTACTATTGTACTGAAGGTTAATATGTACAAGATGACCATTGCCTTATCTTCTTTCTCAGTGAATTTTTTTTAACCTCTTAATTTTTTTTTTTGCTATCAGTTACATTTCTGATTTTTTAAGTAGAAATTATGAAAGTTAGATTTTTTCTCTTTAGTAATATTTAGAAGTTTGCAATATAATTAACATCATAGGAATACCCCATCCTTTGGAAAGTTTTGAATAGGAATGAGGAAGAGATGGGAAGTATTCTAGTGTTTAGGTGCTCATTGTGCTGACAGGGGCGCCATTAGGAGATATCCTCCGGAGGGTTCTCTCCATTTTACCTTTCCTAGTGGGTCTTGGGATATCAGGGGCTGTGATCTTACTTGACAAAGTTCTTCTTCCCTTTCAGAATCTTCATTTCCTGGACTCTTTCTACTCTGCTCTCACAAATCTGTTTGTTTGTTGGTTTTGGTTTGGTTTTGTTTTTAAGATTTTATTTTTTATTTAATGGAGAGAGGCGGGGTGGGGGTGGGGGGAGAGGGAACACAAGCAGGGGGAGTGGGAGAGGGAAAAGCAGGCTTCCTGCTGTGCAGGGAGCTAAATGCGGGGCTCAGTCCCAGAGTCCTGGGGATCATGACCTGAGCTGAAGGCAGACACTTAACTGACTGAGCCACCCAGATACCCCAAGAAATACCATTTCTTGTATTTGCTCAATCCTAGCCTCAAATTCAACTTTTGGTGGCAAATATGGGTAAAAATTGGTGGCCCACCTGAGGTTTTTCATCTTCTGACAGTGTCATTTTTGGAGGCCACCTTAAAAAACAATTGAGAAGTTAAAAGCCTTCCATTTTGACAAAGGAACGTTAAGAAATTTTATTGACAAAAAATTTAAGTGGAATGAAAGTCATAATAATCTTAAACAAAAATGGAGTCAGGGACCAAGAGGACCAATTAGGCTACAAAGAGACATCATTTAGTCATCTCTCCTGAAACTGAGGATTATGGGTAAGGGCAGGGCCTTGGGGCAAGGTGTTTCCATTATGCTCAGAGAGTGGGTTGGCTTGAAGTAGGAGATGGCTCTGGCTTAAATTTTAGGCAGACAGATCTTTCTGCAGGAGTCTTCTTGCCTCTGCATTTCCTACTTCATAGCTTTGCTGCCATGCACTTCTTTTGGGATTCCCTTTCCTCTCTCTGTCCCCTTGTATCATCCTTATTCTGTGCTACCGTACCGAAATAAGGGAAGTGAGTGGAAAAGATATCATAGCAGGACATTCTATACACCTTCAGGCATACATTCAGGACCTATTAGCATTGTAGTCAGTTGTGGATAGAATGTGAATTTATGATGAATATGTAAGTATTGAGGCGTGTGTGTGTGTGTGTGTGTGTGTGTGTGTGTGTGCGTTTATGAGTGTTGCTGAGCATGTTTCTGACATTCATTTCTGCCTGTCAGCTGGTTAATTGTCAGATAACAAGGGATAAATTGATTTGTTTCAAAAAGTTAATTTTCATAGGTTAAACATCTAAGAGCAATTCATAGTTTTAGAGAAGGCTCCTGAAGATACTCAGTACAAAATACTTTCAAATGGTAAAATCTTAGCATCAGGGCAGCATCTCTAGACCCTTACCTGAAGAATGCCCTTTCTGAATCCAGGAAACTTGAGGAGGTGTTCACCTTCAAGAGGGCTGCAAGGCAGGAAGTGAGGGAAGAAAGGGATTCCTAGTCAGTTCAATCAGGTGGATCTATCTTGGAGGTGAATATGGGACAGATATCTTAGCTGGATCACCCCCATGTCCCTCCAGCCTGCCTGGAGGTGTTTTTTCCCCCTATTTTAAGGCTATTCTTATAAAGATCATAAGTTGGATCATGTCATTCCTCTGCTTAAAGCCCTGAAATTCCCTGTTTTACCCAGAGTAAAAGACAAAGTCCTTTTTTTTTTAAAGATTTATTTATTTATTTGACAGACAGAAATCACAAGGAGGCAGAAAAGCAGGCAGAGAGAGAGGAAGAAGCAGGCTCCCCGCTGAGCAGAGAGCCCTATGCGGGGCTCCATCCCAGGACCCTGGGATCATGACCTGAGCCGAAGGCAGAGGCTTTAACCCACTGAGCCACTCAGGCTCCCCAAAGACAAAGTCCTTTTAAAGGCTTACAAAGCTCTCTACAGTCTGACCCTCCTTCTTGTTTGGTCATCTCCTGCTCCCTTCCCTCTCACTCTGCTTCAGCCACACCTAGCCTCCTTACTCTTCCTGAAGCAAACCAGGCATATTCCTTTCCCATGGCCTTTGCACTAGCTGTTTTTGCTAGCTGTTTTGCACTAGCTGGCCTTTGCCCAGGTCCTTTTCCTAGATGTCTACAAGGTTAATTCTCACGTCCATCATGTCATCTTCCCAATGACAAGTAACCAACCCACCCTATTTAAACTGCAAGCTCCTGGTCCTCATACCATGTGGCATTTGTTATTTTCTCTATTAACACTTAATCACCTTCTAACAGATGACATAATTTACTTGTTCATTGTATTTTTTATTTTCTGTGTTTTCCCATTACAGTGTAAGCTACCAGGGGACATGAAGCTTATCCCAGCTGTATTCCTAGTACCTAGACCAGTGCTTGGTGTAATTCTGGATGCTTATTAGCCACTTGTTGAATGTTTTTGCTGAATGAATGAATGAGTATCTTGGTTGTTATTTTCCCTCTTTTCTATACCCTCCTAGGGATTATTTTCTTCTGGCTGCCTTAGAATCTACCACCCTAGGCCAGCTCACAATTTTGTTGTAAATTGCGTTACAACTGGGACTCAGACAAAAGTTTAGAAAGTCAGAAAGAATGTAAAAAAAAAAACCTCCAGAAAGCCTGTGGTGTACACAACATGTTTGCACTCAGAACACATCATTTTTAACCCTTCCTCCTCTATGTGACAACATTATATTCAAAATTATTTCGTAGGAAATGAAATGCATGATAATAATGCATGATAGTAATGACATACAGAGAAGATATATAGATGATAGATATATTTTTATTGGACTTAACATATATATAATCATGCCAGTAAAAAGTAAAAAATAAAGCATAAAATAAGGGTTATGGGGGCACCTGGGTGGCTCAGTGTGTTAAGCCTCTGCCTTCAGCTCAGGCGTCATGATCTTAGGGTCCTGGGATCGAGTCCCACATCGGGCTCTCTGCTCGGCAGGGAGCCTGCTTCCTCCTCTCTCTCTCTCTGCTTGCCTCTCTGCCTACTTGTGATTTCTCTCTGTCAAATAAATAAAATCTTAAAAAAAAAAAAGGTTATGTACAAAAAGGAAAAAAGTAATGGATTTAATTACATTAATATAAATTTTTGAAAGAAGGGAAATTACTTATTCACTAGTCTATGACAATATGAATAATATTAGAATTGAATATCAATTTGGTGACAAATAAGATTAGTAAAAAAGAAATTTTTTTTAAGCTTTATTTATTTATTTGACACAGAGAGAGAGAGAGAGAGAGCAAGAGAGGAACATAAGCAGGGGGAGTGGGAGAGGGATAAGCAGGCTTCCTGTCAAGCGGGACCCTGGGATCATGACCTTAGCTGAAGGAAGATGCTTAATGACTGAGCTACTCAGGCTCAGGAAATTCCACCCAGGGAATTTTAATTTAAAATGTGATTATTGAAATTCGTAAAATATTTGTATATGAACTAAAATTTGCTCTTACCAAACAAAAAATACTTATCTCATATTTTACGTTCTGTTTCCTCTGTTTATATTTTATTTATTTATTTATTTATTTATTTATAAAGATTTTATTTATTTATTTGACAGAGAAAGAATGATCACAAGTAGGCGGAGAGAGAGGAGGAAGCAGGCTCCCTGCTGAGCAGAGAGCCCGATCTCAGGGGCTCGATCTCAGGACCCTGAGATCATGACCTGAGCTGAAGGCAGCGGCTTAATCCACTGAGCCACCCAGGCACCCTGTTTGTTTTAAACAAAAATTAAAACTCCAGTGATCCTTTGGAGTGATGAATTAATGAAGACGTGTGTGTGTGTGTGTGTTTACAATGTGTATCCTATCATTGTTTATGTCTAGTCTACTGTTTAAATACAAGAATATGAAGTATTTAAGAATTGGAAGGTTGGAGACACAAACTGCCCAAAATGTTCCAGAATGCTTCCTGAATCTTCATGAATTTACTTATGGAATGAATATGTCTATCTGGACTGCATGTGTCTGGAGTCAGCTGTATAAATGGGAATTAACTGAATTATCTTGCTTGTAGATTATAATGTATATTGAAAGATGAATAATAATGTTAATTAGTTTGCATACATATGATTAAAACCCAGCCATAACACATGTTAGAACATAGTCAACAATTTTTTTGAGAAGAGTATTTTATCACTTACATTATTTAGAATTGCTGGCACAGGGTGATAATAAAAAAGCAGACCAGCATTTGGTGGGTTTTAATGTTTTTAAATGTTCACACCCATTTTTGCCTTCATCCCAGATTGCTCCCTTTTTTCCATCTTTGTCATGCCACTGGAAACTCCAGATCCTTTCTTAAAACATTCTTTTTTAAAAACATTTTTTAAACATGTTTTTTAAACATCCACACATTTAAAAAAAGATATTTAATCAGTGATTTCCTTCTTTTAGTAAACTTTCAATTTTGTTGAATTCACACCTGCAGATCATAATTTTTAATCTAAACACAAAAGGAGAAAAGAAATTTGATCAGGGTATTGTCTGGAAGATTGAAATGTGTCACACCAGAGGCCACTTGAAGGTGAACCAATATTAATTTTAACATGTCATTTTAGAAGAACTATAAAGGTCCCTTTTATAAAAAGAACTTAAACTAGGACAACACAGGATATTTTTATGAGGGAAATCTGTGTATGAGGATGTGAGAGAGACAAAGGCTGGAACTCTCAGGTATCTTTTCTTCTCTATAATGTTCTAGTTTGTGAGATAGCAAAACTATTTTTTATCATTACTGAAAAAAAAACCCAGTATATTCTCTCATGTTGCTTTTTTTTTCATATTTAGAAGATTCAGTGCTGCATATGCTAGAGTACCACTGGGACAGACAGTTATGTTGCCTCCTACCCTGGCACCTGGGAATGTTCTGGGCACAAGCCAGACTTTGGATGGCAGCTCAGTTCCAGAGCTCACATGAAACAGGCAACCAGATGAAAAACAGGCCGATTTTGTGTGGTCCTCATTTATCACAACTTCGGAAAGCAGTAGCATTCACCTGAGTTGCTGAGTTTCTGGTGAAGAAAGTCTCTAAATTTATCTGGTCTTATGTGAATTCCTTAGAAATTCATCTTAAGAATTTAATTTCTAAGCTTTTCATGTTTTCTAATCTTGAGTGACTTTGGACCCTGTGTATGACGAAGAAGAAGGGAAAAAAAATCATAGCAAAGGAACAGTAGGTAAAGAGGAATGTTCGGATAGCCAAGATATTTGCCTCTGTTTATTGCTTTACGAGGGGAAAAGCCCAGGGACTCAGAGTTAAACTGTCCACTGTTATTTTATATATATATATATATAAAAATTCATTCCATTAACTGACTTACAAAGAACTCATAAGGTGACAGTTTTCATCACCAGGGATTTTCTTTTCCCCCTTGGTGGAAATAAGCGTTGCATGTATCTTCCTGAACCTTCTGACATTTTCTGACACAAATCCTTATTTTATTAATTCTTAGGTTCTGAAATTATCAGGAGAATGATGGTAGGGGTCTTGTTACTTCTCACCCACGTCTTCTTTCTCTGAGTCCTACACTCCCTCCAGTGAAGTCACCTGCCTCCTTCCTGGCATATACCTTCTCCCAGGTTAGCAGGTTCTTTTGGAATCTCCTCTCCTCTTGGCTATCTAGGGGAGAGAAGAGAGAAGAAAGAAAGCAAAAGTGGAAGAAGTTGGAAGAATTCAGTGACAATGACTGATATACAAGGCAAGCAGGGAAACAGTAGCATGAAAGCATTTTAAAGGTGTGATTCAGACTGAAGGCAATTTCTTAGGAAACAATTAAAGGTGAAGAAATTAAAAGACCAAGTCTGTGAAATAGCAGCAAGAGAAGAATCTGTCAACAGCGGGAAGCTGTGATGACAAAGCGCAGTGTTTGATAAATTAGGTCAGTATGAAAAAGACAATCAGGGAGGATGAGAACATTTGAAATGGTCATGAAATACAGCTTTGGAATGGATACTTTGGTTTATAAAGCAAATTTGTCTATTGACCAGCTGAGAATCCAGCTTGGGATTCTGGATTATCATTACTAGTTGGAAAACATGTAGTTCCCAACTATTTGCAGTGTTTTGGTATTTAATAGTTTTTCTTAGGCAGTGAAACTGGTTTAAAGACTAATTTCAATATATGCCTTTTCATCAAAATGTCAGGTTCTTGGGCCAGTCCACACCACCTTATCTAAAAACAATACCTTTTTTATTTTTACATGTTTTACTTTCCTCAAGCCCTTAGCACTATTTGAAACCCTAATATTTATCTGTTTATGTGTTTATTATCTGTCTCTCCTGCTAAAAAGAAGTTCCCTGAGGGCAAGAGCTTAATTTTATTTACTGTTGTATCCTCAACACTCAGAAAAAGCCATAGTGGTAGGTCAGTACGTATTTTCTGAATAAATAGTAATGGTAGCGAACATGATTAAATGCTTAGTATTAGCCAATACCAAACAATCTCACTTAATGTTTACTGCTGTTAACCGCCTTTACCTATGCAAAGGCACTGAGAAGTTAAGTACTTGCCCAAAGTTACCCAGTAACTGGTGAAGCAGAGATAGTAATCTCTGAGGAGGAGAGTTCATTTTGGGTTAGTATGGTCAAGACAGACGTTAACGCTGAGTTTTGAAGTGGCTGAGTTTTGGAGTGAAGTGGAGAGGGCCAGGAATTCTGTTAGTATGAGGAAAAGCATGTCTAAGACAGCTGTAAAAGAAGTTTTCCATAAAGATTTGCAAAATTGTACCTTGTGAGAGAAGATGGGAGAGTACATGAGGCCAGTCTGAGGTTGAAATTAAATGGTTCAATTTTTTAAAAAAATTAAAAGTTCATTTATTACATAGATCTTTTCTGAGTCAGATTGAATTGTTTTCCTAGTTAATGAAGGTGAACTAGGGAGGTTTTACTGTCTATTCCCAGTTCAAAAAAGACCACAAACAAGGGTTATTTGAAACCTTTGTTTTTTAGAGATAGTTCTAGGCAAAATTATATAATGGGAGATGCTCATCTTGTTGATTGATGTTCTCTACTCCTCCTCTACTCTTGTCTCAAACCAGGTACCGATGGGAAGCAGATAGCATACCCAGAAGGGGTGATTAGAAAGAGGCTTTTTTCCCCATTAAAAATCTTTTTATGAAAGGAACATCTGGGTGGCTCAGTTGGTTAAGCGTCTGCCTTTGGCTCAGGTCATGATCTGGGGGTCCTGCTCTGCCTATTGCTCCTCCTGCTCGTGCTCTCTCTCTCACAAATAAATAAATAAAATCTTAAAATAAAAATAAAAAGTTATTTTAAAAATTCTTTTTACAATGGAAAAACTTAAGCGCAATTGAGAGAGAAAATTATAAAGGAGATCCATTTACTCATTATCAACTCATGGCCAAACATTGCTTCATTTCAATATCATTTTTATCCCTAAATATTTCAGGAAGTATTGCTAAAACAACAAAGACCACTTTAAAAAACAGTCACAATATTATTATCATACCCAAAGAAATGAGTAGTTCTGCAGGGGCTTGTGACTACAGGGCCTATTAAAAAAGGGTTAGGGGTTGAGGGAATTCAACAAGGGATGGTGAAGCACCCTAGGGTTAGCAGTGGGAAGCTGCTGAGATGGCTCTGTAGGCTTGCAGAGATTACTGAAATCCATGGAGACCTGTAGCTGTGGGAGAGGTCTGTCAGGAGCTGTGGCCTTCGGCCTCTGCCAGCCCGGCAGGGACAGATGGGGACTATGCATGTCTCAGTTTTACTTTGTCTCCCTTCTCTTTCCTGGCATGTGCTTTCTATTGACTAAATACAATAGGAAGCCAGAGGGCAGGCTGGTACGATTCATAGAAGTCAGCCTCCCAAGCACATAGCACATAGCAGATTGGAGACGGATAGGGAGTGGACCTGGACCGGATTTCATTCCCACCTAGCATCACCCATCTCCTTCTTTGCCGTACACCTTTTTCTAAGGAAGCCTTTTGAGGCTTGCCTTTGTCACACTGTACAAGAGACCCAGAATCTATCACTTTGGGTCCTACCCTCCACCCACGTAACTAAAGAAAATAATCTACTCTGTCAATATGGGCAAGCTAGCAGGGTTAGATATTTTGGTAAAGAAAGTCCTTTCCCTCCCCATTTCAAAAGCATTCCTATTTTCAGCTGATCTTGATGCCATGAAACGTGAGCTCAATTTCAATATACCACCCTTAGCCATTGATAAGGCATAAGGGAGCTAGCTACTCTGTCTTTTGAACTTGTTTTTCTTTGCCATGTTCCAAGGTTTAAAATATTTAGATGAGAAAAAGTAGTTCTGCTTCATTTAAGAGAAGCCTCTAGTAAGAAGCAGTTTGGAGTTTGCTGTTGCAAGCCGGCAGGGGTTATAAAATGCAGAGTCTAGTTAAATAAATCCTTTTACTATTAACTCCCTAGTAAGACAAGAGGGAGGAACCAAAAGAATGGTTAGTCTAGCAAAAGGAGAGCATAGAAATTACTTCCAGTTAATATTTGGTTACCTAGGCAACCATTCCCTGACTGGCAGAAAGCCATCCAGAGTCTTGGTTGGATGGAAGAAGGAGACCTCAGGTCGTCCTTTCTGAGTCTTTCTCTTCTGGCCTGGGAAAGAGGGAGCAGGAAATAGAATATAGGACAGAGCAAGTGGGGACCACCCCGGATGGAGGTGTTGGTGAAGGAGGGGCAGTGGCTGAGGGAAGATGGCTGCCTTTTCCCTGCTCCCTCATTGTTAGAGGTGATGTGGGATGCCAGAAAGGTTCAGAGGTCCTTGAGGCTTTCCAAGCAGCAAAACCCCCTGAAAGCTCCTGCCCTTCACAGCTTGGAAGGTCTCAGGGCCACCAAATAGTTTAGCTCTGGGAAAAAAACCAGAGATCTGGAACCACGGAATTTTTACACCATAGAGGAGTCTTACATATGATATAAGCAATAAAAGTCCAACACTTTTTTTTTTTCAGTTGAAGAAATAGACCAGGAGGCTTAAGGGATCCTTCAAGAACCACAGTTAATGATGGTGTGTGAGGGATGAGAGGTGTTGCATTTCATTGATTCTAAGATACACATTTGAATGTTCCCATGACTAGAGCTGTCCTGCAGTTGATGTGATAAGAAGGAACTGAGTTATAGTTTGCTTGATACATTTTTCCCTTTCATAATGGCATATAAAATAATAGTGCATTGTTTGCTCAGGGATATCCTAGATGCATGGAAATATGGTAAATAGTGACAGAAGAGTGCAGTGTTCTCCTGCACTCCCCTTAAATCTTGCTCATTGTTACGATCGTCTTGTTTATTCACGTCTTACAGAGATCAGTTATTTAAATTAACAGATTTTTTTATTGGTAGAGAAAATACATTCAAGTAAAGACTATGTTTTCTTTCAGATATCAGCTGTTTCTCTTTAGAATAAGTCTGTTCTGCTTCAGCAGCGCTACTGCTGAGGAGCTACAAAATTCAAAACAACATAACACATACACAATGTGCACACTCATTTCACAGGAAGCCTTCAGCCCCCTTCAAGTGCTGCCCTGACTGTAGGTGATTGAAACTGGGTGTCAGGGGTTGGGGATGCTTAGGGTGATGGAAGGGTCAACTTAGAGAAGTGTGTGTTGGAGGGAAAGACTAGGACCATCTCTCGAAATGGCTCTAGGATTAGCCTGGCTCTCCATGTTTCACGGATCAGTTTCCTCCTGTGCTCTTCTTATTTTTTCTAAGTCTTGATCTTTTCTTTCTTTTTTCTTCTGCTCTCAAAGGTCAAAGTACCAAATGGGTTGTGTTTATTTGATGGATATGGGAACATTGTATGGTTTGTTATGCCCCTACCTCAGGTTCGTGGTTCTTAAAATTCTGTGTGGTGAGTTAAGTGCCACAGTCTTATTTCTTCCTTTCATTATTTTCATACAAAAAGCTCAAGCTCATTATAAAAACTAAGGAAATCAGAAGAGAATACAGAAGAATGTGAAAACTATGACCTTAATCCTATTATCCAGAGAGAACCACCATACTTGATTGTCTTTCCTCCAAGTCTGAGATCTGCTTGTTTCTACTAAGAAAACACAGATCTGGCTTTGCATTTTTTTTTCGGGGGCGGGGAGCAGGGGGTGGATTAGATCTATTTGAAGGGTTCCTGAGAATATGGTGCAGGACAGTTAGGCTCAGCCAAGGTGGGTGTAGTTGTAAGTTGTCTGGACCTTACTCTTACCTCATGTCCTCCTGATTCGGAAGTGACCTCCTTGCCCATGAGGGAGTCCCCGCATGCCTCAGATACTCCCTTAATTCATCCTGTAGCCACAGGTTTCCTTTTGCCAGAGAACTGCTAATTTCTCTCTCAGCATCCTTTCCATAGCTCCCCAAAGGAGGGGAAACAAAGGCTAGCCCACTAAGCTTTCCTGTCTCCAGATCTGTTATTGATGTTAGGGCTCAGAATTTTGCAGCTCCCCAGTGTAATGTGTGAGGGCTGTGTGGGAGTATGTATGGTTGTCTGTGAGTGTGTGTGTGTGTGTGTGTGTGTGTGTGTGTGTGTTGGAGGGAGGGGTCTGAACCTCCTTACATGGTGTCACTCTGCTCTACTCCAGAATCTTCTTTCTTTCCTTACACACTATTTTCTGAGATCATGGCCTTTTGGTTGTAAACTTTTCTTTGTTTGCCATGTTCTGGTCAATTTTTCTATTCCCCCACCCCTTTTTGGCTAGTTTTTGTTCATTAAATTTGAGTAGAGGGAAATAACATGAGCAGGTTTATTCTGTTGTCCAGACCTGGAAGTTCTAGAGGCAGGTTTCCATGCCCAGTTTAGTGTGAGTTTGGAAAGCTCACTAACCACCCTTCTCCTGTAAGGATGAGCTTGGAGAATATTATATTAGCTGGGGTTTTGTCTAAGCAGGAAGTGTATATATGCTACTTCCCCTTTGCTATAAGTATTAGATTAATATTTTCTTTAAAATGCCATTTTCTAGTTTTCTCATGCTTAACCAATGCTTTTATAAAATCTCTCTAATAAATATGTTTTTTTACATTCCATTAGAGTATTTGTTCTTTAGCTTTGCTTTCCAACTGTGGAAGTAAAGTCAATTTTCAGAATCATCTTTTATTTGCAAAAATAACAAATTAGTATGCTCCAGCCTTTCAAGCATACTACGATGTCAGTGTAATATCAGTCCTTCTGGGTAGAATCTAGCATTTGGATTGTTTTGTTAAAATTTTAGAATGCTCTAATTTAATAAAAAGGCCAGTCTTCTTCATCTTTGATCTGTTTGCCATTTAAATAACATTAACTCTCATGAAAAAAAAAAAAAAAACAAAAAAACAACAAACCACCCAGCAATTGCACTGCTGGGTATTTACCCTAAAGATACAAACGTAGTGATCCGAAGGGGCACGTGCACCCGAATGTTTATAGCAGCAATGTCTACAATAGCCAAACTATGGAAAGAACCTAGATGTCCATCAACAGACGGATGGATAAAGAAGATGTGGTATATATATACAATGGAATACTATGCAGCCATCAAAAGAAATGAAATCTTGCCATTTGCGACTACATGGATGGAACTAGAGGGTATCATGCTTAGCGAAATAAGTCAATCGGAGAAAGACAACTATCATATGATCTCCCTGATATGAGGGAGAGGAGATGCAACATGGGCGGTTAATGTGGTAGGAGAAGAGTAAATGAAACAAGTTGGGATTGGGAGGGAGACAAACCATAAGTGACTCTTAATCTCACAAAACAAACTGAGGGTTGCTGGGCAGAGGGGGGTTGGGGGGGGGTTATGGACATTGGGTAGGGTATGTGCTATGGTGAGTGCTGTGAAGTTTGTAAACGTGGAGATTCACAGACCTGTACCCCTGGGGGAAAAATATATATATATATATATGTTTATAAAAAATAAAATTATAAAAAAAAAACAAAAAAACAAAAAAACAACAACAAACCAGTGTGAAGATCAATGGCTCTAGATACTCAGGTACAGTCAAGGGGAAAAAAGCATGTGGCAAAATGATTACAATCTGATTTGCTAAATGTGGAGTTTGTTAAGGAGATACACATAGATGAATAATTGCTAAAAAAATTTTAATGTTAGTTTCAATCCCATCCCTTCCCCCCACCCTGGTCCAGAGACTCAGATGGTTTTCTACCCTCATGGTTTCATCCTGGCACGTTTGACAACTGTATTAAAATCATGCCATAAGCATTTGTAGGACTATTCTAACAGTGTCATACATTTGAAGTTGGTGGTGAGTTTGTGTTAAAGCTTTGCCTATGTCTCTTTTTTCCCCATATTCTATGTAACAGTTAATTAGCTCATCTTTAAAAATAGATACTGGTGGCTAAACTCAGCATACACTCAGACAGTGTTTCCTTTCCATTAATTTTCTGTGTTCACAAGTACTTTATCTTGCATCTTATTATCAAACAGTGACTAAATGACTTCACTTAGATAATTTTAGACAAGAGAACCTATATGTAGACTGGATCTGTTATTATTAGTTCACAAAAAATGAAGAGAAGAACAGCCAGGAAAGCCAGAAGCAAAGGCTTTGCTTTCCTTCTCCGTGGCCTGCTCCAGCGAAGCAGCTCTGTGCTCACAGTCTGTGGTCTCTTTTTACCAAACCCAAGTCTAAGGAGGCGCATGTCAGCAGCATTGCCATATGACCTTTCTCTTGTCACTTGTGCATAATGGCATGTTTGGGGACCGAAGAGGACTTGCCAGCAGAGTTTGGTATGCTGTCACTCTAGTTTTGGTTAGGACCCTTCAGGAAGGTTGCCACAAAGATAACAAAGAGACAGAAGGGAGAGTGCCAACAAGCTGTTACTCCTGCCACCAGAGCTAGGGGGTGGCGAAAAGACTGGAACAGTGCATTCAGCCATCCTTGAGAATGGATAGGATGTCAGGTCTCCCCCCAAATGTCTGGACAGTCATTGGCTTCCTGAGTCTGCCCTGGGTCCTGCTGACAAGAGAGTGGACGGTGGGGTGCTGTATCTCTGAGCTGGAAAGGATGCCTGTGACCAGTCTTTCAGAGGCTGGTTCTGGAGGCTGTCCTATGTCCTCTCTAGTCTGGCAGGCTCTTAGGCCATACGTGGCTTCAATGACATCTTGAAATGAGGTAAGGGTCTCTCTGAAAACAGCAATTTTAGGGCTACTAGACCTCACAAAGTGTTTATTTGTACAAACTCTTCAACTGCTCTCTTACATTTTTCCCCTATTCTGATAAATGCCAGTTACTTTTTACTTTCAGCTTCCAATCCTAGAATGGTGGTTTTTGTTTCTTTTAATTAGATCTCAGGTACAGAGAGTTAAGTTAATCGTTCTCCTTACTTCATAACACATTGTCATCATTTATTGGTACAGAGCCTACTTCTTGTCTTATTTTCACTCTCTTTCATCTTTCCTGATCACTGTTCCAATTCCTTTCTCTCTCAGCATTCACTCTAGTGTCCTTGATGTATATCTTAAATATATAGTGTCTTAACTCTGTGTGTACCCTTGTTCAGTCTGCCTTGTTATTGTGCATGGGAATGTGTTTTTAATTTTCATCACTGGTATTGTACTATATATCATACTCTGTTTTCTTCTTCTGTCACTCATCTCTATCCATGTAGCTGTGTACATCATGGATGTTTGGTTAGGCTGCAGTTACGACTAGTCTCCTAAATTTCAGTGTCAGCAAAACACAGATTTTCTCGTTCACACTACATGGTCAAAGCCAGATCCTACCCTGTGTCATGCCTGTGCCCCAGGATAGAGGGTTCATAGCAACACGGCCTAGACTTGAGTTTCATATTTGCTCTCTTTCACTGAAGCTGCCCCTGAATGAATCTACCTATGCTTCTGCTCTGAGCCTTCTCTCTTCCTAGATCTTTTCTATTTTCTCTGTCTAGTCCCAGGCTTGGGCTGTGGAGGGGACAGGCAGGTAGAGGGACCACTGGGGCAGGCTAATCAGTCACATTCCGGTTCTGCCCTGAAGTTAACCCATGACTGCTGCAGGGTGGGATGGTGCTGCTGTTCATCTGCCCCAGCAGGAAGGGACAAGTAAAGTTCTATAGAGTAAAAAGAACACAATGTACATGCACAGTGCCAGTCTATCTCTCCATACATTGCCCCACCTTCCTGCATACCGGCTGCCATTTTTCTTTCACACTATGGTTACTACTAATCTTTTTCTTCCCAGAGTTTCTTCATAGTTTTTATGTTAGGTTTGCAGATTCATATACATTGTGTGTGTGTGGCTTTTCTAGGGTTGGGCTAGGGGAGGAATTTAATAGCTCTTACATGTTGGAAGAAAAACCTTCAATGTTTACACATAGTAGTCATAATGTAGGAATGGTTATTTCATGGGATTCCTGAATGTGTGTGCAAATACATGATTTTGTCAATGAGAGGTGAAAGATCTTAATAATGATTACTTTTTTTGAGAAATTCCTCTTATAACATGGCAGCCCCATAAACATAAGTAACCCCTGCTAGGATTAGCTACATGGCATTAGCAATGGGCGCTGGTAGTTATTAAACAGTGGTCAGTGGTCAAGAGTGACACAGCCCCCAGTTTTCTACCACTCTCCTGTGCTGAGCATTAAGTGCTTCTTTCTGTTGTTCCCCATGTTATCAAGCTGAGAGATCCCTTGATTTTCTTCCAGTTGCCCAGATCCCACATCAAATTAAAGTGAGTGTAAGAAGGACAGGACTGGGGTGTCTGGGTGGGTTGGTTCGTTAAGCGTCTGCCTTTGGCTCAGGTCATGATCTTAACGTGCTGGGATCAAGCCCGATGTAGGGCTCCCTGCTCAGCTGGGAGTCTGTATCTCCTTCTCCCTCTGCTGCTTCCCCTCTCTCATGTTTGCTCGCACTCTCTCTCTTTTTTTTTCTCTCTCTCTCAAATAAATAAAATCTTAAAAAAAAAAAAAAGGGCAGGACTAATTTCATTGTCTTTCTCTACTTCCTGACATATGATACCTGCATGTTTTATAAACTTTATATTTATTGAGTGGAATTTGGAGGACTCTACATGACAGAATTTGTGAATAAAACTTCTATAAACTAAACTTGCCATTTGAATGGGATTCCAGATAACTGCTTTCTGCTTTTTCCTTTTACTTCCTTCTTGGGCCAATATGGCTCAGCGTACCAAATATTTACTTTAGTGCCCTTGGTAAATCAGCATTACCCTCCTCAAGAATAGTTGGTTTAGAAAGACATTCAGCTCATGGCTGGGGTATGCTCTTCTTTAATATCCCACCCATATTTGTTTAGTGAGTTAACTATTTTGGTAGATATTTTATTTTAAATTATTCATGAGTTGATTTCTGTAGGATGAATCAGAGAAAGAACCATATCCTATTTCAAGAAAGCATATTTTCCCAAACAACAGAGCTATGATTTTAAAGTATAAAAACACCAGAAATGCCATCCTGGGTTAGATCAGACCAAACCGGATGTAAGCTGTTCAGTGTTGCACCTATGACAAGGATGCAAGTGGCTCTTTGTGGGTAAGTGAGGGGTGGGTGCATCTTGCTAACAAGGTAAGTAGTTCTAATTTCTACTCAATGACATGCTGGAACCATCATCCTAGATTATAGCTAAGTCCTTCTTGGAACCTAGTTACACTTTCAAGTCTGTACCAATTCTCACAATAAAGTTTCATGTTTGCCACCTGCTGTGAAAAGTGGTACTCTTTTTTATTTATTCGAAAGCCACTTTCTTCAGGCTTCAAGGGGTGCCTCTAATTTCTGAATTTGGAGAATGATCAGAGTCTTACTTCTTTTGTAATCCTTTAGGTATCTTTAAATGCCTATGTCTTTAAATGTTTAAATACCCATGTCTTTAAATCTTCATGTTTCTGGTAATATTTTAGGCATTTTTAAGTCAATACCAACCATCATTTACTAGACTGATTTTTAAAAAGGTGATAGAACAAAGTAAATAAATCGGTATTCATTTAAAATGTTTCTGTCTTTTGGAAGTTTTATTCAAAACCCAAATAGAGAATACATATAGAGTGAGGAGGCCCTGAAATCACTTTAAAAGAAAAAAAGATTTAGTTCATGAGTTGGAAAACAGAAATGTCACAATGAATTGATACCTAAGAAATAGCCATTTGTCTGCAAGGTGAATGGTACGTTCAGTTCAACAAACACACACAGAGCATTTTACTATGTGCCAGTCACTTTTCAAGTCACTGGGAACAAAGGTTACATCAAACATGGTTTCTTTGAGGCCTTCCAGTGAGAGGGGACAGCCCATACAAAGCTGGGAATATAAAACGTGGTGTTTCAGACCAGGAAATAATGTAGAGTAGCTGGAACATGATGGACCAGGATGGGAACAGCAAGAAGAAGCTGGACGGGCTGTAGGTGGGGGCAGGAAATGGATCCTGGGAAAGTGAGGCATGCAGTAGTACTTTTGAGTTACAGGGAAGAGTACTCTTTGCAAAACTAGACATCTGGACTAGCCGAGTGATTGGTTTCCTGCAAAGCTTTTCTCTAAATTCCAGCCGGCAAAGCATAATTTTCCTACAGAACCAGGGCCATATTGCAGCTCTGTTGATTCCCTTGATCCTCTTTTGGGAACCCTGCTGCCCCCAAGGAGGCATTCAGCCCAGGTTGACTGGGAAGCCACCTAATCTTCACACCCAAGCTCCCCAGGTCCCCTGCATGTGGAGATCTCCTCACCTGACCTCCCCTCTATCACTGACTGACCTTGAATGCAAAGCCAGGTCTTGCATTTTCCTTCAAGTATATTGAACTTCACTAACAAATCAATTATTTTTGCAAAAAATAAAAAAATAAGAAATAAATAATATAAAAATATTATAAAAATTAAAATAAAAAAATAAAAAAAATAAATAAAAAAGTGACAGTATTTGAAGTTTGTTTATACTCAGATAATCCAGATATTTGTCATATCTAGTTGAATTCAAATAACATTTATAAATAACTTTGTGCCCAGGGGCTGTGCTAGGTGCTGGTGACACAAAATCAGTTAAGGCCATCGGGAGTCCCATTGAATAGAGCAATGGGCGAAAGTAGATTGAGAAGTTTGAGATTCCTCTTTGTTCACCAATTTCAGATTTTCTGAGAGTCCTCTGTGTCCTTGTTAATTTGCTAGACAACATCCACTGTGAGTATTTCAGTTATCACTCTCTCCACTTCCCATCATTTAACAAATGACTTCTATTACCTCACAGAGAAAATAGAAGATATCTTCCCAGAACCATCTCAGTGTCTACCAAACCTTTTAATCTGCCTACACTGAAACCTACCTTGGCTCTTTTTCTCCAGTCATGGTGGTAAAGGTGTTCCTCCTAGGAAAGTTCCAGTTATTGTCAGGATCTGACCTTCTCTCACATTCTTATAGTTTTTCTGCTGTAATTTTTTTTTTAAAGATTTTTTAAATTTATTTGACAGACAGAGATCACAAGTAGGCAGAGAGGCAGGCAGAGAGAGAGGAGGAAGCAGGCTCCCCACTGAGCAGAGAGCTGATGCGAGGCTCGAGGCTCTATCCTAGGACCCTGGGATCATGACCTGAGCCGAAGGCAGAGGCTTTAACCCACTGAGCCACCCAGGCGCCCCTCTGCTATAATTCTTAAAAAATGGATTTCTCTCTCCTTTACTATGTTTATGACTGCCAGGGACACCAGGATTGGA
The DNA here is from genome assembly GCF_010015895.1 of Lontra canadensis. Taxonomy (NCBI): domain Eukaryota; kingdom Metazoa; phylum Chordata; class Mammalia; order Carnivora; family Mustelidae; genus Lontra; species Lontra canadensis. The sequence goes on from NW_022630996.1 coordinate 17,416,854, forward strand.
CTTACATGAGCTTTGCAAGGCACTTGGGTTAACTGTGACTTCTTGGCTATAGAAGTGCTTCTGATGACTGTGAAATATGCCTTTCCCATAGACTATAAATAAAATGATCCTCACACTTCATTAATGAATTCTTCCTTTTCAGTGTCCCAAGTGAGCCAAATGCTAAAGATACAGTATTTCACAGCAGGTTGTGCGACCTTTTATGTAATATACCCTTTAAGTAAGTGGGTTATGGTCTTGTGATTAATGCGAATTGATGTTCACATTGAGAAAACGGAAGGTGTTAAACTCTTTAAGAAACCCAAGAGCTTTAAGGAGACTTTTGTGATTCATGCTAATAAGATTGACTAATTTGTTATTCTACAAATGGCATGCCTATAATTTAAATTTGATTGACAAATGGTTCCAAACTGTTAAGAACATAAGTATCATACAGCATTTGAACTCTAGTTTTGTATAAAGCTTGGCTGAAAAATTATTTTATTCTTGGTTTTCCTCTTTGAAAAATTTCTCAGGGATCTTTTAATTGTTTCCTCCAAGTGTCATCATCTGTGCTTCCAATTTAAAGAAATAATTTCTGCCTCATAATACACTCATTTATAAAAAGAACTCGAAAGTATCTTGTAGAGAAAAAGGCCACCTAAAAACATGTTAGGCCAACCTTCCCCTGGGATCAACTATGGAATCTGGATGTGGAGATAAACTAAAGTCAGATTAGATTGTATATGGGTCTCAATGGAATTTTCAGTCTAGCTCAAGCATCTTTCAAAACAGAATGAAGTTGCTGTTGATCAGGTTGGTAGAATATTTCCTTTGTCATAGGTACTCAATCATGACCATTTCTTGATTTTAGGGTAAATTGTATCCAGTGTTCTTTTCTCACTTTGCTACCTTCACCCTCTCTGTCTTGTCTTACCACTTTTGCCCATTATCGTCACCACCACCACCAATGCCATCATCATCACCACTCCCACCACACCAAAACCACCACCATCATCACCATCACTTTCACCACGAACATCATCACTTTTGTCATAGTTTGAATTTCTGCACTCTTCTCAGAGTGCATTTCCTCCATTGTTTCTTACCTTTAGACTAGCCCTGCAGATGAGCATTGTGCTTATTTAACAGGTGAAGAAAGCGAGGTTCATAGAGGTTGATGTACTTGTTCAAGTTACTTGGCAATGGCTAAAACCTGCATGGTAACCTGGGCCCGAAGGAACTTACCTACTTTGTTTCCCATTTGTTTCTTCCATGGGTCCCACCAGTCTTTCCTGTTCCTGTAGTTTGTATACTATATGTGTTTACTTTTTTCCCTAAGGTAATGGGAAGTAGAGAAGAGATAGCAGTTTCCTTATTTTTAAGGTTAAAAATAAAAGTGAAAATTCAACAATTAGCAAGTGAGAAGTAGTAAGAGTAATTTAAAAATGGCCTAAGAACATGTGATATTAAAACTTTTTTTTAATCTGCTTTGGAACACAAATGAGAAATGATAAACCTTCAGAATATAAAATACGATTTACATTTAATACTGCCAACAGAAGAAAAGGGTGACATGTAAATTTTTAAAATGTCCCCCAAGGTGCACACTACCCCTTCTTCAGGTTTGTCATCTGTAAACTAAGTGGAAGCAGCTTTCTCCCTTATGTGCTTCCGGGCTTCTTACCACACTGAAGAGTCTTTTCTTTGAAGATTTTCTGTAAATACACAGGCTCAACTTTTGATACATCTCCAATTTGTATTTCTTAAAGCCCAATAGAGAGCTGTAAACCCAGAGACTCAAGGAACTTGAGATGACGATGATGATGAAGAGCGGAAGTTGCAATGAGACTGAACACCTTTGAGAAACTCACTTGATGTGTTTACTATAGAAAATGTTGATGACCACCTAGTTCATGTGCTTTTCCATAATCACCCGTAGTTGGGTTTTAGATATTTTTTCTTTTATGATATGTGCGGATCCTTGGAAGGGATAACTTACTTCTTACCAGGGTGTTGCTTGTGTGGAATTTCTAGAGGCATTTGGTCTAGATGCTCAGGGATAACCAGAACCCTGGAGTAATTGCGTTTATTATAAAAGTGGATAAGATACAATTTTCTCTAGGCAGGCTATGGCTGGGGAAAGGTCTGGGATAGCACAGACTCTAAGGACTAAAATAGATCCCACAGGTCAGGCTGAGAGACGTTCGGAATGTAGAGTTTGCAGTGCTGCCCTAATGAGACCTGACCTCCCACAAAGTCCTTCAGCACCAAGGGACCAGGTGGCCACATGCTTAGTCATGCTAGCATATGTTATTCCCCAAGGAAAGAAAAGTGCTTCATTTTTGCTAAAATCTGATGTTTGTTGTAATGTATAGCACATACCAACTGGGAAAGGAAAAACAACAACATCTTGTTAAGAAAGCATTTCATAATGCCAGACTCCTTAGGCTCACTGTGAAGGCAATCTTGTTTTTAAGGTAGGGTTTACACATTTTGGACATGAATGTGTAGTAATATCTGGAGGGCTTCTTCAATTCTGGACTTTATGAAGCCAATTGAGGTGTTAACTGGGAGTGACTGAGTCTGCGCTATGTAATAAAAACCATATCTACTTTACTCACCTTCAATAGAAGGAGGCAGTGGAGCACAAGTAGTTGCAGGACAAGCTGGGGAGCCAGAATGGTTTAGAATCCTATGTTGTCACTTTCAGTGGTGTGTGTTAGATGAGTTACACAGTCTTTCTGGTTTTTCATTTACCCCATCTGTGAAATGGGATGATAACACTGTCTATTACAGTTGTGGTCAAATGATGTAAATGGGTGGAGTCCTTAGTTTAGCTTCTGGGAAACCAGTGCTAGGCAAGAAGGGCCAGTGGGGCTGTGATTTAAATTTCCAATTCTTTCCTATTAAAACCTGGGATACTCTGCACCTTTGTCTTCTTCTCTGCTCTGGCTCTGATCACTCCCAGCCTCTGCAGGGCACTGCTGTATATCCATGAGCTCCTGTTCCACCGTCTGAGAATACGTCTTGGTTTCAGGGATCTGCCTACATTATTGCAATGCCTCCAAGGTTAAATACCAATTCTTTATCAGTTGTTTTCCAGGAGGTGATTTGTTCTTTCTCATCTGAGCCCTTAGTTCTATGTCTTTCTTCTTTTCACTGAGGCAACGAGAAGTGGATTTTAAACTCCTTTGATTGAAGAGTTGCTTTCTAATTGGTAGGTCTGATTGGGCAGAAATAGAGATACCTGCATTGACTTGCCTGGTACAGCCATTCAGGAGATATTCCTTGTAGATTGCTTCGTGCCTGGTATGGGGAGAGTCAGTGCTTCTCAAACTTTACTGTGCATAGTAATCATTTGGGGATTATTGTTAAAATGCAGATTCTGGTTGAGTGGGTCTGGGTGAAGCCCAGAATCTGCATCTGCAACACGTTTCCTTCCAGGTGCTGCTGGTTCAGAGACCATACTTTGAATAGCAAGTGGTTGGGGACCTTTATGTATTGAACAATTGAGTTCCAAGGTGGTTAAGTGTAGACACATTATGTCTTAGAACAACTGAATTTTCTGTGCTCCTCTATACTAATTTTCATTTACTTAGCCACTTTTTAAAAGCTGTGTTTGGGACATCAATAATATGCAAAGTTCTGACATTTTTCTCTGAGTAGAAAACATAAAATATACGCTAAAGTCTTGACAAATAATTTTGTAGTGGTTCAGCAATACAGATTAAAAAAAACAGTAAAATTGAATGTATGAATTAGTTCAGAAGGGTGTTTTAAAATAGGTGTTTTGAGCCCAGCTTGAAAGATGCAGCAAATGCGGATTGGATGATATTGGAAATATGGTAAGTCAGTGCTCTTGTAAGGGGCAGAGTGTGGGTTTAATCCCTGGGGACTGAGGGTGGGCTGGACGGGACTTATCCAAAGCAGAGACTAAGAGAGAACTGCAGTGCATTTGTTCTTCAGACAGAAGTAGCCCACCAAGTTTGCACAGAGCATTATGAGAGAGTTCAACCATATGCATTAAGAAACAAAGTCTCTTTCAAGTAAATCTAACCTCTCTCCCCTCTGTTAGTGGGGCATATCAGATGACCCTCATCCACAACAGTAGGAAAGAAACATCCTTACTCCCTGCACTTCTGCCAGGATACCTCACCTTTTAGTTTTTTCTTGTAGGCGAGCTGGATCTTCAGACTTTGGGGAAGCATTGATTAGCTCTTTCTGAGGACTTCCTTGGCCTGCCCACCTTTAACTCATTGGTCCATTCATTTGTACATTTAACATTGTTGAATTGTGTGCCTATATTTGAACTTCATACTAAGGGTGTGCTGATTACATGTTTGCAATTAAATAGCACCAAAAACAACAACGACAACAACAAGATGGCATCTAATCTAGAGATAGATGCTTTTCCCTTGCCTGTTGAAGACCTTCATTCATTTCAGGTAGACCCTCGTGTTAGGTGGTTAGTTTCTGTTCCCCTTTTATTTTTCCCAAGCAAACTCCCTTCTAATCTGGAGACTCTTTGAGCTGAAGAGCTGCCATGAGCCTTCTTTTCGGTCATGGAAGATTCTTCCAGGAGATCGTGGGACTCCAGAGATGGGGTGGGGTAGAAAATTACTATACAACGAATAACCCTCAAATGATCATGGGATTTTTGAGTAATTGGAGGTGAACAGAGGGATGTTTTTGAAAAGAAGAGATTAGTAGCTCTAGCTATGTCCTCCTGGAACTTGTCTTTGGTGAAATATCTGGATGATTGAATTCAGTTCTAATCTTGCCAATTAAAAGATAGGGATTTCAAGGAAACCATATGTGCTGATCATCATATCCCTCCTGAATTCTCAGCTAGAAAAAACACTAGCATTTCCAGAATTATTCTCCTTCCTTTCCCCCTCTGGGTCTCTCAGTCTGTGGATATCTGTTTCCTTGTTCTGTCTCCCCGAGCCTTGAGACATGCACTAACCACCCCCCCACCCCCCACTTTAATCTTATGCTCATTTTTACACTGGAAAGCAGCTGTGCATTTTGTCAAGCCGAATCTCTGGGAATGACATTGTCTTCCAAGGATTTCCCCACGAGAAACTGTAGAGTGTTCCAATGTCTCTGGCATTCTCTTGAGCGACAGACACCCTTGTGCTGCTTACTGTCCTCGGAGACCTATTTATTATTCACAATTAAAAAAACAATAAAAGCACAGCAGATTAAACAATAGATCAATGATTTTAAACTCCAGATGTGACTTACTAAATAAACAGTGTTTGTCTCCTGGACATGCTCCCTTGATGCTGGCTAAGGGCCTTTTCCAGGACCCTCCCCATATCCTAGAGAGGCCCGCACTGTTTACTACTGGATTTCTCCCCTTTTTTTTCTGTAGCTCATCCTGTATCAGAGAGCATGAAATTGTTTCTCAAGAAGAATTTATCTTTGAGATACTCTACTTTTATTTTATTTTTTGAAGTTTTTATTTAAATTCCAGTTGGGTAACATGTAGTGTAATATTAGTTTTAATAGTAGAATTCAACAATTCATTATTTACATACAACACCTCGTGCTCATCACAAGTGTCCTCCTTAATCCCCATCACCTGTTTAACCCATCTCCCTGCCCCCTTCTCCTCCAGCAACCCTCAGTTTGTTCTCTAGAGTTAGGAGTCTGTTTTATGGTTTGCCTTTCTCTTCCTTTTCCCCCTCCATGTTCATCGGTTTCATTTCTTCAATTCCGCATACGAGTGACACAACCTTTACAATGGGAAAAGATATTTGCAAGTGACATCCCTGATAAAAAGCTAGTATCCAGGAGCACCTGGGTGGCTTAGTTGATTGAGCATCTGCCTTCAACTCAGGTCGTAATCCCAGGGTTCTGGGATTAAGCCCTGTATCCTGCTCCCTGGTCAGTGGGGAGCCTGCTTCCCTTCTCCTTCTGTTGCTCCCCCGTTTGTATTCGCTCACTCTCTGTCAAATAAATAAATAAATAAATAAATAAATAAATAAATAAAATCTCGTTTAAAAAATGTTTAGTATCCAAAATCTCTAAGGAAGTTATCAAACCCAATATCCCAAAACCAAATAATCCGTAAATAATGGGCAGAAGGCATGAATAGACATTTTCCCGAAGAAGACATGTAGTTGGCTGACACATGAAGAGATGCTCAACATCACTCATCATCAGGGAAATGCAAATCAAAGCTACGATGAGATATTACCTCACACCTGTCAGAGTAGCTAAAATTAAAAATATAGGAAACAACAAGCATTGGTGAGGATGGGGAGAAAGGGGAAACCCTCTTACACTGTTGGTGGGAACAAGCTGGTGCAGCCACTCTGGAAAATAGATACTCCTCTTTTAAAAGCAAAGTTGCCAGATAAAATACAGGATACCCTGTTAAATTTGAATTTCAGGTAAATAATGAATAATCTTTTGGTCTAAGTATGTTGCATGCGATATGAGACAAAAGCCAAAAATTATTTATCTATTTAGTTATGCTAAATGTGGCAAAACTGAGAGCAGAGCTTATTCTGTTTTCTTGACAAGTCAATGTCTGTTGATATTTTATGTATCATTTTCTTTTCTTTTCTTTTAGAGATTTTATTTATTTGAGAGAGAGAGTGAAAGAGAGAGAGAGAGAAGTGTAAGTAGGGGAGGAGCCGAGGGAAAGGGAAAAGCAGACTCCCAGTTGAGCATGGAGCCCAATGCAGGGCTTGATCCCAGGACTCCAGGATCATGACCTGAGCTGAGAGCAGATGCTTAACCAACTGAGCCACCCAAGCGCCCCCATATCATTTTCTAAACAATTACTCTACACTGCTTCAAAGTGTTGAATGGCTCATATTTACTTTCAAAAATAAAATAAATTAAGTCTAATTTTGCTTTGAGAAATTAATAATGCCACTTGACACAATTAGCTACTCCTACTGTGTTGCAAAACCAGGACAGGTGTCATTGACCTATGGCAACATGAACACTGGCTATCACAGAACTGGGTTGCAAGACTTGGAAAAATGGCTTGTCTGGATCTAAGAACCAAGCATAAATCTTTAACTGTTGAATTCAGCCTTCAATTCCTTTATATTACGTTTTTGCACAAGATATAAACTAGTGTCTTTACTATGTAATTGTGGCATGACTACACTGTTGCTTGCATACCACATGAAGAGACTGTGGGTCATAACATGAGAAACCTTACTTGGAACTTATTTCGAATATGACATGACTAAGTACACAAAAGGGAAATATTTCTGATTATGGGTAGTTTGAGGTCACTGTTTTTTCAAGGAGAAATAATTACATCAGATTTAACAATAATTCCCATCAAGCTATTTACAGTTGAGAAAATTAAATAAAATGTCATCTGCTTAATTATTATTTGTTACCCTTAATTAAAATGTTAATTGAGTACATTTGTATGTGCAACATATTTAATGTGTTGACTTTTTGACAAAGCCAATGACAATGTTTTCTACCTTCTACATTCAAATGTTTAATCGTTCACTTAACAAGTATTTTGAAAAAAAAAAAAAAGGCAAATATATTTAAGCAACAGAGCAGCATAGATTGAAAGGTCATTTTTCTGCTAGAGCTGTAGATAGTAGATCCGTAGGAAATCAGCACTTCAATCACCAGAAAGGAAATCTACCAGAAGTATGCATTTTTGGTCTTTTATTTGCATATGAGAAAAGGGGACAAAAATTAATCAGCCATAAAATGTCTATCCAGAATGACATTTTTAAGTAAAGAAATTGATTATGAGGAGATGCATTTTAAACACATTCTTGCCTCACTAACAGAAGAAGCAAAAGGATGATAAGGACCTTTATATTCTTTCATATTGATGTACACTTGACCTTTTCATTTGACAACATTTGAAACATTTGTTTAAACAACATACAGACTTATGCTGCAAAATTAGTTTGAATTTCCTTTTAACAATGGTTGTGATATCTCTTTCCTATGCAAACCTGTGGTACTGACCTCTGTTCAGTAAATAAACATGCTTTGTGTTTTGCAAAGCAAAGGTTTCTTACATATCAGCATAAAAACAAAATGGTTCCTTTTCAAATAATTTATGAAGTGTAATGCTTTCCAAAAACAGCATCAGTTAGGCAATAACATCCACTGTGCACCTATCAGCAACCCAAGCAATTGGGGAATAAAGAAACAGATGATGGAAGAGACTTAATTCTCTGTCCTTATAGAGCTTTGAGCTTAAGGATCTCTTCCTTCTGGCTCCCCACCCCCCAAAAACTTACTGTTTTTTTTCCTTGATAAATTCTAAGACTCTAATGCCTTTAATGAGACGAGCTAATACTTTTAAGGAAGTAATAACCATAAAAATGAAAAATACATAGTGATTATTACCTGCATTTCCAAATACATTACTTATAATATCTCATTTAATCTTCAAAACAATCCTCTTTGTAAGTACTATCATTATTCCCATTTTATATGAATAACCTGATGCTCTGGTTTCCCAAGGCTATACAACTAATAAGCAGTTGGGGTTAGGAGTTGAGACCAGACATTCTGGACCCAGAGTCTGTTCTCTTATTTTCCCAATATCCTTATGGATATTAAAAGGGTTTAGTGCAAGAAATAATCAAAATGTTTTGAGCAGTCTGATATTTAAACTTATTGCAACAAAAGTAGGAGAAAGTACTTGTGTTGTCACTTCAGTTCTAAACTCAATGATTTTATAGTCTTTGTCAATGATCATTAAAACATTAAAGTATGATTAAGAGCACACAAGGAGAAGCATTGGCTTGTAAAGTAAGTTTTCGAAGAGTTCATCATTTTTTCATAGACAATGAGCTTTCTGCTGTGAATGAGGGTACAATCAATAATTTTGTGGCGCTACCTGGCATTTGGTAAAATTTCACCTCTGCCACTGACTGGGCAAATGATGATGGACAAATGATTTAACCTCTGTAAGTTTTAATATCTTCTTTTGCAAAATGCAGATACTAAGTCCTTCCTCACAGGTCATTGTGAAAATTAAAGACAAGGCTCACAGCACAGGTTGGGCTCATAGAGACTCACTAAAGGTGAGCTAGAGCTGTTATAAATTAAATAAGCAAATCATTATGTTGAGAAGTATCAAATTGGACATTACTTAGTACCTATTAGAATAGCCCTGAAGAGATTTAGGAAGAATATAGGTAGATGCGCTGTTTAATGGGCCTAAGAGAATAGGCTATCACAATTTTAGTGGTTTTCCTGTTACAAGCAGTGAATATTTATTAAAAATTAAAATGAAACTTTTCCATCTGTTTAGGGAATATCCCTGAAGAGCTGGTTCGTTTTGCTGGTTTTCTTTCCCTTGCAACCACTTCAACTATTAGAACTGTGGGAAAGAAAAACAGTTAAAGTGGGAGATACAAAATGGAGCAAAGAGAGGATGGCTTCAAGAAGCCACGCTTGACTTTGAAGGCAAGGGGAGAGTGGGGATGATTTGGACTCTTTTTTCCACTTCACCCTGTCCAGGGCTTCCCAGTGTGGCAGGGTGATTACTGGGTGATCTGCCCTTGGGGAGTGGTGTAGGGAATGCTTAAGCATTGCTGTACCTTAAACGGTGGCTTTCAAACTTAAAAAAAAAAAAAATCTGTGATGTGCAAAGCAACACATTTTACCTTTCTATCTAGTCTACTAGTATGTAAGCACCACAAGTGCAGGAGATCTTTATCCTTTGTAGTCAGTAATATGTGTAAGTGTCTAGAAAAGTACTTGGTGCATGGTAGGTGTTCAATGAATAGTGGTTCAGTATTATCATTCATCTATTCATTATCTACCCAGGAAAAAAAAGTTTTATGGAACATTCTTATGTTTCCTGTTTGCTTGTAACATATTCTGAAATTTTCTATTCTATTTCATAAGAAGAAAAAAATGCAGTCAAGACCTACTAAATTAATTTCAGTACATTCACTGGGGAGAGAACCTTAAGATGTCATTCTTCCCAGTTCTCTGGGTTATGATCTGTGATTGGAAAAGCACTCTGCATTCCTGGGAGCAATTAGTGTTGTGTGTAAATTTACTTGTGTCATCGAGACTTAACTTTCTTGGGATCACAGTGCTTCATTTAGCTTGGGTATTTTACCTGTCCACGCACTAGTGTGGATACTCACTTTACTCATGCTGCAGGATGGTAGAATAAGTCAAGTAGTATTGAGGGTTTTTGCCCAACTTCTGGGAGATTCTGAAAATATTTGCTTTACTCTAATGGGTTTATTTTTGTGAGTCCCCATGTAATTATTAATTGTTGGGTAAGTGCTGTAGCCTAGCCAGGGCCAATGACTGACTAGAATGGTTTGGCCATAAAAGCAGAGGATTGGAAAGAGTGACCTATTAAGATTCTCTCCACAGTGAGCATACTTTTAGTCCATGCAGTTGCTGAAATTAAAGTTAATTGTTGGGAGGATTTTGAGACTTTTTTAAAAAAATATTTTATTTATTTATTTGATAGAGATCACAAGTAGGCAGAGAGGCAGGCAGAGAGAGAGGAGGAAGCTGGCTCCCCGCTGAGCAGAGAGCCCTATGCGGTGCTCGATCCCAGGACCCTGAGCCCATGACCTGAGCCAAAGGCAGAGGCCCTAACCCACTGAGCCTCCCAGGCGCCCTGAGACTTTTAAAGTCTTTATTTTTGTTTCTGATTTCTGAGTTATCTGTACGTAAAATTTACCCTCACTGTAGTTATGAAGAAGGAAAGAGATGAAGTAGAAAAATTGATTCAATTAAGTGAGTGTAACTTGGAAAAACCTTTCATTTCCTGAGAAAATATGTGGGAGTCAAAAAGATACTGTATTCAAATATTATATTCATTGTGAAGGGGCACTGGAGATCTTAGTTCTGCTGGTTTTCTTCACCCCTAGAAAAGCAATGTAGCTAGATTAACTAAACAAGCAATATTCTGGCTTAAGGTTTAAGTAAAATGTGAATGAATGATCTAGAAGAGCTAATTGGATATTAATTCTAGTGTCTTCTCTAGGTTCGAGTGCCATAGCCTACCTAAGGTAACTACAATCTTCTAAGCAATAACCTCGATCTGGAAATCCCCCAGTTGCATTGATACTGGGGAAGGGGCAGAGTTGCAGAATGAGACTGACTGGCTGAGGATGGCATTTAGAGGGGTTGGTGAAATCACAGATGGTAACAGCCTGTTACGGTCATTAGCATCTTGTAGGTATAACAAGGTCTAATGAGCATTGTTGACTGGTTGTGGAAGCTCAGTGATAGCAAACCCCAAAGTAGTTGATATTTGTAATTCCAAGGAGTAGACAGAACAGTATTGGACTAACAATTCCATCAGCATGCAGGCAGTCACAGATTTTATGTCCGAACTCGTAAGAATAATTGAGGACTCTGATCATAGAAGATCATGGTTTCTGAGACAAATTATAAAAGTATAGGAATAAGGCAGAACTTAAATTATCAACACTGAGTGGAGAGTGGGAACATTTTTCTGCCCAATTCAAGGCACATGCCTGGTTTTCACAAGGATGTGGTTTAATAATAAATAGCAGGAGTGACAAGATACTGACTTTGAGAACAGTAGGTTAGTGTCTCTCCTTGCCAAACCAAGATCAGTCTTTGAAAGAGGAGATTGGAGGTGAGTCTAAAACTGGGTAGAGTTCAAGGGTCTGGTCCTAGATGTTCATGAAAGGAAGATGGAAAGATGGAAACCAGGCAAGGCCTGACATTTCATTCAAGGACACTTAATATAGCATCACCAGAATAAAGGGCACTGGATGTCTAGATAAATCAGAAACATAGAGACTTATAGTAACATGGAATATGAAATATCATTTAAATCATTGCATTGTAGTACAGAAGTATTACATTTGCCTTTTAAAGACCCTTGATGTGGGACAAATGGAGCAAATAGAGCAGTGACTCTCCACTAAGGTGATTTCATCACCAGGGACATTAGGCAGTGTATGGAAATGTTTTTTGATTGTCACAACTTGGGGAAGGAATTTGCTGTTGGCATCTAGTGATGCTGCTAACCATCTCACAATGCACAGGACAGCCCTTCACAATAAAGAATTACCCCATCCAGAACATCAATAGTGCTGAGACAGAGAAAGCCTGAAATAGAGTAAGATTACTACTATGGAATCTTAGCTGAAAACTGAATCTTTATGACCAGTACGTTTATGGGCGCACATAAATTGGTTCCAACTTGGATGTTGGCCAACCATGGCTTTACTACCAGAGAGTAAGTCGGACTAGGAGCCTTGAGGTGCAGAGCCACACGAGCCGCAAGCAGAGAGGGACTAGCCTAGCATTTGAACATTTACCAATGGATCTGTGAGGGAACCTGTGCTTCTGGTGTGAATGGTGAGCTGTCACCAGTTGTGGTCTGGTGTCTACAGGATTTTGTGTAGTCTTTACGGTTACTCGACCTTTCCACCCACTTTGACTTTTGCCCTCTTTGTAACTTTTGACTGAAGTGAAGGACTTGTGCCTTCCTTTTTTCCCACAAATCTCTGCCCAGTACCCCAATCTTCATCTACTCTGCAATGGGCTTTCCATGAGCTGCAGACAAGGGAAAATCCTACTGGATGGTGCCGACGAGGGGTTGATAGTTGTCTCCAGGATGGTAAGTTTGAGACAAGCAACTGTATCCAAAGCTGAAACTTATATTCATTGTCTGGAGTGACTGTTTCTTGACGAATGTATGCCAGGAGGATTTCTCCACCAATAAGTCTATTTAGACTTGACTTTTAGGCAGTTTGCTCACTACTAGTGCCTTGCTGATACTGCTGCTCTCGTGGCTTCATTGTTTTAGATGGTACCGCATTGATGTGACTAGTAATTTACAGTGACCGGTAAAGATTGCCTCATGCCCTGATGTCTTCACGTTACATTTTGTAATTTTTCTCCTGTGGAAGAAAAAATGAGACTCTTAACAGGTTTGTGAGACATTCAGGGTACTGACAAACTTAGTATTCAAACTGTAGTGTCCTGTTTCATGGGAAATGTTTCTGGATAACTCACAATCAAGAAATTATGAGAACACATTACTATCTCACTGTCTACCAACTCGTGGCTGATAGGCTGGAAATCAGCATGGCAAAGTACTTTGAGTTTCTGGTCTTAGGGTCAGACACATCTAATATGGAGTCTCAGCTTTGCCATTAAGGATCTGTAAGACCTTGGGCATGTGCTTAATATCTCTGGGCCTCAGTTTTCTTATCTGTGAAATGGGGGGGTTGTTGTGAAGATTAAATAATATATGTGGCTATTTGACACAGTACCCATTGTCAGTAAGGACCAAATAAATGCTAATTGTTTTTGTTACCCTCACGGTTACTATTAATTGTATTGAGCCTCCCATTCTGATTTTCTTATTATTAAACACAGTGTGAGCTGATTTGCATTTCAGGTAGGTGGGGCTGATACTCTTCTGTGCTTTCCCCACTAAAGATGTTTTTCCTTTTTCCTTTGGGTTTTCCCTTCACATCACCTTGGTGTGTGTGCATGAGTGTGATACAAATAAAATTTTAAAATGTATGGTAGTTCAGATTCATGATTCAGATTCAGATTCAGATTCATTCAGACGTAGTTCAGATTCCAAGAGATAATTGCTTTGTTGACCTAAATATTATCATGAAATAGAAGTGTTGTGACTCCATTCACAGTTGTGCTGAAACATGAAGTCATTCAAATACTGGCTCGGGGCAGGGTGGGGGGCAGTCTGCAGATGATTGGGAATCTAAAGCATATTTATAAAAGTGAAAAGCCATGAAGAAAATGTGTCTGTATGGGCTCCACGGCATAGAGTTGGGGTGGAGGTTCTCAACCCTGGGAAGGTTTGTGAAAACTCAGGTTTCTGGGCCCCCTGCCAGGAATATAAAGTTTCTGGAGGGTGCTAACAGATAGGACTCTAACAGGTGCTCTGAGCAGGAAATATTCAAGCCTCTGAGTGTAGGGTCCTCTATATGTATATAAAAGAGAAAAATATTTCAGAAGGAGAATGGGTGGGAGTTGGGATGAGGATTAGGTTGCAGGCCTCACTTGTTTGGAAAAGGCTAATTGGTGAAGGGCTTTGTAGCTTGGCATTGAAGGTATCATAGAGGTTCAAATTAAGGGTGTGAAACCTTGGCTGTACTACCTGTTTTGGGCATACATTGTGGAGAGGAGACTGGAGGTGCTGCTTATATTTCCGATTGGGATTGTGCCACTAGTTTGAAGATGGAAGAGAGCAGGAAGGAAGAGATACAGAGATACTCTGATTTGTGCCAAATAGGCTGCTGTAATCTTGGCGAGTATTTATAAATTAGGATCTAATTTTTAAAAAGGGAATGGATTTTAACAATTAGTACAAACTCTAATCTATAACTTTCCTATGGGTTTACAATCTGGCAAAAATATTTTCATTTCTTTACTCTTTAATAAAGAATTACAAATGGGGAATCTTGCCCCTAGGCAGAAGTCAGTTATTTAAATTTTTATTCAGAAAATTTATTGCATTTTGAGTCAAAAAATAAGCTCACCTGGTATTCAGGACCCACAATTCTGTTACTATTATTTTTTTTTAATAGCAAAGATTATTAATTTTTTAGAAAGGTACCCAGAGGACCCAAGATGGTAAAACAATGGGGGACTTTTACATTTCAAATTTTAAGTAGAAAAATAATAACATCGTCACAGGTATGAAAGTTTCCACCTATATATAAGTTCAACAAAAACAGAGGGAGAAAATTTAATAGGTTAAGAACGAACACTCTTCATTTTGCTTGACCTACTTAATAAAATATGTTAACATCTAGGAGAAGCCAGCTGCTATCACTAAGTGTAAGTAGCAGTTGGTTGGATTCTACTAGATGCCAAGTATGTGTTGGATCCTGAGGTTATAGAATTGAATATGATGCAGCCTCTGTCTCTAATGGCCTGTAATGTAAGGAGGAGGAGAGAACATGAGTAGATAATGCTTATATAATGTGGGAATGGGGCTGTAGAGATGTCCACACGTTATTATGCATGTATAGCTGTAATTCAGAGAGTGCCTGATCTGTGGATTGTAATAGAACCCAAGCTCTTCTGCCTGGTGTATAGCAAAGCCAGTCATGGAGACAAGGGAAATGTGCAAACATGAGAAGCAGCCACATGAGGAGATGAGAAGGCAAGCCTTAAATCTAGCTTCCCAAAGGAGGGCAGGGGGATCGCAAGTTTTTAATAATCATAGAGCTTGGGATTATCTACATATTGGTGAAAATGGTGGGCAAATTATGACTGTTCATGAAGAAAGACAGAGTGTGTGCCTTGAGCAAACATATATAACATATGTCCCATGTTTACTTTTGGGTGGAGGCTTAACATTAAAATGAGGCAAAATCTGGCTCCTGACATTAGTCAGGAGGTCATCTGAGGACAAGGAGAGGGGCTATGCATATGCTCCAAGAGCTGGTATGAGCTGGATGGGGTCTTGCGCTCATTATCTCTGATACCGAATGCAGGGCCTTGCTTGTTTGAAGACTGAAATCATGTCAGTGACCTTCAGTCCAGGCTTCTGCAGAGACAACTAGTGGGATTTGTTGGTGGGGTCTGAAAGTAAACAATAGCTGATTAGGGAAAAATAGGTCTCTGAAAAACAAGCTTTAAATTTCCTGTAGTTTTGGGGCACCTGGGTGGCTCAGTTGGTTAAGCAGCTGCCTTTGACTCAGGTCATGATGCCAGGGTACTGGGATCGAGCCCTGTATTGGGCATCCTGCTCAGCGGGGAGCCTGCTTCCACCTCTGCCCCTCCCCCGGCCCGTGCTGTCTTGCGCTCTCAAAAAAATAAATAAAATCTTCAAAAAAAAATTAAATTTCCTGTAGTTTCAACTTCATTAACCTTATAGGGCCGGGTTTCAAGATTGTGCTGAGGATGATATATATGGTATGTACGTATGGTGTGTATGTGTGTGTGTAAACTCCAATTCCCCCAAAGGTCTTACTTTATCCCCATTTTACACACGAGGGAATCAAGGCTGAGATAGATTAAGTTGTCCAAAAACAATCTCATCAGAACTGAGATTGGAACTTGGAGTTCACAATGACCATGAAACCTTTTTGCACTGTAATGATGTGATTTTTACTCTCTGATCTAATTCTACATACCTTCTGTCAAACTAATATGCAATTGTTCATTTTTCCAAGTAGATCTGGAAACCTCCTTAGATTACAAATATTTTAGAAATTGCTTACATGTGATGGGGGATTTTCTTGGGAGTGAAATATTAAAAAGGAGAGGTAGAACACATAGCATTTTCAACTTGAACTTTGCTGCATAGTGCACATTTGTCTAGGAGAGGAGATGGGAACATCTATTATATTCTCAAATGCAGACACATCCTCCATGTTAAATGAGCGATAAATTTGCTCTTTTAGAAACATTCTTTGCCTGTGCACGTGCATGTTTATAGAAATACTGAGTTTAGAGAATCAGAAGTACACAGCAGAGGTTGATATATTTTTCCAGAGTCCTGGGTAAGCTTTGTTGCTGATCTCAGGTACTAGGATTTGAAGGATTTGAATAAAAAATATATTCCTTTAGTGGAAAGAGAGAAGTCTCTGATCTGCCACAACCTACTAAATTTATGTTTTAAATATCTTCACGTTTTATGTTATAAAGGTTCTGCTGGGCTGTACTTTATAACACATAGTTGAATGCTACTATTATGGATGCTCGCTTCCTTCCTGGAGGTAGAATGAATACAACATAATCCATTCTACCATAACATGAGCTGTTAGAAGTGATGCTTCTGGCTATTAGGGGTAAATCATATCTGTGGAATGAATTAAGAGTTGAGCTGTTTGCAGTATATTGGATTTGCCCATTTCACAACTGCATTCATTAAATCCAAATTTGATGAAAGCTGTTCATATTAAATTTGATAACCTCAATTCTAGCAAGTTACACAAATTATAAAGCTCCTTTGAAAATTCTGTGACATTTGTGGTATTTTTGTCCTTTAATAACTAAGTCATTTTAAAATTATGTACCCGTGCTCAACCATGTATTGGTGGAAACACTTCATAATTTATGACTCTTATTGAATTAGTTCAGAATTCAGTGCTCTTGTCTGGTTCTGTCTTTATGCTGTGACATTGAAGAATCTACAATTAGTGAATAATTTGTTTTTCAGTGGAATTCACTGAACTTTTGAGGGATTCCTATGGTGTGCATAGCACTGTGCATGGAATAGTTAGTTTGAAGAGGAAAAAGAAATAAACCTCAGCTTCTAAGCTTGTTACATGTCAAAACATGTGTCACTTGTCACATGTTTAAATTTTGTCATATTTAAATTCTCCTTGGGAGTAAGAAACACAATCCTAGATGAAGAGTTCTCTGTGCCCAACTACTTCTAACAGTCTTGTCCCTGCTTCTTGTTTTAAAAAATAAATTACCTATTTTTTATTTCTTAACTCTTGACTCTCGAGGTGAAATCTTCTTATCTATTTTCCTGAACCAGTCCTATCCTTAACTGCGGAACACAATTGCTTCTGGAGGGAAGGCTAGGGGAAAACTTTGTTGAAATTAGTAGAAAAGTTTTTATTATGAATAGTTCAAAATTTAGTCTTGTTATTTTCAAACATATGTGATAGCTTAAACAATACCTAAAAAGAATTGCTTGGAGTATTTTCAGTCGGAGATTTCTATGGATCTGCTTTCATGAATAGCAAAAAAAAAAAAAAAAAAAAAAAATTATTAGCTTAGTGTTTACATTTATTTGTATGAAAATGGACATATTAGATTCCTCAAAATAATTTTTCTTTTTTGGAATGGGTTAAATGCTATTTTCTAAAAATGTTTCCATAGTATTAATTTACTGAGTAAACTTCCCTTCAGGTATTTTAGAAATAGGTCATGAAAGCGTAACCCCAACTCAACCAACCCAACATCTCTTATCTGATACAGTGATTTTCTTTAATATAATGTAGTACCGTTGGTAAGTTAAATATAAAAACCCCTTTGCCTATTAAATTTTCATCATGCTAACTTTCTCTGTTGGTCATCCATTTAATGTTTTTTAAAAAATTATTTCTGAGGTTTGCAGAAATATTAGCCTGTTGCAATATCTTTGTGAAAGTTCAGACCCATGTTTAATGGACCCAGAGGAAAGCTAGCTGAAATTTGGATAGACTCTTCACTTAGCTGAACATTTTATGCTCTTAGAAGATAATGTTTTTCCTACATTTTATAGTTAAGAGCTTTACATTTTTTCCATATGTAGGAAAATGCTTTATCAGTTAACAGTCCAGGAAATGTCATGAGCATTTCTTTGATAGTTATAATGTTTCGAAATGTTATGGTAGCAAGTGAATAATATTCGTTTAATTTTTTTCTCTTTAAAATTGTTTTGGCTTTCTTTAATTTGGATTCTATTTTGGCTGCATTTGCTTTTGAAGCAAAATGTTTTAGTTCATTCTTGAAATACGCTTGATTCTCACGCCTCCTTCATTGAATCACATCAGGCTTAATGTCTAAATCATGTTCATTGGAATTTATGTTGAGGTAGTATTTCATGGAGGTGAGATTCATAGCCACGTATGACTATGTTTTAAATTGATCTTTGAAGTGTTGAATAACTTTATTGCAACATTGTAGATATTTTTTCATCCTTTTTTCCTCAGTGCTGTCTGTCATTTTTTTCTTAAGGAATGAAACTTTCTGAGTACAAATGCACTTAGCAATGAGTTCTTGATTTACTTATGAATGAAATCATTAATAAAATATAATTATAATAGCAGCTAATGCCTAATCAGTATTTTTTTAAAAGATTTTATTTATTTATTTGACAGACAGAGATCACAAGTAGGCAGAGAGGCAGGCAGAGAGAGAAGAAGCAGGCTCCCAGCCGAGCAGAGAGACCAATGCGGGACTCGATCCCAGGACCCTGGGATCATGACCTGAGCCGAAGGCAGAGGCTTTAACCCACTGAGACACCCAGGCGCTCCCCCTAATCAATATTTTTATGTAACTGGCTCTGTGTTAAATACTTCATGTATATTATTTCATTTACTCTTCATAGTTAAACCTGTTTTTTGGATGGGGAGGCTAAGGGTTAATCCTGTGAAGATGAATGGAGATAATATCCAAGTCACATAGATAATACAAGGTGGAAGTAGGATACAAACCCAGAATTTGCCTGATGCCAAAGTCCTGATCATATCTGTCTCAATAAAGCTATTTTCCCTGGAAATCCTTCCTTTTAGCTGGAACTTTTAAGGAGTCCTATGTCCTAATAAATCACTGCAAAATGATTTCAGTATAGATTGCAAGATGGCTTCACTTCTTTGCAGCATTAGAAGGTAATGATTACTTTTGACTGTTATTCACTCGCATGCACATCAAAGACAATAAAACAAAAAGAATAAAAGCAAAGGGTCACTTTATTTGATTTTGTTAACTTTGCAGAGATTTATGGAGTTAATTTTATTTTTTAAATATGCCAGTGTTACTCATAACAAGATTCTTCCTGAGGGGATGTGGGTCTAGGGACAAGTCATGCTGTGTGTCTTGCTTTCTTCAATAAACATTTAGGACTCATCTTGTCAATCCATTTACTGCAGTCACAGAGGAGTTTCCCAGAGGATCCACACTATCCTTCCTTCCTTAGGGCCTCTATACTGGCTCTTTCCTGCGCTTAGAAATCTTTTCCACTGGTACTTGCAATGCCAGGCTTTTTCTTGTCCTTGAAATCTTGGCTTAAATGCCATCCCCCTCAGGAAGTCCCTTTCTGACCCTCAATTAAAGTGTGATTCCTCAGTTACCTATCCCGCATTCTCTTTATTTCGTGTGTTATTCTTTCTTCAGCTGTTGCCAGTTTGTTGTCTGTATATTGCCCATTGGAGTCTAAGCTTCTCGAACTATGTCTCTCTTATCATCATGTCTCTAGCATTGAGCAGAATGGAATGTAATAGGTACTCAGTAAATATCTGAGGGATGAATGAGTGAAGGAAAGAACAAATGAATAGAGCTTTGAGAAGAAAAAGAAATAGTTAAAAGGAACAAAAATGCAGTGAAAGTAGCTTTTTAATTTATAGAGTGAGCAGAGTGGAAAGCACCAAAAGGTGGGATGGGTGGGAGCCTTTTTTCCTTAGCATGGGAAGGGCAGACTTGCCTTTCCCCTTTGAAACCAAACAAGGCGTTACAACTTATTCTCTGAGAAATAACTGTGTCCCTGGTCACTTCCTTTAACAAGGCAAGAAACTGATCCGAATTCCAGGCTTCAAATTTGCTGTATCCCAGAGAAGGCTGTTTATATCTTGCCATAGATAATGAAAACTTGTCTGCAGTGCACAGTAGATTCTAGTTTGCCCCTATTTTTTTTCCCACAACTGCAGATTCAAAATAAATGACATGATTTAAAGTGCCATTCTTCATTTTGAAAAATGTCATTATTACAGTTAAAAATTAAATTCACATTGTTCACTCTTTTGCATTTGAGAGTTCAGAGTTGCATAGGTTTAGGGAGGAAAACATAATTAAACATAAGTAACTGGTACCAGGAAACAAAGGATAAAATGAGGAAGTGTTAAATTATGACAGTTACCTGGCAAGAAATAGGCAACACATCTCCTTTTAACATGAAGTCACAGTGGAAGGGACCAATCCATTCCATCTTTAAATTCTGGATTGAAAATACACAGAAATAAGAATAAAGGCAAAGGAAACAAAAGCGAAAATGAACTTTTGGAACCTCATCAAGATCAAAAGTTTCTGCATAGCAAAGGAAACAATCAACAAAATAAAGAGGAAACCCATGGAATGGGAGAAGATATTTGCAAAGACACTACCAACAAAGGGCTGATATCCAAGATCGATAAAGAACTCCTCAAACTCAACACACACAAAAATATAATCACATCAAAAAATGAACAGAAGACATGAACAGACACTTCTCCAAAGAAGACATATAAATGGCTAACAGAGACACGAAAAAATGTTCCTCATCATTAGCCATCAGGGAGATTCAAATCAAATGCACATTGAGATACCACCTTAAACCAGTTAAAATGGCCAGAATCAACAAGACATAAACAACAAGTGTTGGAGAGGATGTGGAGAAAGGGGAACCCTCTTACACTGTTGGTGGGAATGCAAGTTGGTGCAACCACTTTGGAAAACAGTGTGGAAATTCCTCAATAAATTAAAAATAGAGCTTCCTTATGACCCTGCAATTGCATTACTGGGTATTTACCCCAAAGATACAGATGTAGTGAAAAGATGGGCCATCTGTACCCCAATGTTCATAGCAGCAATGGCCACAGTTGCCAAACTTTGGAAAGAACCAAGATGCCCTTCATAGATGATGGTTAAAGAAGATATGGTCCATATATACAATAGAGTGTTATGCCTCCATCAGAAAGGATGAATACCCAAATTATGTATCAACACGGACAGGACTGGAGGAGATTATGCTGAGTGAAATAAGTTGAGCAGAGAGAGTCAGTTCACTTACTTGTAGAGCATAAGGAATAACACGGAGGACATTGGGAGATGGAGAGGGAGAAGTGAGTTGGGGGAAATTGAGGGTGGGGGGACAAATCATGAGAGAGTGTGGACTCTGAGAAACAAACTGAGGGTTTTGGGGGGCGGTTTGGGTAAGCCTGGTGGTGGGTATTAAGGAGGGCATGTATTGCATGGAGCGCTGGGTGAGGTGCATAAACAATAAACTTTGGAAAACACACACACAAATAATAAAATTAAATTAAAAAAAGAATTATGGTAAATTGGCTAAAACCCATAAGTCATGTTATTATTTTAAAAAAATAGTGTAAGAATAAATCTAGGAATTTGAGGTGGTGAGATATGTTAAACTAGAATCCTCATAGGCTGGTAAGAACTGAGAAAGTAACATAAAGTAGGAAGCCCCATTAACTGGAGGTCCCTGGCCCTTACATATGGATCTACTTAAAATGGGAACCATCTTTTAAAGGTAGAAAAGAGTGGATTGGGGCTTTATCTTAAATATAAAAACAAAAATTATGAAACTAATTTCCTCTGAAACCTAGATGTTGTCTGTGATTTTCTGCATGTGGTACAACTGTCCTGAAGGTCAAAGGCCAATGGATTAATGAATATTTTCATGTTAGGACAACCTTGCTTCTCCATGCACCACTATTATGGTGGGGACTTGGATAACACATGCTCAGTCAATTAAGAACTCTTGTAATTCTTCTCCTAAACCCAAACCTCCTGTCCTGCCACCAAATCTTGTTATGAAGAAGTGACTTGGAGACCAGGGATCTTCAAAATTATCCTGATTGGAAACTAGAGCTTTTCAAATTCAGAAAATTGTTTGAGCCATGTATTATTCTGCTGGGACTGCCATCACCATGTACTTGGGTTGCTTAAATAACAGAAATGTGTTGTCTTACAGTTCTGGAGGCTGAAAGTCTAAAATCAAGGTCTTGGAGAGAGTTGTTGGTTCCTTCTGAGGGCTGTGAGGGAGGATTGGTTTGTGCTTCTCTCCTTGGCTTGTAGATGGTCATCTTATCCCTGTGTGTATGTCTCTCTATATTGTCTTCCTTCTATGGGTGTCTGTCTCTGTGTCCAAATTTCCCCTTTTTATAAGGACATTAGTCATATTGGATTAGGACTCCCCCTAAAGACCTCATTTTAACTTGGGCACCTCTATAAAGACCCTATCACCAAATATGGTCCCATTTTGAGGAACTGGGGGGTACGACCTGGGAGTTAGGCCTCCAGTATAGCTTCTTTGGGAGTACACATTTCAACTCATAATAATACACTGTGCTTTTTTATTTTTTAATTGCATAAAGGCTGTGTCTATGGAACTCAAAATCAATTTGAAAGGAGTTAAGTACAGTTGACTGCTAATGTAACAATTCGTGACTAAAATGAATGCTTATTGTTGTAAGCCACTAAGCTTTGAGGCGATTTGTTATATAGCAATGGATAACTGATACCATGATCACTCTAGAAGCCATGCCAGAAATTTCTCAGAGTTTAGAGAAAAGGGGTCAATATTTCTGTGCTATTATATGTTACAAAGAAGGATTTTTGAAAAAAAAATTAGCATTTTTGAGGTGTAATTGATATACAAAGAACTACATATATTTAATATATGCAATTTGATGAATTTGGACATATGTAACCACCAATGATGACATCACAATTAAAGTAATAGACCTATCCAGTGCTTGCCACAAAAACACCAGAATATCTTCTTGGGACCTCAGCTAACACAGGGGGACCTTGTCTTGGTCCTGGAAACTGGAGACAGTGATTTGGTGGTGCTGGGAGAAGAGAAACATTGGTTTTCTCAAGGTGGGCACGACTATTGAGGCATGTATGGTGAACAACCTTACAATGCTTCATGGGTGGTAAAGGATGTTTATAGGTGGGAGCCAGCACAGTGCAGTTGCCTTGGACTATTTCCAAGACAGACTGATTTGTGAGTATATATGAGATATTTCTCGGGGGACTTCTCTAAGTCTGGTTCCAGGATACATAGCAACTTGTTAAAAATATAAACTCTTAGCACTTTTCACAAAGCCATGGGAAAGTGGTCTAGTATAGAATCTGGAGTGTGGGACAGTCAGGACCTTGCCAGAAACTTTCAACTGATGGAGTAGGGAGTTGGCAAGTAAATGTCCTAGACTTATACTATTTAAAAGGACAATTCTGATGCACGTTTTATATAGTTCCTGTGGGTCCCTCGCAGAGTTGAGTCCCAGATTCCCACTGTTCTAACCAGGTAATGATATATCTTCTAACCTCTCCATCTCATCTTCCAAACTCATATATTCTTGCTTTCTGGGCTTACCTTTTGGAAAAACCACGTATATCCAAGTTCTTGTCTCAGGCTGTACTTGTGAGATAATAATAATTTGACAAAAGTAATAAGATTCTCAAATAAATAATAAGATTCACAAATAAGATTTGTGCTAAGTGTATGAATTCTGAAACAATGTTTAGGTTCCATGCCAAACTGAGCAGCTCTGTGGGAGGAACATGGGCTCTCTATCACCCTAGCGGATGTCCACAGTGTTGCTTAGGAAGAGAAAAATCTCCCTACCAAGATTCTGGCACAGAGGAAAATGACTACATCCCTGGTTGCCAAGACTAGTCTTCAGATTGAGTCTCTCATTGGTTTTGCTTCTTGTGGCTTGGGAATTAATTCCCCCACTATGTGCAATTTTCACTTATTGAGGTTAGTCTCTCAGCAAACTGTTCCTTGGTGTGTCTGGATATAAGGGTGAGAAATGAAATCTTTAGCCATTTAGCACAAGTGTGTTTGGGAGTTTGATTTTTGATTAGCTTGAATATTTAATTTGCTTGAGTGTTGCAGGAGGTCATTGAGAGGACATGATGGCTAGTTGATCTAGAAGGTAGACTGGAGTTCCTCACCTTTTCCCCTGTCCTTGAAATGTACATTCTGCCCACCATTCCCACACTGGGAGGTGTTTCAAGGACATAGTCTTGAGAAAGCAGTGTGTTATTGAGACCATCTTGACTGAATATGTGACTGAACCCCCTTAAGGCTTCTGTATCAACTTCTAAGATTTTGGCGACAGGTGTGGAGATCTACTGATTGTATGGCTGCCAAAGACAAGGCCTCCTATGTAAGTTCCCTTGGTTATTTAACCTGCCAATCTGGAATGGATAACATCTTTCTTTGGTCTCTTCTTAACCTCCATGTACTGGAGCCAGTTTCAGATTTCACCAGGGAAGTCCCAGGGTTGTGAACCAACAATTAGGTGTATATATTTTTCAGTGTATAATAAGTTAGTGGTTAAAATTATTCTAAGGAACAGGGAGTTTGATTTTATGCCCAGTAATTTACTTTCTCAACTGAAAGCAGTTCAAAGAAAATGAGTATCTTTTTTTCATAAAGTAAGGCTATTAGCTAATAGCTATAGTGGGGGATGGTAAATACCAGTGTTAAATATTATTTATGCTTCAACTGAAAGAATATTTTTTTCTATTTGTACCTGTGATTCTATAGATTTAGTAAAGATGTCAGGACTGGAAAATGTTGATTTCCTCTATGTTCTTGATATGAAATACACCATGCATGAAATTATGACATACTTATGGACACTTATACACATCCTTTCTTTCTAGGAAGAAATAATTCCAATTTATCAGGTTGGATTTGGTGAAGGAGTCATTTTGAAGTCATATGATTAATGTTGATAATATAGTTATTACAGGACCTTAATTCATGTGGGTTTTTCTTTTTGCCAGTTTTTTTTTTTTTTCCTTGACTCAGATTTTAATTATTGTTCAGGTCTTTGCTGGGTCTTCTGCTATGGCAGCTGCCATTTACAAGGGGAGATTTATTGGCGGAGAACAAATTCTGGATGTAGATATAAAGGATGCAATATATATGGTAGGAAATATTTTTTCCTGCCTGTTACTAAGGAAGTTATATAGTATAATGGAAAGAATGTAGTCTTTGGAATCCAACAGATTCTAGCTCAAACATTAGCTCTTCATCATTAGATTGTTGGAATAGGACCGCAACAGGATTGTTGCAAGAGATGTAATATACATAGTGCCTAGAATACATGTAACAAGTAGCAAAAATTATTACTGTTACTCTACTACACTGAAAGGAGGTTTCAGATAAAGACAGCTCACTTCATTAAGAGTGTGCTTGCTGGAGGTTTCTAGGCTATATAGAAACAGTGCTATTAAAAAAAATGACTCAGCTTGAAGGTCTTTATGTAGGATATGCCTTGTAGTATGGTAGTTAAACCTGGATGGTTTTTAGTTTGGTTGGAGGAACTGTTTAGTGTCATCCCTGAACAGGAATTTTGAATGTTTAAAAGTTGCCTAGGTGATTCTGATAATCAGAAAGCTTTGCCTGTCTTAAGATTCAGACCCAGCTTTTCCAGACCAACTTTGGCCATCATTGGGTGAGAAGCTACAAGTTATTCCTAAGATTTTTAATCTTTAAAAAAAATTTTTTTTAAGTAGGCTCCACACCGAGCATGGAGCTCAATGCAGGAGTTGAACTCACAACCTTCAGAACAAGACCTGAGCTGAGATCAAGAGTTGGACATTTAACCCACTGAGCCACCCAGGAACCCCTTTATCTTTTCTTTTCTTAACTATATTTTTCCATTCTGTATAAAATTAATGTAATTCCTTAATATCATCTAAAGCCCAGTTCATGCTCAAATTACCTTAATTGTCTTAAAAATGTCTTTTACAGTTGGGTTATTTGGATCAATATCCAAAAAGATCCACATATTGCATTTGGTTGATGTGTCCCTTAAGTCTTTCTTCTTTTTTAGTTTTAATTTTTTATTTTTAAGTAGGCTCCATGCCCAGTGTGGAACCCAGTATGGGGCTTGAAATCACAACCCTGAGATCCAGACCTGAGCCAAGACTGAGAGTTGGATGTTTAACTGACTGAGTCACCCAGGAGCCCCTCTTCTTTTTTAATATCATTGATTTTTCGAGAACCTGTGTCACCATAGAACACTATATAATGTTCTACTTATTGGATTTCTGATTCTTTCTCATATGTTCCAAAATGTGGAACTTTTGTTCTGTCTTCATATTTAATATAAACTGGTAGTGTGATATAGAGGCTTGATTAGATTTAAGTTCAATTTATTTTTGGATTATTATATTTTTAATGTGTTCTAATTTATTGCATTTATTATTCTTTTTGATGAAAATTGTCTCACTTTAGGTCAGTAGGAACTCCTTCATATTGACTCCAGTGTCCTTTCATACAACCCTATAAATTCTTGATAATATCCTTGCTTTGTGGCACAATAGTTCTTGCAGGTTCATCTTGCTGTATACCTAGAATCAGTGATTCCTAGAAGGACCCTTCTTCACTTCCGTGAGGAATGGTAGTTAGAGACCACAATCTGAGTGCCAGGAGAGTTCATTGCTATTGCACGGTCATTGCATTTAGCATTTTCAGTAGACAAAATTAGGAAATGCTTTTTTAAAAATAAAAGGAATCATCAGTGTAGACTGGCATTTCCAATTCAAATTTAAGATTACAGAATATTTAATTTGTTTGATTTTATACTTGTATGTCTGTTCTTAGGCTGATAATTTGAAGGCTTTCACCCTAAATTATATACTTGTGAGGGCTTTCGGTCTATCTGCTTTTATATCCGTGCTTCACCCACTGTCTTGTTTGCCCTATATTATAAGAGGTTGATCCCTATAGTTTGTATTTCTGTGGTTCCCCTATCAGCAAGCTTCCAGTTGATCTTTGTTAATGCAGGGCACTGGTAGGAAATTGGCAGATAGAAAGGAAAAGATTTCTAATTATTTCTCCTCTTTTATCTCTGCCTTGAAGTCATATGGTTAATGTTGATATTGTCTCCTAGGAAGTCTCAGGCTTGCCAAGGGTTCAGCTTTTATTGGTTGACCCCAGCCTCTGGCTCTAGTCATTCTACTTTCTCCCTCTCAGTCTGGCTTAGGCATGGTAGTCACCAACCAAGCAGTCTCACTGTCCTCTGGGTTTTTTCCTCTCCTTGTCACCTATGTAATGAATTTCCTTCCCTTTTTTCTGTTCTAAATACTCAAGTGGGTTCTAGTACTTGGTTAGGCTCTGATGCTAAATTTTTTAGCATTTTACCAACCCTGTGTTACCAACTGAATTTTTGACTGCTTGGAGCTTGCAAACCAAATCCTGACAGTCATTATTATTATTATCACAAGTCATTCATTAATCATAACACTGTGAGTATCATTTTATACACTTATGATTTTCCTTTTTAATCACAACTGTTAGACTTTGTCTAATTATACTTCCCCTCTGGCTCCTGAATCTGCCATTCCCACTGCTATTACCCCACTTCAGGCCATTATGACAGCCTCCTTAAATTTTGCAGTAACTTCTAACTCTCTCCCCACCTTTAGTCCCTCTTTTCTCCAGTCTATTTTAAAATATGCTGCCAGATTTATTTTTTGAAGCACAGATCTAATAATGTCATGCCATTACTAAGAAAGAAAATCTCTTGTGGTTCCCCATCACCTACCAAATTAAGCACAAAGTCTTTGTGCTGGCCTTCAACATTCCCCACAGAATATTCCAAAATTTTTATGTTGAGTCTTTCATCATGTGTATCATCATCATCATACAAACCATGTATCAGCTTACTGATCCATTGGTCTAGAAGGCCCTTGGAAGTAAGAAAGATATCCCTGATTTTGCCATACAGGATGGGCTGTTTGAAATGTCTTATGGAGAGACCAAGTCAAAGTAGGCTTAAAGGTAGCAAATAAATTTGGGAGTCATAATAATAGAAATAATTCTTTATGCATTTATTAGTTGGAATTCTTTTTTTTTTTAAATTTTATTTATTTATTTGTCAGAGAGAGAGAGAGAGAGGACAAGCAGGGGCAGAGGCAGAGGGAGAGGGAGAGGCCACCTCCCACAGAGCAGGGAGCCTGACACAAAACTCGATCCTAGGACCCCGAGATCATGACCTGAGCCAAAGACAGAAGCTTACCTGACTGAGCCACCCAGGCACTCCTAGTTGGAATTCTTCTATAAAGAACTTTCCCTCATTCACTACATAATTACTATGAACTACTGAAAAGGCAAGTTAATTATTTGATTTTCTCCCCATTTATTATCAATTTTAAATGTAATAATTTGGTACCCACGCAACTTCCAATGGTGATCAATGAATTTCTGAGTACTATTATGAATACATGCATCATTACATATATTATATACTATTTATTTTATATATTTACATTCATTTAATTATTATTGTTCTTGATGTACACTGTCACATCCCAGGTAATGAGTCTATCTCTTTTAGATTTTAAAACAGAGACTACAATGATAAGTCCTTAAAGATAAAATGACATTCACCTTTTATAGGTTTGTTTATTCTACTCTGATTTCTGGGTCCCTCTGGACTCGTTTAAGAGACAAAATGTCAGCGATCATTTTAGAAACAAAATGTCAGTGATTAAAGAAGCTACTTACTCTCAGAGAAGGTCATCATTGACACTTTATTTTATCATTACTGTGGGCCGACTTAGTCTTATTTTGTTTTTAATTGTAGGCTACATTCATTCATTTATTTGTGTTTGTTGAGCTTTTTATTACTAGGTACTGGAGATATGGTGATAAGTACGATAAACAGGGCCACTGTTCTTGTGAACTTTAAATTCTACAGTGGATATAGAAATTAAACAGTAAGTTATACAAATAATATAATTCCAATAGAAGTAGGTACTATGGAGGAAAAACTGTTGAGTGTTATGAGGGACCATTGAAAGGTTTCTTGAGGCAGTGATGTTGAACAGAGATCTGAAGGATGAGGGAGGATTTAGGTGATGGGGGTATATGAGCATAGAACACAGGAGAAGGCCTTAAAGAGGGAAGAAACATAGTCCCTTTGAGGACTGAAGGGAAAGTCACTGTAGCTAGAGTGTGGAGACCTGTAGGATGACTGAAATATTGGAGAGATATGCAGGGACTAGGCTGCACAGGGCCTTTTAGATCAGGTAAGGACTGCACAATTTTTCAAAGAGCCGTCATCATCAGATCTGTATTGACTAGAGCATTGGAAATACACTAGAAGGACACAGGAGTGACTGCTGAGATGCCTTATAGATCTCGGTGAGAGTTAATGTAGTAAAGTAGAAGCACCAGTGGAGATAAGATATATTAAGACTCCAAGATATTTTGAAAGCAAAGATAACATGATGATTATAGGGAGATGGAAGTGGGATAGCATGATACCAGGGTTTTAAATAACTTAGAAAGGACTTGGTTTTGAAGGGTATGGGCTGGCGTGGAGGGAAAAGCTGTGCATAGATTTTTTAAAAACCATCTTTATTAAATAATAATTTGCATATAATAATATGCACTTATTTTAAGTGATTTTTACGTAAAATAACATGAACCTATTTACATGGCTAATTTAGTGGGTTTTGACACAAATGTATATACCTGTTTAATCACCACCAGTCAAGATAGAGAATTTTTTTCTTTAAAGATTTTATTTATTTATTGGACAGAGAGACACAGCGAGAGAGGGAACACAAGCAGGTGAATGGGAGAGGGAGAAGCAGGCTTCCCACCAAACAGGGAGCTCAATGCGGGGACTCCATCCCAGGACCCTGGGATCATGACCCTGAGCTAAAGGCAGACGCTTAACGACTGAGCCACCCAGGCACCCCACGACTGAGAAATTTCCATCATCTAAAAACTTTCTTCTGTCCTTCACAGTAGTCACACTCTGCCCAGGTCCCAGCCAATCACTGACCTGCTTTCTTACTAGAGATTAGATATGTCTTTCTAAAATTTCAAAAAATAGGAACCATAGTATATGCAGTCTTTTGGGTCTGGCTTCATTTGTTCCATATAAGGGTTTTGAGATTCATCCATATTATTATGTGTATAAGTAGTTTGTTTCACTGTATCACTGACTTGTATTCCATTCTATTGCTGTACCACCATTTGTTCATCCATTCATCTATTGATGGGCATTTAGGTTTTTTTTAAATTTTTGGTTATTATGAATAAAGCTACAATGAACCTTTGTGTCCAAGCCTTTGTGTGAATGTATGTTTTTTGTTTATTTATATTTTTGTTTTTTTTTTATTTTTATTTTTTAAAAGATTTTATTTATTTATTTGACAGAGAGCGATCACAAGTAGGCAGAGAGGCAGGCAGAGAGAGTGAGAGGGAAGCAGGCTCCCCACTGAGCAGAGAGCCCGATGCGGGACTCAATCCCAGGACCCTGAGATCATGACCTGAGCCGAAGGCAGTGGCTTAACCCACTGAGCCACCCAGGCGCCCCTGTTTATTTATATTTTTGATTCTACTATAATTAAAATACAGTGTTACATTAGTTTCAGTATACAATATAGTGATTCAACAATTCTATACATTACTCAGTGCTCATCAAGATAAATGTGCTCTTAATTCCCTTCACATGTTTCACCCATTCCCTTCCCCTTCCCCTTACCTCCCTTCTAGTAACCATCAATTTGTTCTCTATAGTTGAGTCTTTTTTTTTCTCATTTGTCTCTTTTTTCTTTGTTTTGTTTCTTAAATTCTACATATGAGTGAAATTATATGGTATTTGTCTTTCTCTGACTGACTTACTGCACTTAGCATTATACTCTCTAAATCTCTCCATGTTGTTGCAAATGGCAAGTTTTCATTCTTTTTTATGGCTGAGTAATATTTCATTGTGTTTGTCTGTGGACTGTGTGTGTGTATATCATCATACCTTCTTTGTCCATTCATCCATTAATGGACACTTGGGTTGCTTCCATAATGAACATATACTTTTATATCTCTTGAATAAATATACTTTGTAGCAGAATTGCTGAGTAGTATGGTATGTGCATGTATTTAATTTTTATAAATATGTATTATATAAATATAATACATATGCAAATATGTACATATGTACATATATAGTCTATGTATTAAAGAAACTGCCAAATTATTGTCAAGAATGCTTCTATCATTTTGCACTCCAATTTGCAACATACGGGAATTCTAATTGTCCCACATCATTGTTTACACTTGGTATTGTCAATTTCTAGCTTTAGCCATTCTAGTGGCTAAGTGATGATATCTCAGTGGTTATAATTTCTATTTTTATCTCCCTAAAGAGTTTCCATTTGAATATCTTCTTTTCTGAATTTCTCTTCAACTCTTTCTCATTTCAAAATTAGGGTGTTTGTGTTCTTATTCATTTAAGAGCTTTTAAAATTTCTGAGTGAAAGTTTTTTTGTCAGATATCTATTGCAAATATTTTTCCCCAATCTATGACTTGTCTTTTAATTTTATTAATGATACCTTGTGAAGAGTGGAAATTTTGAATTTTGATGAAGTCTGTTTTAGTGCATTTGAACTGCTATAAAAAAATACCATGAACTGAGTTTATAAACAACAAACATTTATTTCATAGAGTTATGAAGTGTGGGAAGTCCAAGGTCATTCTGCTAGCAGATTCATTATTTGGTGAGGACTGCTTCCTGGATGGTAATATCTCCTAATAAAAGGATGAGGTAGCTCTCTGCAGTCTTATAATCCCAGTTATGAGGGCTCTGCCCTATGACCAAATAACCTCCCAGTTGCCCCATCTCCTAAATACTGTCCTGTTGGGATTGAGATTTCAACATATGAAATTTGGGAGGACACAAATGTTCAGACCATATAAAGTCTAACATAATTTTTTAAATGGACTGTGCTTTTTGTCTTTTTATCTAAATTTGCTTAACCTAATTGTTGTTTTATTCCAGTGGTTTTATACTTTTATCACTTATGTTAAGTGTATTAACAACTTTGAGTTAATTTTTATGGATGGTGTAAGACTGAGGTTTACTTTTTTCCTGTAGGGATATTCAGTTCTGTCACCATTTATTGAGAAGATTATCCTTTCTCCTTTTGGTCCTGGCACCTTTTAAGAAACTCAACCTACTATTTCTGGATTCTGTATTTTATTCCTTCCTCTCAACATTTATCATTATGCCAGTATTTTACTTTGTTGATCATTGCTGTTTTAGAGTAAATCTTGAAATTCTCCAAGTATGTTCTTACTTTTCAAGATTATTTTAACTATTGTAGATTCTTTTCATTTCCATATAAATTTTAGAATCAGCTTGTCAACTTCGGTAAAAAAGCCTCCCAAGATTGCATTGAATCTCTACATCAATTTAGGGTTAATTGATATCACAACAATATTGAATTTTCTGGTCAATGACCACATCATGTTCCTTCATTTACTTATACCTTCTTTAAGTTTCTTCAGCAATGTTTATAGTTTTCAGTGTTCGTTTTTTGTGTATATTTTGTTAAATTTATCCTTAAGTATTTGTTTTTCAGTGCCATCATAATTGATATATATTTTTTAAAGATTTTATTTATTTGACAGATAGAGATCACAGTAGGCAGAGAGGCAGGCTGAGAGAGACAGAGAGATGGGAGGAAGCAGGCTCCCTGCTGAGCAGAGAGCCCGATGTGATGCGGGGCTCCATCCCAGGACCCTGGAATCATGATCCGAGCCAAAGGCAGAGGCTTTAACCCACTGAACCACCCAGGCACCCCTGTAATTGATATTTTTAAAAAGTTTTATTTTTCAGCTTGTTGGTGATATATAGAAATGCAACTTATTTTTCTATAATGACTATATCCTGTGATATTGCTCAATTTACCTATTGATTTTATTAGCTTTGTTGTAGATTCTTTAGGATTTCTGTGTAGATGATTATGTTGTCTGCAAGTAAACACATGTGTTACTTCTTCCTTTCCAATCTGTGTATCTATCAGTCTATCTATCCTTTGCTTATTCTATTATATTGGTTAGGCTTTAATATAATGTGGAATAGATATAGTGAAATAGACATTTTTGCTTTGTACACACTCTTAGGGGAAAAGCATTGAGCTCTCAGTGCCAGGTATAATGTTAGATATATTTTTCGAATAGACATCCCTTATACGTTGAGAAGGTTTCTGTCTAGTCATAATTTTCTGAGAGTTTATTATATATTTATTTAATCACATATTTATTTTTCTTTATATCCTGAATAGGTATCAAATTTTTAAAAATGCTTTTTCTATGTGTAAACTTGGTGATTCACAGACCTGTACCCCTGGGGATAAAAATATATTATATGTTTAAAAAAAATAAATAAAATTTATTAAAAAAATGCTTTTTCTATATCAATTGAAATGATTGTATGGTTTAGATTTATGGTTTTCTGTTTATCCTGTTAATATTGTAAATTGATTGTATTCCTGGAATAAACCTTCTTGGTCATTGTTTATTATTATTTTTATATATTCCTGGATTTGATTTGTTAATATTTTGTTAAGGAAATTTGCATCAAATTGAAACCAGTTCTAAGAGAAAACTAGAGAAACAAATTGTCATATATCCATTCAGACAAAAAAAACTAACAAATACTGTGTGATTCTTTTATGTGAAACTCAAAGACAGGTAAAACTAATCCAGTGATTTGAATTAGAACAGTGGTTATCTGTGGGTAATGGGGATTATCAGGAAGGAGGCTGAGGAAAGTTTCTGGGTGATGGAAATCTATATTATTTTGATTGCAGTATTTGTTAACCAGAGGTATACATTTGCATATTATATGAGAGGTAAGTCAGACGTATTAATTTTGCACATAAAATCTATGCATTTCACTGTATGTGATTTCAATTCAATAACAACAAAAATATTTATAAAGAATATTAGACAATTGTAGTTTTCTTGATGTCTTTTGTTTTGATATCAAGATAATGCTGTCCTCATTAAATCAGTGCCATCTCTCTCCATTCTTTGAAAGAGTTTGTGTATAATTGTTTTATTTCTTACTTAAATGTTTAAAAGAATTTACTGTTGAAGCCATCTGGGTCTCAAGTTTTCTTTATGGCAAAGCTTTTAATTACACATCCGATTTCTCTAATATATATGGTGCTATTCAAGTTTTCTATTAAAATTTAAAAAATAATTTGTGTCCTCAATTTATGAATTTGCATTTCATCTAAATTGTTGAATTTAAAGGTGCCTGGGTGACTCAGTCAGTTAAGCATATACCTTTGGCTCAGATTATGATCTCAGGGTCCTGGGATGGAGCCTTGCAGCAGCCTTCCTATTTAGCCTGGTATCTGCTTCTCTCTCTCTTTCTCTTGCTCTCACTCTCTCTCCCTCAGCATAACCCACTGTTCATTCTCTCTCTGTCTCTCAAATAAATAAAATCTTAAAAAAAATAAATTGTTGAATTTATTTGTACAAGGTTGTTCTTAGTATTTCCTTATTATCCTTACCATGTCTATAGAATCTGTAATGACGTTCTCTTAGTTATTCCTGATACTGGTAATTGTTGAGTTTTTTCTTAATTAGTATAGCTAGAATTTATCAATTTGGGGGAGATTTTTTAAAAAAAGATTTTATTTATTTATTTGGCAGACAGAGATCACAAGTAGGCAGAGAGGCAGGCAGAGAGAGGGGAAGGGAAGCAGTCTCCCTGCTGAGCAGAGAGCCTAATGCGGGGCTCCATCCCAGGACCCTGGGACATGACCTGAGCCAAAGGTAGAGGCTTTAACCCACCGAGCCACCCAGGCACCCCAATTTGGGGGAGATTTAAAAAGAAATAGGTTTTGATTTTATTGATTATCTTTATTTGCTTTCTATTTTTATACCCAAAGATATGATTTATGTTTATATCTTTGTTATTTCTTTCCTTCTTACTTTGGTTTTAATTTTCTTTTCTATGGCAACTTAAGGCCGGAACTCAGTTGATTTAGTACTTTTATTTTTTCTAATTTTTAAGTCATTTAAAACTATACCTTTCTTTAAGGACTGCTATATCTGTGCTCCCCCCAAATTATGATCTGTTGTGTTATTATTTATATTCAATTGAAAATGTTTTCAAATTTTTGTTTAGATTTCTCCTTTGACCTATGAGTTCTTTATAAGTATGTGCTTAAGTATCTAATTTATTTGAGAGATTTACCAGGTATCTGCTCATTATTGATTTCTAATTTAATATCATCATGTCACACAACAGACCTGATATAATTTCAACCTTTTAAAAAATTTTGAAACATGTTTTGTGGCCCAGCATATGGTCTATCTTAGTACTTCAGGCACACTTCAAAAGAATATGTATTGTGCTGTTTGTTGGGCAGAGTGTTTTATAAATGTGTATTAAGTCAGCTTGGTTGATCATATTATGCAAATTTTCTGTATTCTAACTGATTTTCTGTCTTCCTGTTCTACCAGTTCCTGAAAGAGGAGTGATAAAATCTCCAATTATAATTTTAGACTTATATGCTTCTCCTTTGAGGTCTATCAGACCTCATACATTTTATAATCTATACTTAATTTCATATAAATGGAGGATTGTTATTTTTTTATTATGTTTCTATCACTATGAAATGTCCTTCTTTATCAGAAAGTATTCCTTGTTCTGGTCTTCTTTGTCTAATTATTGCCATTTTAGCTTTCTTATGATTAGTATTTCAATGGTATATATTTTTAATTTTTTTAACCTTTAACCTCTCTGTGTTTATGTATTAAAGTGAGTTTCTGTTTTTTTTCTCCAGCTTTATTGAAGTATCATTGACAAATAAAGTTGTAATGTATTTAAAGTGTACAGTGTACTTGTACTTAGCAAAAGAGTCAAGAGGAAGCATTTGCAGATTTCTGGGGCTCTTTGTCTGCCTGGCTTCCACTTCTCTGGTTCTTTGACCTACAAATTTCTGTCACTTTACCTTCTTTCAACTCTGTTTTCTCAATTCAGTAGGGTTACGTTGTCCTGCCTGACATGTCCCGTCGTACTCCATAGTCCAAAAGGTGACTCCTAACAGAAAGCCAGGACTATCATAGGGCTCAACTCATTTGTTTCTCTGTCTCAGAGTAGAGTCTTGAATTGCTGCTTGTCTTAAAGTAGTTATTTCATATAGTTTGTCCAGTTTTCTAGTTGTTTACAATGGTGGTGGGTACAACTGGTCCCAGTTATTCCCTCATGGCTAGACACGAGTCTGTACATTTAGTTTCAATTGTATTGAGTTTAAGGTAAGTTTAAAGTTTCTAATTGGAGGTCCATTATCCAGTTGGTGTTAGATTTGCATTTTAGAAAAGAAATCTGGGCTGATGAAATAATGGGAATTGTAATAATATGGATGGTAATCAAAGTCATTAGCGTGATTGGATGTTATCACTTTGTAAGAATGCAAGTATGTGAAGAAAATTGGGCTTTGGGTCAGGATTCAAGGAACTTCACTTAAATTCCAGGCAGAGAAAGTTAAATCAGAGGAGGAAACAAAGAAGGACCATCTAGAGAGGTAGGAGAAAACTGGGGGAGCATGTGCAGAAGCCAGGGAGGGTACTGTCAAAATTTTAATGATGCTGGTTCAGGGACACCTGGGTGGCTCAGTTGGTTGAGCCTTCGGCTTAGGTCATGATTCCGGAGTCCCGGGATCGAGTCCCACATCAGGCTCCCAGCTCCATGGGGAGTCGGCTTCTCCCTCTGACTTTCTCCCCTCCCATGCTCTCTTTCACTCTTTCTCTCTAAATAAATAAATAAAATCTTCAAAAAAATGATGCTGGTTTTAGTGAAATGAGGCCTGAAAATTGGCCATTGGATATTGTGACACAAAAAGTTTTAGTGATCTTATCCACAGCGATTTCAGTAGAGCACTGGGATAGAAACCAGATTTAAGACTGAGAAGGGAGTGGGAGGTAGGACAATGAAGAGGGTAAGTTTAGACAATTTTTAAAAGTTTACTTGCAAAGGGAGACAAAGTTAGCTTGAGAACTACAGCTGGGTGAGAGTTTCAGAAATGATTGCATTTTTTTTTTCTTTAAAAAGATTTTTTTGTTGTTTTTTTTTAAAATAGGAAGGTCTTGAGTAAATATGAATGTAGGTGGGAAGAACCTGGTTAAGAGTATGAAGTTAATGATTTAGAGAGAGGGGATATTCTATCGTGTTAAGAGCAGAGAGCTTGTTGCATGTGCAATTCAGAGCACGAGTTGAAGCTTGATATTAGATAGGAAAAGTCGTATATATTAATCTTGTAACAGAAGGAAGGGAGAGGGAATGGGTGCCCAGGAAGTCAGGTTTGACAGTTTGGTAGTGGGAAATTGACAACTTACCTTTCACTGATGGCTTGTATTTCTTATGAGAAAGAAAAATATGCATTTTAAAAAATTTTGGGGGAATACTTGACCCATATTGACATAGAACAGAGGAACTTTTGAAGAACATTTGGTAATGTTTAATCAGAAACTGTGGGCAGAATAATGCAGTTAAGTTTGTGTAAGTCCAGATGTGTTGATTATAATATCTGCCTGATGGTTAGACATGATAGGACTCACTAACCCAGGAGAATGGTTAGATAGTGTGAGACTACCCTGAACTAAGTCTACACTAGTCCAGAAAGAGGACAAACATATGATTAAGTCAATGGTAGCCTCTTAGCAAGGATTGAAGTTTGGAGAGAAAACAGTGGCTTCTTTGCCTATTCCTTCACTTGCTAAAGGCTCCCACTTCTCTCTTTCCTCTTCTCAGGTTTCTTTCCCTGTTTCTGATGTTCAGTCCTCAAGCCTTACTGCTATCTCCACTAATCCTCTTCTTCTCAAACTCTAGCCTTATTACTTTAATTATGATTTCTCATCCAGTATTTAACTAATTTTCTTTCTTTCAAGATTTTCTTTTTTTCTTTAAGATTTTATTTATTTGAGACAGAGAAAGCACAAACAGAGAGGAGGGTCAGAGGGAGAGGGAGAAGCAGACTGAGCAGAGAGCAGAGAGCCTGATGTAGGGCTTGATCCCAGGACCCTGAGATCATGACCTGAGCCAAAAGAAGTGGTCTAATGTTCAACCAACTGAGCCAACCAGGTATCCTAGTATTTAACCTTCTCACTCTTCTTGACCCCTCTCCTGAAAATAATCTCTTCATTACTAATTGAAAAATCTTTTCCCCCATCTTTGTATCTTTCTAATTCTTCCTCTCCCTTTGTGTGAATCTGACTTGTCCCACTCTATTTAAGAAGGAAAAAAAAGTCTACAGTTTCATTATCCCCAGTCCTAATTTAAGGTAGATTATATTTTTCTTTTTTTTTTAAAGGTTTTAATTATTTATTTGAGAGAGAACAAAAGAGTGAGTGAGAGAGAGAATGCAAGGAGGGAGAGCAGCAGAGGGAGAAGCAGGCTCCCTGCTGAGCAGGAAGCCCATTGTGGGGCTGGACCCCAGGATCCTGAGTTCATGACCTGAGCTGAAGGTAGAGGCTTAACTGACTGAGCCACCCAAGCATCCTAAGGTAGATTATATTCTTAAATGACATTAGAAACTGTTTAAGTTAAACTTTCTCAAATTTTATTCCTTAAAATTAAAAAATAAAGGACATCTAAAAAGTAATATATAAGTCTCATCAAGTTCAAGGTTGAAGTAGTAGTATTTTTCAATACGGAAGTGTCTGAAAGGTTTTATTTTCTTTCCTTTTCTGCTTCTAAGAGTCCAATGATATTTACATACAGTCTCTGGCAAACCATCATGAAAACATTTACATATTTAGATTATTTAGAAAATTAGAGAGAATTGGAAAGACAATAAATGTCTTCATATATCTAAGTTATGGTCTATGAAAAAGGAGTCAGCTCTTCATAAAAAAAAATAAGTATATTTTCATTTAAGCACCAAAAATGTGGAAAATTTTTGAGAAGCAGTGTTACCAGGTAGATTGTAGATATTAAAAGTCAGGATTCCCAAGTTGTTTTACAGTCACTACTAGGTAGTAATCAGTAACATATATGGGCCATCCACTGTGGACAACGTACTTTCCTAGAATCTGCTAAAGAGCTAGTGTATTCCAGGGTCTTAGCTCACAAGCCTACCCTGTAATAGGGTAATAGTTGTAAGGAATATATTTGTTCTTTAAAACTCAAGTACAGGGGCACCTGGGTGGCTCAGGGGGTTTAAGCCTCTGCCTTCGGCTCAGGTCATGATCTCAGGGTCCTGGGATAGAGCCCCACATTGGGCTCTCTGCTCAGCAGGGAGCCTGCTTCACCCCTTCTCCCTGCCTGCCTCTCTGCCTACTTGTGATCTCTCTCTCTGTCAAATAAATAAATAAAATCTTAAAAAAAAGAAACCTCAAGTGCAAGCAACATTTTTCTTCTATATCAAGTAGCTCTGGCAATGAGCCACATTTACTAGCATGTCAAGAAATTCAATCATTGTCATATTTGGGGCCTATACTTCAGTTTCAGTTGCTACAGAGACGTTTGCTATGGAGATGCTCACTGTAGCCCCCACGGGCTATTAAAAGGCACTGACCCTTTCCTTCCATGGCAAACACAGGTAAAGGACACTTTGATGAGGTTCCTGGGTTCTCAGACGTTAGAGCTAGGAGCAAAATGAAGCTCTTCATCAGTCTCTGATGAAGCACGACACTACTCTCTCCCATTTCCAGTTCTTCCTCTTCAAACCTTGGGTGATCCTCCTTCTCTAGAGAATTTAGATATACAGCTTCTGTAAGCTAAGGCTTCTGAAAACAAAGCCTGTTTATTCTCTAGGGAATACAGGATTGACTGCTCTTGTGGCAGACACAAAAGGAGGAAAAAAAGGAAAAAAAATCTTTCATGGTTCTCCTAGAGCAATAAGAATCAGGTAAAAATTAGTATGTCACTAAATTATCCTGCTGCATATGAATGCTTTGGGAAGTTTATTGATGGCAAGGTACATTGCATCTTAAATTTCACTTTCAATCATGCAGCATTTGTCAAACTTTTGTTTTTCAAAAACTCATCTGTTATTTTCAAATAATTGAGCAATATGTTTTAAAAACCTCTTACTGACACTCAACACTTGACATGATGTATTATTCACTGGTCTATAGATTAACCATGACACTGAAAATAAACTTCATGCCAACATTTGATGCAAGAATTGAAACAAAATACTCTTAAAATATGATTACAATTTGTGAATAGTGGGATATTTTTGAAAAGAAATATCTGGATTTTTAGGAGATGTTTTTCACCTTAGGGGAAGTGAACATCATGTTCAAGGCACCAATGTCTTAATAAAGTGAGCTTAGAGGGAACTTTTCTATCTCCTGATGATAACATCAAGATCTACTAAAATAATCCTTGCAATGAATACATTTAAATCCCTTTGAGTATAATATGGAAAATTTTCAAAAGAAAATACAGGGCTCCTGAATACACATTCAATGTTTTAGATTAGAGCATTGCTTCTCCAACTTTATTGTGCATAGGAACCACCTGGAGATCTTGTTAAAATACAGATTCTCATTCAGTAGGTCTGGGGTGGAGCCTGAGGTTCTGCATTGCTAAGCAGCTTCCAGGTGATGCTGTGCTGTGGGTTTGCTGACAACATTGAGCAGCAACATTATAGAAAAAACTTCATGGACTAGAGAATTTGTAGTCAATGCTGGTGAATCAGTCTTTCGGAATGTAAATATATCTTTCATGACAAGGACATACCAAAGCATATTTCTTTCCTCTCAAGGAAATTAGGACCTAAATTTATTTCTTAAAACATCTTTATTTATGGTGGCTAATCTGACCACTGAAAGACATAGGAAAGATGAGGGCCAGACAAGGTAGACCAAAGTCCTGCATTGTATGCTGTAGGAGGAAAACACTAAGTACCTTGTAGTTTGAAATTGTTACAAACAATAAAGTATGTAACTCTTATATAGATTTGGAATCAGGCTGAATCGCTTGATGTGGTTTGAGAATTTTGGTATACCAGTGGCTTCTAGTTTATGCTGGTAAAGATGTAATAAGTTTGGGACATGGTCTGACATACAAGTTGGGCACACTGAATATTTCAGGGACATGGGTGTGGAG
Source organism: Lontra canadensis (assembly GCF_010015895.1). NCBI lineage: Eukaryota > Metazoa > Chordata > Mammalia > Carnivora > Mustelidae > Lontra > Lontra canadensis. Next base: position 17,458,131 of record NW_022630996.1, read on the forward strand.
CTCAGAAAAGCGATTTATACTGGATGGATAGATCTGGAATGGTTGTCAAGTGAAAAGAAAAGGCAGTGTAGATCGTATCTTGAAGAAGACTAACAGTTAAAGGAAGAAACACAAGAATAATAGCCAACAAAGGATATAGGGATTTATGAGGGAAATTGGGAGAGTGATTTTTCATAGAAGTCAAGTAAGATTATTGGCATATAGTAGGTGATTAACAAATGCTTATTGAAATGAAAACCAAAACCAAACAAACAAAACCAGACTGAACTAGGCTCATGAATACTTTGTACAAAGACCACTGAATTGTTTGATCTTCCTAGGCATATTCTTTTATAAGTTGGTTTCTATCAAGTATTGTCCCCTGTGCTTGGAATACCCTTCAGTCTCCTACCTTTCCTGATTTCTGCCTCTGCTAATCACCCGTTGTTTTTGTACATGCTTTTTCTTGTCTTTGGGCCTCAGCTCCTGACTGCCCTTGTGTACCTGGGTGTTTGCTGCCAAAACTACTCAAACTCTATCTATGCCCACACTGTCTTTGACCAATTTGCTGCCACCTAGCTGGGCTAGGAAGCCTTCCTCCACATAAGGGACTATAGCAATTGGTAAAACCAGAGGAAGGACATTATATTTACTTAAAGGAAATGTTCATTTTTCCTTTTCACTGTGATGACCTACGTGGTGATGGTAGTGTCTGAGCTCTACCTGAATCATGACCTGAGACCCTGAGAGGGTGGTGTAAGTGATTAGAAAAGGTGAGAACAGGAAACTGTGGTTGCATTTTTAGGAATGTGGGCACTCATGGGAGGCAAAGCTACTGAAGAACAAACATTTTAAAATAGACCTGAGGTAGTAGAGGGTAGAGGTGTTTAAAAGATGAGTCAAGATCCACACTGACTATGTTTGAATCCCATTCTACCATTTACAAATTATTCAGACTCAGGCAAGTTATTTAACTTTTTCCAGGTCTCAGTTTTCTCACCCATAAAATTGGGAGGGAGCACTTAGCAAGTTCTTGGCCAATACAACCTGCTAAATGAATGCTGGCAAAACCAACCAAACACACATGCGTATATATATATAGGTATACACACATACCTACATATGCACACATAGTTTCATTAGTTAGGTGTGCAGATGGGATATGACACGTAAAGGAGGTTTATTAAGAGCAGTAAGCTAGCCCTCCCCTATGGATGCAGCAGAGATGGTAATAAAAGGGCTAATTAGTACACTTTGGATAAACTTAATGTGCTGCCCTTTGGATACTAAGATGATAATGATTTGCTTGGCAGAGGAACATGTGCTTGGCACATTCTTCAGTATATAGTGGAATAATAGAATATGACTCATTTGCCTTCTTTCATCTACTTTTGCTATTATCCAATGATGGCCATTTATGAAATCAACTATTTGGTCTTTGGAATGTGGTGAGTTTTGTCTCTATGTAAATGGAGCTGTAGTTAAGACCTTTAACCTCATATGCACCCTCTTCTAACATACTGAATTCACTAGCTTAGATAACATAAAGGAAATGAAAATTTCCAGTGATATTTGGTATTTGATGTTCAGAATCAGTACTTGAATGCCAGCTGGGGGATAAATAATCAGTTGAAAACCAGGGTATCAGTGAATGTGGGTAATCACTGAAAATCCAAGAAATTGTCAAGTGGGAAACTATTTACAAAGACAAATGTCCTTATCAACATTCTACCTTATTTTCAAGATTCAAATCATATATTATTGAGTGATAAAATGCCAATCTAAATGGACTGTTTGCTAGCTTAAGGTTTATTGACTTCAATTCATTGGTTATAATTACTAACTTTTTATTTTTTTAATGGTTTATTGCTGACATGCTTGGGGGAAAAATTGAACTGCAGTGGTGATTGCTACAGCAAGAAAATCAGCAGGAGAGGAAAATTAAATGCTAGGTGATAGTTTTAAGTCAGCAGTGATGGGGATGAGTGGGTGGGAGAGTTAGATTTTTAAGTGATTTAGCAAATGATGCTAAGAACATGCCACAACATCATTTTGGTTTTTCTAATTTAACAAATCATAATTGATCAATTTTTTTGAACTCATGTAAAAAAACCTCTTTACAGAAAATTTTGACTGTCCTAGGGAACTCATTGAGAGGTTTTCCTCACCTTTTGTTTAGAAGAATACTTAGAGATAGATTTCATTTCAAAATCCCAAACTGCATGAAAACTTTTTTCAAGAAGATATCTTTTATTCTGGAATACAGTGGAATCATGGTAGTAGTAGTTAGAAGTAATGAAATCAGGGAATGACATTCTCCTCTCTCTCCAGGATGCTGGGTCACTGAGCAGAGTTTTCAGAGGTGGACAGATTGATTTATTTCTCCTTCCTCCTCCTGAGAGGTGCTGAAAATGTATATTATCTTGTAAGGAGGAAAAAGCCCCAATTATTCTCCTCCTGGGTTATTTCTAACCTGTTTCTCATGTCTTTTGAAATCCTATCCCAAAGCCTTCACTGCTTGAGTCAAAGTGAAGTCTTTCTTTTACTTTTTGATCACTTTTTTACTTTCCTAGAAGAAACAAATATCAGAGTTTATAAGTAATATAAAGTATGCTCCCCCCGTCCCTGTGCCCTTGCCTTAAGGTTGGTTTTTTTTCCCTATGAGTTTAGTTTTTGCTGGATTTATTCATTCTTTCATTTCCCATCTATCCGTTCATTTGTTCATTCATTCCTGACCCTTATATACCTCAGGATATATGAGAACATAACGTACTTTCTTGCTGATAATTAAATTTCAAGAATTAAATTTCTTGCTGATAGTTATTTTCTTAAATAGTTCTGATATGAGAACCCAAATTATGCATATACTAGTTGAAAATAGTATGTGTGAAAAGCATGGGGAGTGTGGCCTTTGTTATAACATTATGCAACCTGTGACAAGTTTCTAAAATTAAGTACCTGTCAGTCGACTGCCCCTCCTCCTCACTTGTACAAATCGGGTCGTTTACACATCTGAAGGAAAGCTGAAGTGAGAGAAAACCTGTGGCTGGTGTTGGGTGTTCCTTTCCTTTTTCCCCTCATTTTTCATGTGTCCGCTTAATGTCATTTCCTCAGGGAAGCCTTCCCAGTCCCCCCAGAGCAGACGAGTTACCTTGTTACTTTTTGCAGCCTGTACTTCTCTTTCTCAGTGCTTATTACAATTGCTGTTAAATGTTTATTTAGGTGATTGTTTCCTTAATGCCTGTCTTTTTCATCTCACCATATGCTTCGTGGGGGTGAAAGGAACATGTGTTGTTTGCTGCCCTATATCCAGAGTCCGTCATGGTATCTGGAATATAGTGGGAGCTAATCTGTTGAATGGACTAATCAAAAAGTAACCATTAAAAAGACATTATATTTAATTTACCACTAATCAGAAAAAGTGTGTGTATTGAATTAACCTTTTTAGTTTGCAATTTTGCATATATGCTGGTTATCATTTTCTAGAAATTACAGTCTACTGAAATGTATGGAAATTAGAAAAAAATAGTGTTCACTTATTTTTTGAATAAGGAAAAATTGAAGGTCAGGAGAAGCCATAAATTAGAAGAACTATAGAACTAGTTGGAATATAAAAGTCGCTTCCTTAAAAAGTGAAGGTTTTAAATCCAACTTGCTATTAGAACTTTTTGTTGAATATATGCAGTGTGGTTAGGCTTAAAAATTCACACACTACTAGTGACTTGATAGATTATAACAACTCTTTCCCTTAGGAGCTACTGTGCTTTCTCATTGTAAAATGTAATTAGCAGCCATAAAAAAAAAAGTGTATTAATCTTATAGGTTATAATTATGGTTGTTTAGATGTAAATTTTTTCATGTTCATAGATTGCTTGTCTTTCATTTTAAATAACCAGGTTAGAATGTCATTACCAATTTGATGAACATCATTACTGTTCTTTTTCAAACAGGACATTACTTATTTTTCAAAAGAAATTTTAACTGATGGTTAGCTTTAGGGTTGGAGTTTCCAACAGCCAAACCAAAATGTCTTAGTGTAGATGTTCTGCCAAAAGTACTTGAAATCGTCAAGTTATGAAAAATAATATAACATAGGAAAGTGGAAATCTGCACAGTCGTACATAAATTTATTTAAAGTGTCTAATGATCAGTGATGAATGATGCCTGAGACCGACTGTTTGCCCCTCATATCCACCTTCTCTCTCTCTCTTGCCTTCTCTTCACTGTGTTGGGAGATGATTCTGTCCCCCAGACAGCAACAGTTTCTCTTACTCCTTGGTTTTCAGTGAGTTTGGTCAAGGAGAGAGCCAGCAGGAGGTCACAGTATAATTCTTTGGAATCCCTTTTTGTGGAGTGACCAGGGACTGGCTGTATCTCCCCAGGGAAGCCATTGCTTCTCTCAAGATGGCTTTCTTTTGCTTTCTGTAACTGCTCCCTTCTCTAGCCCTTAGTGCCCAGAGGTGGCAGCTGCCCCCTTCTGACTGTTACTGGATTTTGGCTTACACTACCATTGCCTAAATACTGCCCCTGCCTTGAAAATAGTCCCTTTATGGACCTTCCTGTAGTTACCCTCCTTTGAGTGTGCTGTTTCCCTGACTCAGTATGTTACCTTTGCAAAAGTGGCGAGAAAATGTACCCTATTACAATTCAGGAGAATATCCAAATGGATTACCTGAAACCAAGAAATGACTTTGTAAGTGTAATATATATTTATATTTTCAGGTATCTATATGTATAAAAATGTACTCTTTGACTAGATCTTCATATTTGCCTCTGAAATTTCAGATTCACATCAGTAGCAAGCCATCTTTGAATTATTTATCTAGGAGTGAGAATGAATTGACCTTGTCTCTCCTCTCTCCAGTTGGCTTTGATATCTGTGCTGTGCATTTGTGAGGAGGAAGGTTCTAGTGAGGGGTAGTCTGCATCCTGGCCCATAATGAAATTAAACTTATGACCTTAAAAGTACCAACGTCATGCTACACTCAGCTATGTTAATTAACCACAGTCCCTTTCAGTGTGGGTGTGTAAATAGCGTTCGCTTATTCTGAATGAGCTGATGTTGGGGAGAAGGATAAAAATAGAGTACACTGAAATCTCTCTCCTTGTCTCTTTCTTTATCTCTCTTCCTGGCCTCCACAATTTCTAGTTTCAACAGATTTCCTCTCCTTTTCTTTTGCTAAGCTCCACGGTGTAGCAACACACAAAAGTTTGTGTCACTTCGAATCGACTGTGGGAATGGAACTGAGAAGAAAGCCAGGAACTGAATTTCACAGTTGGCACTAACTTATACAAATAGGAATATTACTATCTGTTCATTGCAGGCAGGATTGCTCTGAGTAGGTCTTGGTTTGGGAGAAGAATAGGACTTCCACCATGCTTTTGGAAGCAAACTGAGGATAGTCATTACTCTCCATTATTACTCCACTCTTTGGCTCTACTTTTCCTTTCTCCTGTGAACCTGAGCGGGGCATGACAGCTCAGGAGAGTGTGAGGAGGGGAGGGTCAATGCTGGAGATTGACTTCTAACTCCAAATCTCCTTATTTTTATTGAATTTCTGATTATATACTCACATTTTCCCAAGAGCAGCAAGCGGTTTTAATACCAGAAAAGTAGTCACTTCTGAAATGACAAAGTTAAATGGCTGTAATCATTCTGGTTTCCTGGACCAGCTTCTATAACAACAATAAATCCATCCCAAGACCAAGTGGCAGGAAGTTATCATAGTGGTGGCTGCTGTTGCCAAGGCTGGTATTACTGAGGAAGTTCACAGCAAACACTACCCCCTGAGGAAAGAGCATAGCTTCAAGCTGATCCTTAACTGGAGAAAACCAATGATGCTTTTGAACAACATGAGGAACCCACCCCACTAACCTCCACTACTAAGTTCGACAATCAATGGACAAGGTTGTTTGTAGAGGTAAACAAGAACAAAAACCTTTTTGTCAGGAATTGATGGTGAAGATGTATGTGACTCATGTCCGCAAACCTGCTCTGCTCTGTCTGCAAACCTGTCCTCGGAGGTATATGAGTGTCTTACAGGAAGACTTAAATTTACCAGGATTCTGAGGGGCTTCCTCTGAGCTGTGTTCAGGTTGCTCATTGCTAGTCTTGTTGGGGGTGTCTTGGCTCCTTAGTGATGTGTGTCAAACCAGAAACTTTGTCAAACCAGAAAGAAATGGATGCAGGATTCATAGTGTTTTGAGTAGACAAGGCAAGTTTTATGCTACTCCACAATATTTTGATATATAAACAGTGGGAAGCCCCCCCCCCAAATGCAGCCAGTGTGAAATTATAAGCTTCTTAGACCATGAATGAGTATTTATTGTGTCTGAAAGTCCCTCAGACCCCTTTGCATCTCAGTAATACCCCATTTTACCCTCTCAGTCATATGCAGTCAGACTCCATGATGGCAGCAGGAAGAAACACAGGCCATTTAAGGGAGACAGAAGTACTCTTAGCCCTGTCTAGAATATCCATTTTACAGATGAAGATAAGCAAGAAGGGGAAATAATTCTAAAATCTCTGACTTTGGTCTTTGATTAGAAATGTAGTTTTTATTCTTTTTTAACAATAGACTAAAGTGTTTGCCAAGATAGTTATGAAACTTTCATGGCTATTTTCAGCATTTCAGAAAGGTTAGTGACAGTTGTAGGCTTCCCTACAATATGCCTGCACAGCTATAGCTGAAATGGCCCTTAGTTAATTTGAACTGGAATTTTATCATCTTAGCTTGGTAACAACAGATTATCTCATGCTGATCAGAAGCTTTAGCAAATGAATAGATCTTTGAGTAATAAAGAAAAGGGGGAATGAGTAAATTTTTACTTAAATAGTTTTATAGAAAAATCTTTCAAAATCACAATGCATGGAGAAAAATAATAAAAGGGGTCCTTGACTGATTGGTAGATGTATCAATTTTTCTTTCAATGAGTATTTGTTGAGCCTCTACTATGTGTTAGAAGCTCATGCTACAGTTGTTTTTTCTTTTTTTTTAATTTTTAATTTTTATTATGTTATGTTAGTCACCATACAGCCCATCATTAATTTTTGATGTAGTGTTCCAGTTGTAAACAGCACAAAAAAGAACCTGTAGAATCTACATTTTAGTAGGGGAGATGGTATACACAAATTAACACAGGCTGTGATGAAGTGTAATGAAGGAAATAAATAGGGTGATGAGGTATTAATGAAGCTAGGGAGACCACTGTATGAAGGAAATCAAGGAAGGTCTATTTGAGGAGGAGACATTTGAACTAAGGCTGAAGCATGAGAAAAACCTTGGGCAAAACATAATGGAGTGAGAGGCATGAAGCCTGGAGGATAAAAAGGGCTTGGCTGGGTCAGGTGAGTGAAGGGAGATGTCAGATGCCAAATCACAAGGATCCTGCCTCAAGAAGTTTGGGCTTTATTATAGGAGCAATGGGAAAAAATTGAAGGGCTTTGGGCAAGATTTTTATCTTATCTGATTTTTTTAAAAAGGTCCGTTTGGTTACTGGTGTAGAATAGATTTGAGAGAAGCAAGAACAGAAGCAGGAAGAACTGTCAAGTGGTTTTAGGAATCCAGATGATGCAATGGCTTGGACTAGGATGCGACTTTTTTTTGCTCTGCCATCACTGGGGCATGACCTGAAATGGCTAATTGAACTTAAGACGTCATGTCCAAATTCTGGCCAATAGGAAAGAGGGAGGTACATGAGATATACATGCTCTTTTCTTTTAAGACCATTTTTCAAATGTTACCCTCACCGCTGCTAATAATCATAACAAAGAAGGCTGGGAAAATGTAGTCTTCTTCGGATTGGCCAAGTCCTAGGTAAAAAATCTGGGGTTCTGTCTAGAAGAAGTAGAGAACAGTCATGAGAGGACAATAACCTCTCCTGACTCTTATTTAAAATATATTCTTATGGTATATATTTGTTTATTTTTACTAAAATATCCAAAAGGTTATAACTGAATTTCTTTTTTCTAAAATAGAGCTTTTGCTTCCTTGAGTTCTAAGTCAGACTTTGGCCTCTCTTAGAGTTTGTAAGTCCAAGATTCACAGAACGACTAGCTAAATGTGGATCAAGTAATTAGTTTTATTAACAGCTGGGCAAACATCAAATAACTTCCTCAGACATGCAGCCGTCTGTTAAGATAAACTGGATTGGAAAGCATTTAATGTAGACTTGAAGCCAAAATGGTGCCTCCTACTCCCATGCCACACATCTCAACATTAGGACTGTATAGAAGACTTGAAATCAGCTTGTTTAACCAGTGAAATGGGTTTCAGACCACCCTCCAACACATGCTTGTCAGTGGAATATGGAAAGGAAGGATGGGCTTCTTTAAGAAGAGAGGCCTAGCCTGGTCTTCTAGCCATACAGAGAAAAGAAACCTGGTATGTGTGTGGGCAGGTCAGACAATGAAGGCAGAGCCTGTTAGTGACTCTTGCCCCATAAACATAGAATCTGACCTCTCATTCTGTCCTCCCCCAATTTTTAAAGAGAGTATGATGTTGACTATCTTGAGTTGGGCAATTAATTGCCTCAAATATACTTTATTTGGGTAATGGAAATATGACCTTAATTTAAGTACACATCATATTCTTATGGAAACTCAGCACAAGGAAAATAAATGATAAAAAAGCAAAATGACAGGTGTTTTTAAGTGATATAATTTGATGTTATAAGGCACTGAAAGAGAAAAGAAACAGTCATGTAAGGAATGTGGTAGAGAAGGCTGGAAGGAAAAATGTGTGGAGGAGGACTAAGAGGTTAGGGCAGGGCTGAGGATGGGAAGCTTGACAATGTATGTCTCTTCTACAGAGACCTAGAAGAGTGGGTATATTAGGGCTTCTGGCACACTCACAGGGTGATGGGAGAGAGGTTAACAAAAGTACTATTTATAAGGTGTACTATTTAGAAGTACTATTTATAAGATAAAAGTACTACTTATAAGTACTATTATAAGATAAAGGACCCATCACTGGATGGGAAGTACTCAGGAATCGGCAACACTAAGATCTGAAGGGGTAAGTGTAGAGAATAGTCACTAGAACCTTGTAAGAACTCTAGCTGTGGATGAGGGCTTAGGCAGAGGAATACCAAGTTGGTGGAAGAAATTGGGAGCATCAATCGTCACTTCTATCTCCTGCCCTCCCTTCTCTCTCGGTGTCTCCCAACGGCCAAACTCAGATGGAAGCTTGAGGTGAGAGAGCTCAAGTGAGATAGTCAGAGAGCAGCCTCCTAGGACATAGAGCAGGAAGGAGAAGGAGTAAAAAGGGCAAATGGAGAATAGTTTGTCCAATATTTTGGTGGAATGCAGGGTGGAAGGCTGTGGGGAAGAGTCTGCATCAAAGTTCCTGCCACAGTTTAATTAATTAATTGTCTCCAAATATTTGTTGAGCATTTGTTCTGTCAGATGCTAGGGATACCAAATAAATCAATAGAGAGTTTTTCAGTGGGAGGCTCATAAGCCAGCACTCAGTCATGGTTCTCATGTCAGATGATGGAGGTTGTGGAAGCAAGGAGCAGAAAAAACTGCTCTGCCTGAAAGAGTTAGCAGAAGCTTCCTAGGGAGGAGGTGACTTTTGAGTTGGATATTGAATTTGGGCAGAAGATTGCCAGGTGGACAGAATGGGCTACATAGGGAATAGCATGTGCAGGAGTGCAGACTCCACCAGGGCATGACAGGGAAGACAGTAGGTTAGGTAGGAGGATGGGATGGAGTCTGACTTCAGGGTTTGGTGACCCAGACTGAAGAGTCAGGATATCTTTTGAATGGGCAAGTGAGAGTTAACAGAGGCTTGTGGCGGATGTTACTTATTACAAGGAATGAGCTGATGCAGAATGCTTTCCCTAACACCCTCTTTTCTTGGTACATTCTCCTTTCCTTTTTCATTTCCCTCTCTACTTTTGTCCCTCACTTACCATTTCTTTTTCATTTTTCTCTTTTTATTCTTGTTGTTTCTAGTAAATGAAACTCTAGTAAATGAAGAGGGATTAGGATGGATTTAGTGGAGAGAAAAGAAAAAGAAACATTCCAGATTTTAAGAAAAAAAAAACAAAAAACAAAAAACAAAAACAAAACCCACTGCATTTGCCAGTAGGGGGTTAATTTGAGGATAGTGGAAATATTGGGAATGCTGGCACAGAAATTAAAATACTTAATGAGCCAATGCTTAGTGGTCAACCACAATAAAATTAAAATGAGATGCAACTTCATAATGACTTGAAAAGTTGTCTTAAAATATGATCAGTATACTCTGATGTCTATTATTGTAGACAGCAACATAGCAAAAATTGAGCAAATGAAAACACAAACATGTATTCTCACTTTTCCACATGTTGATCTGCAAAGAGAAAACTCCTTAAGACTTCGGGGAGTAAGTTCTTTACCTAATTATTCAAACAACCATTTTCTATCTGCACTTTTATTTTATATACCCTTTACACCTGTTTAATTAATCCTAAACATGAAGCTGACTGCTAATTAAATAGCCCTGAAAGTGACTGACTGAAGGTAGTAATTTGAGATAATTAGTTTTGGTTTCAAACACTCAATTTTCACACTTTGTGCTCATTTTTAGAAAGGGGTGGCTCATTATTATAGGCAGGGTGGGAGTTGTGTAAAGCATTTTACTGCTGGACTCTGAGTAGCTGAGGAAGTGGGAGGGTTATCATATATCCGAATAGGACAAGGAAATGGTATAGTGCTATAGAATTAGCTGTAGAATGCTCCCCTATCTCTTCCTACCTGCACACACACACACACACACACACACACACACACCATTCACACATGCGCAGAATTCCTTCCAAAGTGAAAGTCAGGCTGTTGAATCTTTTTCATTAGAATGTAGGAATGTACATGCTCTTGGTCTTTGGGAGTTTTATTTAGTAAAAGGTAGATCTCACTGAGTCATTCATTGTCTCTTTCTGAGGTTATTTAGAAGCAAGCAATGGTGAAAGAGGCCTAGATTTGGTGTGTAGTTTGATATTTGAAGAGGTGTCCTTGCTGAGGAGTCATAAGCACAAAGTCTATTCAAGGGAACAATCTTATCTAGCAAAGAAAGCAAAGGGACAGGAAGGAGGCAGGACGGACTGGTTTTTATGGTCCCACAATGTTAACAAGCAAGTTAACATGGTCCCACTAGGAGAATAGGACCAGGAAGAATTGGGGGTTAGATAGGATAAAATCATTGTTATAGGCAATATGCAGAGATACAGGTTATACAGAAGCTGAACAGATCCTGCAGTACCATGGAGAGCTCCAAGCACGTTGTTCTAGCTGCTGCCTGGGTAACTAAGATTTTTGTACCTTGGGAAGTTTAGTTTCACTTTATTGGCTATAGATGTGGAGTAGGACTCTCTAGACCCATGAAAGGTTATTCAGATGTTGAGGGCTTTTCAAGGATGTCAAGGGGAGAGTCCACTCCATGTGGACTGGAAATTATCTGGCCAGGGTGTGGTAGGGAATGGATTGCAGACTATGCAGTCAGCTGTATGTGGGAAGATGGAAGTGCAGTCTTTTGGACATCTTAGCACTGACATTACCTGCAGGATCAGATGCAGAACAAAGTTAATTGTTTTATGTACCAGTCAGACCTGCATCTTTAACCAAGTGACCTGATTTGGGGCATCTTGGATTCATTATGACCTCTGAACTTGCACACTATGGCAGGGCAGCAGAGTAGTGGCGAGATGTACTGTTGCATAGCTCATGCTCCCAAGTTGCCCTCTTTTACTCTTCATACTTTCCTTGGCTTTGACTGTCTTCTTCATTATGCCCCCACCATTCTTTATCTCCAGTCCCAGAGACTCGTAAACGCCACATCCCCAATATTATTACCTACTTTTTAGTTGATTTCATTCATTTCATAGTAAGCTCAAAAGAAGCAAAAAAAAAAACAAAAAAAAAACCTCATAATTTTTGTCTTCTAAATCTCCTCTTTCTCTATGTATCTTGGTAAATAGCAAACATCATCCACCCAGTTACTAAAGCCATAGAACTAAGAGTCAGTCCACATTTACCCTCATTACCTTCACCTTACCTTGGTTTTCAGATACTTAGAGAGTCCACGCCCTTCCCTAACCCCATCCTTCCCCATCATTGCCTTAATTGAGTTTTCATACTTTCTATTTATTTATTTACTTACTTACTTATTTGACACAGAGAGACACAGTAAGAGAGGGACCACAAGCAGAGGGAGTGAGAGAGGGAGAAGCAGGCTTCCTGCGGAGCAGGAAGGGACTCGATCTCAGGACCGTGGGATCATAACCGAGCTGAAGGCAGACACTTAATGACTGAGCCACTCAGAGACCCCCAGTTTTCATACTTTCTTACTTAGATTTCTATAATAATTTTCTAACTCATTGTCCTACATCTAACATAGCTTTCTTTTAATTTATCTCTAAGCATAGGATGGGCCCCCCTGCATTAGATTCTTCTGGAGAACATATTAAAATGCAGATTTCTAAGCCTCTAGACATACCAAGTCAGAATTTTCAGGAATGGGGCTAGCTAGGTGTACATTGAAATTTGAGGGCTGCAACTTTCTCCACAGCTGCCAATATGATTTTTCTGAAACAAAAATCTGATTATGCCATTATCTTAGTTACAGTCATTCTTTGCTTCCCCGTGCCTTTGTGATAAAATCCACACTTTTTGTCATACCCGACTAGCCTTTTATCTGCCCAGCTTTGCAGTTTTATTTCCTGATGTTCCTCCCTTGCTATCTTGCATTCCTTCTGTGTGAAATGCTACAAATCCTGGACTCTACCATGCCCTTTCTTTACTGTATGCCTTTGGGCATGCAGTTCTTTGTGACTGAAATGTCCTTACTCACCTTGTTTGCCGATTTCTTGCATTGTCTGTGCCCCATCTCGGCTGAATGTCCTTCCACTCTACTTCTTTAGCATCGTGTGTTTTTCTAGCACTTTTCACTGGTAGAGTAAAAATCCTCATTTGGATATATGAGTAAATGTTACATTTTAAAAGATTTTTAGGGGGAGATTTGTGGCATGTAGTTAATTTGTTACTTCAAATTTATTTGGATAAATGATATAGGATTCCTAATTTTCAAAGTCTGGTAATTCACCCTACGTATGTCAGAAAATTGTCTCTTTTCCTAAAGAAATGATGGTATGGATTTCCATTTTTTAGTATTTTGAGGTGGGCAGCTGGAACCATCTTTTCATTAGAAGATACATAGGTTGACTGTTCCCATATCATTTTGTGGTACTCAACGATCATATCAATAAACAGTCAATAGACTCACAAAACTGTGTATTTAAAGTAATTTACCAAAAGTGTGATCTTAGGACTGAAATTGTATCAATGGTAAAAAAATCTCATATTAAATTCTCTGTTTGTGATTGTGTAGTCTTTATGTCCTAAAGGCAAATACAGTTTCAGAGGTGGCCTTTTCTGATGTGCGTATGCACTATACTTTCATTTTGGCTTCATTTTTGTGCCAGAACTTTATGGTATAAAAAAAGAGCAACAAAAGGCACGAATGTTTTGCTTTGGCTTCAGAACCTGAAGTAACACTAAGTTCTTTCTTGCTGTTTAGAAATGTGTTTTGAAAGAAAGTGAGCCTGCAGACTTTTATAAAATGCTAAATAAAAATAAAATAAAATTGGCAGTCACAAAACCATATTTTGGCTTCAGGCTGATATATCTGAGTTACTGGTATGGCTTTGGCTACTTAGTCTCTTGCGTGACAATTCTCCATTGGACAGATTCCTCCTGGGTTGAAATGATCTGTCATTTGTTTTGCAGATACCTCAAATCAGCTATGCATCCACAGCCCCAGAGCTAAGTGATAACACCAGGTATGACTTCTTCTCTCGGGTAGTCCCACCTGACTCCTACCAAGCTCAAGCCATGGTGGACATTGTCACAGCACTGGGGTGGAATTATGTGTCAACACTGGCTTCCGAGGGCAACTATGGAGAGAGTGGTGTGGAGGCCTTCACGCAGATCTCGAGGGAGATTGGTAAGCATATATTTATCAGATGATTGCTTTAGGAGGCGACAGGTTGTGGAAGTTTGAGCATCTCCAAGTGCTCCCTGATCTATGTGGAATAATTAGAGCTCCTACAGATGCATGACCCAGGCTGTCCACTCTAGGGGGAAGTTGGTTTTATTATAAATGATGTTGTTGTTCATGGTCTATCAAGGTGACACTTTGGTGCTAATTTAGGAAATAGAGCTCCTGACTCAGGTGAACATTTTTTAAAGTTGTCTGTTTTGACGAGGGAGTTTGCTGGCACATTAGAGCCACTGTAAATTTGAATAAATGACATACTATTTGATTGTTCTGGATGGAAGTTTACATTAGCAAGTCATTAAATTAAAAAAAAAAAGCAGTGGAATTTAACATCCAACACTAGAGGGATTAAGACTTGTAATCATCTTAAAATAATACTGAAGTAGCCCCCAGGGCTATACTTTCAGCCATATTCTTATTGTCATATTTGACTTTTTGCATTTTTATTCTTACCTTATGCTCTATGGCTTACAGTGGAATGAAGGGCAGTATGTAAAATTTGGGTGAGAGCAAGGTGCTGATGAGCTCTGCTGGGCTTTTTTCAAGGTGCTTATCCAAATCTCTGTAGGCATTTTTCCACATGTATATTTAGCCTTGAGTTTGTAAATCCATTCCATCTGTGAAAAAAACAGAATAAAACAAAAAACAACTTAAAGTACAAATCTTATTGCTGATTGGTTAACCACATAATTTGGTGGGTGAAAGGAGGCATATTGTTACTTAACAAATACTATTTTTCTTATTAAGAATTACTGAATAAAATGTACATATTTTTTCTTTAAGAGTAATAATAATATTTTGTGGAAAAACTAAAGTGCCCCTTGGCTATTTTTGAATAATTTTGAACTTGAAGGAAGAAATTATTTTGATAATTTGTTGTCTTTCTTGGAGGGTTCAGCTCAAAAAGACAATGGGAGTGATTTAGGCTTGTCTAGAATTAGCAAGGACGGAGTCTAAAGTTATATTATGGGAGTAAGGTTTCTCTTGAAAGACTTGAAGATACTTGGGATCTGTTCCTCTGCATATGCTAGGACATGAAAAAGTATTATACGTGATAGTATATTTAACATTTGTTCCAGTGCTGTGCTATTGTAGAAAATGTAGAGAAGGCCTGGTGTTGTTGGATGGATTGGGTTAATTGATTTAATCGGAGAACTGTCCACACCTGTGTTAGTGTCCATGATACCATACTCTTTGCTCTTTGAAATTTTAAATTCCATCATTATTGCTATAAAAATGATTCAGACATTCAATTGCGCTTTAAATGACGATGAATTATATTATCTTTTTCGGTAAGAATCCAAAGTTTATCTTAGAGGAAATGCCCACTCAAATGAAAACAAAAGCTTCTGGAAGCAGAGCTAATGCATTGTTTAAGCAGCTGATGTCGGTTCTCACCAGAGTGATAATTCAACAAAAGAAGGAAACTGATAGAGTATGTATTGAGATGATATGTTTTTTTGCAGTGATCATGTACATTCTTCAACTACAGGTCACATTGTGTGCCTGAAACTGATTGCTATGAAAAATTCAATACAGGACATAATTTGCCAGTTGTTGCAGAATCTGATAAAATGCATTGTTCTAAAAGTTAAGTGAGATCGCAGTTTTATTCATTTGACTAAAAAAAGAAATACTTAGTTTTCACTTTTGAGGAGCATTGCTATACTCTGGTAATACTGTCACATAAAAGGATTCAGATGGTTCCATTCATTATTCCTGTTTCTATGTTAGTTATTAGTATGGGAGAAAATAATTTTAGTGCCTTGTGTATGTGCCTGATTAGGGTAACACGTTTCTTCAGTGTTGATCCTTTCAGTATTCTGTGACTTGATTGGCTGTCCATTCTATTTCAGCTCTCACTTATCAGGGGAATGGAGAAGGGCTGGATTGTCAATTAATATGCAGAATACTGAAAAGGCCAAATTGGTACCACACTAGAGTATGTCATGGAATATATTAAATATCAAAATCATCCCTCATTTTAATGACAAAGATTTTTATCTAGAACAAAAATAGCTGAAAATTAAACCTTTTACATGACAATGATATTAATGGGAATAGCAAATGGTAGCAACTTAACCCATTCTGAAATGATCTGATGACTCTGATGAAAATTCATTAGTTCTTTAACATTCGCTTCTCTTACTACAACATTGATGACATTTCTGTCACCATGTTAGTAGTGTGTTTTTAAAAATCTTAGTATCTTGACTGAGAAGACGATGTATAAATTCATTTTGTGGAATGTCTGCCTATTAAAAAAATTATATATTTTCCCAACTCTTATAAATTTTATCATACTCTATTCTGAATTTCTCTCTTTAGAAACATTGATTGCTAAGAAATTTCAGTGCAAATTGAGGCTTCTAATGTTTCCTCTCTGATTAATTCAGACAGATCATAATGGAATGATAAGGAAGTGAAAATCTGTTTAGTGATAAATTGCTTGTATGGTTTGATTAGAACATTTTTTATTTTAACAAATCTGAGACTTGGGGAAGTGTCTGTGAATCTTGGAGAATGAAGAAAATGAGTGAATGATGGTCATGAACACAGACAGATGTCTGTGATGGCTCTTACCTAGCCAAGATTATTCTAGGGAGAGCAGGACAGGAGTAACTCAATAAAATAAAGACAAATAGTCCCTTGATATCTTAGCTATTATAGTATCAGCCCAAGGCATTCTTGACTGTAGGATTTTTTTTTTTTTGAAAAGGCAAAAATATATTTGAGATCAGCAAATAGCACAATTTGATCAGAGCATAGTTTGTGTCGTGAAGTATAGGAGACAAAAATGGAAGACTTGACATGGACACAAAGTTGAATATTTCACCTCCTGGAGAGGTGATTTTATTCATCTTCTAGACAATGAAGGAAACTGTTGAGGAGAGAGGGATCTATCAGAACATATTTAAGATTATATTAATGAGAAGTGGAAGATGGGGAGACCATTTGAGAGGCCTTTGCAGTAGTAGTCCTAGCTTGTTATAGGACAGTGACAATAGAAATGGAAGAGGGAACAGACTTAGGAGACAATTATGAGGTGGGGTCCGTGGAGCTTAGCAATTGATTGGAAGTAGAGCTTGAAGGTAAGAAAAAAATTAAAGTTGAAGTTGAAGTTCTTTTTTAAAAATTTTTATTTATTTATTTATTTATTTAGAACTTGAAATTCTTAACCTGTGCAATTAGGAGACTGCAAGTGCCACAAATAGAAAAGAGTCAATTAAATGGAGAGGTTGGTTTGGGATTGGATTGGAAGTGTGGTTTGGTTAAAAATACTATATATCGTAGGTACCAATACATATCTTTTTGGAGAAAAATAGCAAAGAATGTTTGTCTAGAGCTGAGAAGGGGACTGGGATATAGACCTGAAGCTTATTCTCACAAAATTGATAATTGAGGTGGGAAAGGTAATGCTGAGGTAGAAGATATAGAGTGAAGATTGAATGGGGCTGAGGATAGACTTTTGGGGAGAAGTTTTATATAGAGGTGTGTGATAACAAGACTTGGTAAGGATGCATAGAAAAGGGAACACTAGTACACTGTTGATAGGAGTGTAGATTAGTGCAGTCATTATGGAAAATGATATGGAGGTACTAAAAAATTAAATATAGAACTATTCTATGATCTAGCAACCCTACTTCTGAGTATATATCTGGAAAAAAAATGAAATCAGTATCTTGAAGAGATATCTGTACTCTCATACTCATTGTAGCACATAATAGTCCATAATAGCCAAGTTATGGAAACAACCTAAGTGTCCATTGCTGGATGAATGGTTGAAGAAAATATATATAATATATATGAGTCGAATATTATTTGGCCTTAAGAAGAAAAAATTCCTGCCATTCGTGACAATATAGATGAACCTAGAGGACGTTATGCTAAGTGAAATAAACCAGACACTAAAAGACAAAGTGGGGCGCCTGGGTGGCTCAGTGGGTTAAGCTGCTGCCTTCAGCTCGGGTCATGGTCTTGGGGGTCCTGGGATCGAGTTCCACATCTGGCTCTCTGCTCAGTGGGGAGCCTGCTTCCCTCTCTCTCTCTCTCTGCCTGCCTCTCTGCCTACTTGTGATCTCTCTGTGTCAAATGAATAAATAAGATCTTTAAAAAAAGGAAAAAAAAAAAAAAGACAAAGTGCCCCAAACAGTTGAACTCATAAAAGCAGAGGGTGGAATTGTGGTTGCCAGGAGTTGGGGAGTAAGAGAAATGCGTAAATGTTGGCCAAAGAGTGCAAGCTTTCAGTTATGCCAGCTGAATAAGATGAATGTAAGATGAATGTATAGAATGGTAACTATACTTAAAATACTGTATTGTAGGGGCACCTGGGTGGCTCATGGGTTAAAGCCTCTGCCTTCGGCTCAGGTCATGATCCCAGGGTCCTGGGATCGAGCCCCACATCGGGCTCTCTGCTTAGTGGGGAGCCTGCTTCCTCCTCTCTCTCTCTCTCTGCCTGCCTCTCTGCCTACTTGTGATCTCTGTCTGTCAAATAAATATATAAAATCTTTAAAAAAAATACTGTATTGTATACTTGAAATTTGCTAAAAGAGTTGATCTTAAGTATTCTCACCACACACACACACAAATAGTAACTATGTGAAGTGATGGATATATATGTTAATTAGCTTGATTGTGATAATCATTTCATAGTATATACATACTTCAAAACATCATGTTGTACACCTTAAATACATACCATTTTCATTTGTCAGTTATATCTCTATAAAGCTGAGGAAAATTGATATAAATGGGAAAAAAAAGTGTGGGAATAATAGCCTAGGCTTAGAAAAGCTAAGAGTAAGTATGGAAGAGTGTCACCTTCTCTTGATAGGTTTGTGGTGATGAGAGGACTCTCAGTCTCCTTTGAAGAAGACTTCCATGATGGGAGATGGTAGGAGTTCTTGAGGAAAAATTTAAGGGCATTGAGCTGATTTTCATAGGCAAACAGGAACTTTTGCCAGAGAGCATAGCTGAACATGTGTGGTACAATGGTAGGAGTCAAGGAGTGCCCTTGAGGGGGTGCATTAGTTCCCTAGAGCTGCCATAACAAATGCCATGTACTAGATGGCTGAAAACGATAGGAACATATTATCTCACAGTTCTAGAGACCAGAAATCTGAAATCAGAATGTTAGCAGGGCCATGCTCCCTTTGAAGACTGCAGGGGGGAATCCTTCCTTTTCCTTTTATAACTTCTGGTTTGTGCTAGTCATCCTTGGTGTTCATTGGCTTGTAGAGGCTTCACTCTAATCTCTGCCTCTGTTATCAAATCACATTCTTCTCCTTTCTTGTGTCTGTCTCTATGTCTTCTCTTTTTATAAGGATGCCCATCATATTGTGTTAAAGGCCCACCCAACTCCAGGATGACCTCATCTTAATTGCATTTGTGATCACCCTATTTCCATATAAGGGCACATTCTGAGGTACTGGGTTTTAGGATTTCAACGTATCTTGTTGGGAGACACAATTTAATACCCATAGCAGGGAATAGTAGTGAAGATGGATGTACTTAGGGAGCTGACTTGCAGTGACAGGAATGGGAGGTAGACCAGGAGGACAATAGAGTAGAAATAAGGATGAGAGAGGCAGTAAGTAGACAGAATTTGGTTAATGGAGAAGCCTATAACAAAACCAGATCAGAAGTTTCTTTTTGAATGTTACAGGATTTTACCCTCCCTATCCTGACTACTTGAGTAGATGGAGTAACCTAATGGATGATTCAGGGTTCCATACTAGGGTAGGTGGTGGTATCTGAGTCTGGCTTTCCTAAACTTCTAGGTAGTTAAGAGCTTCCTAGTAGGATCATAGTGTGCACTCCCTGTGCAGTGGGGAACAGGCTGTTCAACCCCCCTGCTTTTTGTTCCAAGGTGCTGCTCTTTTCAATGACACCTTGGAAAATTATGGACATCTGAAGAGTCTTATGGAGCCCAGTTTATTTTTATTTTCCCATTTGGGCTCTCTTGGCCTGAGGGAAGGGAATAGCTCAGTTGCTGCTGGTTGTTAAGATTTATCCATGTTGCACACCCTCAGTTGTTAAGATGAGAGTCCTCTATTTCTGTCTTGTTTTAATTATTTGATATGATGTTTTCACTGATACTGTAATAAAGAGGTTCATAGTATGTGCCTACATTTTTCCATCATAAGCTCTGGGGCTTGCAGGTTCTGACTCAAAAAAATGACTTCCTTGAGTCTTTAGACAGGCTTTCACTTGTCTTCCCTTATTATATTATTTTTAAAAAGAAGACAGGATAATAAATGTTAATGCTACCACTATCATTATAAGGGGTAAGAAAGCTAAAGCTTTATCTTTGAAGATAAAAGGAATTTGTGAAAGCATTATATCTTTTCACTGTGGATTTGTACAGTATGGCAACACACCTCCTTTAATCAGTCATCATGTTTATGAATGGCTTATTGAAGATGACAGGCATGCAAGTCATCATTGCACACATTACAGGGGGCAGAATAGACCTGATTCTGTCAAATCTTCTAGCGTACATGACTATTTTTTTTTCTAATTTTTTTTCCTAATTTGCAAGGGCTGGAAGCTTCCAACTATTGCCTGACATGTGTTTGGAATCTTAAAATCTCAGAATTGGAAGGGATTGCAGAGGTCATTGGACTGGCACAATCTGTTTGAAATGTTAATGCAATAAACCAATTTAATTAATTCTTTTTTTGTGTATAAAATGACTGACACTTGCCAATAGTGATTTATTTTTTGGCGGGGGTCAAGCAATAAAGTGAGGGAGATTTCATTCCTAGTGTATAATTGAAAAGTGCCCACTGATCATATTTCTAAACTATGTCAGTACCATTTTAGAAGAAAACGGTTTTTTTCTCTTAGATTATAAATAAGAACCAAGTTTCTATTAGCTGAAATGGATTCACTTCAAGATTAAAACAAAGTATTTTCAATGACAGAAAGAAAGGAATACATAAAGAGCAGCTTTTCCCCTCAGATGTTCATTGCTTAGAAAAATGACTTCCAGCAGGCAAAAATCAATTTGACAAAAGTATTAATGTTGTAAAATACTATGAATGAAAGGAAACATTTAAATTCAATTGAAAATTTTACTTTATATTCCTACAGCTGAGTTCCATTGATAACACCACATTTCAAGCTGCAAATCATATTTAATTAATATTAACACCAGGTAATTGGCAAGAATAACTTCAAAGGAGGACTGAGGACATTGCAAATTGGAACTGCAGGTGCCATGATCCTGCAGAAGCTTTATAGGGATCCAAAGAAAGTGTATATGATTTTAACAATGACTGCAGAACCTGATCAAATAGAGCATCATTTCAAAGCTGTTCTTCACCTTGGCCTTTCTTAATATTTAGGGCTTAGGAACTGCTAAGTAGCAGCAGCTGCTGTTAATGTGAAATAGCAACAGCATTCAATAAGTGCTTTCAGACCTACAATTCTTAATGCTGTAGTTAAGTTTTTCTTAAACAATGGCAGTTTGATGCAGTGGAACCCACGTTGGAGTCAGGAACTTGCTTAAAGAAGTTGCTGCGGCCGATATCGGAGAGTTTACTGCCTATGCTTCCTCTAGGATTTTGATAGATTCCTGCCTCAAGTTGAGATACCACCTTACACCAGTTAGAATGGCCAAAATTAGCAAGACAGGAAACAACATGTGTTGGAGAGGATGTGGAGAAGGGGAACCCTCTTAAACTGTTGGTGGGAATGCAAGTTGGTGCAGCCACTTTGGAAAAGAGTATGGAGATTCCTTAAGAAATTAAAAATAGAGCTACCCTATGACACTGCCATTGCACTACTGGGTATTTACCCAAAAGATACAGATGTAGTGAAAAGAAGGGCCATCTATACCCCAGTGTTCATAGCAGCAATGGCTACAATCGCCAAACCATGGAAAGAGCCAAGATGCCCTTCAACAGATGAATGGATGAAGAAGATATCGTCCATATATACAATGGAGTATTACACCTCCGTCAGAAATGGTGAATACCCAACTTTTGTAGTAACATGGATGGAACGGGAGGAGATTATGCTGAGTGAAATAAGTCAATCAGAGAAAGTCAATTATTGTATGGTTTCACTTACTTGGGGGAGCATAAGGAATAACACGGAGGACATTAGGAGAAGGAAAGGAAAAGTGACCTGGGAGAAATAGGAGGGGGAGACAAACTGTGAAAGACTGTGGACTCTGAGAAACAAACTGAGGGGGCGCCTGGGTGGCTCAGTCAAACTGGTGCCTTTGGCTCAGGTCATGATCCCAGGGTCCTGGGATCCAGCCACGCAATGGGCTCCTTTCTTGGTGGAGAGCCTGCTTCTCTCTCTTCCTCTGACTGCTGCTCTCCCTACTTGTACTCTCTATCTCTGTGTCAAATAAATTAAGAAAAAAAAAAAAACCTTAAAAGAAAAACAAAAAACTGAGCATTTTGGAGGGGAGAGGGATGGGAGGATGGGTGAGCCTGGTGGTGAATATTATGGAGAGCTCCTATTGCATGGAGCACTGGGTGTGGTGCATAAACAATGAATCTTAGAACACTAAAAATAAAATAAAAAAATTGTTTAAGTCCTCATCTTCAACTATGAGATTTTGAGGATTAATATTCTTGTCTGAAAAATGGGAGCCCTCTTCTCAGTGGTCATCAAATGATGTAACACTGATGAATGTTATTCATAAATTCTAACATGCTATTTGATATCAGATATTACTAGCGAAAGGAATGGGGTATAAGATGGATTTTTTTCCCCAGTGTGTGGCAGAGCTACATATTATGAGAGTGGTAGAGGTCCTGCCTGGTGTGTAGGATAAATAGCCAGAGAGGGGTTGACTTGATTTGTGAATTACCTTCAAATTTATTTATATTCTTCCTGAGAGACCATGGAGATCAGATAGGAGGATTTTGTGAAGCTCCTGACACCTTCCCCTCTCTATTCTCCTTAGTAATCTCCACAACTGCTATGGTGAATCTTCTACCCTAAATCTTATTCTTATCTTTGCTTGGATCTGGTTGTTTAGTTGCCATTTGGAAGAGTTGAGATATCAGGACAAGTCTGGAATATCTTGCTTGTCTTCAGAGATGTGCTCCTGCAGATCCCTGTGGTACCAGTCAGCACTCTGACTGTAATCCTGACCTCTCTGTATCCGTCTTCTCCCAGATTGTGTTTTTCTCAGGGGATGGACCCCCCCATCACGTACCCACTCCCCGCCACGCCAATATCTAGCAGAGTGTCTGACACATATCAGATGCTTTATGAATTTCTGTTAAGCAGACACTGTCACCAGACTCGTGGTTGTGTTGGTATTGTGAGCCTAGACAGGCTCTGGGAACTGAAAGGCAGAGATGATTCCAACAATGGTTAATACATTTTATTGCTAATGTGTAATCTATCTAGGAAACTTCAGGGGCTTCCATACTGTTGAGCTGCTTAGAATTCAATTTTTTCTTACTGGCAGATACCAAAGCCTATAATTTGTAGATGGAGACCACCTCTAAGCTCTCCAGTCAGACAGGACTAGGGAGTAATTAAATGCTTCTCTTGAGCTGGGTTTGAGTTCCAGAATTTTTATATCCTAGCTGTGAGACCTTGGGTAACTTAATCTTGTTGTGCCCCAATTTCTTCATCCATGTAGTGGGTTTAACAACTGTGCAAGATGTGAATAAAGTCATGTATAACAATGTGTGGCACATGGTAAAAGCTCAATAATTATTAGCTTGTATTGTGTTAGGAGTTTATTCTCGCCAGTGGGTGACTTAGGAGGGGGTCTTATTGCTCTGAGCCTGTATCTGGTTTGCTCAAGGAGCAAATGAGAAGGGAGAATGAGGTCCAAATAAATGCTCAATTAAAGGCAGCCAGTGCTCCTTATTCCTGAATCTTGTTTTGTACCTTCCAGCAGTGACCAATCCTATTATGATTACTATTTTTTAGCCTGGCTGATATGTTACCTAGAACAGTGTTGGCACATAGTTGAATGCATGAGTTAATTAAATATCAGTCAACATCGGAACACTACTTGTTCTTCTTTCTCTTCTTTTTTCAACCTAAATATTAATCTATAGCTAACATTCATTGTGCACACATTAGCACAGACACACTTGGGGTAGGCTTTCAGGATACAGAAATGAATTATGGCTTCTGCTTCCTAGCTAGGCACTCTGTGTCAGAGGACTCAGAGATGCAAGCAAACCATTAAAAATGGGTGTGATCATTGCCTTAATGGAGACATCATTTACAGGCATTGCCCGAGAGTACATTGCCCTGACCAGGGCATCCTGCAGTTCATATAACAAAAAAACCTGGCATAATACAGTGGAGAGTGGCAGTCTGTGAACCGTAAGCTCAAAGACAGTACGCCCTGTGATGGGAAGTGAAATTTAGATAACTTCAACAGAAACATAGTTTCCCGAGAAAGAGGCAGCACGAAGAATTGAATATAGAATATGGTACCAACTTTGTAATGAATGTTGTGCATATTTGTGAAATGTTTAATAGCTATAAAATGTATATAACTTTTGGCCAATTTTATTTCTTGATCTACTGATGATTACTCAGGTGTATCCACTGAGAGACAACTGTATGACTTGCCCTCTCACATTAGCTCTTCTCCCTGATTGCTCCTACCCAGCATCACCTATGCCTTTGGCAGTGTTTTCATTTTTGTTTAGTTCCTGAGTCAGAGCCAGGGCCAACAGTTCATCCTCAGATTCAGCCCACACATTTACAGGGTTTGAAATGTTTTGACCATGATGGACCCTGTGCCTGGTGGTCCCAAGGTAAGCCCTGATCCCCTCTCTAGGTTGCTGCAGACTTACCATGTTATCCCATCCTTGACTCACACTCTGGATCTCTAGGAATGGGGATCTGCCCTTGACTCTGGACTCTGAGGTTTGGGCTATGACAACTCTTTCACCTGGTTGGGTGGGGTGTCCAGTCCTGCCTGTATTCTTGCACAATGGCTGTGATCTGACTCTGCATAAAGTCATGAACAGAGCCCTGCCTGTGTCCCTGATATGTACTGGGATCCTGACCTTCTCTGGCTTATTGTCTTTACATTTCCCACATCCTATTAGTGTCCTATCCCTAGAATAAGAGAGCTTAGCCCAAGATGGTAGGGTGAGGTTCTTTTTTAGAGATTCCCAGGCAAATTCTTGGGAAGGGCCCAGATCTGTCATATCAATGGTGCAGTCCCTGTTTTGAGTTATTTTTTCCTGCTACCTAACTCTCATCACCAATATATTACTTTTCTAGAGCAAGCATAAAAAGTACAACAAACTGGGTGGCTTAAACAACATCAGTCTGGGCTCAGGTCTTAGATCAAGGTGATCTGCTGGATTGGTTCCTTTTGAGCATTGTAAAGGAATATTTGTTCCATCCCTCTCCCCGGGCTTCTGGTGGTTTGCTAGCAATCTTTGGTGTTCCTTGGCATGGAGACATATCATTCTGATCTTTGTCTTCATCTTCACATAGTATTCACTCTGTGTGTGTGTGTGTGTGTGTGTGTGTGTGTGTATCCAAATTTCCCCTTTAAATAAGGATACCAGTCATACAGGATTAGGGACCCACCCTAATCTAATATGACTTTATATTGGATGACCTCATATGAGTATGATTTCATCTAATCACATTTGTAACAATCCATAATTAATTACATCTGCAATGAAAATAAATATTCTGAAATACTAGGAGGACTCATCTGACTTCTTCTGGGGATATAGTTCAGTCCATAACACCAACAATGGATACAAGATTTATGGAGTTCTTTCTGAATTGAACCCACATTCATCCTGGTTCTTTGGGTGCATTCTGGGTATTAGGCTAAGTTCCTCCTGAAGCATCAGCTTCTGTAACCAGCTTAGCCAACCTTGTTTCCCCTTGTCCTTGCCAGCTGGTCTCTGCATGCCTCAAAACTGAATGCCCATGTCATGAAAAGAGTGTGCTTCTCCTCCTTTGCCTATCCCCAAAGAAGTCACATTCTTTTATTTCCTTTTCCAAAGTAATTTCCTCATTAAAGCTATTCTGTTGGGAAACTCTAGCACTAGATGGGAGCTTTAAGGTGTGATTTGTACTTCACTGTGTCAATAAGAGAACATAATATAAAAACACCCTCCTGCTGAAATGAAGACACATCAGAATCCATTTGTGTCATTTTTGCAGGCCTAGAAGAGTTGACCTGAGAATCAGGAGTGTGTTTTCTCAGTTTACTCTTTTACTAATCAACTAAGCACTAATTATCGTTTCCTTGAAAAATAAATGGCTCAAGAAGAGTACAACCAGAAGGCTATGAAATGAATAGTTTGTTGAAATAAGTGCCAATTATTTCCAGGGTCATGTCCCTTGGCAAAACCATGCTGGACAGTCTTTGTTCTCTAACATCTGCATGTTTGACAGATACTGGCCTCCTTTCTTGGCTTCTTTCAGTGTTACCTGACCAGAGCTGTTCTGTTACTCGCTGGGGGCCCCACAGGGGGAAGGCAGGGGAAAGGAGAGAAAGTGAAACTCAAGTCAGCACATTTTCTTTCTTGTTAACAGCTTTGGGAAGAGATTTGGTTGGGAAAGGTATTTTATGTAATGATTTAAACATATCTTCTGGCATTGTAGCAATGTGAGAGAGAGGGAAAAAAAAAGCCTCTTGTAGCAGCTGAGATACACGTCCAAGGCTGTGGTACTCAAGGCCATGTGACTCTGGGGCCACATTTGCATCGTGTATCATGGCTGGCATGCACATAATGGACTATTAAGGGAAAGGGATGCACAGAGTACATTGCCAGCCTTTTGTGTTTGATATTGTGAAGGGCAACCAGTATGTTCCCCTTCAAATAGATGCACGATGCTATTGCCAGAAGGAATCCTGCATTAGATGGAAGTGTTCATGTGAGCGGATGTGACAATTTATTCAACAAATACTTGAGCACCTACTATGTGTGTGGGTCCTGTTCCTAGGAAGTTGGGGATATGGTGTTGGACCAGTCAGACCTGGTTCCTGACCTTACAGGATCTCTAGTTAAGCTTCTGTCTTTATATTTCTCATGTCTTTTTGATCTGCTGTCTCTAGGCTATGGGGATTCAGCCCAAGCCAAAAACGGTGTGAGATGCCTGGGATTGAGAGTCCATGAAAATGCAGAGAGGGGGCCTGGATCTGTCACATCAGTAACTAGATCCCTTCAGGGTTCTGGAGGCTTCCATGACATGCTGGCTTGGAAGGGACATATATGTGGAGGGAAAGTACACATGTGTGTGTTTGTGTGGGTACACGGGATAAACTTGGACCAGGAAGGAGACAGGCCCGCTCCCCAGGGACAGGTGTTCAGGACCAACACACATGCACGTGGGATGAGTGCCATTCAGGCATACAGAGCATATGTCAAGAAATTCTATTTCCATGGGGCACCTGGGTGGCTCAGTTGTTTAACGGCTGCCTTTGGCTCAGGTCATGATCCCAGGGTCCTGGGATCAAGTCATGCATTGGGCTCCCTGCTCAGCAAAGAGCCTGCTTCTCCCTCTCCCTCTGCCTGCAACTCTGCCTACCTGTGCTCTCTCTCTGTCAAATAAATAAATAAAATCTTAAAAAAAAAAAGAAATTATGATTCCAGATGAGTAATGTAAACTTCCTGCCGTGTGGCATGCCTGGACTTCCTGCCTTCTCCTACCTTAATCTGGTTAATGGTTTCTTATTCTTCTGTTCTCAGGTTTTTCCCCAGAAGTCTTCTCTGATCTCCTTCTCTTCCTCCCATCTAAGTTAGGGTTCTCTTCTCTGTATGCTGTCGAATAAAAACAAATCCAGACATGGATAAGGTGAGACTTTATTCAGAAGAAAGACTATTGTAATAGAGAATGCTCCTGTCTTAGAAATCTGCAAATATGAAAAAAATCAAAGGGGAAAAAGTCCTTTCTTTTACGGGGTAGAGAGGAATAAGCAAAAGCTTAATGGAGATTTTTAAAGGGAACTTTGGACAAGCAAAAGGGAAACGACCAATGAGGTCTGAAAGGAAAGTGTCCTCTGGTCAGCCGATTCCCAAGGGAAGCTAATAAGGAGACATGTTCCATTTTTCAGTGCTTGCTCAGATTTGGGGGGCAGAGAGAGTTCAGAGGCATGTAGGAAGGAGAGAAACCTGACCCAAGTTTTGTCAAGACAAAGTGGAAGAGGTCACTATGAACACTTGTCGGTTTCTAGGTACCTTACAAATAGATATCTTGCCACTTCGTATCTTAATTGCTTCTTTGTCTTCCTTCAGAGGTAAAGAGTATACCTTATTTATCCTTGTATAGTACTGTGACTGCAGGGTCTAGAAGAGGTTCTAAAATGTTTGTTGAATGAGTAGATAAATGAGCACAGAGCAGGTGAGTGCATCCTGGTGACAGGATATCAAGAAGGAGGTAGTTCGGAGGATGTAAGTAGATGGACAGGCTAGCAGTCCACATGGAAGGGGGTGGGTCCTGCCTAGGGTCAGGATTCAGCATCACATCCTACCTGCTGGCATTTGGGAGACTTGGGGTATGGGTGGCTAGATGGGTCTACAACAGGAAGTTTCATTCATGGGAAAGAAGGAGAACTAGGAAACCAGAGTTTGTGGCCAGGTTTTTAAGTTGAGAAGCAGAAGCAGTAGCTTTAAGTAGATGACAGCAAGTTTGACGCCCAGATTGGTAAACTTGATTCTGAGATGCTGGGCCTATAGTTCTGGCTGGGCAAAGTTGAGTTACGGTTTAGAGATCTGTGAGGTCTGAAAAATAGTGGATGCAACAGCAGAAAACAGGTGCCTTTGACTATTCCAGGTATATAAATGCGTGGCATGATTCATGACTGTAAGATACCTCGATGGCATATGACTTCTGTTGTTTAGAGGCATGACTTTGGGCCCTGGGGAGCTTGTTTATTCATGATTCATTGGTTCAAATGATTGGAGCCAATATGAGGTTCCAAGAATTGTGGTAGGTGCTGAGAATTCACATAAGTGGTCTCTGGCCTCAAAGGGCTTAGATTCTAGTGAGGAGAATGATTTTAAAAGAAAACCAGTAAACAAACTAATAATTATAAATTCAAGCTAATAATTGTAAATCGTGTCTTATTAAGAAAGAAACAAATCCATGTTTACAGTTTAATTTGTGAGATATCTGGGAAGATGGTGTGGCTAGAACAGAGCAAGGAAAGGGTAGCAGCTCATGAGACAGACATCCGTCAAAGACATGATTGACAGGTTTTCTAGACTGTGGCAGAACGTGTGGATTTTATTTTCAAGCAATGGGAAGACTTTGAAGGCATTTGATTTGGAGGGTGGCATGGTATGATTGAGATTTTAAGGGGCTCATGCGTAGAAACTGGATTGCAGGCAAAGATGCAAGCTGAAGATGAGTTAGAAATTCATTGCAGGCCAGGCATGAGGTGGGCTTCGACTAGAGTCGGGGTAAAGTCAGGGGAGATGTGTGGTTTGGCTTAGGCACAAGTAGAATCGAAGTTCCTGGCCTGGTGGAATGAGGTGACTTGCTGCTATGGGGATCTAGGCCACTGAACCAGAAGTCCTTTAAAACATGTTGGCTGGCAACAGGGTGTGTCCGGGAGCACTTTGATTCGGATGGGTGTGTCCCAAACTACTATGTCGCTGCCCTAAAAGGATATTTCTGCGGTGGAAGGCCAAGTGAATTATTTCCTGGCAAAATTTCACTTCAAGTAATACTTAAGTGAAAAAGAACAAAAAGGTAAATGTCCCCCAGGTTGCTATTATCTTTTTTTTTTTTAAACAAAAATCCATTTAGAGGTCTTTATTGCTGTTTTTCCTGAGTGCTAAGAGGACCTGAAGTTTAGAGTGTTCTTCTTAATAGTTTCAAACATTTTCCTCTTAACTCATACTTTTTGTTGCTCTTTTACTCATATTACTGATTCATTTTAAGACTCATTAATCATTATGTAGTTTTCTGAACATTTTTGTGCTCTTGTGAAACAGTGGTGATTCCAGACACACCCCTGGGTCCACATAGTCAAAGGTCCTAGAAATGGATGATTTGACATTTTGGTCTCTAAAAATTGGGTTTAGTGCATCTTTCATTTAAAGTATGCCAAATTATGATTTGACCTGATGACGTTTGATTTGCAAATCCCAGCATGCATTGTATCTATTAAATGTGAATATTTGCTTACCAAAGTCTCAATAAAGTTTCAACGGGCTCTTCCTCAGCACCCCTACCCTGTCTTATTTTCCCGGATCCAAGACTCTCCTTAGATAACTCATTGGAAACCAAGCGAAAATCATGTTCTTTCTACTACAACTTACTATTTCTTTTTTGAGGTCGCAGACTTTGGTTTCTGCAGTCATGTTTCTCATCTTTGCCTTGCCAAGCTGCAGGGAGAATGAAGAGACAATGTTCTTCAAACAGCCTAATTGCTTACCTTTCCTTCCCTCTCCCCTCACTCACTGTGTTCCATGCCGCACCTTCTGACCTGAACGTTTTCAAATGTGCCTGTGTGGATCTTCTTCCATTTTTCTGGAAATGCTGCTTCCTTGGTGTCTGCCTAGTGATATTTTTGTTCTTTAAGACTCAGCATTAATGATACTTAGTGAAGCCTTCCTGGATTCTGTTAAATAGTGTCAGTTGAGATCGCAACCCTTTATATACACCTTTAGTAAAGAGAGCATTTATTTTACTGTCTTCATCTGTGCTCAAACCAATGAGAGATTTTGGGGTTCAGAAACTTAGAAAGTCTAGGAGTAAATCTTACTTCAGCTCTGCACTTTAAAAGGAAACCAACAGAAATGAGTTCCAGCTCTGAGCTCTGCTTTCTTGTGTTGGCTTGATTCTCAGGTTTCTTCCACGTGGTGGGAAGATGGCCACCAGCAGCTGTGGACTTCTATACTGCCAGCTTAGTAACTGTATTAGTTTCCTAGAACTGCCTTAACAAATTGCCACACACTGTATGGCTTAAAACAACAGGAATTTATTCTCCCACAATTGTGGAGCCAGAAGTTGGAAATCAAGGTGTTGGCAGAGTTGGCTCCTTCTGGAGGCTCTGAGGGATAATCCATTCCATGCCTCTCTCCAAGCTTTTGGTGGCTGCCAGCAGTTCTTGGCATTCCTTGGCTTGCTGCTGCATAACTGTTATCTCTTTCTCCATTGTCACATCACCTTTCTCTCTTTCTTTGTGTATTTTTCTTTCTGTTTCTTGTAATAACACTCATTGTTGGATATAGGACTCACTTTAATCCAGAATGATCTCATCTTGAGTTTCATCCCTTAATTATGCAAGGATCCTTATTCCAAATAAGACCACATCCTGAGTTCCAGATGGACATGTCTTCTGGGAGGATACCATTCAACCCACCCTGGCAATGTTAGTAGAAAGTGTGTACTTCCTTCTCATTAGTTCCAGCAGAGGTCCAGGCTTGGCCCCACTATGTTGGGCTATAGTCCATTTCTCAAACAACCACTGTGGGCTAGGGAAGGCTCTATTCCCCTTGGACTTCACATGAATCGCATGCCCATCTGGAGTTGGGGAGAGGAAGGTGGGGTAAGCCCTACTTGAAATACAGGGTCAAAGCCAGAGGGAAGGGTCATTCCTCAAAGCTAAATTGAGGTGCTCTCCTAGAGCAAGGAGAAAAGGCTGCCAGGCAAGTGAATCACACAGATGTTCACTGAACACACTGTATGGTGCCAGTCTGTTGACATCTCTGCCTCCCACCTAGACCGTGACCTTCTCAGGGGAATTGGCAACCTAGTCTTATTCATCAGTGCCTGGGGCATGATAGAACTCTATCAACGTATGTTAAATTAAGTTAAAGTAGCTAAAATTTTCCTGAAAAATAGGACATAAATGTAACCATGAATCATAATATTTGTCAAAAATAGGTTTGGCCACCATCTAAATAAGAACAAATAAAATAGTTTCAAGGACAAGAAAAGGCTTCTGTAGAGGTGTTCTCCTCTACTTTGAAAAGGATCTGCATTTTGTTCTGCCTTTCTTGGCCCTAGTATATTGGGAACCAAACCAAAAACCTAGTATATTGGGATTAACCCAGGGGCTTCATGCTCACTAAGGGAAGTCATATCTACCTACTCAGCAGTTGTCTGTGGCAAGACATGGACTGCTTACCACCAACACTAATTGAGTCCAGTCTGTGAAAATAGCACACTGTATACAGCAGCCAGATTGCTGGGCCTCTCAGTTATGGGCCAATTCTGAACACCAACTAATTGGACAGAAATCAGAGGAGCTCAGGTCAGAAAGAAAGAACTAGAACATTTTATTTGGCTGTTATAAACATGGCTCAAACCTCTGTTTTCAAAGAAAATATTTTAGTTCTTTCTATGGCTTCTAAATCAATGACTTTTTAGTTTCTACATTAAAAAATGGAATTTTCAAAAAATAATGGAATTTTCTGTGGGGCTGTCAAAAAGTAAGGAAGCCTTTTGTGCTCTGTGAGTCTTGAGAAGAGAAAAGTACTCTGGGGAAGCCCTATTATTGAGATCTGACTTAGAATGTGTAAATATATCTGGCATATTGAATATAATCTGTTGTGTCACTTCTTTATTTTAAAATTGCAACTGCTTTATTTTAAATAACTTTATTTTTTAAGCAGCTTTATTTTTCTTCTTCCTACTAATTCTTTAGAAGTGATGGTCTACTTCCCTCAGCACTCTCCTCTGGAGAGTACCTTGGCCTCATACTCTTAGTTCTCTAGTTACTTCTAAAGATATGAAAAGTCTCATTTCAATTATTAAAATGTCCAGTCCAATGGCATACAACTTTGAAATTCAGCAAAGTGAAAATTTCTCCCCTCCCACAGCTTGGGCTGCTTTAGGCTAGAACCCTGCAGTGAAGAAGGGGATTGAGCTATGGTTGGCTTCTTCTCTGTTGCCTTTCTATGCCTTTTCTCCCTGTGCCCCAACTTCCTAGTCCTACTTTAACATCCTGGAGTGGTTAATGAAGCACAGCCAGAGGTATTCCTGGCTTGGGATGGCTATAGTACCTGTCCTTAATTGATTGTGTTTTCTCCTCTTATCCCCATTTAATTTTTCCTTGGAGAAACCTTGGTTTTCTCCCTGGTGTTGGTATGGGGCCCTCCATGTGGATTGCCATATGCTTTGGGTCTTGATCTTAGCAGCATGAACTTGTGAGTTCAGCTTTTCTCTCCCTTGCTTGTAAACAAAAAGCTGGAGGTAGGACTTGATTAATGAAGGTGGAGCAGGAAAGTCTGGTTTCTTTTATGTATGCTACAACAGGAGATGTCCCCTGGTCACATTGGATGAGATGTACTGCACACTGGCTATGGGCAAGGCACTGTGACAGGCACCAAGGAGGGACACAGAGATGGATGTGATATGAGGTAAGATTTCAAGAACTTAGAGACAAGATGAGAAAAAAATGATTTCTGGAGGGAGGTACAGGTCACAAGCTGTGTAAGTGCAGAAGATGAGGTGATTGGTTCCAGTCAGGAGTGTTATGGAAGGGCTTTCTGGAGGGGATGCATTGGGTGTGTACTGAAGGAAGAGGGCATGTATGTAGACGGAGACCAGGGGGCAGACATTAGCATTTCAAGCAATATGTGCTCTGTCGAGTTCAAAATTTCCATTGATAAATATACAAGATTGCATCAGAATTCTCAATTATAAAAATAAAGTTTAATTTGCTTCCTCTGGCATACATGCTTTTGTATTTTCCTCACTTCACTTTTATGATCAAGAAGGACCTGGCCCATCAATGGGATTTATGTTTTTGAATTCCCAACATTCTTGGTATGCATCATTTTATCTCATTGGTTGATGGTAATAAAGACTTGCTATTCTGTTCTTTGAAAACAGTCAATAGTCTGAATGTCATTGTTATTGAAACTGTGGTGTTTCCTTCACTAGCCTTCAACAGCAGCGATTTCTAAATGGGGACCCAAATGGGAAGGTGTTAATGATGGGACAAAAACACTTCTCAATAGCTTCAGAATGGGCCATGGCGATTAGGGCGGGCAATCACTGTCTCCCTCAATAATTTCCCTTCTCGTCCTTTCTGTAGATGTGGCACAACTATGTCATTGCTTTATTTTAATGACTTAGAAAATCTAAGTCATTACAACTTCATGTCCTCATATTATTGATGGTTTTGTGTTTGTAGAGAATGATAAAGCTATCTCCTCTATAATGAAGGTGGCTTGAGGTCTCACATTGTTGTTTACCATAACTAACATGGTCTAGAGTACACCTAACGTTCCCCAGTCTACTCCGACAGTTCAGTTACTCAAGGGCATAGCTGTTGGAGACAGCAAGAAGACTATAGTTCAGCCTATCTCTTCAGAAGAATCTACCCCCTAACCTGTTTTGTATCTGAATATCTTTGTGTTTGCAATATAGCCCGGTCTAGCTCTGCACATTTTCATTGTTCTGGCAATCATTATTCTTGGATACCAACTATCCTTGGAGGTTGGGAAACATTTTTTTTTTTTAACCCTTGAAAAACAAAAAATGTCTTATAATCCTTTCCAAGGAAAAATGGAGCTACTTGCTGCATCTAGATACCTTCAGCGATTTTTACGCTCTGGGTATGAGATTACAGGCACTTTTTTTTTTTTTTTTTTTTCCCCTCTAAGGGGTGAGGGGACCACAGATGTGATCTGTAGAAGGTCATATTTCTGCTGAGGTCTCCTAATACTTTTATAAAGTACCTGAACTCATATATCCAGGTACTATGTTGTTAGGTGTTGAGGTTACCAACATGAACAGAACACAACACTATCTTCTAGGGATTTACATTCTAAACCAGGAGTTGGTTGGCAAATTGTATATTGAGGCTCTGGGAGGACATGTATGAAAGTACTTTGTTTTGCCCAGAGATCTCAGGAAACACTCTCATGAAATGATGTGTGAACTGATTTGGGGATTAAGGCGGCTGGCATTTGAAGCAGATGGGGACAGAATTTGCAAAAGTGTAGAACCAAGAGAGTATGGCAATTTTAAGGCAGTGTAAATGTTTTTGCAAGGCAGGGTGCAAGGAATCTGGGGTCTTATGGGTGGATGACAGGGGATGAGACTGGAAGATAAATGAGAACAGGCTTGTAAGGGACCTGTTTACCAAACCAGGGAGATAGACCTATTGAAGGATTTAAAACAGGGCAGCAACATGGCCAGATTTGTGTTTTAGGGAGGCCCCTCTGACAGCAGGTTGAGAGATGGACAGAGAGACCGAATCCATCTGTAGGCAGCAAGATGAGTTAGTAGGTTATTGCAGTAGTCCAGGCAACAAGTGACAAGGCCTTAAATGAAGCTGTGGTAGCGGGCATGGAAGTGAGGTGACAAATAGGAGAACTGTTAGGAAGTAGAATCTGTAGGTTTTTGCAAGCAATTAGATGCACAGAGTGAGAGAGAAGAGTCAGATTAACTCTCAAGCTTATGACAATTATGTGGATGATTGTTATTAACCTACAGGGATGTTTTTGGATGAGATTAACGTTTGCATCCGTGGATTTTGAGTAAAGCAGATTGCTTTCCCTAATGTGGGTGGACCTCATGCAATCAGGTGAAGGCCTGAATGGAGCAGAAGATTGGCTTCCTCCAAGATTGGGAGCTTTGCAGCAGTCTTCAGACTTGCACTGCACCACTGGCCGCTTTTCTTTGGGTTTCCAGACTGCGGGCCTGCCCTGCACAATTTGGACTTGCCAGTTTCCCTAACTGCATAAGCCAGTTCCTTAAAAGAAATCCCCATCTATCTGTCTACCTCTCCCCTCTCTCCATGTCTATCTACATATCCTATTGATTCTGCTTTTCTGGAGAACCCTGACTAATACAACAGGCTTTGAGGCCTTTGGTCTGACAATTGCCCAGTGGTACCACTATATGATGACATTAGGTAGGTGACTTCTCTAACTTTCCTCATCTGTAAACTGAGGATAACAATGGTCTTCACCGCTATGTTTTTTGTGATGCTTAAAAAGGAAAATCCATATATAGTTTTAAACTTAAGGTCTAGCATGCAGTAAGCTCCTGAGAAATGTTTGCCATTGTTATTATAACCAAGGAAACATTTCCACATGAGTTTTAATGATAATAACAGCTCAGATTGTTACCTTTCCCAGGAGGGATTTATGTGATAATAGGGATCTGAGTTTTCCATTAGAAGAATTAGCCTCTTAGCTTAATGCTTTGCACATTGAACTAATAGGCAAATATTCATTGAATGGTCGAATTGTTTCCCAGTACCAATGAGTAGGATCGAGAACCACAGCTGATTCAAAAGGGAGAAACCATGGTCCAGAGAGATTAATTACTTAGTAAGAGCCATAGAGTGAGTTCGTGGAAAATTTGGTGCTGGGACTCAGGTGTCCCGGCTCCTATCTCATGCCTTTTCTCCTGGAACAGGGGCCTACCCCTGAAACCAGACCATCTAGCTAATCTCCAGGATACCCAACCAGTCCAATTTAGAGAGGAGTATATTTTATACTCACCTTTGTGCAGGATAGGCACCTGATGACTTATTTGGTAAAATTCTTACAGGGCTTATTCCTGAATGGACCAAAATGTATAAAGTCATTAATGTTTTTTTTAAGTAAATAAAAATGTTTTCAGAATTATCAGCCTCTATGAGTATGGAACAAAAGAAGACAAAGAGTCATATATTATTTTTTCCTTCCTTTTCTGGTCAAACACTTGCGCACACGGTGTGTGCTCACCATGGGCATGCCAACTCAGTGTTTACTCTCACTTTAACTCTCTGCCATCTGTCCTCTTCCCTGTTCATTCTAGTGAAATTACTTTGTTGGAGATTATCTCTCAGAGACCAAGTCCAGGGCCTTTACTCAGCTTCCTTCATTCTTGACCCCTTTATGTCATCCACCACGGCTGATCCCTTCTTCTGGAGGCTGCCTCCTGTAAGAGGAGGCATAGCTCCCTCTCGACACCTTCACCTTCTCCCACCCCAGTGGTAAATGTTTCTAAAGGAACTTTTCTTGGCAATCTCATCCAAGCTTTCACTTTCAACTATAACTGTGTGCTGATGACTCCCCAAATGGTATTTTCACTTCTGATGTCTCATCCAAGCTGTAGACTCACACTCTCTCATTCATATTTATCTTCCCTCCCTCCTTCCTTTTCCCTCTCCCCTCCCATTCTGGGCTAGGTACAGTACTAGGAGCAGGAGTTACATATTAAGGCCACAGGTTTTAGCTTCAGAGCTCAGGTTAGCGAGGGGGGAGTCAGATGTTGTTGGTTCATGCAATCATAGTGGTTCTAACAATTTGAAAAGTGCTGAGGAAGTTGTGCCTAAGATTCTGTGGGAACATAGGTAAAGTAAGATCTTGAATGATTAATTCTTTCGGGGCACGGGTAACAACGGGGTTGGTTTCATGAAGCCAGTAGGAATTGAACTGTGAAGAATGAGAAAGTATTGGCCAGGTAAAAAGGGGTCTAGAGATTGTTCAGTTGCACAGGGATTGAGAGGCATGTATTTGCAATGGCAAGTTGTTCAGTGT
The DNA here is from genome assembly GCF_010015895.1 of Lontra canadensis. Taxonomy (NCBI): domain Eukaryota; kingdom Metazoa; phylum Chordata; class Mammalia; order Carnivora; family Mustelidae; genus Lontra; species Lontra canadensis. The sequence goes on from NW_022630996.1 coordinate 17,495,569, forward strand.
GACTGGACTATGGGCGTTCAGGTTGGGGGCTGGGGAGCTGGGTAAGTGAGAGAGAATAGGCTGGGAATATGGGCAAAGGCCAGCTCAAAGAGGACCTTCTGTGCTGTTCAAGGGATTTTTAACTGTCTCCCAACATCTCTAATTAGTATTTCATTCTTATACTCTCTCAGACTGAAGTGATCTTTTACTTTCAAATATTTCTGTTAACCATATTAATTTTTAGCTAATGAGGAGATACCTTGCGGTGGGTGTTTTGTTTACAGACTGAGTGCATTTATGGTAAAGGGAAGAAAGGCTGCTTTTGATATCAAACCTTGGACCCAATTCAAAGCTGGCTTAGATTAGTGCATTTATCTTCCTACCTAACAAGGAAGCAGGAGGTGTGTCAATTCCTGGGTTGGTTATGTCAATGCCCAATGAAAGCAGCAAGGATTTAGCTTCTTTCCATTTTTCTGCTCTGCTTTCTTTAGTATGTGGGCTTCCTCTTCATCCTCATGCCCTCATTGTCTCATTGTAACAGGTCTAAGTATTTCATGTAAATGGCAACATCTATAGAGAAACAAAAAGAAATTTCTCTTTATGGATATCTCCATATTTTTTTTCCCCCAAAAGCAAAAGAAAAAAAATCCTTTCTTAGAAAACTCCAGAAGACTTCCTGTCGTGTCTTCTTGGCCAGAATTCTTTCACATGCCTCTTTCTAATTTAGTACTTAAGTAGGGAATAGAAATACAATGCTGGAATTAGATCATGCATTCTCAGAGGTGGCAGAATTGCCATCGTAGGGACAAGAATTGGTTTGGGTTATGGAGGGGTTTAGTTTTCTATGCTACTATTACAAATCACCAAAAATTTAGTGGCTTAGAAACTACACAGACTATTTTATAGTGCTGGAGGTCAGAAGCTTAAAATGTATCTTACTGAGCTATAATTAAGGTACAGGCAGGGCTGTGTTCCTTCTGGAGGTTCCAGGAGATAATTGATTTCCTTGTCTTTTCCTCCTTCTAGAGGCTACCTGCATTCCTTGGTTTATGGCTCCCTTCTTCCATCTTCAAAGCTAGCAATGATCAGCTGAGTCTTTTTCATGATCCCCTCTTTCTTCTTAATGATCTTCTGCCTTCCTTTTCCCCATTTAAGGACTCTGTGATTACACTGGGCCTACCAGGATAATCCAAGATAGTGTCTCCATCTAAAATTCAGCAGAACAGAACATCTCAATTCTATCTGCAACCTTAATTCCCCCTTGCCATATAACCTAACTTATCTATAGGTCCCAGAGATTAGGGTGTGGAAATATTTGGGGGACCATTATTCTGCCTACCACAGGGACAAAAAAAATCTTAGATGTTACAATGATTTGTTTTCCTCCAAAGGCCATAGTACCTAAACAGATGTACTGTAGACCTGTGGTATTAAAATTTCATGTGGAGGGAGTTGGGGAGTATTTGAGGGGAAAAAAAAGTCTGCAAAGGCTCTCTAGGTGGGCAATGAGAGAAAAAAGGATGAGAGATATTAAGTTAAACTAAACTAAGATTCCCCAGCAAGGCTCAGGAGGGAAACAGCTCTGAGGCAAACAGCCAGGACTACCTGAACAATCTGTCAGCGAGGAGGGAGGGGAAGTGGCTGTTGGGTCTACAAGTAAGCAGGATCTGCTTCAGGGGTGCAATCTAAAGCTGAGGCAAGAGAAAGAGTAACCAGTGATGGGGTAATAGGCAGAAAGCCATTAACTTTGGCAGGGATGCAATCATGCAAAATCTAGATGGTTTCTGCCATTGTTTGTTCTTTCTCTCCACTATTTTTGACTTATTGTTATTTTTAAATAAGCAAAATGATGAAGTATCTATCCTTAGAAAGCATTGAAGTTTGATTGTCACTGACTTTTTAAAAAGATATAGAAATGATATTGCACAATACTTCCATTGTGCTTATATATGTCATGGTTGGATGGCTTGATGTAACAATATTTGGAAGATGAGATCAAAATGGCTGATTAGAAATGTTATAGTAAATTTTTTTTTAAAGTGCTCTTCCCTCTATATGGGCACCTTTTTTTTTTTCCTCCTATTTCACTAACTGATTGTTTATCTAGAAGTTACCATTTGAAATTCCATTACTTCATGAATGCTCACAAAGCTTTGGAAAATTACTGCTAATTCTAAAATAATTGTACCACTTATCATTACTCAGTCAAGAAAAATGGGCATTTATGTATGCTTTAGCAATACTTAGATGGGCTGTTACACCTCTTCCTTTAAAATAGTCCTGATTGCAATGCAAATTGCAAGCTGTGATACCGTCACTGAAAATGGGAAAGGCAACAGTCTCATCTGGTTGATATCCTCTGTTGACAATGGGTACCTCTGATAGCTGTGCTTAGTCATCTTTGGATCTCTTTACTAAGAGGATCATCAGTGAGTGGTCTTTTAACTAAGGCCGTATATTGCATTGCCATATAGTCATTCCCATGGCATGTGTGCCTTCTCTAACAGGAATTATGATTGACCTCTGCTGCCAATGCGGTCTCCACCATTCTGTCAGTCTTGGTACTGAGATTGGGAGAGCTGCTCTATGAACATTGAACTCAATTCCATAAACATTATTAAGTGTCTATTCTATGCCAGGGTCTGTGTTAGGGGGACTAACAGGGAGACACCGATGCTGCTGTGGTATGACAAAATGGGTGACTAGAATGGTGGTGTGCAGAAGTGCCATGAAAGCACAGATGGAGGAGTGGAAAGAGGGATCCAGGAAAGCTGCAAGAGGAAGTGATATTGAATCTGAGTCTCGTTAGGAAAACTGAAATAAAGACATGCTATTTTAAACTATAGCCACTTTCTAAGGAGGTAGGATGAAATTTGGATAAGCATAGAACTGCGTTTGTGAATAGAACTGGCTACAGCCAAGTTCTCTAGTTAAGAATTTCTCAGCCCCAGGATTCTCAATCCCATGACATTTGGGGCTGGATAACTCACTGCTGTGGGAACCTGTTCCGTGCACTGTGAGATGTTTAGCAGCATTGCTGGTTTCTAGTATGGCGCCCTCACTGGGACAACCAAGAATGACTCTAGCCATTTTCAAGTGTCCCTTGGGGGTCAGACTCACCCCATCCCCCAGTTGGGAATCATTGTTTTAGATAGCAGAATGAGAAGAATACAGAATCCCAAGCAATCCTAGAAGGAGGAGGCAGGGAGAGCAAGAGAACAGAAAAGAAGAGTAAAAGAGCCACCAGGGAATGGTGAAGAGCTACATTGCCAAGAAGGGTCACCTGCCCAGTAAAAAATTCCTAGGGGACGAAACTTAAACAAACAAAACAAAACAAAACAACCAACCAGGTATGTCTACTGGCCAGCTTGAAGTGGTTTGCATTATTTTGATGTAAATAGCCTCACTGAAAACTTCTCAAACCCAAGGCAGTCTTGGGTGGGTGGTTTTGTTTTTGGTGGGAATATTCAGAAGGGATTTGATTTCCACATATGGAAACATAGAACGTAAAACAGGGACTATCACATTCCCCCCAGTAGCTAGTCCGAACTATTCGCTAGAAAAGAAGCTAGAAAAGTAGGTAACCTCAGGGCTGGAACCTGTCCTAAAAATCACAGCAGTCTGAGGGAAGCCCATGAATGTAGACAGAGAATCAAATGAAAGTTTGGGCTAAAACAGTTTAGGTATCAAGGAGGGGAGGAGCACTTTTGTTTGAGGTCTTGGTTATATGGGAAAACACACCAGTTAGAGGAATATTACTTATGAAAAATGCTGGCATTTGCCTGGCAGAACACCAGAGGGCCAGAGTGAGCACACAGACACTCCCCAGACCTCTGTATGCTCCTCTTCCAGCTCAGGTGTCTGCTGAGCACAAAGGCACACAGACACAGGCACAAAGACTCCATTAAAGGTTTGGCTTGGGAAAAATAGTGTGGACAGAGATCAATTCAGAATAACAAAGGCTATGTAAAGGGAGAATAGCACATCCATATGATGTGTGGGTAGTGGTTAGAGCACCTGGCAGGGAGTCAGGAGATGATTTCTGTCCTGGTTCACTCTCTAAATCCCTGTATGACCTTAGGAATCATGTCACCTCTCTGCACTTTAGTTTCTTCCTTTTTAAAGACCTTAGTTGGATTACATTATCTAATCCTAGATCTTTCCTGCTTTAACATCCTATGAACCCATGAGAAACCTTAAGCATAACTGATGTGACTCCTGTTTTTCACTTGGGCAGGACGGTTGAGCCTGAGCCAGACCAGTTACTGACAAACCCAGGTTGGGGATGGACACAATGGCCAAGCCTGGAGTAAAGAGCCCTGAGGGTTCAGTCAGCCAACAGATACCTGGAAGATCCCGGTCATATTGCTCCTCAGGGACTCTTGAAAGGGCATTAAAATCTGGGCGTGGTCCTGGGAGGAAGTGGGAGAAACAGAAGAGAAGAATAGAAGCTGCTTGGACAGCAGGCGCTAAACTGGCCCAGCTGAGTGTCCTAGAAGCTTCTTAAAGCTGTTCCTGCCTCCTCTCAACCTTGGGACTCTCTCCTTTCTGTTTTCCTGGGCTTGATTTCTCACTCCTTTCACTATTTAATCATTGATGAGAGTGATGACTCAAAAAGTCTTCTCCTCATGATTCCCTGACTGTTCACTCTGCTTTCAAGATGGGTCTGAATGTGGAACAGAGGTAGAGGGTCTCTGTTCCTGTTGCCTATTAATGCATTAAGAGTCCATGCTCAGGGGCACCTGGGTGGCTCAGTCGTTAAGTGTCTGCCTTCAGCTCAGGTCAGGATCCCAGGGTGCTGGGATCGAGCCCCGCATCAGGCTCCCTACTCGGCAAAAGCCTGCTTCTCCCTCTCCCACTCCCCCTGCTTGCATTCCCTCTCTCTGTGTGTCTCTCTCTGTCAAATAAATAAAATCTTAAAAAAAAAAAAAAAAGAGTCCATGCTCAGAGCACAAAGTATTTTTAAGGCAGGGAAACTATTCTGTATGATATTTTAGTGGTGGGTACATGTCATTATAAATTTGTCCAAACCCACAGAATGTACAGCACCTAGAGTGAACCCTAAGGTAAGCTATGGACTTGGCATGATAATGTCGTGTCAGTGTAGGTGCATCGAGTGTAACAAGTGTACTGGTGGGTGGTGTTGATATTGTGGGGCATGGGCAGGGGATATATGGCGCATCTCTGTACTCTCTGCTCAATTTTGTTGTGAGCCTAGAACGGCTCTAAACAAAAAATTTATTTGCCTCCTCTTTTGTTTTTTCTCAGTTTTTCCATTCCGCTTTGGGACTCAGAGCTGCCGTAATGAAGCTTTTTACCATACTATAGGAAGTTGTTTACCAATTTCTGCTTTTAATGCAGCTGTCAGACGCTCAGACTATCTGTTAGCCAAACTGGCTTTATACCAACCACCTTTTCCAAGCTTCTGTCTCTTAAATACAATGTTTTCGACTAGACTAAGCATATCAAACAGCCTTTTAACACTTTTAAAGCATGGTATTTGCCACCATATATTTCAATTCAATAAATGTCTTAGCACTTCCTGTACGCGAGGCCTTCTGCTGGTTGCTGTTGGGTTGTACAAAGATGAATAAGGTGCTAGGTTGCCCTTTTTTAATTTGCTCTCCAGTAGCATTGGGAGGTAGGAATGGGTGAGTGAGTCCTTTTGCTCTCCTTTCAGGATCACAGTGAGCACTGCCCAGCCAGTTAGTCAGTGCTGGCTGTTCAAATGTCCTGGTTCCCCTGTTCCCTCTGTGAATAATGGGAGGAATCCCCTTGGCTACTGTCTCAAAAACAGGAGAGGACTATATTCCTTCAGTAGATTTAGCAATTCTTGAAAGGCTCTGTAGGTCACTGCTACCCTCTTTGGCTCATCCATCCCAGAAATCAAGAGGACGATTTACCTCATGGATGATGAGGCAGTCAACCTCATTTGTTTCTAATTTCTTAGTTGTTATCGTATCTACTTGCTACTCCATTGCTTTCCAACTAAAACAACACACTAATGTATTCATCAAGAAACTGTATTACTGTATTTCTACCAATTTTATTTTAAATAACTAATTTCATTTTACTAAACTACTGATACAACTACATTTTCTTCAGTGTGAGCCATTGGCTACATACCTGAGGGGAATAGCTAATTCTAATGGACTTAAGACTTAACTCGAAGTAATGCTACATTTTATTATGGAAAAAAATACTTATTGCCCATGATTTATTATATTAGGGATCTTGCAAACTATTGATTGAAGTTATAGCCTCACCTGTAATATGCTGGCGGTCACCATTCCCTTCCCACCTCTACCACTTAGGGCTTTACTAGGACCTTGACTGTGGGCAACATTTCCTACCCTAGAAATCTTTGGGAAAATAAAGTAAGTGTTCATACAAAATGGGCAGGGGCCCCTACATTAGGTGATGGCTATCTGGGGGTAGGAAATATACCTGTGATGCTGAGAGTGAAATGAATTTTAAGAATACACAAAGGGCAAGTTTGAGTTTCTGTTAAAACACCCTACCCAGGAGAGTGTTTGTACATGGATACTGATAAGCACTTGAAGAGTATCCAAAACTTCAGAGTTTCCAATCAAGAGGTCAAGGAGTAGCTTTAGACAGAGCTTAACTCTTATCGGTGGATTCAGAACTGTGGGAGGGTTGAAGATGCTAACATCCAAGGGAAGAAGGTGCTTACAGAATATAGAATTAGTGTAATATTTAAAAGGAGGGAGGAGAGCATGTGGAAGGGAGTAGTGTATATCCAGCATTGTTAGGAGAGGACCGATTGGATGGAATCTTATGGCCCCGTGAACAAGGCAGCTGGTATCATGAGGACAGATGCTTTATTTACAGCAAGAGCCATGTCTCAATATCATCTAATTTCAAATGATAGTGAAATGTGTATTTGTTATTGTGAACCACTCCCCAGGTGTCTAACAAAGTTGTTGGATGTACAAAGCTGAGGATCATCCTCCAGAGAAGGGCAAGTGGGGACATCGCAGAAGTGTTGTCCCCAGAGGAGGAGCAGCACCCTGACTCATTTCCTTCCAATACACACATCTGTGACCCTCTGCTGTCCTTGTCCTTTGCCTATATTGTACAATTTCACGCTCAGATGTGATGCATGGGTGAAAATTGGAAATATTAAAAAAAAAAAGGACTACATGGAATTAAATTTTCATAAATGGCAAAAAGACCGAGTTTTACACTGAAGTCCCCAAAACCTCCCTCCTAGACCACCAGTGATGCCTATACCCTGGATTATAATTAATCAGAATACTGTTTTCTTGCTACATCTATTATTTTAAAAGTCCAATATTGTTTAGAATATCAGATTAATTCAGCATACCATTGTATTGCCATCTGGGCTTATCAGTAGCAACTACTTACATTTCCAAGTATTATTAAACCAAACGCATTACAGCAATTTGTATGTGAAACATTCCAGCATTACTAAAGCCTTCATAATACTGAAAATGCAAGTTAAATCAAAGCATACTCCTTTGGCTACCTGAGGTTTTATTAAAGTTACAGTTCTATCTGCAGAAAACTTCTTTTCAAGGACAAAATTTGTTACAAAAACTTCAAATTATTTAAGAGCTAGTGACTCCTACTCAGCAGGATTTTCTACCTTCTTAGAGGAGTACAGTCTTACCACATGCATTAAAAATGTGTGAGAGAGGGGCGCCTGGGTGGCTCAGTGGGTTAAAGCCTCTGTCTTTGGCTCAGGTCATGCATGATCTCAGGGTCCTGGGATCAAGCCCCGCATCAGACTCTCTGCTTGGTGGTGAGCCTGCTCTCCCCAGCCCCCCCGCCCACCGCCTGTGTCTCTGCCTACTTGTGATCTCTGTCTGTCAAATAAATAAAAATAAAATCTTTAAAAAAAAATGTGTGAGAGAAGACTTTGTGCTCAAGAATCGGCTGGTCTTTCCCCTGGTCCCTGATCTGGTGGGTTTCCTCCTCCCTGTAACTACTGAGAGCCTACGTGGCTCATAAAATTTGAACTCAGAATGCTCTCCTGCTGTTTCTACTAAAACCAATTTTTGCTGGCTTGGCTTTAGTTTCATAGACTTTGGAGAAACCAAGCCATCCAGCCTACAGAATCAGACAAAGTAAGATTCTGTGGCCCATAATTTCACCTTTTCTGAAAGAGTAAGTAGAAACTTTTAAGCTCACAGCAACCTCCGAATCCCTTTGAAAATGTTCATCTTCTCAAAGTCCATATCCATCTTGGGTATCTTGAACAGCCATCTTTGGGGTTTTACTGATGGAATGAAGACTATCTTTTTTCTGTACTTATTCATCTCTCCCCTTTAGAGTGATGGTCCATTTCTCCATTCTTCCTGTTCAGGTAGTCAGACTGACCCAGAGGCATTTGGGTTTCTACCTTGAAAACCTTTTGTGTGACTGACCCTCATCAGCTGTTAAGTGATCTCTCTCCTCGTTGGTTCTCCAGTCTCTAGAAGTTTTATTCCCTGCAAAGATTTGCTCAGTGGCCTGGAATGAGTGATATTTGTTCCTGCCTTCTGGGCAGAGGAAGGCTGCCTTCCTCTAGCTGTGGCAGTGATGAATGGCTGACTGGTTTCTCCTTCTTATTCCTCTTTCACCTTGCCTTCTCTCCTCGACAAGTTGTCTCTACAGACTACTTTTTGAGAGAAAAGAAAGGAGATGGCTTATCTGCAAGCAGTTGGTGGGCTAACTTCAACCTCCCTTGATCCCCTGCCAAAATAAAAGAAGGGAACTAGAATAGTATCTAACCTTATCCCACCCGTCTTTAAGAACTGGCTAAAAGTAATGTTTAAGATTTATCATGTGGCCTGGGAAAACTTCTAGGGCTTTCTACCCTAAACTATGCATTTTAGTTCTCTATGAACATTCTGTGTGTGTGTGTGTTTTGAGATAGCACTATATTTTTATTCTTCCTTCCATTCATTCATTCATTCAGTCTTGCTGAATTAATAATCATCTCCTGGGTACCTATGATATGTGTGGTGGTGAGTGAGGTGCTACAGAAGAAATATGAAGTTTCAGCATTTAATTGCTGCTAGGACAGGGCAGAAACACACACAGACCCCTTTTGAAATAGTACAGGGAAGCATAGAATTCAGCTCAAGGACAAATGATTTAGATATAAATGCCAAAAAGTTTCAGAAAAGTGGAGATCTATATAATCTGGAGTGATTAGAGCAAAAAAAAAAAAATGTCCACCAACACCTTGAGACCTTGGAAAACCTTCAAAGTCAGGCTCAGGGGATTGCACTTTGTTCTATAAATAAAATGGGATACTTTTTGGAAAGATGTTAGCACTCTCAAAGCATATTGTTGGGAGAGATGAGCATGAAAGAACTCTGTGGCTAAGAAGGAAGTGGCTCAGTAAAATGTGAATGAAGAAATGAAGAGCCCATCTGGACCAGGAGAGGCTTTTGAGATGCTCAAGTACAAGGGTGATGAAAATGAAGGAAGGGAAAATGTTTGCTAAGATTAGAGAGTTGATCGGGTAGACAGTTTGTACGGGGTGATGTTTGAATGAACCACGTATTAAGCAGGTGAGCATGAGTACAAGGCATACATACATTAGACAAAATGGGGGAAACTAGGTGAAAGCCTTGGAAACAGAGCACAATATGTCTCATTGGGCAGACTGGCAGCTTGAGTAAGAACTGGGTGATCAAAGGGAATGGACAGAAACTGATGAATTCAGGAGATATTTATCAGTAGTATCAAGGGCCTCCCACTCAAGGCAGAGCTGGGCATGTGGAAACAGAGGGGAAATCCTGAATGAAAAGACAAGTATTTCTATGTTTACTGTACGTAGTTTCAATTGGGGGTCTGGTATTCAATTTGATATATTTTTAACAGAGAGGGGGCTGATGTGATTTATTTCTGCCAAAAGAAAAAGTACAGAAAAAGTCAACCATGAATCTCAGCTGTGTCACCATATTTTCAATCTATTAATTTGATTTACATTCAGAGACAACATTCTCTTTTGAGCTACGATATTTGCCATTGTCTCTGAACCGACCTCCACAAAGAAGAAGAGGAATAGGAAAGACGTCGGAGTTCCGGGCAGGGTTATTTCCACCTAACTTTTGATCTGTTCCAACTAATGAGGGCCCTGTCAGGGGCTAATAAAGGAGGCTTATTGTAGGGGATGCAGAGAATGTAGCTCTAAATGGTCTTAAATTAATATCTGTTCACCTTCATGCTTGACTTTGACTAAGCCTAATGACATCAATGCATAAAGAAGGCAGGGTGAGGTGGTCTTCAATCATTATCTGAAAACCAAGTCAGTAAGAAAAAAGTTCAGTTTTAAGCTCATTAAGGGATACTGCTGAATACTGTTGGATATCAAATTAACCATTAAAAACCTTTGAAAGTTGAGTTGAAAATGAGAACATTTTTTTCCCCAAATCTTTTGAGATTCAGTTTTTGAAGTGAATAAAACTCAGAGCTTTTTAGTTTTTTCCCTAGTCATGATGAAGAGAACATTAAAGGACATTTGCTTCAACTACTTACATCAAATCTAAGAAGTTAGTTGGGAGAAAGAACTTCTTTTGCAGTGTTATTTTCTGTAGGATAGTAACTGTGATCCAGAGCCTGAAACTCGTAGGAAACAGTTCACAGATCTTGGTATATGAACAGTTTGGAGGGTAAAACCAAACTACTTATTATGATACATCATTTAATGCTTTTAGAGCCTTAAGATGAAATGAACTGGTTCAGTATATGTCTTGGTTGGAATTGTACTATTATGGCAAAGGAGAAAAATTCCCTTTTCTTCTCTTATATAGTCTAATGGCTAAAGAGTATGAGATTTGAAGTCCGATAGACACAGGTTTAAGTCTTATCTCTGCTCTTATCAGCTCTGGGATCCTGGGCTATTTTCCAAGTCTTAGTTTCTTCTTCTGTAACATGGGGATAATCACAGTCCCTATAAGCGCAGAATTATTGTGAATGCTGACCCAATTTATCTAATATATATTATATAATACATATATACAATGCTTGGGTCAGTCCCTGGCATACAGTAATAGCTCTTAATTTTCAATATAATAAACATCAAAATTAAGAAAAATAATTCTTCTGCTAGCTGCCTTTTTTTCAGCAAGTTCCTATCATGCATCCTGGTTTACAGTGACTTGGAAAGTTGTTACATAATCAAGATATGGGAAGAAATATTGACTGTATTGACTTTGATATATTATTACAGAAAGAATTCCTGATTTCTTTTTTTTTTTTTTTTGTGGGGGGAGTCATTTTTATTGTTCAAAAATGGTGGTGAACTCTGTCACCTTCTACTTGATGCTTGTGTTGGTGATATAAGTAAAAATCAACTTCAGAGGTTTTTAAGAGTAGTATTCACCCTTCTACTGACAAATCATGATTTTATTTAGAGGACAGTCAAATCCAGTGAAGTGCTCAGAATCAGCATGTTGTCTATGATTCTTGTGTAGAAACAAGTTTACATGTAGATAGACACACACATAAGTGAATAGAGCAATTGATTGTCCAATCAAATTTTCATGTACAGATTATCAGGTTGTCTGTACCAGCTATCCACTTACTCTGATAAATGGCGTTTAAAAAATTTAGATATTGAAGGCTAAGAAAAATGTAAAAGACAAAGAAAATAAACAGAATTTGTTCCCATGATGCTGCTACTAAGATTAGTAATCAATGGTGATAATGAACATTTTTTTTTTCCAAATTTGAGTGACCTAGTTCTTCATTTGCAGACAGGATACTGGCAGGGAAAAAAAGAAAGGGAAATAACTAACATTTGTTGAACATCTCCTAGTATCAAACATAGCACTCTACATTTGTTATCTTATGTAATCATTAGAAAAGCCCTACAAATTCTGAGCTGTGCTGCCCATTTTTGAGGTGAGGAAAGTCTGTCTCAGAAAGGCTGCCAAACAAGTCCAAGATCCTCTATTTAACAAGGGGAATAAATGGGTGCTTCTAATCATGATATCATACTGATGCTCATTTGTGAAGGAATATCATCTCCTTTGGTGACATAAATCAGGGTTTTGAGTACTGCTAATGTTTAATGCTGAGAGAAGAACCTTTTGGTGGAAAGAGGTGAATACTGACAGTTCTACTTTTCCCTGAGGTCTTCTCACCGGCTTACCCCAACTGTACAAGCACTACCTGGGCAGAGCATACTCTCAGGGTTCCTGTCCTCACAGAGCAAAAAGATTTCCTAAGCACAAGGGGGATTCTTCTTAATATTGATCCCACTAGATGTAGCTGTGTGCATTGGCTGCCTGTGGAGAGAGAGGAAAGAACTTGTGTTGCCTTCCGATGAAGAGTGCTTCAGTATAACACAAACTCAAACTGAGTACTAAGTTTGTATGTTTTTAATAACGTATGACTTTTCCCTCTCAAAAGCTAAGAAGCCCTAGAACTCTGGCGTGATCTTTATCTCCTTATGCCAGGGTTGCCGTGGGAGCTCAACTGTACCCGCACACATTCAAGTATAAAGCAGTGCATTCCAGCCTAAATGAGAGCTAGGGAACAGCTGATCACTCAGGCTAACAGAAGAGCACAAAGAGAAGACAGGTGAGGAGGAACAGCCTTCTGGGTGTCTTCTTTCCATACTGGTCCATTTTGTGGCTCTGTTTTGTGCCCATCTGTGCCCCAACTGCAGACTCAGCCTATCTCTTGCTCAGGGGCCAATCTTGTCCTCAGTAGGGGGTCATCAAAAGCTTTAATTGAGTACCCCTGGATTGTACATCACAGCCTCTTGGCAGGCTTCGACCTTGTGTTCTGGTTCCAGCACTGCTTTTGCCCTGTTCCTGGGAGCAAGGCCTGCTCCATATGTGCCCCAGTTCCAGTGGGAGGTTTCCCCTCAACCTGAATCTAAAGAAACCAATTTGGTTTGTCCAGGACTGTCCTGGTTTTAGCACTGGAAGTCCCATGTTCTGGGAAATCTCTCAGTTCCAGGTATCTAAACGGTTAGTCACCTTGCAAGATCCCATCGGGACAATGGGCCTAGAATCCTCTTGGCACTAGACGTGCCACTCTTACTGTTTCTTGTTAAGTTTGAAACCTCAGACTAAATTGCTAAAATGCTCTTTAGTTATTGGTGAGTACATTAATAAATTGAATTTGGGATTCTGGCTGCAAGTTCCTGTAAAGAATGTGATTTTGAATAGCAAACCACCCATGTCTTTTGAACATGAATTCTAAATGATTAAAATTTCAGTTTATAAAAGAGTACTATTAATACCAGGTATTTGGGGAAGTTGTCTTTGACTAATATGAGGGGGTGGTTGGGATGTGGAAAACTCAAGTTTGACCATATGAAGGCACATGTTTTATTTAGTGGGAAAGCATTCTGCTCTGTTTGCTTTCCCTGACCTAAAGGATAATGAATGTACAGTTATCTAAACATATACAATTATGAATCATATCTCCTCTTATTCTCCCTAAATCACAAGCCACTTTTGTTGGAGCTTTGTCTAAGAGCATGTTTTATGTGGTCCTTGGAGTGTTGTTATTTGTAAGCCAAAAAAAAAAAAAAATTAAATAATAACGACTAAGATGAAAATAAAGATTATTGTAACAAGATAATTTATTATGTAACTAGTAAAGAAGGAACCTGACATACATTCTAAATTGAGTGGAATTTGCTTTTTCTCTAAAAGAAATGTCAGTTTTATCTAATGATACTTTTAATTGCTTGCATCTAATGCTGGATAATGTCCTTTAAAACAAGGAGAAACATTTAAGCATAATGAAGAATTCTGAAGAGCAGTTTATGGAACTCAAGCATTGCTTTTATCCATCATAGGCTGTCTTGGTTAGAGGAGGGAGGGAAGGTGGGGGGAAGAGAAGGAAAGAAAAAGAGAGAGAGAGAGAGAGGAACTTAATAAAGAATATTCCAGATAGTTTCTCAAATCAAGCTAAATATTGAGTGGGCAAAACGAACTCACACAAAATTAGCTTACAGTGTGACAAGTCTCTTTTAAGAATTTGAAATAAAGAGCGATTCTTGATTGGGTAGAATTCTGTTTGCTGTTTACATGAACTGTCACATGGCAAGAATCATTTTAAACAGAATAAGTACAGCACCTGTTACTACCAGATGTGTGGCTTCCCTGGCTACAGTGATGATGGGTATACATTGCAGAAATGCTTGCATGTGATTTGGTACATAAGTAAATACGCATTTTTGCTCTAGAAATGGTAGCTTATGATCCTCCTCTAGCAAGAGCTCATGTGGGAAGCCTTGGCCACTGGTGGGGGGATGGCCAAGAAAAATGGGAGAGGGAAGCAGAGCCATAGCATGTTGGAGCTATGTGCAAAGGAGAGAGTCTGCTTGAAAAAGCCCAAGTTGGTTTCAGTATTTATGATGCCACAAGAGAATTGTGGGTGTGGGAGACCACAGATTTTTGGGGGGAGAGTCTCAGCTCCATTTAATAGCTAGGTAGCTTTAGGCAAATTACTTTCCCTCTTTGTGCCTTGTTGTCTTCACCTATCAAATAGGTGGGGTTGTTTGGAGCATCAGATGAGATAATGTCTGTGGAAGTACTTTGTAAACTCTAAAATGCTACACAAAGGTTAACTATTTTCCCATAATGTGGTTTATAATTGCATGTGTTTAGATATTCTATGAGCCACAATGATACCTCCAAAAGCTAAGGCCTCGTATAAGTTATTCTGTGACACAGATATTAGTCTTCTCCCTGGATAGAAGCATTATAAAAGGTTAGCACTATATTAAGTAATAGATCTATTGCTCCACTAAATTATTCATGATTATGTGTTCAGTGAATGATCAGTTTGATTGAAATAATCATCAGGTGTTCTCAGGGCTCTGGAGAGAAAGCTGATAAATGACATAAGGTTTCTTCATTGTGATGACTTTGCTTCTGTTAAACATTAAGAAAAACCAATTAGTGGAATCTGTGAAAAAAATATCAAGTTACAGTCTGGAATGTTAAAGGAATTATCCTTTTTTGAAGTCTTTTTTTTTTCTTTTTCAACAAATCAGATCTTTTCAGCAAAAGTTTCAGAGCGGTGAATGATTTCAACCATTTTCTGAAGATTAGGTTTTGAGTGAGAAAGAGAAAACCCATTCCTTTTTCATAAGGAAAGATATGCTAATTTTGTTGTTGCTAAATGAATGAATGAATGGGTTTGGCTCATTTTGGCTAGGAATTTTAAATAGTTGTTGAAAAGGCTCCTGTGGACTCCAAAACCAGGAAGGTGATAACCAATATGACAATCCCACATGTGTATCCTACTGTCATCTCAAACTGCTCACATCTAAAATGAAAGTAATTTTCTCCTCCACTGTCCCCATCAGCACAACCACCTGACATCCCCTTTTCTGTCGATAGCCTGACATTCTTCCCATATCTCATGCAAAAATTCTTTGGAGTTCTCTTGGTCTTACAATACCTTCTACTCTGTTCCCAAGTCCTGACTTATCCTGCTGAAAATATTTCTAGTGGGACCCTCCCTCTCCCCACATCCCTTGCTACCAGCCTAACTCCAGCTTTCATGCTTACAGCGTCAAGACAGCTTGGACTGCAGTGATTGGCTTCCTCCAATTCCTCCTGAATCTTTCCATAACATCGCTTTCATCACACCATTACTTTTTATATAAATAGCTATGGCCCTCTATTATGGACCAGTTTGAGCTCAGCTCCCCTCTTGGGGTAGCTTTCTTTGTCCCCAACTTCAATTTGTGGTTCTTTCTTCAGTTTGTCACAGTCTGGGGCCCTTCCTCCCTACTGTGAAAAAGCAAGTACATTGTGTATGGAAGTGCAATAGACCATTTCCATTCTGGTGATGAAAGCATTCTCTCTAGCAGTGACATCTGCAGTTCTGTATCTGTGCAGCCCAGGTGGGAGCCAGGAGAGCACTGATCAAGTCCATGTCGTCCGTCAGTAAGGGTAGCAGAGAACTGGCAGTGAAAACCTCAGACAGTAGAGTAGGGTCCGGGGGCCACAGCAGAATTTGTCCACAAGCATTAGCATAAGGAAGGAGGGTGTTTGGAAGGGAAGATAGATTTGGGGCTGAGTATTCCACTAGAGGGTTGCCAAAACCAGAGATTATCAAGGAGGTTGGTAACTTAATCTGTGCCCATCTACCTAGAAACTGCAGCAAATTGAGAGTAAGTTGGGTTAATTTTAAAAGAACGGTGTCCAGCTCACAGAGACACTTAAAATTGGAATACTTCTATTGTTTAAAAATGATGCATTACTGGCTTAATTCAAACAGCTGAATTTTGTGATTTGTATTGTTTAGCAATCATGTTCCCCTTCAAGATCATTTAAGATGTGACTGAATTGAATAACATATGTAAAGCAGCTAGCTTTTCTAGTAGCTAGCAGGTCCGTAATAAATGAAAGTGCTCTTACCCTTCCCTCTCTCTGAAATTTAATAACTTAAAGAAAATTATTCACAGAGGTAATTAAGATTTAAAAAGTCTCCCTGTGGACTGTTTTGTTTCAATTCATGGTCATCTGAAAAGTCCTCATTAAGTAGAAGAAAAGGTAAAGGTAGGAAGATATAGGAGGATAGAAAATATATAGAAGCAGGAAGAATGAGTCTGTTTTAACTGTCTCAGGTATAGTTTAACTATAGCTATGTTTTATCTGTCTCAGGTATAGTTGCAAAATATATACCTTCATGTAGGTATAAAATATGGAGGTAGGCAGACTCTACTGTGAACACTTCCAGTCCCCACTCCCAGGCTCACTTCGTCGCTATATAACTGAAACATATTTGCAAAAATGAGCCCCAGTATGTGGAACTCTGAACGTGTAAAACAGACCAGTTATGGATGACTGCACATTATCAAAGATTCTTTGCTCTGAAAGAGATAAACTGAGTGTAAAGTCTTTGCCACATGTGTTTGTCCCATAAAATGAATTTTATCTGGATAAAAAGTGCATCAATATCCATCGGAATAATTCTGCAAGAAACAGGGGTGTTTTTGATGTTGCTGTTGTTGCTGTTCTTATTTTTTCTTCTGGATTTGGAATTTTTGAAAGACTTGCTTAATACTCTTAAAGAAATAAGTCTTAAGTTTGTTAACTCTGTAGCCTACTGTTGAGTACCATTGGGTTCTCATCTTCTGCAGATCTTGTCCCCCATATTCATTATATTTTATATTCTAAACTGTATCATTTATCTAAGTGAATGTCTCATTAAATCTTGTTTCTTTACTATCCTATTATAAAATTTTGTATGTTCTATACATGAGAAGAATTGGTATTTGGAAAGTTTCTTCTTTCTCACCACTTATTCCTTATTGCATGTCCTTGGGAGTCTAGGTGCTAATTCTCTGCTTTTTATCATTTTATAAAAGATATGTTAATGAATATGTTATATATGTATAATTGACATGGTTTAAAAACTGTATATTAAAGCTTTTATCAAATTTTAATTAAATAATTGCTAATTTCCAAAAAGACATGTGTATATCTAGCTTAGAAATGACATTTTAGAAACTTGTTTGATAACTTGCCTCTCAAAATCATGTCGTTTCCAGAAAGATAAAGACAAATCTTTAGGGGCTGAAATCCCCTAGAGTTTTTATTCTCTTGTCATGTCTAGTTTTTAAAAACCTTTTGAGGATTGTGGTAGCAGCAGAAAATACCTACCAGTGGCTTTCATGTGGGACCAAATGTCAGAATATATAACCACTTACTATTGAGTGGTCTGAGGTGTTTCTTCTGTAGTGTATTAAAAAACAAATATTCTTCTGTGTTTATTTTAAAAAGGTGAATCATCAGCAGGGATTTTTCCAATCCATCTTTATGTACATACCAGAAAAAAAGTTACCAAGATCTTTGTGGCTAGTCAAATGCTTTCAAGAAAACACAAGTGACTTTGATTTCCAATTTTTATTTGGTTATGAAAAGAGAATTACATATTTAGCCTCATGGATAGAAAACTCTCCTAAAAGATAACTCTACTGCATTGATGTAGTATGTTTAACAGACATCTAGAAGCTGTTTGTAATTATGATGAAGGATTATGGTAATGTAGTGTGTGAGTCAGTATCCCTCAAAATATCATTTATATGAATGGATCATTTTGAGAAAATATCTACAAAAGGATGAATCAGTCTAATACTTTAGGGTCTCTTATATGCCCAGTTTTTTGCATCTGAATCTGGAACTTTTCTCTCTGCTTCCTACTCATTTTTCAAGATTCAAAAATGTTACCTCCCTTGTAGAATCCTTTTGGCAACTTGATATTCCATTCCCTTTCTGAATCTCCAGAACACTCTGTTTCATCATTAGAGCCCTTAGCAGATTGTCTTGAAATCTGTTGCTTACCTGTCTCCCATATTGCTCTGTGGGCTCTTCAAAGTCACACTGTTTATTCTGCTTGACCTGAGTTCTTGTACCTAAAACAGCATCTGGCCCTTAAGGACTGAGTTAATGGAAGAGAGGTCATGCATGCACACAAACTGCATGGTAACACTTAATGAACTGGTAACTTCGTCTTTTTGAAAGAGTTCATAAGTAAATTCAGATAATGTCCGGATATAGTTTGGATCACATTTGGATATGTCTCCTTCAACTACCTCATGTTTATAATGGATGCTAACATGGAGACAGTGATTGTCATCAGACTGTGTTGGCAAAAGGTTCCCTATCACAGCTTTCAACACTCCTTCCAACCTTACATAGATGCCCCTCATCAAAACTACTGGCTACATTTGCCTCCTGCCCTCCCAGTACTTGCTGTTTCAGAATGTTAGAGACCAATGTGGGGAAGGAGGAAAGAAAATTGGAAGAAGGTGGATGAGGAGGGCAAGAAATGAGGAGCTAAAGAATTAGTTTTCTTTATTCATCAGATCATATGCTATTCTATCTTATGACCTGGGGCGGGGGGTGGGGGGGGAGGAGACTAACATACACAAATATTTATCTCTAAAATGGGATTCAAAGGTTACTAGTTATGGGGCAAAACAAGAGACAACCTCTGAAAACCCCCAAACTCTCCCTTTTAACTTTCTAACGTCTCTACTGTGGGAACCAGTAGTTTCAGGAAACCGGGAAACGATTTTTGAAGTCCGCTGTTCTCTCCTACAGACCAAGAGTGTGGACAAGAGCAAAGAAAATCTTTTAATCTCTCTTGCCCTTCCTTGGGCCAGGCTCAGGGAGTGCTGTTGAATTTAATTTGATGATATTATGCCATGACATTGTGTCAATATGCGATGATGTGTGTGATGGCACAGCGTCATCACGTGGTGACGCAACATCATGACGTAAGACATCACAACGCCAATTAAAGACGTGACTCCTGGAGGGTTTTTAAATTGAGCAACAAATCTACAACTATTTGACTAAGGACTTGAGGTAGTTTAAGGTACTGAGGAAGCTGAGCTGCAAATTACAGACTAGGAAATATTTCTTTGCATGAACCATGGCTTCCCCCCCTCCCCCTTTTTTTTTTTTTTTGTATATGGCTCCTTCCAGAAATTATAACCTCTGTTCTTGCAAGGCAGTTTCAGAAATCAAAATATAATTTCGTTTAATAGACTGCTCCTATCATAGGCTGTCCCTATATTAGTTTTCTTTTGTCTGTAGAATATGAGCTGGTGGTAAATTTAAATATGATTTCAGAACTGTATTAAAAAATAAAATCTCTTAATTTGCATATTTGTTAAAAATTTTTAGAGCTCCAGGTAAAATGATTTATAATTAAAAATGCATTGTAACTAATATCTTTTGTAGGCATACATTTCATAATAATCTTTCACTAAGATTCTAATCATATGAAAATATTAAAAAGGAGAAATAATTTGCAAAATATGGTTTACTTTCTGTTGTGTGTGTGTGTGTGTGTGTGTGCACTCACCTATGTATGTGTGACATCTTGGGCAAGCTTTTACCTATTTTATGCCTCAGTTCTACCATTTTTAAAATGAGGATCATTCATTTTTTCCAGGTTTTTATAGGGTTATCGTACAGACAAATCATATGCAGTATGTGAATGTTCTTTGTGCTCTTTGGAACAAATGTTATACAAATATAGGGTGTTTGTTAGATACCTCTCTAGAGCTACACAGACTCTACTTAGGAACTTGAAATTAAATGGGGGAAACACTTGTTAAGTTAAAAGTAAGATGAGTTTTATATTTGATACTTCATCTTGATTTTTCCCTGATTGTTTCATTTCTAGATTTATGTGTTTAGAAATGAATTAAATTCTGAAGTAGAGATGATATTTAAAATAAATATCAATAAAAAAATTTATTTGTGATATCTAAAGTTTTGGACCACTCTTTCTGTCAGGGACCTGTGGATTTAAAGGTGTCTGTGTTTCACTGGTGAAAGGAACTTTAACGTCGCACAATAGGGAGGATGAATTTGAGCAAAGGTTCACAATTCCCTCCTTCACATGTAGCTTTGGCAGTTCACAATGCAGACAATACTGAAAAAGCCGAAGGGGCTACAGTGGTTCTTGGCTACTTTTCATTTTACACAGTAAAGTGAAGAAATTGTTTGTTGTCTTTAAATTCACACTGGCTTCATCACTCCTTCTGTACCTCCAGTAAAAATGTACCAAAATTTCATGCCTTCTGAAAATGATACATGACTTTTTGATGGAGTTTGAAGCAGTGGCTGATTACTTTTGAATACTCAAGCCCACTGGTTGGCAGCTCACATCTGCATCAGAGGAAAACAATTAGCAAATTTGTGAATTAGCTTTAGTTTACACATTAAACAAGCCAAGTAATTCTTTATAACTTTAACCAATAGGCTGTGCCTTGATTACGGGATATTGTTGCTCGTTAATAAATGGAACTATATTTAGATTTTGCCAGTGTGTATGCGTTTCCTTTGCTTGCCTTTTGTATCTTAGTCACCCTTTTGTACCCATCTCCAGGACTACCTATGTCATCTGTAGAGACCAGTGTTCAAAACTTATCAGCTCTTAAGACAGGAGCAGTAGAACATTAAACCCAGTGTGCACCCAGTTTGGCTTCAGGGCCCTGAGGGAACTGCACAGTCACATGCCCATGTGGTCCTGCCAGTCATGCCTTTGACAACATTGGGTTCTATGGGCTGAACCAGTTTCTAGAATTCATGGCCAGTTTGTGTGATTCTCTAGCTCTGGCTGGATTTTTTCAAGATAACTTTTAGACTATTCATAATACATTTATTTCTCTCTAGTTTGTAATTATTTTGTTTTGGTTAGTAAAGCTCTATTATAATTTCTTGCTTACCTGTGATCAAGAATTCAAAGCAACATAGCACCAAAGAAGTTCCTTAATAACTTGAATTAGTGGAGCCTAATTTAAACTTAGGAAATGCCCAGGTCACATGAAAGCTGGATTTCTTAACATTAAAAAAAACCCCCAAACCAAAAAACTATTATTTTCAGTAGTTTGTACAATATAGCTAAGCATTGAACAATGCAGAGGCTAAGGGTGCCAATGCCCTGCACAGTCAAAAATCCGTGTGTAACTTTTGACTCTGCCCAAACTTAATTACTAATAGCCTACTATTGATTGGAAGCCTTACCAATAGCATAATCAATCAATATATATTTTTGTATATTATGTGTATTATATACTGTATTCTTAAAGTAAGCTAGAGAAAAGAAAGTTTTATTAAGAAAATCATAAGGAAAAGAAAATTTACATTACTGAACTCTATTTATTAAAAAAAAAAATCTGTATATAAGTGGACCTGTGCAGTTCAAATCCATGTTGTTCAAGGATCAACTTGTTCAGAATAAATGCTGCTCACAGGTACTTAGAACTGTTCAATCTGACCTGACTTGAGATAAAGAAGGGGTCATTCAGAAATTAGAAAGATTTATTTGTACAGAAATTCCAAGATAATTATTTTTAGTAATGTTTTCTTGACTTTAGATATAAGGACAAGCTTTTCCCCCCAGAATATTTTTATATTAATAATTTACTTCACAAACTTTTTTTTCCTTTCCTGGCATACTGATCTTATTCCCCTCTGAGTTACTACAAATTTCAGGGAGTAAAACCTGAACTAATGAGACTTGGTATTTATTCCTCTTTGAAAAGAATCATGTTTGTTTTTTATATATGTACACATATTTGAGGAGTGGGTGAAAAGTATATTTAACTTCAAACCATCTCTTGCTGGGATCATTGGTAACATGAGTAAGTCTTTAACACTCACCCTCTTTTTAGGCAACTTGTAGATTGTGAATTTATTTTCCTTCAGCTTTACAAGGGACCTCAAAATTCATCAAAATGAAACTCCCACTGCTGTGTTAATCCCCAAGAGTGTTCCACCAATAGATGGTTCAGTTTGTTAACCCTTTATCTAAGGTGGGGGAAACTCACAATCTCATAATCCTATCCTATAAATCCTTGTTACACCAAGTTGCAGTCTGTCTTTTTTGAACCTATTGCCTCTCATTTGACCTCTTGGGGTACTTCAGAGTAAGACTATTTTCATTCATAACGCTTTAAAAATATTTTTTAAATAGCTGTCATGTCCTTCTTTAGTCTTCTTTCCTCCAGATTAATACCTTTTTCTAAAAAAAATTATTTGATATTTAAAAATGTCTCTTCATCTGACATGGGACCCTTCTTGTGTGAGAAACTGAAGGTCCTTTGTTTACATCTTTAAGGTTCAATGCCACTTTGTCTGTATCTTTAAGGTTCAACACCAAAAACTATATACGATATGGAAATAAATTACCAGTGTCAGGAAGAGCAGGCCAATGGCCTCACTTTTTAAAAATACTTTATTTCTGTTATTGCAGAAATTTCTTATTTCTAATATCACTAAAGTTGGCACCAGCTTTCAGGTAATCCTACTGTATCGTTGGTTCATATTAAATTACTGTCAGCTGAAGTCCCTATGTCTCTTTTAAGGTAGGTGTAAACCATTATTTTTTTTCCCCCCTAAAACATTCTGTACTTAGGAAGTTTCTTTTTGGATCTCAGACTTACCTCTGTTAAATTTCAATTTGTTTAACTTGACTCATCTCTTTACCCCATCAAGTTTATTTTGATTAATATAATCCATCATTATCCCACCCAATTTGTTACCATCCTCACATTTAGAACCTTTCTGTCCATTTAAGTAATTGGTAATATTTGGGAACAGAAGAAGGTCAAGGGGGCAACCCTGTGGCACGATTCTTTGTCTAGGTTGAAAATCTTTTCTTCATCACTAGCCTTTTGAGTATAGCTGTTCCATTAGTTACTAATTGTCCTACCATCCACTCTACATTTCTCTATCTCTTCCATTTGAATGTGAAAGGCCGTTTCAAATGTTGTGCTGTAACCCAATGCACATTATTGATGGCAGTTTTCTGACAAGTTTTATAAACCCTCAAAGAAAATGATGGAATTGATATGCATAACTGAATACATATAACAAACTTCTTAAGTCTGTTGAAGATAAAATAGGTACCACAGGTAATTCTAGGTTCCACAAGGTGGTAAAATTCAACTGTGCTAATCTGAGTGAGAATAAGATCTGGATAGTTCCCACTGACGAATTGTCATTTCAGGGCCCATTATTTTAGCTTTGTTTTTAATCACGAGAGGCACATCAAAACAATGAATAGTAGAAAATGTCTCGGGAAGTAAGAACTATAAAGTTGAAGGTAAATGTTAAACAAAAGCCAGAAGTTGTTCCATTGATACAGAAGAGTGAAACTCTTAAAAAGTTCATTTATAAAGCATGTTTCTATCTTTTGGGTATTAATAATGTCACTGAGGTGCACCAAGCCAGACTTAGAATCTTGATAGTATTTATAGTGTTCTGATTCATACCAGGTAAAAAGTACCCACCTCTCAGAGTTGCTGTAAGAATTAAATAAGAAATTGTTATAAATGCCTAGCATAGTCTCTGAGACAGTATGACCTTAATAATTAAGCCTGTTAATTAGTTCAGCAATCATGAACTGTATGCTATTATGTATACTAACAGAATGCTGGACATTTATTTTTTGTATGATAAATGTGCAGTGTTTATTTTTCTTTCTGTTAAAATATGTATCTTATATATAAATAAGTAAGTATGTGCACACACATTACATTGAATCTAGCTGGAGTCTACATGATTCATTAATGAACTTTTCATTTTTCAACCAAAAAAGTTGAAAACTTAGATTGAGACTACATATATAAGGCTAGAACAACTGGTTTATTTGGCCATTCCAAGGGACCAAAGGATTTCAGAGATTGGAGGGTCCTTATTAACAAAGTCCAAGTCCAAGTTATACAATTAGGAAAGCAAGGCTAAGAGATGGTTTCTTTAGATTGCTTTGTACACAGTAGAGCTGAAACCAGATTGGCTTGTTTTTGACTTGTATTACTTATCAGTCGATATTAGATATGTTTCCTAACATATTGCACTAATCAAATGCTTCAAAAGAGGCCTGGAGTCACACTTGTGATATGATGTCACAAACCACAAAGCAGAAAATGCCATCCTTATGTGATCTGCTGATTTGAATATGTAAATTAGCAAAACTGTAAAAAAAAAAGACATCTTGGTAGTGGGTATAATTGTGTATTTGAAATATTTTGTGGTAAATAATAAGTTAGTCAAAATTGGCCACTCTTTGTAGGCATAATTCATCAATATTATGATGTTGATGTTATTGGAATGATTGATCACATCCCAAGGATCAACAAAAAAACCTATTTGGAAAGGTAATTGCCTTTGTAAGGCATAACTTCTTCCTTCATGGAAAAAGTCAGCTAATCAGTTGTTTTGAATTGTATCTGAGGTTGAGGTAGGGAAAGAAGTGGAGGAGATGCCCAAAGAATAGGGAGTAGTGTACATTGCTATAATGTCGATTCAAAATTCTCCTCCACTTGGTGAAATCCACTGCTCAGGGAATCTTGGGGAAGATTCTCCTTCAAGGAAAGGTTGCTTACAAATTCAAGGTCATTTTCTAAATCCCACACAGCTTGTCTGTGTGCCAAACTTTTCTGGTTTTATTTTTATCCTTTTTGCCTTAAAATATATCTTAGAACACAGGTTTCATGACTCCTGCTTTGTGATATTAGTCCCTGTCCCGGTTGCTGAGGCCATTGTAAATGAGGGGGCTATTAGTGGGGATAGCTGGACAAGGAACAAGGGCTGAGAAGCCTATATGTGGAGAGGAAAAAGGCAAGGGGCTTGAGCTTTTTCTATCTGAACACCAAAATAGATCAGAGAGGGTGAAAGAGGCAGATGGATTTCAGAGGTCACTGAATTGAGCTTCCTCTATCTTGCAAATGAGGAACCTGAGGACCTGAGAGAGAAAATAATTTGCCTGATACCAAAGATCTATTGTCATAGTTGGTCTTAAAACTCAGGAAGTTTAATAGCAAATTCCAACTGATGTTTTTAATCAAGAACTCTTTTTATTTTTTGAGAGAGAGCACAGGCACGCATAGGGCAGGGGTAAAGGGAGAGGGAAGGGGAGAATCTTAAGCGGGTTCCATGCCCAGTGCGAGCTAGAAGCGGGGGCTCGATCTCACAACCCTGAGATCAATACCTGAGCTGAAATCAAGAGTCCGACGCTTAACCAACTGAGCCACCCCAGGGCCCCTTTAATCAAAAATTTTAATGAAATATTTCATGTATACAGAAGAATATAAAAATTAAAAAATGCCTGTGCACTCATCTCTCCTCATTTCCGATCTTGACTTATTGCTCTATTTTCTTTAGTTGGTTTAAGAAATAACATTGGTGAAGCCCTGCTAGTACACATCTCTGATGCCCTTTCCTCTTGCCCCACTGCTCCACAGCTAACCACTGCCCCAAATAGACTGCTTATCGTGTCTTTTATCATGTTATTATGATTTTACTGCCAGCAGACATGCTACAAACAACACATTGTACAGCATGTTATAAACATTAAATAAACATTAAACTGTATGTATTCTCTACAGCCTTTTTTTTTTGCTCAACATAATGTTTTTGAGATTTCTTTGTGTTGAAACATGTCGCTCCAGTGAATTCATTTTAACTGTGAATGGTATTCTAATGTGCCAACATACTACAATTTATCCATTCTTCTCTGCTGATGGGTATTCAGGTGAGTCCTGATTTTTCATTATTACAGACAAAACCACAGTGAACATTTTGCACTGGTGTAGCTCCAGGTCAGTTTTCTTCTGGTGAGCTATGAAAGGGTTATAGTAGGGGCTTAGGCTAATATCACTGGCCCTAGGGCAGCCGGGAGCCCTGGGCTGCTGGCTTTGAGCCCCTAGCAGCTTTTCCTCTTAATATGGGCCATTGTACAAATACCATCACCTTTACATGTGAAAAGGTTGGAAGAACTGTTCTAAGATAGTAGTTCTCAAACATTAGCACGCATCAGAATCACCTGGAAGGCTTGTTAAGAAAATTGCTGGGATCCACATCCAGAATTTCTGATTCAGTAGGTCTACAGTGGGGCCCATGCATTTGCATTCTAACAAATTCCAAGTGATGTTAGTGCTCTGAATATGAGACCCTGCATTTGAGACCCACTAGGGTATATATTTAGGAGTTGAATAGGAAGTGCGGATTGATTATTCAAATGCCATTGCATTATTGCAAAATATTTTATCATAATTAGCATATAATGTGATCTAGAATATAATTTAAAAATAGGAAGGATATGATTCTGTAATCGAATAGCTTGGTATTTGCAAGCTTTTGTGTGAAAGAGAGATAAAAAGCGCTAAATCATGCTCAGAAGCAACTTTCCCCATAACTGTAAATTTGGCATTTCCCTTTTGAGTGTTTAGAACCAGGAAGAAGGCTCTAAAACGACAATAGAATGAAAAAAGCAGTCTTCCTTTCCTTCCCTTGTTATCTTTATGGTGTAATCAATAGGAACATCATCATTCACCAAGGAAGGAAAGGGAAATGTTTAAATGATTAGAATGTTGTCAGCCCTCAGCAGAGTTACAAAGTAATCACAATGTTCTTTGATGTGTTACCTCCTTTGGGTCAGTCCTGTCTCTCTGGAGGTCCACTCCAATTCCTGTGTCTTGGTGTTCTGAGCACCCAGTTTCAGTGTGAGGGTTGGGGGAGGGTGGTTTCCCACACAGCACCAAGCAATTCTAGGGACACCAGTTGGCTGTCCTTCAATTCAGCTCACTTCAGACTCTACACTGAGATAGCCAGTCCTTTAAGACTGCTTCCCCACCCCTGCTTCATGCACCAGTGGCAAACCCAGTTTATTACCTGTATTTCTGACTGGCTATAGATTAAAGGTCTCATGACCCCCTCTTTAGGTTTGATTAATTTGCTAAAGCAGCTCACAAAACTCAGGAAATTTGTTTACTCACTGAATCACTAGTTTCTTATAAAATGATAGGAATCAAGAACAGCCAGATGGAAGACATGCAAAGGGCAGGGTATGCGGGAAGGGCACAGAGCTCCCACGCCTTTTCCAAGAGCACCACTCTTTCCAAATCTCTGAGTATTCCCCAATTCAGAAGCTCTCTGAATCCCATCCTTTTTTTTTTTTTTTTTAAAGATTTTATTTATTTATTTGACGGACTGAGATCACAAGTAGGCAGAGAGGCAGGCAGAGAGAGAGGTGGAGGCAGGCTCCCCGCTGAGCAGAGAGCCCCATGTGGAGCTCAATCCCAGGACCCTGGGATCATGACCTGAGCCGAAGGCAGAGGCTTAACCCACTGAGCCACCCAGGCACCCCCCTTTTTGGGTTTTTATGGAGGTTTCATTACGTAAGCGAGGTTGAGGAAATTGTTAGCCACTGGTGATTGAACTCAGTCTCCAGCCCCTCTTCCCTTCTTTGGAAGTTGGGGGGTGGGACTGGAAGTTTCAGCCCTCCACTGACAGGGTTGAAGGTCCTGGCAAACCAGCCCCCATTTGTAAGCACTTTGCATAAGGCATCTCATTAACATAACAAAGGACACTTAAAACTCTAACTCCTTAGGCAATTCCAAGGTTTTAGGACCTCGAAGCCAGGAATGGGGATGAAGAGCAAATATGTATTTCATAAATAAAATTGCCATATCACACTGTTCCCCCCATTGTACCTCATCCCAGTGCTCAGGCTTCTCTGGAAAGCTGCTTTAAGTTAGCTCCCTCTTCCCTCTGCCTTTCCTAAAAGACACCTGCTTCTTCTGTAAGGATGACACTCTACTTAAACCTTCAGTGAAAGGAGTCCAAGGAAATAACTTTTTTTTGCAACCAATAATTTAGGTTGATAGGCAGAAGTGGTGTGGAAGGGACCTCCGCCCCTGTCTCTAACCCTAAAACATACTTGGAATAGAGTCACACCTAGTGTGAAGTAGTACGTTTCCATGTTCCCCATCTTAGTGAATGACCCTTCTATCTAGCCAGTCAGAAAATGAGGGTTCCTCGTCGGCTTGTGCTTCTCACTCATCCCCCACACTGTCCCTGTTGACTTCAATCTGCTCACCTTTGTCCCTCCTCCTGTACCTCTGCCTCCACCCCTGTCCCTGTCCTTTGCATGATCAATGGCCTCCTAAGTGTGCTTCATTCTTGTTCCCTTCTGATCCAGTCTTCACATAGCATCTCACTGACCTTTATAGAGTGAAAACTAGATGTCACTCCGCTACTAAAAATCCCCCCTAGTGGTTTCTCTTTGCTCTTAGAG
This sequence comes from Lontra canadensis, assembly GCF_010015895.1. Taxonomy (NCBI): domain Eukaryota; kingdom Metazoa; phylum Chordata; class Mammalia; order Carnivora; family Mustelidae; genus Lontra; species Lontra canadensis. The sequence goes on from NW_022630996.1 coordinate 17,524,111, forward strand.
TTAAATGCAAACTTCTAGCCAGACCTGACCCAGCCCCTGCCTGTCTCCAGCTTCAGCTCACAAGGTACCCACTTTGTCCTGTTTTCCATCAGGCACACTGGACTTTTCCTTTTCCCCAAAGCATTGGATTCACTCCTATCAAACCCTTTGCAGTTTCTTCTCTTGAAATGATCTTTCTTTCTCCAACTGTTTGCTCTTTTTGCTTAACTAACTTGTCTATGTCCTTCAGGTCAAGCTGAAACATCGCTTCTGTAGGGCAGGCTTCTCTGACTATCCTCTCCCTCCCACACTGGACTGGGTTCAGTCCTTGTTAGGAGCAGTCCTCCACCTTCCCTTCTTCTTCATGGCTCCCCCCACAATTCTAATTATGTATTTATTATCTGGTTTTTCTACTAGGCTATGAGCTTAATGAAGGCAATCACCTTTTTATTCTCAGCACTGATTCCCCAGGGCCCAAGGTAATGCCTAAAGGCCACTCAATAAATTCAGTAAGTGTCTGTGGCTGATTGATTTAAATTCTTGACTATATTTTCATATATTGATTACACACTGTTAAAGAGAAAAAAATTCAACTGAGTAAATTTGAAGATCTAATTGACTTTATTAAGTGATTCATAAATCGGGTAGCATCCTATCTAGCAGGTAGAGGGTAGCTCCAAGGAGTTGTGCAAAATGGAAGACTTTATAGGAAGTATGGTAGGGCAAGGAAGTCACTAGCAAAAGAAGAGAAAGGATTGTTCCAGGCAAGGTCACTTTTCCTTGAGGGGTGGGGTGGGGGAAGAGCAGTGGGTCTTATCATGCAGATCCCCTCATCCTCTTTTGGGCAATGGAGAGGACCCATGTGACAGAGTAGTGCATTGATACTTATCAGAAAAATGCCCACTGGCCAATGAGTAAGACTTATATTTCTGGGGGAGGTTGAAACTGTAGTTATGTTGGGTATTAAGTCCTGGTTTCATGACTTGGTCTAAGGCATCATTTTGAGCCTATGGTTTTCTTTTTAACAGTAAACACACATATATATTTAAATTTCTCAATCATGTACCATAAACCTGGGTCAGAATGGCTGGCTTAATAACTTAACGTCCATAGATTAGAAATCAAATTTGTATAACCTATTTTTTTGTTGTTTATGTTTTTTTAAATTTTATTTATTTATTTGGCAGAGAGAGATCACAGGTAGGCAGAGAGGCAGGCAGAGAGAGAGGAGGAAGCAGGCTCCCTGCTGAGCAGAGAGCCCAATGCGGGACTCGATCCCAGGACCCTGAGATCATGACCTGAGCCAAAGGCAGAGGCTTAACCCACTGAGCCACCCAGGCGCCCCTGTTGTTTATGTTTTATGTTGAGTAGCTGGAGTTGCTCAATTTGTGATGGAAAAGTCAGTCCTGGCAAGTCCTTCTCTTACCAGTGATATTACGGAAGATAGCATTAGTGTGCAAGATGGGATTGGAGCTTGGCAATGTACCTATTAGTCAAGAGATTTTTAAAAAGAAAACACTCAAGGGGCACCTGAGTGGCTCAGTCATTAAGTGTCTGCCTTTAGCTCAGGTCATGATCTCAGGGTCCTGGGATCCAGCCCCACATTGGGCTCTCTGCTCAGCAGGGAGCCTTCTTCCCCCCTCTCTCTGCCTGTCTCTCTGCCTACTTGTGATCTCTGTCTGTCAAATAAATAAATAAAATCTTAAAAAAAAAAACACTCATGTGGTGAAGTGACTTTAGAGAGTACAATCTGAGACTCTATAGGAGAGTGGGAACATAATGTTGACTCCTTACTTCTAAGGCTAAAGTAAATAAATCTCCAGATACTTAGGTTTATTTGAAGCAAAACTAATATTTGAAAATCTAGGTTTAATTTTTTTAAAAAATTTATTTATTAGAGAGGGTCGGGGGAGGCATAGGGGCTAAGGGAGAAGGAGAAGTAGACTCCCAGTCGTACAGACCATCTGAGTTGAGGCTGGGGTCAATCCCTGAGATCATAACCTGAGCTGAAATCAAGAGTCTGATGCTTAACTGACTGAGCCACCCAGGTGCCCTTAGGTTTAAATTTTTTTTTTTTTTTAAATACTGGTTCTTGCATAGGTAACCAAATGTTATCTTCACCATTTTTCTTTTTTTTTTCTTAAAGATTTTATTTAGTTATTTGACAGACAGAGATCACAAGTAGGCAGAGAGGCAGGCAGAGAGAGAGAGGAAGGGAAGCAGGCTCTCTGCTGAGCAGAGAGCCCGATGTGGGGCTCGAGCCCAGGACCCTGAGACCATGACCTGAGCCGAAGGCAGAGGCTTAACCCACTGAGCCACCCAGGCGCCCCTGTTGTTGTTGTTTTTTAATACGTAATTCAAAAACAAAATCCTGAAGTCTGGATATATAGCATCCAAGTAGATTCTGTTACAAAGAAATACGATTTATCTAAAAATATATGAAATTTTAATAATACATTGTAGAGGCCACTTTTAGACAATAGGCTTGATCAATGGAAACTTGATCAAGGCAGAAGGGCCCAAAGTGATCCTGACCGGCTGGATAAATACAGACAGGCCCATCCGGAGACCCACCTCAGAATATCCAGGGGCCCTAACTAAACAATGGGCTACTTACAAAGAGGCACAGTTACCAAAAAAGGGAAAATTCCATATATCGCCCTCCCTCCTCCTCTTCTCCCTTTAAAAACAGTCCCCACCTGCTGCCTGGAGTAGACCGCAGACCCTTCCCTCCCCTGCCCTGTTCTCAACAAACTTCACTCCCCTTGTTCGGCAGCAGGTGAATCCTTTCCCTGCCTATGTCAGGACCCCTGGTCAGCCCCATCATCAGATCATCACCCCACATTTGGGGGACTGACGTTCAATCAGGAGAGACATCACATTTAATACCTCATATATGATTAATTAAAAGTCATGAAACTCTTGGGGCTCCTGGGTGGCTCAGTAGGCTAAGCCTCTGCCTTCGGCTCAGGTCATGATCTTGGGGTCCTGGGATGGAGCCCCGCATCAGGCTCTCTGCTCGGCAGGGAGCCTGCTTCCCCTTCTCTCTCTCTGTCTGTTTCTCTGCCTACTTGTGATCTCTGTCTGTCAAATAAATAAATAAAATCTTTTAAAAAAGTTAAAGTCATGAAACTTGAAATAATTGTAATTTCATACATTAAATAATGATTATTTATGAAGTACATGCACGTAGGGAAGCTCACATCCATCTTGTAACCAGACTCAAGGGGTTTGCAGCTCAGGGTGCTTTAAATTGTACACAACCCAAGGAAATGTTGAAAGTGAAGGACTTTTTATTGTCACAAGTAAGGAGACAGAGAGCCCTCAAAGCACTGTCTTCTGTGGGGTTAGTACATGAAGCTTTTACTCAGTGCATTAAGGAGCGGGGCAGGGAACTCACATAGGCAGTTCTGTTCAATGGTGCATGCCCAGCTGTCAACATGCTAGCAACACTGTGTGTTCCAAAAGGTGGTGGGACTCTCTACCCCTAGGAGATTTTAGTATTATAATGAGCTAAAGGCAACTTCAGGACAACTCAGAGGAGCTTCTGCACAGGTCCACAGCTCTAGTCCTGCTCAGACTGGCTCACTAAGGGGCAGTCCAGCGAGGCACAGCTAGCAAGGTGAAACACATAGTTGGGCATCTCCTTGGCTGGAACACTTGGTTCTGCAAAGCAAAACACATTCTTTCCCCAATTTTGTCTCTTGCCCCTCTCCTTTCTGCTGATAGCCTTCAGCCCTCTTATTTGAGTAACTTCCCCTTGCAGCCTAGCTAAAAGTCTGGTTCCAGAAACCACCCTTGGACGTTGGCAGACGCTGGGTTTGAACCAGCTCTGCTTTACAGTAGCTGTGTGCCCTGGCATGTTATCTGTCGTCAGCCTGAGTTTCCTCATGCACAAGAAGGACATAGTAAGATCACATCCATCTCATCCAGATGTTGGGGGATTAAGTGATATGACCTCTCCCTCAGTCTTGCAGGGTCCCCCATGGACCTTGTAGCTTCTATAACTGGTCCTCACCACCATAGCCAGAATGATCCTTTTAAAAATCAGCCTGATCACTTAACTCCTCTGTTTAAAACCCTTCAGTGGCACCTCATTTCCATCAGAATAAAGCCTACAAGGACCTTCTCTGTGATCCAGGCCTTATAGTTTTTCTGATCTCTTCTCCTATGCTCCGTGGTTCATCTGTCCCAGCCACACTGGCTTCCTCGCATGAACACAACAGGGACTCCTGCCATGGGCCTTTTGCATTCCCTCCCTCACCTGCGTCAAGTCTTTTCTCACGTGTCACCTTGTCAATGAGACCTGCTGACTGCCATGTCCCACATTGTACTCTTGTCCCTAACCCTAACCCCCTTTCTTACACCTCCTCAATCTGCTCTTTCTCCATCACATATCATTTGCTTATCTTTAACTGTTTGTTTCCCTCCATTAAATTGTAAGCTTCATGACAGGAGGAATCTTTGGTTCACTATTATATGTGAAGCCCCTAGAATAGTACCTGGCATGTAACGTTTGGTATATATTTTTGAGTGAATGAATTTTGAATGAAGTAATTTCATTCTAGACAGTAAAGAAATGTTGGTCTGTTTTCTTTTTTATTTAGTCAGAGGAAGAGATTTTGTATTGCTTTTTTAAAAATATAGAAGAGTAATGGGAAAAAAGAGTAAGAGAAGGAAAAGAAGAAAAAGGAAAGGGGGCAAAGGAGAGAGAAAAGAGAACCTTTGACAAGAGAAGAGGTGGAACAGAGACTAGGGGGCTGGAAAAGACAATTTCTTCAAAAAACCTCTCTGTCCCACCGCCTGGCTTTTCCTTAGTCCTCCAATATAGAGTGTAAATTGTAAGACAAGGAATTTAATATGGTGTATATCAGGGTGGGCAGACTTTTTCTCTAAAGGGCCAGATGGCAAATATTTCAGGCTTTGTGGGCTATCTGGTCTCTGTCCGCTATTCATCCCTGTCTTTGTTGTTTGAAAGCAATTGTGGATAATATGTAAATAAACAGGTGTGGCTGTGTTCCAATATGCTCTTTAAACATTGTATTTAAGTTTTTTTTTCTTTCTTTCTTTCTTTCTTTCTTTCTTTCTTTCTTTCTTTTTTTTTTTTTTAACAAAACAGGTTGTGTAGGCTGTAGTTCATTGATTCTTGGCCTGAAGTGTATTGTTGCTAAATGTTTGGTATAAACTACAATGTAGAGATTAAATTTAGGAAGATCAAAATACCTACATCAAGACCCATTTATGATAAAAATGCCTATCAAACTAGGAATGCTGTGGGCCTTCCTTAATCTTATAAAGAGTATCTAATAAAAAATTATGACAACATAAATCTTAAAGATGAAACTTTAGCATATATCTTTTAAAGGGAGTTAGACAAGAATTTTATTTCCTGCTCCACTCGTGATGATACTGTAAGTCTTGGATAATGTAATAAGACAAGGAAAAGAAATGTTTATAGGTATAAGGGATTAAAAGGAAGAAACTAAGTTTGTTCCTACTTGTAGATTATATCATTATTAAGAAGAAAATCTAGGGGCGCCTGGATGGCTCAGTGGGTTAAAGCCTCTGCCTTCTGCTCACGTCATGATCCCAGGCTCCTGTGATGGAGCTCCGCATAGGGCTCTCTACTCAGCAGGGAGCCTGCTTCCCTTCCTCTCTCTCTGCCTGCCTCTCTGCCTACTTGTGATCTCTATCAAATAAATAAATAAAATCTTTAAAAAAAAAAAAGAAGAAAATCTAAAATGATCTACAAGCTATTTGAACTAACGAGAGAGTTTGCAAGGCCGTTAGACATAAAATCAATTTACACAAATTAATGATATTATAATAATGAAAACTACCATTTACATTTGGTTACTATGTGCCGGGCACTTTGTGTATGGTTAAGTTATTACCTCTCACAACCACCTTATTAGGTAGCATTGATATTATTCCCATTTGAAAATTGAGAAAACTCAGTCACAGAGAAATGAAAGAATTCACCCATGCTCACAGTATGTGATGAGATTGGGGTGAACTGGCTTCAGATTTGGTGGTATGGCTTTTCTTCCTCTTACACACCAGAAATGGCCCATTAAAAATGTAATAGAAAAAATACTCTGCATGCTGTCAACTAAAGCTACATTTTCCTTAGGAATAAATGTAAGAAAAATCTGTACAACCATTTTGGAGAAATACAAATATTATTGAGAGACAGAGAAGCAGAACAATTAGGGAGATAATCCTGTTGATTTAAATTCATGTATGGATATTTCAGTATTGTGAAGTCGTGTTATGGGATGTGTGAGTGTGTGTGTGTGTGTGTGTGTGTGTGTGATAGCAGATTCTCACATATGCAAGTGTAGCACTGTAAGAACAGCCAATTTTGAAATAAACAAATAAGAAAAGCCAAAAACGAGGTTTGCCCATATATTGATTTATAAAAATTATCAGTACATAGCACAATTTAGAATTTGGAGTTAGCACAGAGATAGACAAATAGATCAGATATAATAGAATAGGTAGCTTGGCAAGGTGCTCACATACATATGGGACCTTGGTATATGATGGAGGTGGGATTGACAATCCGTACAGACAGGACTCTTCACTGAATTTTTTTTGGTTAAGAAAATGAAATTAGGTCACTACCTTATACCACTTATAAAGATAAACTTAAGATGGATTAGAGGCCAAATGTGAGAAGGAAAACTTTATAACTATGTATGAAATACAATTATAAGATACAAAGATAAATAGATATAGGAAGATATCTTTATGACAGACAGAGATATGGGAAGATACCTTTATGACATCAGAGTCAGGAAAAACTTACTCTGATTGGATTGGACTATATGAAATTAGAAATCTTCTGAATGACTAAGACAGAAAAACAAAGGAAAAGCTTGACCACATCCTGGTAGAACAAACTGGCATATATGTCAGCCTAAAGTTATTTTTTTAAAGGCAAGTAATAAGTCAAATAGAAAAATGGGTAATGAATAAGAATAGCTTCCATGCAGAAGAGGAAATCCAGAGAGCCAGATCATGTATGAAGACATGAGTGTGATCTTCATATATTACAATCATGATCTTCATATATTACACTCATGATCTTCATATATCACACTCATGTCTTCATACACACTCATGTCTTCATACATGACACTCAGTCACACTAGTGGGTAATCAGGACAATGTAAATTAATATAAAACTGAGATGCCATTTTACTTTTATCTGATTGGAAAAAGAAAAAAAAATCTGATCATGCCAAGTGTTAATGAGCAAGTAGGAGAGTAGTGAGAGTGAAAAGTGGGAAACCTCTTTGGAGAGTAATTTGATAACATCTAGTGAAGTGTAAAGCACATATATCCTAAGACCTAGAAATTCTACGCTAGGTAAATGCCAGAGAGGGACTTCTGCATGTATGCAATATTGTTTACAATATCAAAAAATTAGGAATAATTCAAATAAACCTTAGTAAAGAAATAGATAAATTCCGAGGCATTTATCTATTGAATAGAAAAAGAATATTGCATGAAATTTCTATTTCATGAAAAAGAATATTCTAGAAATTAAATAAATTAACTGAATTCTATTTCTCATTCAACAAATATTTGTTAGGCATCAACTACATGGCTGGCACTGTTTACGTGCTCAGGATACATTATTGAATAAAACAGAAAAATCCCTCTGTTTCTTTCATAGTCTAATGGTGAGAAAGCGCCATATTATAAACAAAGCAAATGAGTAAATTTAATGGCATGTGCAAAGTTGATAAGCACAGTGGAACAGACTAATCAACATTAATAGATTTTGAAGCCACATATTTGAGTTGATAAGAGAAGATTTTAGGAAATAAAATAAAAACCTAAAGCCATACTCTGTAATATTTACAGGTACATATAAATGAAGCAAAATACAAAAATGTTACTGAATATGCATGAGATTCATGGCATAGAGGCTGACTCTGAGGAGACAGAGGAGGAAATGGGATTTAGGAAATATAAATTACTTCATCTGTAACTTTTTTAAAATAAAAAAAAAATCCCAAGCAAGTATGACAAAATGTCATTTGTTAACTTTGGATGGTGGCTACATAGGTGTTATATATTTTCCTTTGTACTTTTTCATACATTAAAAGAAATGATTGAGTAAGAAAATCCACAAAAGCTGAATGATTGAGTAAGAAAATCCATAAAAGCTGTCGGTAGAAATGTAGACACTGGGGCTGTCATTGCTGAGTGTCCTGTTTACTTGTCGGCCTGCTGCAGCCTTAAGTAACCTTCAGCTTGCCTGACTCCATTCTTACGCCAGCTTTCCTGCTGCCCTACCTGACACTGAGGGATTTGGAGTTTGGAGCCAAACTTTGTTACTTAAATTCCATGACAATTGCTTTATTTTCAGCTATACTCTAGTTCTAAAGAGTATCTATTGAGAGACACCTTATACATAATTTAGGTAAATTGCTAGTAAAGAATTTGTTTTAATTACTTTTAATATATAAGTTGTAGTAGGACTTTGAAGTGGACTCCATTTGAAATCCTGCTTGGGAGGTATATATGTCTCTCGAAGCTTGCTTACTGCAGGGCAAGGTGTGTCCAGCCATCCAGGTTGGTCTCCTGTGAGCGGATGGAGTTGAAAAGAGTGTAGGCTGCCTTCTGGACACCGGGGAATGGGAAATCTTCAGCTCTTGTGCTTGCTTCTGCTTCAGAGAGGGATGTGTGTATGTCTCTATCTTTGTGTGTGTGCCTGTGTGTGTCTGTTATCTTTGTGTGTGTGCCTGTGCATGTGTGTGGGGGTGGGGGGGCATGACACTCCGGGAGGTAATTTCAGAGGGCCCGTCAATGACTCTGGGCACAGATGGCATCCCGTGCGGTCGCTGTTGGTGAGTTCTGAATTTCCTCTCCCCACAGTGCCTTTGCATCTTCACAGCGCCACTGATTACCTCTCCACTCCTGAGCAAGGGGTTGGGCATAGCATGAGATAGTTAAGTCCTAAGAGGAGTTTAAAAAAAAATAAATTTAACATGACATATGAAAATGATAAGGAAGAGAAATCAAGTTTGTCTTTGGTATCCCTCCAGCTCTCCTTGCAGGCCCTGTGCCCCTTCTCTTGCCGCTGTTCTTCTGGAATCCCAGTACCTCATTGTGCCCCATGTTACCCGGAGTCTCCTTCAGCTGACTCCAGAGACACCTATTTGTAATAGATTTTATCTTTAAAATTATTTTTTTCTTTCCTTTCCCCAACCTTATTGGCCCTTGGACCCTTCCACTTTATCTCGATCAAAACCGTTGCCCCTCTGTGTCTTTGCACCTGCGATTTCTTTGCTCTTCTGTCTGGATAGAATATGTTTTCTTGCTTTCTGTTCCTCCACTTGGTGAGGCCCAAATGTCAACCTGTAGTGATCCCATTACTTACCCTGCAGCCACGTATTCTTCTATCTCTCTTCTGGAAGCTCTTTATACATAACCTCTATTGCCACATCTCATACATTGTGCTGTAATTGCCTGTTGATCCATTTAACTTCCTCTTCAGTAGTAGAGAAAACATTTTATGAATTTGTGTTCCCCAGCAGATGGCATAGTGTCTGATTATGAACACTGAAAGAAAGAAAGAAAGAAAGAAAGAAAGAAAGAAAGAATGAAGAGGAGAATGGAAACATCCATTTTATCAGTATTAGAAAGACATTGATAAATTCTGAACTGAGATGATGCTGGTTTGGGGGAGACCGAATGCCATATATTTCAGCCCTCTCTCCCTAAATACCACACTGCACTGGCATTATAAAGGGAAATGAAATGCTTCAGCCTCCTCCTTCCCACAGATGCAATCTTGCCCTAAAACCTGCCGATCCCAGCCTTCTGTCTGTACCCCGTATTTCCCTCTGCTTTTGAGGTTGACTCTGGATTCTGAGGACTTCAGAAGAGCCTCATTGTGGCTTTCTCTTCTGGGTAATTTACCCCCTCCTTACCTGACCACAGACATGCCAATTACAGTCATTTACAGGAACTACTTCCATTTATTATTAAGCACCATGAAACTCTATAATTCAATACGTGTGCAATTATTTATTACTCTAACATGAATTGAACATCTTCTCCCAATCACTATGCTTGGTATTGAAGATGCAAGAGTTGAATTTGTATGGCAGATTGATTTTGTTGCATTTTGGTTTTGATTTGAAAACAGTAAGTTCTCTATTCATGGACACTTTTTTTTTTTTATGTTCTGTTCCTCACAGAACATGAGCATGTTAGACAGCTTATAGTTTTAAACAAACAAACAAGCATTTTTATTCTCCATGGAGAGGAACGCAGGCAGGCACAAAAGGTGTGGGCTGGGTGACGTTGGTTCCAAACCCCAAACACCACCTTTGATCTTTCCACTCCAGGGTCAGCCAAACTAGGTGTTACCACCTGTAGCTCCTTGCTCTGGAAGCGCCTCAGCAGGATCATCACAATCTTTATTTATGTTTTCAGTTGGGGTAGCTAGCATGTCTTTTCACAAAAACTTCAGAGGTAATTTGCAGGACAGTTATCTTCCCTGTGATGAGAATTCTTCGGTCAGTGTGGTCTGACTTAATTGATTTTTACTGCCCAGACCGTGGAGCAATATTTGAGGGGGAATGAGAATGTGCTGTCGCTTCACATAGGAACCAAACTGAAAAGCTTGTTCATTCAGTGGAAATTTCTGCAGGCATTTGCGTTGTCTGAGTGCAAAGTCCTTCCTGGATTCTCCGGAGCTGTGGAGGTCTTCCAGTGTGAACAGCCATGAAAGGCACTTCTCAGATTTCTGGAGGAAAGGGGTATAATAAATTGACAAATCCAACTGCTGTGCGGTGAAATCCATCACTGACGCTGCTCATGAGCAGTTCTCACAGTGACTGAGGATGGCAGGGGTCCTGAGGCATCCATTTTGGGGAGCTATGCTACTCTTCTATGGTCTTGCCAAACTTGCCTTAGACCTGCACTGCTATCTCAGACTTTCCAACCTCCCTCCCTCCCTTCCTCCCTTCTTCCCTTCTTCCATCTCTCCCTCCCTTTTTTCCCTCCCACTCACCCTCCCTCCCTCTCTTTGGTCCATCCCCTCTTTCCCTTCCTCCCTCTCTTTCTCCTTTACTCAGGGTCAGACCAGATTTGTGGGGTCTTGTTTCTCCCAGCTCCCTCGTCATTTCCTCTCAGGAGCTTCCTATAACGTATGAGTTTGCTAGGGCTGCCATAACCACTACAGCCTGAGTGACTTAAACAACAGCAATTTATTTTCTCACAGTTTTGGTGGCTGGCAATCTGAGACCAAGGTCTAGGAAGGGTTAGGCTTCTCTCTTGAGGCCTCTCTCCTTGGTTGGGAGATGGCCATCTTCTCCCTGGGTCTTCATATGGTCTTAAATCCGTGTCTGTCTGTGTTGGGGTTTCCTCTTTTTTTTATGAGGATATCATTCATATGGGATTAGGGCCCACCCTGATGCCCTATTTTTTTTTTTTTTTTTTTTTTTTAGGATTTTATTTGTCAGAGAGAGTGAGAATAAGCAGGGGGACAGGCAGGCAGAGGGAGAAGCAGGCTCCCCGCTGAGTAAGGAGCCTAGTGTGGGACTCGATTTGAGGACCCTGGGTTCATGACCTGAGCCAAAGGCAGATGCTTAACCAACTGAGCCTCCCAGACATCCACTGATGACCTCATTTTAACTGAGAGAAACTTTAACCTCTTTAAAACTTTTTTTTTTAAAGATTTTTTATTTTATTTTGTCAGAGAGAGAGAGAGAGCGAGAGCGCACAGGCAGTGGCAGGCAGAGGCAGAGAGAGAGGCAGGCTTCCCGCCAAGCAATGAGCCCTAAGTGAGACTCGATCCCAGGATGCTGAGATCATGACCTGAGCCGAAGGCAGCCGCTCAACCAACTGAGCCACCCAGGCGTCCCAACCTCTTTAAGACTTTTTAGTCTTAAATGATAGTCATAAATTATGATTAGTCATAAATGATAGGTAGGTAGGGAGGGCGTACAATTCAGCCTGTAACTCCTAATAAATATATTTCACGTTTAATACTATCTTGCTATTTGGAGAGAGGAGCCAATATATCCCTACTAGGTCTCATGGAGTTCAGAATGCAGTGTGGCAAGTTTGCTAATCCTAAGGGGCACTGAAGCAGGTAGAGAGGGAACTCTCCTTGCTCACTAGCTATTTTGGTGAGTTCCTAAAGTCTTTAGCTTTAACTCAGACTTTCAAACACTTCACGTGCTTTCACCATATACAATATGACGAATTTTGCAATTGTTATTGTGATTATATGTATTTATCAATAACTGTCATTATTTTAGTTGTCTTCTGATCAAGGATAGTCATTATTTTGGTAGACTCACACCAAGAAGGTGAAGAAATACCTCTCCTTAATTTAACTACTCTATTTGAGTGAGGAATATAAATTTGGTCTTATCATCCACTGTTGGTGATTTCATTATTCTATTTTTATAATAAATTATTTTTATTATTTAAGCTTTATAGGCAGCTTTACGGCTTCTGAATTTTTCATTTGATTTCTTAAAAACAGTCAAGATATGAACATATATTTCTATAGTTAAATAAATAATGTTTTAAAGTTCTTCTTTATAAGAGTTCATTCAAAACTCATCTTATTTCATTATAATGTAATGGGTATATTAATATGAAATAAAGAGTTCTTTAAAAACTTGAATATCTTCTATATCACAGAAAACAATTTTTTCTGCCTGGACTGGAATGTCCTTCGACCAAATTTATATCCTAGATTTTCTTTAAGGCGAAGTTCCAAAACACACTTTCTTCATGTAGCCTTCTTATTTTGTCCCATGTAGCCTTCTTATTTTGGCAAATCCCCTCATTTTTCTATAAATCATGTGTACTGTAATCTCCTTATGTATTGTCTTAGATTTTTCTCCAGTGGCTTCAGATATGTGTGCAAATTCTGGTCTCCACAGTGAGATGATCAATTTCCAGACATTTCTTGCTGTGTTATTTAGATGGTAAGGAAAAAACAAAAGGAGTATAAGATATGGTTCCTGTCAATGTGTCCCTTAATGTTGGAAATTGTGAACAGCAAATCTTGAGGCCCAGCTGATATAAAGCAATTCTTAGTGAGCAAATCAAATTCAATTTATAGTAAAATTAGTGATACATATGTATACTACCATGCTAGTTATTTTGCATCTGGTAATTAGTCATAAATGATAAATATATTCTGTATATAACTGTAATTGCCATTTCTTTTACACAGTCAAACCATGTTTTCAGTTTTCCTTCTCTTCATTAATCCTCAAGTCTATATTAAAAGCTTCAGAATTGGCAGTTTTTTGCTGATATTATATATAGTTTAATTTTAGATATACACACAGACATACACACATGCGTGTGCACGTGGGTGCACACACACACACACACACACACTTGAAATTCAGTGTCTGTCTATCCATGGTTCCTTGGGATTTTGTGCTCTGCAGGGATGAGGTACTACTGTTTCAGACCCTGCTTCTGGAATCTCCTCAGGCTGCCTTTCTGTTCTCTCATTTACAAGGTCCTGAGAACCCCTGCTCCTTGTTCACATCTGCTCACCATTGAAGTTGTGAGGTATAAAATTTTGAAGCTGAGACTTGGGCTGTTGGACACAGCAGAAAGTCACACTTGAGAGAAAGGAGGTGGGGGTGGGAGTGGGGGGTTTGTTAGCCAGTTAAGTTTGTGGCATGAAGTGGGGCACAGACATAGCAAGAGGGACTGAAAGGACCATCATTTCACAGTCTTTGGGCAGAGAGGGAAGAAGTGGGGGTGTGGGTAGGGGGACTCAGATGGGTAGAAGGCCTGGGCCTCTGCCTTGGTGGTAGGGGCTTGGGAAACTCAGTGACCTTCCATTCTCCTGAGCCTGCAGCAAGTCCTGGAAGGCAACTCTAGGGGCCTTGTGGATTTACTTAAGCAAGGGTTTCTTCAGTGCAATCCATGGACCATGGTCCACCTTCAGATATTCAAGAGCTAATGGGATATATGCTCAAACATTTTGGATGAGGGTAGATATTTTTTCTAGAGAGAAAACCTATCTGTGCATTTAACAAAGGGGTCTATGACTCAAGAAATAGTTAAAAACCATCATTTCAACATCATGTAAAATGATTTTTTAAAATCCGTTTTTGAGCAGATGATGCTGGGGAGAGGTCGGGAAAGACACGAAAGCACAAATAGTTGGGACTGGGAGGTTGAGAGGAGGAGAGGGATAAGCAGTATTTTCTTTGATTTATCTATTTTAAAGTCAAAGCAGGAGGGAAATAATAGGAAAAGTAACTGTGGGGCATTAAGTAGGATTTGGAACAAGACAAAGATGACTATAAAACCTGTTCGCTTACTTGGGATAGATCACAAATTCACCTTTAAGAGGAAATCTGGTTAGTTAAAAATGCTGTAGGGTCCATAAGCAAAGATAGAGCAATTGCTTTGGAAAAGTTCTATCCTTGGTACTAAGACCAGACAGGACTCTCCCCCCAAGAATCTTCAGTGAAGGGGACTCTGCAATGTAACAGTGTCTTCATGTCCTTTTAACTGTGGACCCATAGTTGAATTCCACAGAGTTGGCTACTTGCAAGTTGCCATTTGGCTTGATCAATAAAAGAGCCAACTCTGTGGCTCTAGAATGAGGCAGTGCTGTGGGGATCCAGTTCTTTGCTGCTCTTGCTTGTACAATGAGTAGTGGGTTTTCTAGCATAGAGAGAGTATATGTGCTTTAAGCAGTCTTGTTTAGATAAAGGATTCCTTCCACCTGGTTGATGAGACTTATTGGGTAGTTATAAGTTTGCATTAAGATTGTAGATTTTATGTTAAGACTCAAATGTCTTAATAATAATGCTGGGGAAAAGGTGAACATTTCTTAGGAAAACTGAGGAGGCTTTGATAGAATATGTGCTTAAACAGAAAGATATCCTACTTCCACTAAGAGGGATCCAAGAGAGACTTATTTGTATCACCATAAGCAAGTTCCTTAACTTATATTTGTATCATCATAAGCAAGTTCCTGAGCTTCTCTGGGCCCAAGGTTTCTAGTATGTTAGATGTAGGTGTTAGAACTGCCCTTACACCAAGTGAAATAAAGCATAGAACACGGGACAACTGTTAGATATCATTTATTATTTAATCGATCACAAAAATATAAAGATAGCTGGATACAGCTTAACAGATGCATTGGACCAAATCTCAAAAAGCTTTGTAGTCTTTGCAGTAGGTGGTATCAAATATATACTAATGAACACAGAGCAAGCCAGCAGTTTGTGATTAAATGCTCAAATATCCGACATACGGTAGAAGAAGTCAGAAGGGGAATCACTGTCAAGTTGTCAGGGAATGCTTCGTAGAAGGTGTGGCATATGAATTGGAAGAGGGAGTGGCTCAAATGTAGAGAGCAGAGTGGAGAAGCCACCTGATAGGAGGGTGGGCAAAGCATTGTAGATGTGGAAATTGTGTGGCCCCTTTGGGGGAGGCACTTAACTAACCTTTTTTATAGGGCTAGATGGATGAAACAAATAACATTTAGAAACTAAGAAATGTGACAGATTCCCATCACCCCATAAAGACAACTTGCCAAGAGCCATGCCATTGACTGATTGCCCACAATATACACTCCCTGACACTGGACAAGGTAGAGATGGATGGAAAGCTGCCCCTGCGTTTTGAGGAGCTGGGTGTTTAGTGAGGGAGATTGACTTGTAAATAGGTAATTACCCCTCAGAGCATAGAAATAGGGAGTGAGTGCTGTGGGTGACTGTTCCAGGTGGCCGAAGAAGAAGTGGGAGAGCAGACAGTGTCCAACAGTGGTCGGTCAATCAAACAGGTCAGCCAATCACGTGGTTAATGTAGGCAAACAACATAGGCTTGAGTAAATGTTGCAACCTAATTAAGTGTTTGCTGGCATCATATAGACACAACCTTAACAATGCAAATATTATAATCCCTTGCCTTTGAAATGAGTTGATTGGACTTTCCAAAGAATCTGGTCTTCTAGTGTTGTCTGGCCTTGTTTTGACTTTCTTCCCTGTGGTGAGAGAGAATTATTATTTTTTAATTAATTTTTAATTTTTTTATAAACATATAATGTATTTTTATCCCCAGGGGTACAGGTCTGTGAATCGCCAGGTTTACACACTTCACAGCACTCACCATAGCACGTGCCCTCCCCAATGTCCATAACCCCACCCCCCTCTCCCGACCCCCCTCACCCCAGCAACCCTCAGTTTGTTTTGTGAGGTTAAGAGTCTCTTATGGTTTGTCTCCCTCCCAATCCCATCTTGTTTCATTTATTCTTTTGAGAGAGAATTATTTTTTTATGGAATATCATTCACGGTCTAAAATGCAGCTCTGCAAATATTTCCAACATAACATTGACATTATTTCTATGATTTAAAAAGATAGTTGAAATCTTTTTTTTTTTTTTTTTTTTTGAAGGCAACACTTCTTTGCCTAGCTGTTCACCTGAGAACTGATCAAAACCGAGCTTCTTTAGTTTATGACCATAACCACCTTCCTAGGTTCTGGTTTTAAAGCTCTGCAGATATTTTTTTTTCCATGTCCACCCTAACCAAGGACTTTTAAAATGACTTGAGTGAAAGCTTAGAGTTTTATGGGCTTTCCTACAGTATTGCTATTTTTAGGATGGAAAGCAGGGTATTCAGGTCTTTACCAAAAAACCAATTTCATCTCCATGATCCACTCTACAGCAGGGCTCAAGGTTAGTCAAGGGTTAGAGTGAGTACTATTTTGCTTTTATCCCTTGGAGCTTGTATCATACACCACACAGTGAAAACACTAGGTTTGTGGAAGGTCACAAATGCACCTCTGTGACGTGGGTGGTGTAACCAATTTTGTGATCTGACTGTGCAGCCTCCTAGTCACTCCTGAGTGAACAAGCATAACTAGAAAGCTTATCATTTAGGGCTCGGTATGGGAAGGGAAAGAGGGAACAGGGAGAATAAAGGTAAGGATAGCAGAGTGACTGTTACTGTTGATTGTACAGTGGGATAGTGGCCTTATCTCAGGTTTATTTGGGGGGTAATGTGTTAGCAACTTCAGATTATAGGGGCTCTAATATGGACTTCTGTTTCACTGTCTTCATGATCACACTAGATCCATTAAGGGACCATAAACTTAAATGCCTGTAAAGGTGGGGCCAGCTTACATAAATGTATCACATGAGGCCAGGTGTGATACGACAGGGACTAGCATTGCCTGTGGCAAACTGGAGAACATATATTCATTTGTGTGGAGCAATTAAGACTTTCTGCAGGCTGGTTTTGGCCGCTGAGCATTCAAGTTTGCAATTCCTGAATTAAAGTGCATGAGAAGAAAATATATTTATCTGTAACTGATGAAGAGATGTGCAAATTAATTATGCAGCGGTGTTCCTGTGTAGTTTGCCTTCTTTGTCCATCTTCAATTTGATTAACGAAATGAGGAAACAGTGGATAGGGATATTCCATCTTGGAGATTCAGAATTTTCATTCTCTCAGAAAACTATTCCATTAGACCATGGCAATGAATCTTCCAAGCTGTAAGTTTTGTTGTATGTCTTCTAGACAGCATAATTTGTGATGCACAGTTAGTGCTTATGGGGAAATAATTGAATAGATTAAAAGCAATGTGTTTACACATGTGATTTTAGTTTTCATTATTAATGAGTCTATTCTTTTTAATGTATGTGTCCAGAATTTATATGAGAGAGGATTGTTTTGTGGGTCATCAATACTATACTTTTTTAAACATAGAGGTTGTGATTTAATGTTTAGGAAGTCCCTTCTAGCTAGAGATCTGTGGGAGAAATGTGTGTAATTTTTTTATACTCAATAAAATGCCATGATTATGCATATGGGTTTTGCAGCTGAAAACCCAACTTCCTAACTTTGAATTCTGCCTCTGGCATTTATGATTTGTAAAACCTTGAGCAAACTACTTGACCACCTTAATCTTAAATTTCCTTATCTATAAAATGGTGTTTTTGTAGGTCTTAAATGAGATGGTTCAGATAAATAACTAGATCATTCCATGGCCCATAATAAGTGTTCAATAAATGTTTACATAGTGCTATTATAATTAATATCAGCAATATAGTTGTTGAAATTTGATAATAGGTCATGGAGATGATCTGGAGTAAGTCTCAAGGATATATAAGGCTCAAAATATAGAACCTTGGGAAAAACTGGGGGAAAAAAAGGTAAAAATGTTTAAGATTTTTAGATCAGAGAAGATAAGTGTGGAGAAAGAGAATATTGCTTTTCAGTTGATCAATGCATATGGTACTTTATAGGTTAAAAGAATTAGACAGTGACAGAAAAGAATATCTTTATAATTTTGGGTAGGGAAGACATCATTAGAAAAGTCAAAAGACAAGCAATAGTCTAGGAGACAAAAAGCATGACACATACCAAACAGGGGATTACTATATGTAAATAAACTATTTTTACATTCAATTAAAAAACAATATTCAGTTGATAAAAGCACAAAAACATACTGAGACAATTCACATGTGAAAAAAATGTTTAACTTCCTTATGGTCAGAAAAATATAATTACAGCAAGATACCATACTGTCAAAAATCAAGAAGAGGAAGGCCTTAAGGTGATTTCTAGAAATCCACTGATTAAGAATATTCAGAATGCCCTTTGAGAGAAGTTCTGAATAAAAGCTCTCCAGATTTTACAGCAAAAGATCTTTCCCAATTCAGTCTTCAGTAGAAATAAAACAATGACAAAAAAGAAAAATTAAAATTTAAAAATAGAAAACTCTTATCCTCCTTATCTTATAGAAAAAAACTACAAGCTCTTTCTCTCATTCCTTCTCATCCCCAAATCTGGATGCCATCCAGATTGGGAAAAGTAGAGTTCTAAGAAGGGAACAAATGATTTGAAGTCTAAACAGTCTTTTTATATTTTCTTAAATTTCCCATGTTCATGCATAGTTAAAGATTTGGGCATTTATCTGCTGTGGGAATTAAGATTGCTATTGATTTTTTAAAGTACCCCAAATTGAGGCAGTAGATGAACTTTTACAAAGTATAGGGCTTCAATTTTCTTTAAGGAGCATTGCTAGAAACATGGTAGGGATGGTCTTCTTTGGTGGCAGGCTGCAGAACTCAGGTGTCCCAGAGAGTTTACAGTGGATGGGTGACAGGCAGAGGTGAAGCATTGCCCTTTGTGAAGAGCTGCTAGCAGCTGGTCAACCATCAGTGAAAATGAGTTGAATGTGACAGGGTTGCAGGGCAGAAATCCTGAGGGAAATGTGATGCGTGATTAGGGGAAATGCCAAAGCAGGAAGTGTGAGACCTGTTGGAGAAGAGATGATAGCTCTGAAAAATGCTGTCTCATAAAATATCTTTTTAAGGATTTAAATTTGGAATAAGAAAAAAATGACAGAATAGGTTCTCTACTTGGAGATGATGCTATAATAGAATAGATTATGGAGAAAAGATAGAAAACTCAAATCTTCATTTTCTCCTATTTCATCCCTTCCAGCAGAGCAAATAATGCTCTGTAGGGCAAGCTAAACAAATAATATGAATGACTAATTAATTCCCACTGTGGACTAAATTGTGTCCCTCCAAGATCCATAGTTGAAACCCTAACTCTAGGTGATAATTTTTAGAGATGGGGCCTTTGGGGGATCATTGGTTTTAGCTGAAGTCACGAGGTGGAAGCCCTCATGATGGGATGAGAGCTGTCTCACGAAGTGACACCAGATAGTTTGCTCAATCAAGTTTTATCCTCTCTGCTATGTGAGGACACGGTGAGAAGGTGGTCATCTGCAAGTGAGGAAGCTGTGCTCACCAAAACCCAACCATGCTGGCACCCTGATCTGAGACTGCCAGGCTCCAGAACGGTGAGAAAATGCATTTCTGTTGGTTAAGCAACCCGATCTGTGGTATTTTCTCATGGTAGCCCAAGATGACGAATATAATCCCAAAGGAGATAATAGAAGAAGGTCTGGCCACTATCAGTGCTCAGACTTAGAACTTCCTAAATAACGAGGGAGTGGGATGATATGGCTCTGAAAATGGTGGGGTTCTGTGGGCATTTATGGAGTATATGAAGAGTCTGAAGATGGACTTGTATCCAGATTTTCAAAAAAGGTACAAAGACTTTTGGAAGATCAGAGCAACAATATTGGTATTAATCAGGATAGGTTATGAGAATTTAGAAAGTAATTAAATGGTTTTTTTTTTTAATGAGAAAGAAAGATAACTATGTATATATCATATTAACTTAAATATACCTTTTTTCATTTTATTTTTTTTTTATTTCTTTTCAGTGTTCCAGCATTCATTGTTTATGCATCACACACAGTGCTCCATGCAATACATGCCCTCCATAATACCACCACCAGGCTCACCCAACCCCCCACACTCCTCCCCTCCAGAACCCTCAGTTTGTTTCTCAGAGTCCACACTTTCTCATGATTTGTCTCCCCCTCCAATTTCTCCCAACTCACTTTTCCTCTCCTTCTCCCAATGTTCTCCATGTTATTCCTTATGCTCTACAATTAAGTGCAACCATATGATAATTGACTCTCTCTGCTTGACTTATTTCACTCAGCATAATTTCTTCCAGTCCCATCCATGTTTATACAAAAGTTGGGTATTCATCCTTTCTGATATAGGCATAATACTCCATTGTATATACGGACCATATCTTCTTTATCCATTCATCTGTTGAAGGGCATCTTGGTTCTTTCCACAGTAATGATCTTATTTATTACTTTGAGGAGAAGATGATCTTATTTATTAATCATGGAACTGTTGTGTCATTTTTAAATTTCTCTAGAACATTTCTTAAAAGCTCCAGTTTTGTAACAACAGAGAGAATTAGAATGCGGGCTGCATGAGGGTAACATTAGGCAGATTTAAGTAGATTTGCAGTTGGATGAGCAGCCATATTAAAAAAGAGCCAGTTCAGAAAGGGAAGAACGCCCCAGGGCTCTCTGACTTGGTCCATTCTCTGCGGATCCTTGGGGGAAAAATTTGTCTTAAGTGAAGATAAAAAATGTATTTGTCAAATTTGCAAATAATGACAAATTGAATATCTTAATACGCTAATAAGGTTTTAAAAACTTCTAGAAATTAGAACAGACAAAAACAAAAGAAAGAGGGGCACCTGGGTGGCTCAGTGGGTTAAAGCCTCTGCCTTCAGCTCAGGTCATGATCCCAGGGTCCTGGAATCAAGCCCCACATCGGGTTCTCTGCTCAGTGGGGAGCCTGCTTCCCCCTCTCTCTCTGCTTGCCCTTCTGCCTACTTGTGATCTCTGCCTGTTAAATAAATAAATAAAATCTTCAAAAAAAAAAAAAAGAAATGTAATAGAGCTAAATATAAGATTGAACATTTATGTTTGGAAAAGTCACTTAACTTAGTGTAGGAGGTGAAGGTCTGACTTGACAATAGTCCATACAAAGCAAATCTGAGGTTTGTAGACCGAGCTTTTAATGTGAGCGAGCTATGTGGTTCCTTCACTGAAAAAATTAACCTCATACAACAAATGCCCAAATCTTGATGCACATGTAAGCTCCTTTAACAGAAAAGGAGTATTTAGCTCTCAGAAAGTGATAGTCCAACTGCTTGTCACTGGTAGACCACAACCTAAAAGTAACATCAATGCTTTGAAGAAGGGCAGCCAAGATGGATAGGGAGTCTGGAAACCCACGTGTCATGAGAAGCTTGTAGAAGAAAAGCAGTCAAGATCATCATCCCTATCTGGAAACATTTAAAAGCAATCCTATGTAGGAAAAAAAAAATAGTTTTCTGTTATATTGGGCAGTCATACAATAAAATGGATATACATTTTAACTAAATTAAAATGAGATTCTTTTGATTTTGAACAATTAAGGCTGTTCAACCATAATGGGCTTCATTATGATATAGTTAAATTCTCATTTTAGCAGTTTCAAAACAGGATTCATTTAACAAATCTTTTTTTGTTTTTGTTTTAGTTTTTTTTTTTTTTTTAGAAATTTTATTTATTTGAGAGAGAGAGAGAGAGAGAGAGTGTGCCAGAGAGCACAGGTGGTGGAGAGGGAGAAGCAGCCTGCCCATAGATCAGGGAGCCCAGTGTGGGGCTTGATGTGAAGCTTGAGGCGAGGCTGGATGTGGGGCTTGATCCCAGGGTCCTGGGACCATGACCTGAGCCGAAAGCAGTTACTTAACTGACTGAGCCACCCAGGCACCTCCATTTTAACAAATCTTTAATGCGTACCTATTATGTGTCAAACACTTTTCTAGGTGGTGAGGGTAGTCTGAGATGGTGGAGATTAAGAAAGGAATGAGTTGATCTTGACAGAGAGTAAATGAATACATGGCAATGTTGTTTTCTCCCTTAGTCTTAGAATTGGGGCTTCAGCTCAAAGCTGAGGACCTGAGGAACTAAGTCCTCCAAGTTCAAGGTACTGAGGACCACAGCAATAGCCCTTCTGCAGTAAGTACTGAGAGGTAAGTAAGTAAGAGGTAAGAAGTAAGAATGAGATTGGCCACCAAACCCAGTCAATAGAAGAAGATGACTGACGATGTGGGAGTCCGCATTTTGGAGAGTTCATATTCAGAGCCTGCTTTCCCTTCCTTCATGAGAGAAGAAAGGTCCTTTGCCATTGCTTGGAGCCAAGTGAGTAGAACTTTGAATGAACCAATGTTGGGGCTATTGCCAGAATTGTGGACTAGCATCTCCTTCCCTGGCAGAATCTGTAAGCCTTTTTTATTACCATTGGAGTCGAGTGGGAGAGGAAAAGAGTTTTGGAAGAATATTCTTAGAGCCTAGCAAGCCCAGGCTTGCTGTTCTTTTCCATCCCTGATCCCTCTCTAAAGAGAAAAGTGGGTGTTTGATATGTACTTCTGAAGATTAGCAGAGGTATGTCTAAAGATAAACTTCCACTGGCAGAACTCAGGATAGGAGAGAGTGGTGCCTGGAAAGATGGGGGTAGTGTTTACAGCATTCTGGTTCCTGACAGCAGGTGGTGGTGGTGTGTGTGCAAGAGGACTTAAGTTGTTAGGGTGGCTCTACTTGCAGTCATTTGGGGAATAGCAAAATCCAGGAGCTGGACCATGTCTTGGGGCTCTTAACTTGGGGAAAGGCAAAGGTGTCAGGGCTGCACTCTTAGAAAGGTTAAGGAGAGGGTACTTCCCCTCAAAAAACATCTCTCCCCTTCTCAGTATGTTCATAGTTAGATTCATCTTGAATCAGAAAAAGACACAGAAAACATTTTACCACTAATGTGTGTCCATGCACATAAAAAATTCTCTGCAACAATGGGGGACGGTTGTGCATGTGTGGGGGCAGGGACATGTGGGAACTCTCTGTTCTCTCTGTTCAATTTTGCTGTGAACCTAAAAATGCTCTAAGAAATCAAGTCTATTAAAAAATGATAGCTTATCTGACAAGGAGGCTCCCTCTCAGAGTTGCCTAGAATTGATATGATTTTAATTGTTAAACTAAAGCAGCTCTAGCTGTTTCTACTGAGAGCAAGGCTAGCTCCTCTATTTTTCAGAATTATAAAGATTTAGCTAAACAGAGATAATGGAGTTTGCTTCTGGCCAACTATCTTGTGGACTGTCTTTGAACAGGATATTGACTGCTGGTGAGTTGTACATGACTTGCAAGAGAAAAGAAGTAAATGTTGAAGATATAAGGGACTCCAAGAAATGTTTGCACATGTGCCTCTACAGTGCCTGGCACGTACAGAGCACCTAATGCATTACTGCTCATGTGAATGAATGTGCAAATGAATTAGTGAACTAAAAGAGACAGCTCTTGATCCCTAAACCAGCTCGCAATGGAATTAAAGCACCACCCTTTCGGGGGAGGGGGGGCAATATGAATAGTTTCAATAGTCAACAAGAATAGAAAAAAAGAGAGAAAGAGTCAGTCTCTTCATTTGTGCAGCTCTTTTTCTGGATATGGAAGGTGAGACTGAGGTTCCCTGACAGTCTGGTTATCTGAGGGGAGAAGGTGGGGAGAAGTTGAAAGAGAGAAAGAAAAGGAGAAATGTGTGAAAAGAGTGGATTTCACTCTGTTCTCCACTGGAAGATACTATGGTCTGCCCTCTGATGGGGAAGGGGAAGAGAGTAGCTTTGAATTAACTCTGTGATGGATATTTTTGAAATGAAGAGGTCCAAGTCTTAAAATGAGACATAAAACGAGACTGTTCTCAGTCACAAATAGCTGAAAAGCTATGGAGTTTGGCTAAGATGCCATAAGGGACCTGTTTCCTTTCAAGAAGCGGAGGTTGACATGGTACTGTTAGGGGCAATGTTTCCTGTTTATAAGCCAAGAAGTGGAGATTTCTCCACCAATTGGTTACATAAAAATAAAGTCATGGGGAGAAGTGAAGGAAATGAAGTAGAATGGGTGATAGAATATGAAGGGGGAAACAATGGGATGGAGGGATTTCTAGGGAAGGGTATGGGAGGGATTGCCCTGAGGAAGTAGTCTCTGTGGCTGCTTTGTGGAAAGAAGGACCCAGCCATGTGAAGACACAAGTAGAGAGCTCTATAGGCAAAGACAACAGCAGGTGCTAAGGCCCTGAGGTGGGAGCAGGCTTGGCCAAGGGCAAGGAACATAAACAAGACCAGTGTGACTGGGAGGAGGGAAGACATGCCGTAGAATGGTGTGAGGGATTGGTTCCTGGGAGGCCTCAAAGGGCACAGGACTAAGTTGGACTTCAGTTTCAGTGTGAAGTTATGTCTTTGGAGAGTCCCCTCAAGAGAGGGACATGGTCTGATGTACATGGTAGATGATTTGAGGGCTGTGTGGAGAGTGGAGAGAATGAGGGCAAGAGTGAGCAGAGAGGCTCATTCAACAGCAACTAGCTCTGTTTTCTCAATTAAAATAGAGAAAAAAGTATTAAACCTCAATTGTTAGTGTCATCATGAATGATGAATAGAGAAAAGCCCCAGAAAACAGTGGAAACTCCTGGTGGCCAATGCTGGACAGATCATTTCTTCTCTCCCTCTGTTGAACTGTAAAATAATCGCTAGTAGATATTATCAGGTGCCACACACTGAGTGCTTATTGTGTGCCATGCCTTGGGCGAGGCATGTTCATTCATCTTACCTTATTTAATCCTCCCAAGAACAGGTAACAGAAATACTGGAGAAGAGGTGGCAGCTGTTAATAATCAAATAGAAGACTTGACAAGCTATCAATTTAGTCAAGCAAATGATTAGCCATGCAGTGATTTGAAACCAATTCCATATTTGACTAAATTCCATCTTTTCTAAAAATGAGTTTATTTACAGGCTTAGCCTTGGAGAAAAGACTTTCATATCAAAAGGAACCCTTGAAATATTCTTCTCTAGATGCAGAGATATTTTGAAGTTGCAGGCATTCTCAGGAATACATCTCAGGAAAATTACCAAATCATTTTCTAAAATGCCCTTCAGATGTTATGGTTCTTTAATATTCTGAAATTTTATGGTCTATAGAAAACCCATATTGAAACCCACTATTTACGGAGGGCCTCACTTTAATGAGCAAACAAGATCCCGTGGAGCTATGCAAACACTGAATGAAGGATGGCTGTGGTTTTAAAATTGGAAATTTTTGTCAGCCAAGGTGATTTTTTTTTTTTTTTTTTGGTCTGTCTCCATGAATTCAATTTTACAGTTTTTACTTGATGAAATGATCAAAGCCTTTTGCTTCTGAGCTAACATCCCTTTGAAATGTAAAATTAATAGTTTAAAACTTAAAGGAGGAAAAAACCATGGTTTTAGGTTTCAGAACATAACCAGTTGTGAATATTTGGGAAGAGAAATTCCTCCTTAAAAACAAGTTTCCAGGTTTAGAAATTAAGGCCTTTTCCATACAGGTGAAAGTATTCTCAGTGTTTGTTCCTTCTGCGTAAATCTGTGTGGTTCAGCTAACAGTGGGGGGCGGTTGGCATCACTAACTGGTAAGGAAGACTTAAAAAAATATATATCTAGCTGTAATAAGAAACTATAAATAATGGATGAATAAACAAAATCCATACACATTTTAATTTCATCCTTGATAAAGAGAAAACATCCATGATAAAAGCAGAGAGAGCCTGTTATGAAGGGAAATGCCTTCGAAAGACAAAGCCCTATGGAAAACATAAAGGAAGAAGTATTCCTTCTGAGTCTTAGAGAGAAAAAGTGCCCTTGAAGTGAGGTGCACAGCTGTGTACAAACGGTGGCACATACTAGAGCAAGGGACACAGATGGGCTTCTAGAAAGCCATTTAGTAGTTCCGCATCTCATATATGTGTTTTTACCATAAATCGAGTGTCTACCTTGTGGCAGGCACTTCCCAAGGCACTGAAAACTACGTTATCAAAATATAGATACTATTATTCCCGGTTTATAGATGAGACTTTAAGTGGAAGACTTAGGTTTTGAACTCAGGTCACCATACTACGCTCCTTTTTAGGTGTTATAAAAAGCCATACAATTTAGATGGTTGGTGAAATAAAATGAAAGTTATAATATTTTGCCATTAAAATCAAGGGGATTTTATTTATAAAACGATTAGTAAAAAAATTCTTAGTCACTGATATCTTCTTTCCTGGTTTGCAGGCTTCCTCCCAGAACAAATGATCTTGAAAACCGAACTTGATCTACTCTTAGTTGCCTTTTTGCCAGTGATTAAATAAATCCTTTGCTCTCCCTTCACCACCCCCAACCCCCAAAGCCCTCTTCATCTTTCTTCCCCTGCCAAGGGTGGGTGAAGGGAGCATTCTGTGGAGATGTGGGTTGGATAGTCATTATGAACATTAGCATTTTAAAATGTTTTGTATTTTATGTTAGAAATTGACATTTGCAGTAGAAACTTATTATATACCTGAATATTTCTTCATTTTTTAATGAGTTAAAGTTTGATCTAGTCTTCCAAACATCTAGATGATCGTTGTAGGCTATAGTGGAACGGTACTTGAAGAACTACTACATGAAAGGTGACTTAGAATTTCGAAATTTACCGTGCAGTGATCTATATAACCACAATAACACTTTCGTGTAATACAGAGAAAGATAAGTAATAGTAGTCTAAGAAGATCCAAACCTAGTTTTAACTATGAATTACTATCATGTTTGGGCTGTGAGCCAGCTAGTTCCTAGACCAAAAAAAAAAAAAGTTAGAACTGATCAGTGCAATTTTAATATTGTTGCCAGTTATTAAATGCCTAAGGCATAGGATTTAGGTTTGGATGACATATCGTTTTATCAGAATTCAACTCAATTATAAAGCTGGTGTAGAAGGAAACAAAAGTTTAAAAATACTCTAAAAGCCAGAGAGATAAAAATTACTCCTATTTTTTTATTGTATCTTGTAGTGTTCTTTTTAATCTGAATCTGATCTTGTATTTACCACCTTAAAAGTTTGTTGAATTTGGTTAAATAAACTTAATAACTAGGAATTATTAACAATGGGGCTAAATTCATCAATTTTCTTTTTTCTTTTTAGATTTTATTTACTTAAGGGGCATCTGGGTGGCTCAGTGTGTTAAAGCCTCTGCCTTTGGCTCATGTCATGATTTCAGGGTTCTAGGATTGAGCCCTACCTTGGGCTCTCTGCTCAGCAGGGAGCCTGCTTCTTCCTCTCTCTCTATCTCTCTCTCTCTCTGCCTGCCTCTCTGCCTACTTGTGATCTCTGTTCGTCAAATAAATTAAAAAAAAAAAAAGGGTTTATTTACTTGAGAGAGGGAGAGTGCACACGAGCAGGGCGCAGGAGCAAATGGAGAGGGAGAAGCCGACTTCCCGCTGAGTAGAGGGCCCAACGCAGGCTCAGGCTCCATCCCAGGACCATGAGATCATGACCTAGGTTGAAGGCAGACACTTAACCAACTAAGCCACTCAGGCACCCTTAAACTCATCAATTTTCTAAAAATGTTTTTGCATGACTGAGATCCCTCTATTAAAACACCATGAAAAACAGTAGGTTTTCTAGTGATGATATGGATGGATATTGCCTTTTTCTAAGTAAAGTCTACTTAGGGATCTTTAATTTAGCTATAATTTCACAGAGTTAGAAGGTCAACCACTTGGACTTGTGGACTGAACTGGATTGATAACACCGGGATTGGTTCACTTTTTTCTCTTATACTACCACAGTCTAGCTGTAGTGACTAAACTGACCTGTTGTATTTAGTTGACTTGCTGGAAGTTCGTCTCACTTAGTTTCTACCTTATTAGTAGAAAAATCACCCAAGAGAGAAAATAGTTTAATAGTTAAGGTTTGAGCTTATTATGTTTCTTAGAAGTTAAAAAAAAAAAAAAAAAAATCTCTGCCTGCAGTAGCTCCCTGGTTTCAGATCCTTAAAGGAAGTAGTTGGTGAGGTGTGGGGCTTCTGAGCCTGGTGGTGAGGGCAGGGTTTTGTTGGAAAACATTCCTGGTCTTGGCCCTCTGCACTGTGGAAGCCAAGATCTCAGTCTCTCTGCTTCCCCTGGTCTCTGGCTTTGGCTCTGTCTCTGATTCTCTTCTTTAGATAATAATTGCTGTATTTGCAATACTTGTGAATGTAAGTGAGCATAAGTGGCTTTCTCCTATAGCAGCCTTTTGAAAAATGTGAAGATATTATTCCTCGTAAGCATTTAGAACTGAAGTTGAAAGACGAGGAAGTGTTGGCAATGGTACGTCACACAATTGCTTATCTCTTTTTCAGTAATGTGCTGTTGAGCACAGCACACATTCCCTTAGGAAGCTCAGTGGAGTTGCCCTTTGTTCCACTTAGAAAGGGCGCTTTAATTTCCTTCCTGTATCTACTCGGAATGGTAATTGGACATTGAGATTCTTGTTTCCTGATTTAGGATGATGATTAGGGCAACAGAGGAATAATACAAATTTGGCCACTCTAACATAAAATAAAACGAAACATCCTCTGAATAATTACAAGGCAATAATGCTGGTTCCCCTCTCCCTCTCCCGCCACCGCCCCCCCTTCCTAGGAGAGAACCAAGGAAGCAGCAGCACGTTTGTATTAACAAACAAATTGACGTTTTTGAGGCTGGCCAAGGAAATGCTACCATTCACAGTTATTTCAAGAAAAAAAAAAAAAGAAATCTCAGTAGCCATAAATAGTACTACTGTTTCAGCACTATGGTCCTACTTAGAATCATTTTACTCTCACTGTCCCTTGCCTGCCAGACTGCCCTGAGAGGAGTGAGATAATCAGAGAGACAAGTCATCAGACTCATCAGGGAGGTGATGCTTGGTAAGGGACTCCCCTCTGCTCTCCTGGGGAGATATTTGCGGTGCTGTTTCAAGCAGAGGGAGACAGACAGCTGAGGGGCAGATAGCCATGAATGTAAGCGTCACAGGAAGATGGGAGCAGGGGGATTCATCAGGAAGCATCCCCCATCCTTAACACTCTGTGCTCAGTGCTGTGCCCAGAAATATCCCCTACCCTGTGTCTCTAGGACCAGGAAAGTGAGTCCTCCAAGTTCTTTTCTGTGAACTGTACTTTATGCTTTGTGATTACATAATACTAACTTAGCCTTTTGAACATGGAGACAGTCCTTAACATATTCTTTGGGTGGTCTGCATGATGTTCCAATAATGGCTGTAGTTGATTTTTACCGTTCTCTGTCTTTTTATCATCCTTGCTTCAGAATTAAAGTAGAAACCCTCTCTTCACGTTGCACTTAATTAGGTTGGGATCTGTTCTGAAGGAATAGATTTTACTAGCTCTTTTTTCCCCCCTCTCTTTTTTATTTATTTATTTATTTATTTTTAGAAATTTTTTGGATTTTTTTTTAATTAACATAGAATGTATTATTAGACCCAGAGTTACAGGTCTGTGAATCACCAAGATTTTACTAGCTTTTGCTTCTGTTTCCTTTAATGACAATTCCTCAAACGCAGTTCAGTATAGGAAATGGGCAAGAGAAAGGAGATAATGTTTGTAGAGAGCTTACAGCAGTGAAGGCCTTTGTGTACACTGTGTTTGTTTAGAAAGGATCTCATTTAATACTCCTACAGTGTAGGTATTCAGGAAACCGAAGCTCAGATTGGGTAACTTCCATCAGGTAATACTATGAGCATGTGCTAGAACAGGAGTCACATCATAGACTGGACACACTTTCCAGTGACATCTGTGCTGTAGTGGACAACATTGCAGAATGTGCCAGCGTAACGATTCTTGGTCAAGATGGCCAGAGCGGACTCTACATATGCTTCAAGTGGGGATGTCATGACAAATCAATGTGTATAATTAGGAAAAGGAAAATGTTGAAAACCCATTTATGCTTTAATAACTAAAAAAGCACTGGTCTTCTGCCAAATTGACATACATTTTTGGAATCAGAGACTCTAAGATACTCCTTTATATGCTACTTATGATAAATAATGCCATTTAAATGTCCACCACCTGCTACAGCACATGGCTGTGTTCTCAGAACAACACTTCCATTACTTCCTCAGATGGTCTTGATTAAAGTACAGCGATGGAGAAAAAAAAAAATTTTTTTTTTAAGAAAATGTTCTGATGTGACAACTGGATGTCTTTAAATATACCAGTTTTCTGTGGTTTAAAGCTAAACAACTTCCAGGGGATACTTTTTATAGTTCCAAAGCATTATCCTAAATGATACAGCACTTATGTGTTTGTACAGCCTGATTATCCTGTGTATTTGTGGCAATAACAATGTCCATGTTGTCAAAAGGGACTAAAAATTGTTTTATATCCCTATTTCTGTCTATGCCATCTCTGCCTCAGTCGTCCTTGACAATGATTTCTCCCCTTACCCCCACTACACCCCTGTACCAATTAGGGATTACATTTGACCACAAGTCCCAGAAACTGGTCTACACTGGCTTGAGCAAATGGGAAGTAGCTTTCTCTCTTAACACGAAGCCCATAGGTAGAGGGTCTGGAGCTGTTACAGCGGTCCAAGGAGTCAATACGGTTCCAGGCTCCCTCAGCTTTCAGTTCTGTCATCCTTAGTATGTGGCTTTCATTCTTTTTTTTTTTTTTTTTTAACATTTTTAAAAAATTCATTCGGTAGAGAGAGAGAGAGAACATGCGTGTGAATGAACAGGGGTGGGGGTGGGAGGAGGCACAGAGGGACAACAGGTTGCTGAGCGGGGCTCCCAATGCAGGGCTCCATCCCAGGACCCTGAGATCATGACTGGGGCCACACCGGCATGCCTGTGGCTTTCATTCTTATGTTTGCCTTACCTTACAAGATGGCTTGAATGCTTCACTTCAGGCCTCACTGTGTCAATCAAGATAGGAAAAAGAAAACTAGGCTGCTCACAGGAAGGATCTGTGTTGCTAAATGGGAAAGCAGAACTTTTCTGAAATCCCCAGCAGCATTCTGCTTATGTCTTACAGGTCAGAATTGTTTTCAGTTACCCCTACCTGCAAGGCAGGCTGGCAAAGTTAATACTTTAGCTGGGCCCATTGCTATGCTAAAAAATGTAGGGTTTTGTTTAGTAAGGCAGAACTGGTGAATAGATATTGGGTAAATTATTAGCAGAGTCCACTCCATCCCAACTCCACCCTGAACTGCCTCCTTATACTTGGCTTTGGGATTAGAGAAGCCACTGACTTAGGTGATCACTTTTTTTTTCTTTCCTTTTTTATTACTCATTTGCCAGGTAATGTCATTTTCTTACGGTAACCTTCACTAACACTTCAGACAAGATTAGGCAGCTCCCTTTTTTATATGTTCCCGCACCTGGACCTTGTTTTTTTTTTTCTTCTTTTTGAAGCTTTATCACAATTATTTGTACTTGTGGAAGGTGGGGAGGAAAGGAAGGGGTTATGCTATCTGTCCAATGTCTTGCTCTCTTCTCTGGTAGACTGTAAACTCCAAGAGGACACAGGCTGAATTTATTTTGTACCTGGATACCCTTCTCCCCTACCTCAATGTCTAGTATCAAAGTGGATGCTCAATAAATATTTGTTAAATAAGTTAATAATAAATGAATAGATTTTAAGGCCCTTCTCTCACCTGTTCTTCCTTTTTTTATTTTTATTTTTTTATTTTTGAGAGAGGAAGAGGGAGAGAGCAAGAAAGCTCCAGTGAGCAGGAGGTTGGGAGGGGCAAAGAGAGAGAGAGAGAATCTTAAGCAGGTTCCATGCCAGTGCAGAGCCAGATGCAGGGGTCAATCTCACAATACTGAGATCATGACCTGAGCCCAAATCAAGAGTAGGACACTTAACAAACAGCCACCCAGGCATCCCCTTCCTTTTTTTTTTTTTTTTTAAATGCATTTTGTTTTGTCCTCATCCACTAGTTATAGTTTTAAACATTCTTTAAATACTCTTATTCACATTTACCCATTCATTGATACTTCTTCTTCTTTGCCCCTGCTCTGCTCTGGATTCTTCTTCCTCTCTCTCATGGGGGTGTTCTCTCTTTACTCACAACTCTGCATGTGCGCCTAGTCCTTTAACTCAGGTTTCAGTATCCCACGTCCAGTTGCCTACTATTTTTTAACTGGAATGCCTCTCCATCACCCCACACTCAATGAGTTCCAGATGATTCTCACCAGGCCACCCTCCCTCCCATCTCAATTTCCTAGTCTCTGAGAGTGATGACCCTTTCATCTAGTTACTAAAGCTTGGAATCTTGGTTTCACTTGTGGCATCATTTATTTATATCATTAAGTTGTTATTTTCTTAACCTTGGCAAATAGCTCTAGCTGTTCTCTATTCTCGCTGCTGCCCCAGTATACACTGTGTGGGTTTGTAGGTGCTGGTACCTGTGGGAGAGCAGGATCAAGGTGACAGGAGTCCAGTGACCAAATGCTCCCCATCAAGCATATGGCAGAGGAGATTTTTGCCCGTTCACACCACAGTATATGCATTTAAACGTGATGTTCTAGTGCTCATGGCACAATTTGATAACCTGAGATTACTCTGAAGTAAAATTTGAGTGGATTTAGTTACTTAAAATAGGTGGTACATTTTAGGGTGGTAAGTATGGATGGTATTGATGAAAAGATCACAAAATGGTATTAAAAAGCTACAGAAGTATAGTTGCAGTAATAAAGGATTTTGTAAAGACAGATTAGATGTTCCCACTCAATCAATTTCATAATGCAGAAATTAGTGGGAATTTATTGAAATTAATAGGTATGAAATTTAGAAAAGTTAGCACAATTGCTTCACAGATTATCTCATTAATCAAGATGTGCATTTTTTTTTTTTTACAGAAAAGTAGTGAATCATGTGGATAGATTGGATGAGTAAATGAAGATGGCAGTATTTCTATGATGCCAAAATGATTGGTTCAAATGGAAAAATTTCGGCTAACTTTTTAGTTAGCTTCTGCAGTCTAAAACTGTTGTTGGGGACAAAAGTAGTATTTTGGGGAAAAAAAAAAGAAAACTATGAGCAAACAAAGCCACAGTTTAACATGAAATGTGGGGAAACATTTTACTAAAGGATAATTTCTGCATGGCTTTAGATTGATTGATTACTCACACAGTATTTCAGAGATTAGATGAATACCCTCCACATTACCCTGGTTATTTCCTGGAGAATGTAAGTTTTTTTAGGATTTTTTTTTTTCTGTTTGGATTGAGAAAGAGCAATGGTTTATGATATAGTTCATTTTTTAGTTCACTGCATTGTCAGATTGAAATTCATCTCTGTCACTGTGTTTTTCTTTAGGATATGTTCTTTTGATAGATAGAGGTTTAGATATATAAGGCATGGAGGCAAAGAAACTCAGCTGGTATCAAGAACAGTCTCACATCACTCTTAATTTCCCTGATTTTATATTTTTTCCCTTGCTTTGCCATTCAAGGATCCATTTGATGGATTATAGGAATTTCATGTAGAGCAATGTATTATACATGGGATCCACAAAGCATTTACTTTCATTTAAAGCTTAGTTCAGCTAATTCTGGTCCTTTTAAAGTATCTAGCATTGGAATGTAGGAATTAAAACCATGTTTAGATTTCTGGCATAGTCTTATAATCCCATCAGAGGAGTAATACTTGAAACGGAGACCAGGGACCAAGATTCTATTCCCCTTTATTGGTGGATGTATTTCATTTATTACTTTTAGAGATTTTTCTCCTCTGGACATATTCATGTTTTTTTTTTTTTTTCAATAGGATAGAGTAAATATTATTTGGGGTTTCATCCATCATAATAATAAAAAGCTACTGTCATAAGGAAAAGCTTGCGGTTTGAGAACCGGGGCAGTTTTAAGTCAAAAATCTAAGCTTATTTGTATGACAAGAACAGTGAATAAAAGCCATGCAAGAGGTACCTAAACTTTTTCTTGGATCTCATCTTCATGAATGTCTCAAAACAAGTAGTTATAATTCAGTCAGTCATTTCAACTAAAGTCATGCAAATTGGTTGTCATTATTCAACAATAAAACTGTTTGAGTATGTTCTCTTTTTAGTTTGTTGGGCTTTTTCTTTCTTTTTTATTTTTTTATATACACAACTAACCTTCTGTACCTTGGTATATGTCACTGTAGTGAAATAAGAAAATTGGCTCTATCAAAAAATACAGTAGCCACTGATACTGGAGCTAGTAGGATATTCTATTTATAAGAATATTTCTCTACCATTTTTATGGAGGTGGAAAATCCAAGGGCAAGAGTAAATAGCAGCCAACATCTTCTTTTTAATGTATTGTGGGACTTAGCAGAATTCTAGGCAGTCAAAATTTAAATCATGTCTATTGTTAAAAAGCCTGTTTCTTATAGTTTGAAGTCAGTAGATGAGTAGAAGAAATGGTCTTGAAAGTATAGGGTCCACTTGTAGGTTACCCACCTAATAGCCACCCCCTCTCTTCCCACCCAGACCTCTAATTCCCTAACCATCCCAGCTCCATCCAATCAGCATATCCTAACCCTCTTGCCACAGGAATTGGTCTGAGGATGTTCATGTGACTTGATAGGAGACATATGTTGGAGGATCAGATAGACTCTTCCTCTGGTGTCTCTCTCTCTCCCTCTCTCCACCCCTCCCTCCATGTCGGATGTATATGAGGTATTAAACATCTTTCTTAAACTAGTCAATGGATTTTCAATCATAAGAGTGTTAGTTGTAAGACAAAGTTGACACGTAAGTTGTAAAAAAAAAAAAAATAAGCATCCTGGCTGATTTAAAGATCATCTCATTTAAAAACAAGTGGTAAAACTATTTAATTGCCTGTAATTTCTTTATTATATGTTTCAGAAGACTTTTAATCCAAATTATGAATGGAATACTTTTCAAATCAATGATAATAGCTGTTGGCTATTGAGCTATAACTATGTGCCAGGCATTGTACTAAATAATTTATATGTTTTGGCTCATTTAAAGTGGAAAACCATATTATAACTTAAATATTTGTAGATGAGAAAACTGAGGCATGAGAGAGTTTAAATTGCCTGTATGAGGCATAGAGCCAGCAGGTGGCAGAGTTAGAATTCAATCCCCAAGACCAGGCTTTTAACTTACTAAGCCATACTCAGACCTTAACTTTGGGGAAACCTATTCTCATGATCGTTTAGGTCTTTATCCTGAATATCCTAAAACAGCCCTTAGAGGACAGTTTTGCAGATGCAGATTTTGAGATATTAGAGGAATTAAAAGTTTTAGTAATGCTTGTATAATAAATGGGATGAAAAAGGCATGGTGGTATGGTTGGGATATAATTTGGCTGTGTGAACACAATTCACCCCACTGTCTTTGAGGTCAGTGAGTTCTGTTTGCTGCTCTGCCTTCCTGGTATCCCTAGGCATCCTGCCTTTCCATCTTTGACCTTGCCATCATCAATTACCATGTTCTGGAAACCCAGATGTTGCCTTCTCTGATTAGCCTCACTCTGCTCTCTGAGGAACGATCCTCTACATTTCTGTAGAGGCATATAAGTCACCAAAAGTCTTCTCTTCTGTGATCTCATTTAGGCCTTTCAACCACCCTGTGAGATGAGCTATCGTATTTATTTTCCTTATGATTTAGGTACTTAGATGTCAATTTACTTGAAGTTAACTTGCACTTTTAAGTGCAGTGTCTTAGGAGTGATTTTTGGTTCTATCTTGCAAAGGTTGCTGAACTTACCACTGGACTACAAGCTTCATCAAGAGAAGAGCTGATTATGAATTTTATGTGTTTGACTTTCCTATAACAATGCCTCCTGTTGGTACACAGTGATTTCTCAGGAAAAAAAAAATAACTTTAGTAAATTAATATCTGAAACAATGAAATATATAGTTACTTTTAGCGATGTGGAACTGGCACTGGCTTTCCAGAGTTGACTGTTAAATATTCAGGAATTTTGTTAGCCTGTTGTTAAATTGTTGATAGTTTGAAATACATGGTAAGATTATTTATACCATGAAGATTGGCAAACCTTGCTTATCAGGGTTTCCCTCCATCCACTTCCACTGCAGGAGAGCTAATTTATCTTGTGACTTCTGTCTAAAACCTTTCCTTTGGTCTACAGGCAAATGTCCTGATTTCTTCTTGTGGATTAGCTAATGGTCATGGCCCCAGGGTGGGGGGAAGTGGAGTCGAAATCACGTGGAGATCAGTCTCCAAGTCTTTACTGTCCTGAGACTGAGCAAAATATGACAGTTTATGTTCACAGTAGAAAACCAAACACAGAAAACTGTCAGAGGAAACTTGGTCAGGAAGCCAGACTAGGCATCACTGGAGAGCTGCCTCCTTCCCTACTCCAGCCTGGGACTCTCCTCTCCATTCATCTTTGATTAAATCAGCAAGCTGATCTAGCTGTGCTAACAGGG
This sequence comes from Lontra canadensis, assembly GCF_010015895.1. Taxonomy (NCBI): domain Eukaryota; kingdom Metazoa; phylum Chordata; class Mammalia; order Carnivora; family Mustelidae; genus Lontra; species Lontra canadensis. Next base: position 17,560,754 of record NW_022630996.1, read on the forward strand.
GTCTCAGAGACTGTGACAGAATACTTTGTGTTGCAGGTAAAAGAATTCCTGATTAAAAGTTGTCTAAGGGGCGCACGCCTGGGTGGCTCAGTGGGTTAAGCTTCTGTCTTTGGCTCAGGTCATGATCTCAGGGTCCTGGGATCGAGCCCCGCATCAGGCTTCCTGCTCAGTGAGGAGCCTGCTTCTCTCCCTCTCTCTCTCTTTCTGCCTGCCTCTCTGCCTACTTGTGATCTCTCTCTCTCTGTCCTCCCCACTCCCCCAAAATTGTCTAAACCACACGGATCTTTATTATTTATCAATGGCTTCAGTGATCCTGTTTTATTTTTCTCATACCCTCAGTGTGTGAGTAATGTTTTCCCTTCTGTCTGCAAGGAGGTTTTGATAGATCCAAAGAATGGGAAACTAATTCACCACATAAACCTTCAGAAATATCCTGGATTTGTGCAAGATAGCCCCCCTTTTTTCTAATTTCCTGAAGTAATATTCTCACGGAATATTAAAGATAGCTTAAAGGTAAAAATAATTTTAAGGTATTCATTTCCAGTTAGTAAGAAACTCTAGTGATTCTTTGTGATGAGAAGTTAATTAAGGAAGCCAGAAACCCAAGACCATCATAGAAGCTATAGTAAGAACTCAAAGAAATACACTGCAAGAAGAAGCAAAAGTTTTCATTATAAGTTTCAAGGCACTAAAATGCTATTTAAGTGGAATTAAAGACTCAAATGGCCGCAGTTATGTAATGTTGCAAGTTTTTTCACATTAAAAAATATTTTTACTTTTATGGCAAGCAAAATTAGATAAAGCTGTCATATGAGACAGGATATCTATAATGGTAGGAATTAGTGAGCACCCCTGTCGTAAGGGATTTGTTCTTCCTGATTTCCCATTGCTTGCACGGTACCTGACATAATGTTTGAGTGTTGACTGAGAAGAAAAGTCAGGGAAAGATGTAGATAGTAACTATGGCACTAGGTGGGAATTGACCTTAGTGGAAGGAGCCCAGGCCCTGGTTATCAGAACTGAGGTAAATAGGCTTCAGATGGAGTTGGGAGGTAGCAAGTGTTCAGACCCAAATTTGTCTCATTTGCTGCAGGAGGAGCAGAATTGGCCCCAGAATGTGGTGAAATAACCATGAAGGCCAGAGGACATCAGGGATGGATCATTATTCCCACTTTCCTTTGTGGGGTCAGCTTTTTGGCTTAATGTCTTGGACAACAAATATTACTTCTCCTCCCATGTTACTGGTTGAAATGAAGCAGTGAAACAACTGAAGTTATTCCCAGGTGGCTAATATTTGTATGTATTGGCTTGATTGGCTGTTTCATAATCCTTTTGAGAAGAGAGGGCAGTCCATACAAATAGAAGGCTTGGTGAGAGGGCTGCCATAGTGTTTATGCCAGCTGTACCATCAGCTTCAGATACATTGGGAAGGCCTTCCATCCCAAGGTGGTACAGAAAATAGCACCACACAGGATCTAGGATACAAAGAAAGTCTTGTAATCTTTCTGTAAGATTTCTGTTTTTTGTTTGTTTGTTTGTTTTTAAAGATTTTATTTTTATTTATTTGACAGAGATAGATCACAGTAGACAGAGGCAGGCAGAGAGAGAGAGAGAGAGAGAGGGAAGCAGGCTCCCCACTGAGCAGAGAGCCCGATGCAGGACTCGATCCCAGGATCCCGAGATCATGACCCGAGCCGAAGGCAGCGGCTTAACCCACTGAGCCACCCAGGCGTCCCAAGATTTCTGTTTTTTTAAATAAAATAATATTCGATGTGTGAGTACATATGATACAATTTTTTTTTTTTTTTGGAAATCTGTCTTCAGTACATCAGAAATGAAAATGTCCTTTGAATGTTAAACATCAAAATTCATTTTCATATCAAAAACTACCATCCTTTCTTAGAACACAATAGATTTCATCTTTTTTTTGTAGAAGTCCTTATAGACTTCAGTCGCAGAGTAAAGAGAAAGAAAAGAAGAATATAAATGCAAGTAATTTAATAACTCTATTATAGTTTCACAATTCCACTCATCCTAAGTGAGATATACACATATAGTAGAGATTGAATGCACCATCTTTGTGAAGGATAGTGGCTTCCTTCCAACAAATTTAATTTATATAATTAAACTTCAAGTTATGCTTTGCGGGCTTTTACATTAAATGCATATGTTCAAGTTAGTAGTGCGTTAGTATCGTGACTTTATTTTACAGATTTTGAATTCTTTCCTTTCTGGGGAAGCATCACCTCTTTCACAAGGAAAATGTGAAAGGCCAACTCTGAAGAATTTTATAAACATTGCTATGGGTGTAAGGTTGTGCTGTTTTGTATTCCATGAATTTGTTATTGAGTTTCATAGACTCTGACACTCAAAGGAAATGTCTCTTAAATATTACCTCTTACTGAATAATACATTGCCTTTTTTAAAAAAGGCAATATATGAGAACATGAAATAGTATCTTGGACTATAAGTAAAACTCAAGGATAATAATAAGTAATAATAACTAGATGGTAATCTCTTTGAGTTCAGAATCCTTGTTTAATAATTATTTCCCTCTCCATCTTTCTCCTCCTCCTCCTCCTAAACATCTTCCTTTTCCCCCTTCTTTTCCTTTAATTAAATCCTATACAGCAGTGGATTTGCATATTATAACTACTCAAAAATAGCTTTTGAATAATGAGTGGACACATAGATCTTCTTATCCTTCCCCAAATCTGGCTCACCCTGTCAGATGTGCTGAGTGATTGGTAAGCATTTGTTGAATGAAGTTTTTGAATTAAACACCTTCCTCCCTCCCCCAGCAGGTTCAGTCTTATAACTCTGAGGCTTGTACTGTACTGAACGAGAAGCTATCAAAATATTGTTGAGTAAGGGTTTTGATGGGATCACCTGAGTAAATAAAGAAGAGTCATTTAGAATTAATACAATGGTATGCAAATAAATACTAAGAAAGGGATCGAAATTAATTTGTTCACCCAAGTAAATGATTTTCCTCTTACTGTTTTATACATAATTTTTTATGTATGGATTTTATATATATTTACTTCCCAACATCTAGCCATTTTTACCACTGTCATGATTTTTAGATATACTTGCTTACCACCTGTACAGTTATTACTCAATATTTTTTTTAAATTGATTCACTTTGTATTCTAAATTTATTTTAAGAGAAAACTTTATATTAGTACTATGAATAGAAAACCAGTATTCTCTGTTGAAAACAGAAGCCAACTATAAAAATAAATATAATGTGATGAAAATGACATTATTAAATTTATGGTCAGCTTCTGTTGCCTGGAGAAAGACTGAGCATGGGATAAATTTTCTTAAAGAGAGAGTTGGCAACTGTTAGAGAAGTGTTAGAGACTTAGAGGCACTGAACTGAGTCCTTTGTCTGTGCCATGTTATTTATAAGGATTGAAAAATCATCCAAAGAAGAATAACTTTTCTTTACATTGGGTCAAATATAAGCTTCAAAAAAGGGGAAAAAAGTCAAAATTTTCACAATTCCAAATTAGTGGGGCTTAATTTGTGAAATTTTAGTACTCTGTAATTTCTGTGATAAAGTTAAAACATTCTCTTCTTTTTAAATTTCATTTAAAACATTTGACTTAACACAAACAAAATTAAGAATATAATTTTAGGAGCAACTACGTGGCTCAGTCGGTTCCATGTCTGACTCTAGAATTTGGCTCAGGTCATGATTTCAGGGTCATGAGATTGAACCCTGCTTTGGGCTCTGCACTCAGTTCAGCAGGGAATCTGCTTGGGAATCTCCCTTTGCCACCCACCTTGATGTGCTCCCATGCTCTATCTAAAATAAGAAAATCTTAAAAAAAAATAAAAGGAATGTAACTTTATAGTGAAACTTCCATTTTTCTTCCATGATTTTTTTTTTTTTTCCTGCCCAATGGGTCATATAAGTCACGTTTAGGATTTCTATGAAGGTACCATGTGCTGGGAGTTAGGTTTATGCTTTCTGTATCATTAATGCTTTATAGGCAATGTCACTATAGGTAGTGTCCATGAAACTATGAGATTTAGGAGAGTAAAATATTATGAATACTTTAGCGTCATATGGAACTCACCCAGCAGAGAATAGGTCTAAATGATCAAAATTTCAAATTGATGTAGTCATGGATAATGAGTGTTAGTATATAAGTTTTGAAATACTTCATTTTTTAGTGATTGCTTTGGACTGGTTTTCTCAACATTGATAAAGATCATTTTAGGTCATATCTGAAATACAATCAGATTGTCCTCTTGATTGAATGACTTGATTTCTTGACAGGTAAAGTAGTAGTCTATCAATTCTATCAACCCCCTGGTGGTCAGTTACTTTAATCAAAGTCAAAATGATTTTGTGCAGAGATGGAAAAGAAAACTTGTAAGTTCTGCATCATTGATATCCTCTTTTACTTCAGGAAAAGCTATGTGGCTCAAAACTCAGCCTAGAAAATTTAAATAAGGAAGAAGGCAAGTGAAAGATATGATTTAGAAGTCTGAGATGGTGGTGACATGCGTTTAATAATGCTTTCAAATGAGGGTTTTATAAATGATTTATCTCACTGATGCATATAGAAATATATTTGAAATTCTGAAAAAGTCAAAGCAGTTGACTTTTCAATTGCTTTTCTTGGATGAACAACAAAATACTCTACCTATGCTACATGAAGACAACCTACAAATATATGGGAAATGCTCTCATGACTAATGATTGATGATTTATAGTAATTGAGAACAGAAGCTATTTCTAAAGTGATCTTAGAATTTTTAAATATTATTTTGTTCTACTAATTGATTTAAACTAACAAATTTAACTCAAATCAAGCATAAATACTATTACAAGACAAAAACAAGGGTTAGGTAAGTGTTTTAATAGTTCATCTGAACAAACACTAAGAGATTAAATTTCAACATAAAAACAAAAATAGTTTTAAATAATTTGGAGAACAGCACATAGTTTCACAAATACATCAGAGACAATTTAGTACCCAAGTCCTGAGGCATGAAGGAGAATTTTAATAGTGCTGTAGTTATTAACATGAATTTGTTTTAATGTGTGGATGGTTGAAATTTTGGCCCGTTTACCTCCTTCCTTCATATCCTCATGTCTAGTGTTTCTAAGATTTTCTAGAAGGAAGCGTATTATTTGAATCACTCAGATGTAAAGTGGAGAAAGATGAGGGTTATAGTTAAAATTCTTCTTATCTATCAACTTAACGTTAAAAGGTTATGTTTAACCCTAGCTGGATATTTGGACCCATATGAGTAGTTCCGGAAAGAAGCCATTTACTCTTTGTACCATAAAATCAAATGCAACTTTGAAGCCTCTGCCTGAAAGATTAAAATGAAAAACACTGGTAGGGTCTATACCTCTTAGTTGGCTTTCTTTTCTTACTTGTCTCTCTTTGCTTCATTTTCTTTATATTTCATATCAAATCCAAAGAAACAATTAACTTGGACAAGCAGCGTGGGTGATCTTCAAAAATTGGGTGCTTACTCCAAATTTAAAAGGATTTGGTGCAGTGGCTCCTTTAGGTATAAAAAGATGTCTTATGGCAATGTAGAAGCCTGGCAGTGTTCTAAAAATTCATTGTTAAATCTGCAGGAGTTATTGAAAGTTAGAGACTTTAACAATAGTTCTGTTATAATGAATTCTATATTGGGGCATCTTTGACTTGAGTCCTGTAATCTTATTAGAGTTCCTTGAGCAATAGCTATGTGTATGGATTTCTGTTAGGGAGATACTTGATAACATATTCTAAGATACAGTTTCATTTGGCATCTTTATAAAAGCCATGAAAAGCTTTCCGTAACTATGATTATAAGAAAATTATCTTGGCCTGGAACATTCTAAGAATCTAAAAAAAGTTTTTCTCCTTTATTAAGATGTTAATCCTTACCCTATTACCCTGTGGTTGTCTGAGAGAATTCACTAGTGATAAAACATTGCTAGAAGTCAAAAGTTAATAGTAAAATTAATGAAAAAAGTTATTAATATAAAGTAAAGCAGAGTGATGGGAAGAATCAAGGATTCTTCCCTATGGGATAAAATGTTTTCTTGTGGGAGGATTAACATTTTTTTAAGAAATAAAGCATCAAATGGCACTAGAAACCTTTATACTTTTACCACCCATATTGAGATAAAAATCTCTCTTTGGTCATGAGTGATCACTGCATTCTGTTTTTTTTAAAAGGTGTGAGTGATTTTTAAACAAAAATGACAATCCATTCTGTTAAGTGAAAACAACTGCTGTATCTACCACACAAACCCATAATTTGTATTATTTTCAAATACAAATAGTTCTGAAATAATCTGGGGAAAGTGATGGTCCTTTAAAGATGAAGATGGAGGGAAAAAAAAGAGGCTAAATAATTTGCAGCTCTCTTTGCTAGAAAGAGGAGCTGGAATTTTTTCTCTCTGAGATAGACTCTTAGGGATCTACCTGCTGCCAAATATGCCAGTGTCTACCCTAATCTACTTGACTTAAGCTGGCCAAATACAATGAAACAATAGATAGATAGATAGATAGATAGATAATAAGGGATTGGCTCACAAAGTGATTATGGAAGCTGAGAAGTCCCAAGATTCACAGTCTAAAGACCTGCATGAGGATAGTTGCAATCTGAGAAGCGTGAGAATCTCATGGGTGAGTTCCAGCTCTACACTGTCAGGCAGAGAGAGCAGATTCTCTCTTGCTCAGCCTTTTGATGTTTTCAGACTTTCAGTGCATTAGGTGAGGCTTAACTCCATTGGAAAGGGCAATCTGCTTTACTCAGTCTATCAATTCACATATCAGTTTCATTCAGAAATACCTTCAGAGTCATACCCAGAATAGTGTTTAGGTCTCTAGACACCCTGTGATGCAGTCAAGTTGACATGTACATTTAACCATCATAATTATGCTTTAATATTTATTTAAAACCATGTCGAAGATTTTTAACCCCCATAAGTTGCTGGAACTTTCTGTTCAAGGGGAAAAGTGAGGAGGGGTTGGGAAGGCTGAATTGATAGAAACAGCTACATTTGGGTACCGCTGCATCATGTTATCATGTGATTGCAATATGCTTGTTCTTCTGGAAGAGGTGCTTTAGAGGTGACAGAGTACCCAGGGAGGGTCATGTATGCATGTAGACAGCTACAGGCTGGCATGAATATACTAAATGATAGTAGATGAGAAAGAAGGGACACTAGAAAATGGGAAAGTGGTTAAAAAAATGACAAGGTTGGACATTGCCTACATTAAAATTTCACTCAATTTATACTGTCCTCACATAGAAGACAGAGTAGTTGTCATTTAACCCCTTCAGAAACTTGCCCTCCCCAGGCTGACGGTGAGCTGAACCAGCCATGTTGTTTCAGCGGACAAAGAAACATTCTTTCATTTATTCAGGAAATAATCTCTTGAGCACTTCCTAGGGGCCAGTATTAGTTTCAGCAGGCATGGGGCTCTAGCAGTAAATATAGCAGAGTTCCTACGTCAAGGGGTTACATTTTAGTGGAGAAGACTGCCAACTGACAGATAAAGAGAAGAATAACTACGTATATTGTAAAGAAAAGAAAGATGAATCAATAAACAGTGTGATAAGAAGATGGGGTGGGCGACATTTTTACCTAGGCCAGACAGACAAGGCATCTTTGAAACAGTGATGTTGGAGAAGGTATTGGGATGATGTAAGGGATCCATTTATGTGAAGGTATTAGGGAAGAGAATTCCAGGGAATAGCATGTGTAAGTGACCTGAGAGAAATGGAAATTCTGTGTGTTTATGGAGGCAAGAAGGTGGATATGGCTGGAATGGAGTGAGCAGGAGATGAAGTCAAAGTCGTAGGCAAGGGCCAGATCATGTGGAACCTATGGGCCATGTAAGCAGTTAAAATCTTTTATGAATCAATGGATTCCTATTATAGTTTTCAGCAGAGGAATGATATAATCTAATCTACATTTTTGAGAGTTCAATTTGATTCTTTAATGGAGAATAGATTACAGGGAACAAGAATGGAAGCAGGGAGTCTAATTATTAGGCCATTGTGGTTGTCTGGGTGAGAGATGATGTAGTTTGGACTAAGGTGATTGCATTGGAAGTGATGATAAATGTTGAATTTGCAATATTTTGAAGGTAAAACCCACAGGATTTGCTAATAATTTGGATCAGGGTTGAAGAGAAGGGTAATTAAAACTATTTGATAATCAAAATGATGAATAATCAAACATTACACTTATATTTTTGCCTTGAAAACCAGTAAATGGTTATATTGGTAACTGAGATGAGGGTGATTGGGAGAGGTTCAAATTCACTAAAGATAGAAATAAAGACTTGTTCTTTGGCCATTAGTTTAAGAGGTCTATTAGACAAACTACTGGAAATGTTAAATAGGATATCAGTAGTTGTAGCTTAGGGCACAGGTGAGAGCCTGGAAATGGAATACAAAGACTAGAATATTGACATAAAGATTATATAGTATATATATGGTTTGGGAATAATCAGCATACTGGTAATTACATAATACCATGGAAGTAGATAAGGTTATCTAGGAAGAAATAGGTATAAAGAAGAGATGGCAGCCAAGGACTGAACTCTAGGGAGGGCTAACACCGAGAGCAGGAGGAGTCAGCAACGGAAACAGAAAAAATGCCAAAGAATTAAGAGGAAAACCAGGAAAGTGCTCTTCAGTCTGAAGTGAAGTAAAGTGAATACTTAAAAGTGAAGTATTTCAAGAACAAGGCTATTACCCACTAGGCTAACACTTTTGAGAAGTTGAGTTAATTTGGAGACAGATGGGGCAACACAGAGGTTGTTGATGACCTTGACTTGAGCAGTTCCACGGGATTGGTGGACACAGAGGCTGATTGGAGTTAATGAACAGGAATGAATAGAGACAGTTTTTATCCCAAATGAGAAGCAGAGAAGTGAGCAGAAGCTGGAGGGGCAAATAGGATCAAGGAAGTTTGTTTTATTTGTTTGTTTTTTCAAATTGAGAGACTTTTTTTTTTTTAATAGCGTGTTTCCATGCTAATGGAAACGATACATTTGAGAAGGTAAAACTGAGGAGGGTATGGAAAAGGAGGGGAAGAATACCAGTAGCAAAATGCTGAGAAGGTTAAGAAGGGATGGAATCTGGAACACTGTGGAGGGTGGGTTAAAATGGACCAAGGAGAGTCAGCTATGGTATCTGGGGTAAAGACAGAATGGATGGGTCAGATGCAAGTAGGTTAGAAGATTCAGTGATGGGAAAATGAGGACTTTTTTCAGATTGCTTTGACTTTTTAGTGAAACAGAAGTCAAGGTCATTAGTCAAGAATGAGAAGGAGAGGAAGAAGGCAGTTTTGAAGGTTTGAGGTGAGATGAAAATATGTAAAGCAAATTTTTGGCAGAATGGGAAAAATAATTTACTGTGGAAACACAGAAGAATGCTGGGTGATAATGAGGTCTTTCTTGAGATTTGTGGTCATAAATATATTTTAAGAAAATGAAGAATTTTCTTAAAATTCTTTCTTAAGAAGTTTATATGAGATTAAGTAGCTCAAGTTAATGTTCTTTTCCCACCATTTTCAGCTGTCAGGGTCAAGTGTGAAGTAGATAGAAAGTTGGGTTTTAAACAGATTTTGGGTTGTGCTAGGTGAACACAGTGGAGAAAAAGAGAATGATGAATATTTGAGTTAACTAAAAATAGTGTCAAGAATAGTGGTTGAGGGCTTTAGAGTGAGTCAGTTGTTAAAACCCTAAATGAAATAAATGCAAGGGAGTGATTGAGAAGAGAATAGATAATTTTAAGAGACTCATTGCAAATACAGTTGTACTTGGCAAAGTCACTTAGATCTGCAAATTAGTGGAAATTATGTCTGGTGAAGAGAGTTCATAGCCTGACCTTAGGGTGTTTAAAACAATATCATTATAACCATAAATGAGCTGATAATTTTATTTTTTATTTTTAGTACTTCCACAGTGCAAAGCCACATATTATCTGGAACAAAGAGAAAGCACAGCCTATGTCTTTGGGGAATTGACATTCTGCTAACAGTGATCTGGCAGAAGAGATAATTATATGTAGAAAATGATTCACAATTGTTCTGTTAAGTAGATATGTTTGAGTGGGAAAGCCACAGGCACTCTAAGTTGTTTCCTTGCTCTTGTGGAGCAGGATGTAAATATTTATGGAATACAGGCCTCTTTTAATCAGTAGCACAGTTGGGCCTCTGTAAATATGGAGTTCTCTTTCAAATACTTCAAATTGGAGACAAATATCAGGCAAAATCACTGACAGTAAAATTCTCATATATCAGGTATAAGCAGATATTCTCAAGAATTCATGTATCTGATTTGTGATCAGTGCAAATGAATGATGATTTTTCTCTCTCCTCCTCTTCTTTCTTCTTTTGTAATGATTAAGTAACTTAGCAAATCCATGGTCCCTTCCTCCCTCCCTTTCTTTTTTTCTTTATATTAATGATGATGGTATTGCTTTTTTAAAAGTAAAATGTGATAAAATGTGTTTATCTTTTTTTTTATTTCATGTACCCTTTCAATCTACAGGTTTATTATTTTCTTAATATAAGAGAAGTTTGTGCTATATCTGTAAATACTGTTCTGTTGTATTTGCTGTGTTCTCTACCTTTTCTGCCTCCTATACATATTACTTTTCTTATCATTTGTTTAGTGTCTGTATTTTTTCTCTGCATTCACTGTGATTTTCTCAAATGTTTCCTCTAGTGAATAATTCAGTTTTCAACTTTGTTTATTCAGCTCTTTGATTTTAATAATTTGTTCTTTTATTAAGTGTTTTTTTGACCCTCACTTTGTTTCCTTACCTCTGCAATCTTTCTTTTTGTTTCATTTTGTTGTTTCATCATATGGTCCTTGAGCTTGTTTAATTGAATTCATATCAAAATAACTTATAGTATACTTAGTGAATTTTCTTAAAACTCTTAAAAATTAAGAACAACTAATAAAGAGAGGTGCTCTTATTGTTATTGTAAATGTTGATTGGACTCACCTAGTTTGAGTACTTTTTATTCCTTAAGAGGATTATTTACTGAGAATGGGGGGGCCACTATCTTCAAAACAAATTGTTTAAAATGAACTAAAGTTTTAATTAACTTAGGCTTATATAGAGAAAAATCTATAAATAAATGTCATACAGATATAACTACATGGTGTTTTGGGATTAACTGTCAGTTTCACTTATTAAAGCATTGGTGGAATGCTTAACCAAGGGAGGTAAAGAGGTTATTTTTGGCTGGTTGTAGTCGATCCTCTTCTGTTATCCTCCCAGTTCCCTTGCATTGACTGATCCTCTCCATGTCCCATGCTAATCTATACAAGCTTATGTTAGCTTAAGCTAACATATAAGCTTATGTTAGCTTATTGGTTACTTTCAAGACCAAAACCAGATACAATTTTGAAAAAATGTCTGTCCGTCTACCAGTGTTTAAAGTTCAGACTTTGATATATTACTTCTCCATCAACTCAGTTTCTATAGTTCAGTTATCCATTCTATTTGACACGTTACAGTTCCACATAATAGGGATTGCTCCCAAGAGTTGCAGTACTCTTCCAGTGTACAGGTTGCAAGATTTCTTGTCACAAAATGTCTTTCTTTACTGTTGTGGAAGAGGTTTAAAAACTTTCTTTGTGTGGGTGGGAAGGGACTAATTTTCCATCTGGGTGCCACCTGTAAGAGCTCACACCTTTTCTCAGAAGAAATTTAATCTATAACAGCAAGCTATTTCTTGTCATTTTTTAAAAAGATTTTATTTATTTATTTAACACAGAGAGAGTGAGAGAGAGATCACAAGTAGGCAGAGAGGCAGGCAGGGAGATAGGGGGAAGCAGGCTCCCTGCTGAGCAGAGAGCCTGTTGCGGGGCTTGATCCCAAGACCATGACCTGAGCCAAAGACAGACGCTTAACCCACTGAACCACCCAGGCCCCCCTATTTCATGTTCTTTTAAGCAATCTAAATCTCCCTTCTCTGGGAGTTAAGTGTAAAGATTCTATAATGGGTTCTTTTCCTAGGATGTTACTGTTTATAGAATCTATGCCACTTGGATTTAAAATTTGTTTAACAGAAGCAAGGTCAACAACAGTCAGTTATAAATTGCCCCATACTCATGAGGGACAGTTTGAAGAAAGTATATAGTGAGTAAATTGAATTTGATTATGTATTTGATTATTACCTAGCCTATCAACTCACTCCAAGCAACTAGAGGACTAAAAAGTTAAGTGTCTCTGGCAGAGCAATGACACAGTGAATCCATTAGAATAGTATTTCTCAAACCATGTTTGAAGATTATCTGTGTTAGAATCACCAGGGAGGTGTTAAAAGGTCTATCCTTGGACCCTAATTCCATACTCATCATAGACCTCTGAGGATTTGGGTTAAGATCATGAAGTGTTTGAGAGCCATAGTATGAGTATTAAAAGCATTAGAAATTATATATGAAATCATCAGAGAAAATGGACTTTATTAAGAAATTTAGAAAAACTTCCAGATGAATTTTTATATGCAGGAAGAACAATGCATGAAACCACCACTTTAGTTATGCTTTCAATATTTTAAAATCACTTTTGGTTAAAACTCAAGGTTTTTCGTTTTTGTTTCTGTTTTGTTTTTTTTTTTTTAAGATTTTATTTATTTGACAGAGAGTTAGAGAGCACAAGTAGGCAGAATAGCAGACAGTGGGAGAGGGAGAAGTAGACTCCCTGACAAGCAGAGAGCCTGATGTTGGACTCAATCCCAGGACTCTGGAATCATGACCTGAGCCAAAGGCAGATGCTTAACCGACTGAGCTACCCAGGGACCTGAAACCCAAGGTTTTTGAACAAATTCCTAAGGGACTATCTTGGAGTGGGAATTGAGAATTTTTTTAGTGGGCTGTCCAGTATAGGGAAACAATGGAAGTGACAAAACACACAAACATCTTAATATCACCTACAGATCAAATAGTTCACTAAAGCATATGGCTTCTGGAGAGCTGTCCATGGTAGAGGTTTCCTGAGCCCTGTCTCAAGTATCCACTGGCAAGAATAGCTATCTTCTTTAAGGAAGAAGATAACTACATAGACATTCTCCTGGCTCTTGAGTTGTTTACCTGGGTTAAGTAGACTGATGGTGGAAAACAAAATGTGGACATTTCTCAGCTGGGCATGAGGGAGAGATTGCCAGTGACTCAGAGCTCTGTTTATCCTCAAGCTGAATTTACACCCACACTTCAGCTTACTTGTGGGTGTACTTGGCTATGTTGCTTTGACAATCCATTTTGTCACAGCCTTGGCAAGTACATGATATGGATTTAGTAATGGTTGTAGGTATTTATTTCTACGTTTCAGACTTTTATTAAGGTGTGATTTACAATTGATAAAATGCACCCATTCTAAGTATAGAACTGGATGAGTTTTGACAAATGAATACATTTGTGTAACTGCCACTACAATCAAGACAGAGTATTTCTGTCACCCAAAAAAGGTCCCTCATGCCACTTTGCAGTCAGCTCTCTCTCCTACCAGCCACAGCCCTGGGCAACCACTGATCAGTTTTCTGTCATTATAGATTTGTTTTGCTTGTTTTAGAATTCCATATAAATGGAATGATACAATATGCATATCTTCTTTTTCTCAGTAAAATGTTTTTGAAATTTATCCATGTCATTGCATGTATCAATAATAAAATAGTCTCTATCTATCTTTCTTTCTTTCTTGCTTTTTTTTTTTTTGGCCTATTTCTTTTTATTGATAAGTAGTAGTCCATTGAATGGATATATCACAATTTGGTTATCTGTTCCTTTATTAAGGGGTAGTTAGGTTGTTTTCCAGGGTTTTGGCTATTATGACTAAATTGGCTGTAGGTATTTTTGTAGGGTAGGATTTAATCTTTCTTGGGATTGTCGGGTCATATGACAGATGTACATTTAACTTATAAGATTCTGCCAAACTGCTTTACAAAGTCATTGCACCATTTTGCTTTGACACCAGTATGGTGTGAGATTTCCATTTGCTCTAGTATTTTTGTTTTTAGTCATTCTAGTGGGTTTGTAATGCTATCTTACTGTAGTTTAAATTTGCATTTTCCTCTTGACTAGTATAGTTGTACATTCTTCGGTGGCCATTTGTGCATCTTATTTTACAAAATATGTTCAAATCACTTGAGAGTTTTTAAAATGAGTTTTTGTCTTCTTGTTAAGTTATAGGTTATTAAATATTGGATACAGTTTCCACTCCCACTATATATGTGTGCAAATGCATATTTATATATAAATGATATAATAAAATAAAAATAAAAATTTAAATATAAATAAATATAGAAATATAAATAAATTATAGATATATATAATGTTTCATCCCAGTTCTTCCTGGTTTGTGGCTTATTTTTTCATTTTCTTGAGGGATTGTGAAGATCAGATTTAATTTTAGTGTAGTTCAACTAATCAATTTTGGAGTTTTCAAATTGTTCTGTTTAGGAGACTTATAGTTTTAACTTTTACATTTAGGTCTATGATCCATTTTGAGTTAATTTTGTGTGTGATATGAAGAGAGATCAAAGTTCATTTATTCAAGTACATATCTAGATGTTCTACACCATTCACTGAAAACATTTCTCTCCTTGTTGAATTACCTTGACACTTTGTTGAAAATTAATGGATCAAATATGACTCTATTTCTGGACATTTTGTTCTCTTTCAGTGCTCCTATATCCACCCTTATAGTAATACTACACGTAATTGTTAATTATTGGAGCATTATAGTGAGTCTTCAGGTCAGGTCATGTAAGTTCTCCAACTTAGTTCTTCTTTTCAAAATAGTTCTAGTTATTTTAGGTTTTTTACATTTTTATGTATATTTTACAATCAACTTATAGATTTTTATGGAAAAGCTTCCTGTTTTTTTTTTTTGTTTTGTTTTGTTTTGTTTTTGGAAGTAGTTTTCTTTATTGTAGTAAAATACATATAACAAATTTTGCCATTTTTCCATTTTTAAGTATACAGTTCAGTGGCATTAATTACATTTACACTGTTGTGCAGCCATCACCAATATTTCCAAAGATTTTCATCACCCCAAACAAAAACCCTGTACCCATTAAGCAGTAATACCCAATACTCCCCAGCCCCTGGTTATCTCTTCCCTACTTTCTATCTCTATGAATTTGCCTAGTCTAAATATTTCATATAAATGTAATCATACCATATTTGTCCTGTGTCTGGCTTATTTCTTGTAGAAATAACGTTTTCAAGATTCATTCATATTGTAGCATGTTTCAGAATGTCATTCCTTTTTATGGCTGCATAATATTCCATTGTATGTATACAGCATATTTTGTTGATCCATTCATCTGTTGAGGGACACTTGAGTTGCTCCTACCTTTTGGCTATTGTTAATAATGCTACAGTAAACATTGGTATACATGTATCTGTCTGAGTCTCTGTTTTCAATTATTTTAAGTATATATCTAGGACTGGAATTTCTGGGCCATATGGGCCTGCTGGGATTTTAATAGAGATTATGCTAAATTTGTAGAATAATTTGGAGTGCATTGATGTCTTAATCTTAACAACATTAAGTCTTCTGATCCAGGAACATGGTATATCTCTGTCTTAGCTTGCACTGTCATTACAAAATATCTTAGACTACATGTCTTTGAAAAAGAATTTAATTTTCTTACAATTCTGGAGACTGGGAAGTTCAAGGTCAAGGTGCAAGCAGAGAGATTTCATGGTGAGGCTGCTTCTGTCTTGATGGAGTCAGCTATTATCTTGCTGTGTGCTCACATGACCTCTTCTTTGTGTATGGAGAGAGAGAAATGAGTTCTCTTATGTCCCCTCTTTTAGGGCACTAATTTCATCATGA
Organism: Lontra canadensis; assembly: GCF_010015895.1. Lineage (NCBI taxonomy): Eukaryota > Metazoa > Chordata > Mammalia > Carnivora > Mustelidae > Lontra > Lontra canadensis. Next base: position 17,576,597 of record NW_022630996.1, read on the forward strand.
GGGTCCCACACTCATGATTTTATCTAACCTAATTGCCTTCCTAAGGTCCTATCTTCAAATACTATCACACTCGGAATTAGGGCATCAGCATATGAATTTTACTGGGATACAGTTCTGTGCTTAGCAATCTCCACATCTAAATCTTGTTTAATTTTTCTCAGCAATATTTTGTAGTTTTAAGTGTACGACCTATGCACACATTTAAAATTTATTCCTTAGTATGTCATGGATTTTGGTGTTATTATAAATGTATTTTTTGTTTCATTTTCAATTGTTTGTTTCTTGTATATAAAAATACAAATGATTTTTTGTCTATTGATCTTGTATCCTATAACCATACTCAATTAACTTATTTGTTCTAGTGGATTTTTTTTAAGATTCTTAAGATATTCTGTATACCAAATGAGGTTGTTTGTGAATAAGGATAGCTTTGCTTCCACCTTTCTTATTTTTCTTATTTTCCTTTTCCCCCTGTGCTCTTTTGCACTGGCCAAGACCTCTTTGTATGATGTTCAGTGGAACCGATGTGAGTAGATATCCTTGCCTTGGCTCCAGTCTTATGGAAAAAGCATGCAATCTTATACTCTTAAGTGCGATATTAGCTGTAGGACATTTGATTTGCATTTTTATATTTGTAGCTAATATGATCAGCTTATTGGCTCATAAGCCTTTTCCTTACCCGGATTCTGTAATCGGTGATTATGGTAGCTTCAGGCCCCTTAACTCTGTTTCAATTAGAGAAGTTCTTATTTATGTATTTTATATATTGAGCTGCTGTATAATATTTTATTTCCTAGGTTCCATGGCTAAAAATAATTTTAAAATTACTGGCATAATGTCATGCTATTGACTTTTATTGAAGTTCAAAGCAGCCACTGAACCTCACTGATGAAAATACCTTGTATTATGAAACTCAATTTTCCTTGAATACAGTCCCAAAAGATAAATTCCTGCTGGAATTTAGTACCAAGACCACACTTAGAATTAGTATATAAATGTATTATAGATCTGCTTTATAAAGTAATGAGAATTGCTTAATCAATTGTATTTTCATTTTTGCCTTAGTCTCATGGAAGCTCAGAGCTAAATTTTGTGTATAATCAAATGATTTTTATATTTGCATAATCTTTTCCAGTGCTTTGATAATGTTTTGATTTATTTTAACAATCTTGATCTATTTATATCTTTTGTTGTAGGTCAACTCAAGTCCTATTAGAAAGGATTTCAAAGTATAAATAATTACCCCTTTTTGAATTAACAAAAAACCATTTCATAAAGGGACCTACCTTTTAAATATTTAATTGGAATAAATACCTACCTGTAAGAGGCTTAATGGAAAGCTATAAATGGAAAGTCTCCAGGCTTGGGAACACAGTCTTTTATTGGCTTTGTAACATAAGCTCCCAAAGAAACAGTTGGAATGATGATCATGTTGAAGTGAAGCTAAAATGGTTATGACTAAAACAAAACAAAGCAAAAACCAGAGACCTGCTGTTTTCTTCAGTGATTCAAGAGGCATGGTTCAATGTCCTGAAAATAACCAAATAATGAAACACTAAATATTCACAATGTCTCAGGTTTCTGGGTGATGTGATGAGAGAGAGTTGTGGGGGATCTGCAGTCTATCTTTGTGCTGAAGAAAATACTTTACTTTTCTGTGACAATAATTAGAATAATATAAAAATTTAAATTATAGCAATTATTGATATTTGTACCACCTACTTTAATCATACATGAGTATATTTGTGCATTTTAATCTAATTGTAGATGTCTTGACCTAATAGATATATAGAGTGGGAATTATTTTATGAAAAATTGAACTCTCTGCTATCCCTAAATGCTTAATTTTTAATATGTAATTATTTGGGAGAAAAGAAGCAGCTTTCACATTAAAAACATTCCTAAGTGTGTATATTTTAGTATTAAAGTATGCCTTTAATGTTTGAGAGAAATGAAATGTGCCAGGGTCAATCCATTTACTTTACATACATTGTTTCATATTTCTTACCATAATTCATAACAATTCTGTGGGAGCAATTGCACTTATGCCCATTTTATAGATGAGAAACAGCTTAGAGATGTTTAGTAAATTACCAAAGGTAATGGTCATGAGATAGATGTGATATATATCTTTGTCCATTTATCAGTGAGTGGACACTTGGGCGGCTTCCATACCTTGGCTATTGTAAATAATGCTGCTATAAACATAGGGGTATGCATCCCTTTGAATTAGTGTTTTTGTATTCTTTGAGTAAATCCCCACTAGTGTGATTGATAGATCCTGTTTAGTTTTTTGAGGCTCGGTGGCTGCAACAGTTTGCATTCCCACCAATAGTGCAAGGGGGTTCCTTTCTTTCCACATCCTTGCCAACACCTTTTGTTTCTTGTGTTTTTGTTTAGCAGTTCTGATGTGTGTGAGGTGATACTGCATTGTAATTTTGATTTGTGTCTTCCTGATGATAAGAGATGATGAGCATCTTTTCATGTGTTTGTTGAACATCTGTATGTCCTCTTTGGAGAAATGTCTGTTCATGTCTTCTGCCCATTTTTAAATTGAATTATTTGCTTTTTGGATATTGAGTTGTATCAGTTCTTTATATATTTTGGATACTGACTCCTTATCAGATATGTTATTTGTAAATATTTTCTCCCATTCTGTAGCTTGCCTTTTTATTTTGTTGCTTGTTTCCTTTGCTGTGCAGAAACTTTTTATTTTGATGTAGTCCCAATACTTTATTTTTGCTTTTGTTTCCCTTGCCTCAGGAGACATCTCTAGAAAAAAGTTGCTATAGCTGATGTCAGGAAATTACTGCCTGTGCTGTCTTCTGGGATTTTTATGGTTTCAGGTCTCACATTTAGGTCTGTAATACTGGTTTACAATTTAGTGGGGAGGTAAGGCAAACTTGTATTGTAGTACAAAGTGTACTGTACAGCATGATTGGAGGTGCTGGTTTTATATTATATAATCAAAGGCATTAAAGGGGGGTAAGCTTGGAAAGGCATGCATTGTTAATAGAATTTAAGACGGTAACAAAGAAGCAGAGTTATAATTTATCATTTTGTTAATCTCTATCTTAATAATCAGAAGAGCCTAAAAGAGAACAAAAAAGTAAATACCAAAACAAAACAGAACCAGGGAAGACAAATACCATATGATTTCATTCAGATGTGGAATTTTAAGAAACAGAACCAATGAGCAAAGGAAGAGAGAGAGAGACCAAGTAACAAACTCTTAACTATAGAGAACAAATTAATGGTTACCAGAGGGGAGGTGGGCAGGCAGGGATGGGTGAAACAGGTGATGGGGATTAGGGAGTGTACTTGTTATGATGAGCACTGACTGATGTATGAAATTGTTGAATCACTATCTTGTGCACCTGAAACTAATATAACACTGTATGTTAACTATACTGGGATTAAAATAAAAAATTTTAATAAATAAAAAAATTGTAAAAAAAATCAGTGAGGAAAGATTAAGACAGTTAAGGAAATCTCACTGCAATTAGTAGCTGTTAGTAAAGTTATAGTCTGTCTTGGTTAATTAATCTAGTTAGCTTCAAATTATTTTGCCTTAAGAGCCTTAATATGATCTCTTCATTTAGGAAAGGTTAATATTATTAGGGTAGTGGCCAAATGCCCATCTTCATATCTAGTACCTCTGGAAATTTTTATAAATGGGATATAGTTTTGTATGTTACAGAGAGGTTACATGGGATCATTCATTCATTCTAACAATCATATACTGATGCATAGTTAGTGCTAGGAAAGATTTCCAGCCCCAGAGCTACAGAACTCATTCTTTTCTTCAGGACCTTGTGATTTAGGAGGAAGTTGGTCTTCCAATGCCCATTTCAGCTCCCTCATTTTATCAACCTATGGCCAGCCCTATGCCAAACTCAATTTGGCCATTTCAATGAATAGACTTCTCAAATTAGGCAAAAAATGCAAAATGAGCAGTTAATCAGAACACTCATACTGCATGTTTAAACTGACATATGACTATATGTTCCTGCCATCCAAGATAAAATATAGAATTATTTATGTCAACTGTGATTCTGTTCTTCCCATGTATACTAAGAACTAGCTGCCTAATGCTATTAAACTGGACCAAAAAATCTGGATATTACTAACTCAATTAAAAAATAGTCTTATTGTCAGAAGAAGGGCTCCTCTAAGTATACCCAATAGATTACCTAGCATATAATTGGTACATAATTAACAATTCATTGAGTGAATATTGCTGAATGAAAGCAAATGTATCATCGTTTTTCTACAGAACTGTATTTTCCAAGAATTAATAGGACTTTGCTTACAAATTCATCCACTTAAAGCCATTTTAGAAAAGTTACAGTTTGTGTTGGTTAATAAATCTAGTTAGGTTCAAATTATTGTGCCTTAAGAGCTTCTGTAGCAGTTTTCCTGGAAACGCTTAAAGTGGTACTTGAAAGGCTTCTTGTGGTTTATCGAAATCCTCTGTTAAACTGACAAGTTGTTTTGATATCCTTTGCACAAAATGACAACGTCATTTCTTGTGGAGAGCAATGTGCTAGTTGGCAATTGTTTCCTTGCTGCAAGGTTTTGATGGAAATGTTTTGTTGTAGTAGCTTGGTATATATTCTTTGACTTTTAGCTGAAAAGGCTCAGTTCTTCAAATGAGGGACTTTAGTGTCTATAAGTTTGAAACACCCCAAATTTTGAAACCTCTGTGACAAGACAGGTGTGAACCATCGATTAACTTATTTTTCTACAGTATCATTTCCTTTAAATCACAAGCCTATTTCCACACACTTGGTAATTTTAAAATTGGAATGTGTGTCTACTCCCATGGGTAAAGAGAAGAAATTTATTTATTATAGGTGTCATAACTTGATAAGAAATCAATTTAACTCTTTGGCTGCTGGATGATTTATAACAATGCTTTCTCAGCTCAAAGTACACATTGGAGCTGCAACTGTGAACAAGACTTACCCTTTAGCCCTTAAAGAACTTAATATTTAATATGCAGAAATCATGGTAGGTGCTGCCATAGGACAAGGCACAGAGCTGGGTGGGTACATAGCAGGAAAACACCCAAGTCAGGGGGTGGGGGATCAAGGAGACCTTTAGTGTCTGCTTGGAAGCAGCTACCAAATGATTTCATATATCAAAGGGAAAGCTTCTTCCCCCACATAATTAAAAGCTATAACACCCTTCTACTGAAACTAGATTTCAAATGTAGAAATAATTTGGAATACTGAAGGGCAGAGCCCTTCAGATCTCAGACTCTGGAGCCTAATTTCTAGGCTTAAATTCTTACTTTGCCATTTACTAGCTCTAGGGACTTGAGCAAGACACTTTTCTTATCTGCAGTTTCCCCATTTGTAAAATGGGTATAAAGCTACTAACTAACTTACCATGTTAAATTGTTATTTAGCATTTATAAAGGGCTTAGAAGAGTGTCTGGCATAGCAAGTGTTGTATGTGTTTGTTAAATAAATACTGTCATAGAGATACGGAAGCATTTAAGCACAATTAAGGATTTGCCTGTGACCAGTGATATAACATATCTTCTGTGTTCTTCCAAGTCAGCGCAATTAACTCTAGTGACCTGTAGCTCCTGTAAAATGGTATTGGGAAATGGGTTAAATATTTGCTATGATCTAGTCTTGTTCAGGGAAATTGTTTATGTATAATAATTTATATTATATTGTGTATACATGTATGTATATTAATAATTTTAACATTTTTCAAGGGATCTGATTAATACATATAAAAGTCTACATAGCTTCTCAGAGTCTAGTCCATTTATGACAGCAGAAACAGTAATTATTATACAGAAAAAAGTAAAAAATGGGTTTTAGTAACTTTAAATATCAGTTAACTTGTGCAATTGTTTTAAGGACATACTATAACTACAAGAATTAATTCAACTGCAATAATATATGACAGAAAGATAAGAAAAACTTCTTTTTCTTTGATTGCTAGAGCAGGTGATGATAATAATAGGTGAGATTTGACTTTTGTACATTTAATCCTCACAAAAAGGAAATAGATATTTTTAGAAGGTAACTAGAACATTCTAAGAAAGAGTCTTTCAGTACTTTTAATTACTAATAAACTCAAATCACAGTTTTGCTCTTTAGACATGTAAAATATGTAGGATATAAATATTTAGTTTGAGAACACAATAAAGTAGTGAATTAAAGTCTTGAATGTAAAATCTGAAATCATAAAACTCTTGGAAGGAAACATAGGTGATAAACTCCTTGATATTGGTCTTGGCAGTGATTTTTTTGGATCTAACTCCAAAAGCAAAAGGAGCAATAAACAAATGGGACTACATGAAACTAAGAAACCTCTGCACAGCAAAGAGAATCATCAACAAAATGAAAAGTTAACCTATTGAACTGGAGAAAATATTTGCAAATCAAATATCTGATAAGGGGTTAACATTCCAAGATATATAAAGAACTATTACAACTCTATAACAAAAAAGCAAACAATCCAATTAAAAAATGGCAAAGGACCTGAAGAGACCTTTTTCCAAAGTAGACATACAGATGTCTAACAGGCACATGAAAAGATGTACAAAATCACAATCATCAGGGAAATATAAATCAAAATTACAATGAGATACCACCTCATGCTTGTCTATTACCAAAAAGACAAGATATAACAGGTGTTGGCAAGGATGTGACGACAGGGTGATTTTCTTGCACTACAGGTAGAAATGTAAATTGGGGCAACTACCAAGGAAAACAGTATGGAAGTTTCTTTAAAAAAAAAAGGAGCTACCATATGATCCCGTAATTCTACTACTAGGTACTTACCTGAAGAAGATGAAAACACTAATTTGAAAAGATATATGAACCCCTATGTTCATTGTAGCCTTATTTGCAATAGTCAAGATATGGAAATAACCTGTGTCCATTGATAGATGAATAGATAAAGAAGATGTCATACTTTTATACTGTGGAATACTACTCAGCCATAAAAAGAAGGAAATCTTGCTGGCTGCAACAACATGGATGGACCTTGTGGGAATTATGCTAAGTGAAATAAATCAGCAAGACAAATACTATATGATTTCACTTACATGTGGAATCTAAAAAAGAACACAAGTGGACAAACAAAACAGAACTAAACTCACAGATAGAACAGCGGTTGCTAGAGAGAAATGAGGTTGCAGAATGGTCAAAATGGGTGAAGGCAGACTGTCGGTACAAACTTCAAATTATAAAATAAGCAAGTTGTGGGAGTATAATATTCAACTAGTGACTATAGTCAATAATATTGTAATGCATATTTGAAAGTTGCCAAAAGAATAAACCCTGGGGCCGCCTGAGTGGCTCAGTGGGTTAAAGCCTCTGCCTTCGGCTTGGGTCATGATCCTAGGGTCCTGGGATCGAGCCCCTCATCAGGCTCTCTGCTCCGCAGGGAGCTTGCTTCCTCCTCTCTCTCTGTGCCTGCCTCTCTGCCTACTTGTGATCTCTGTCTGTCAAATAAATAAATAAAATCTTTAAAAATAAAGAATAAATCCTGAAAGTTCTTATGCCAAGAAAAAATTTTTTGTAACTCTGTGTGGTGATAGATGGTAACTAGACTTATTGTGGTAATCATTTCCCAGTGTACACAAATATCAAATCATTATTTTGTATACCTAAAACTAATACAATGCTGAATGTCAATTTTATCTCTGTTTTTTTAAAGAGTTTGATTTTTTTATTTTTTATCATCCTGGTCAGTGGTAAAATTATTAATCACCAGTAGGTCCTTAGGTTAAAGGCTGAGATGATTTTATTTTGTGGATATTGATCTAAAATTTGCCTGCAGGAAAACATGTAGTGACTTGCTCAATCTATTGAGCTTGGGACCCTGTGGCAAAAGACAGTATAGACTGCATGTCGGTAGCAAGAAAATGGGAAAGGTATATAAAGTTGTTTAAATAGTTTAAATTTTGTTTAATAATTTAATTAAATTAATTTAATAATTTAATTTAATAATTAATTTAATAATTTTAATAATGTTTAAATAGTTTGCTTGTGCTTCTTAAAACTTCCATTTATATCAGTAAACTCAGTAAATTATCTTTAAAAGCTTTCTTCCCTTCGTGTGTGTGTGTGTGTGTGTGTGTGTGTTTATGTTGCAGAAGAGTTTGTGGAACCTGTGGGAGGAAGATGATTAGGAAAGTTTTAACTAGATAAAAGGAGGACACATAGGCAGGGAAATAATATGTCATGGGAGCTGAGTGGTATACCAGCCTGAAAAATCTAAAATTATTTCTAGAGATTAAACAGGTTATAATTCCTACTCCTAAATAAAATGTTCATTTTAATAACAGAATTGTTCAGTTTTAGCCTTATCTTTTCAAAGCAGTAAGTTCATTACAAAGAAACTCGATTCTATAGTTAATAGGGAGCCAGGGTAGATTTTTGGCTAGGGTAATAATAGGTCATTTGTTTTGTTATTCATACAGTATTTATTTACCTTTCTTCTATTGAATCCTGAACCAACCACTTTTCCCAGGCTTCCTGGGGAGGTATAGCAAAAGGAATGTACATGGCATGAGAGATGTGGAAGAAAGAAATATGGGAGGTGTCAAAGAGCATGAGAAAGACCGCCATCAGACAAAAGACTCCCATGGCCTCCAAAATGTCATAGGAGATAAACTGTTGCTTCAGAGAAGGGTTCTGGGTGTAACCAATGATGAAGTTCTCAAACTTAATTCCAATCCCAACCCCAGAGCCAGCCACTCTGACCATGACAGCCCCAACCCCAATGAACCTGGCTGCTGGGTTAGTGTCCCAGGAAATGGTGCCATTTTGGAAGCTGCTACTGTCAATAAATGAGGTTGGGCTGCCAGGCTACTGAGGCACTCATCTGTCAGTGTTGGTCTTCTCAGCACCACTGCTGAGAGGGGTAGTCTCACAGCTGCTGGCAGGTGATCCTAACCAGGGAGGGGATGGAGACAAATGTAGTGTGGGCATACATTTTAGTAATTCAGGTGTTGAGTAATGACAGTTTAGATTGTATGGCCCACTGTGAATAGAAGAGAGGTATGAGTTCAAGAGGCATTCTGAAGATCTATGATAAAGTTTAAGAGACTGGGGTGGCGCCTTCCAAGAGGGGATGTCTAGTAGTTTGTTGTACTATTTGGGAATGTAAGTAATTAAGAGTAGTCACACCTAAAAATGTGATAATTAAAACTATAAAGCCTGGAGAACGCTTTGTGAGGGAATCAAGAACGCAGGCAAGAATTAAGCTGTGGGCAGAAATTCCAAAGAAAAAAAAGACTGAAAAACACACTAGACTCAAGTAAATCCTAAAACCATCAGTATTTGCCATCTGAAGAAAGTCAAGAGAAAGGCTGACCACTGTAGGGATGGGCTCACTTGAATGAAACAAAAACACCTTGTTACTTTGAGGTTAAAAGGGAGATATACTAGCATTGAAATTCATAATAAATAATTTTTTCTATTAGCTTGTTTATTGTTAGTCTTCCACTAGAACATAAGCTCCGTGAAAGCAGATACCATGTCAGTTTTTTCATGGTTATATATCCAGCGGCTAGGAAAAGAACTGATAAATATTTGTTGAATGAACAAATGAGTAAACAGTTGCACACTCAGATCTTTAGTGGAAGATAAGGTCTGCCTAACTCCAAAACCATGGTTTTCCCAAGCCAAGAACAAAATGGGATCCTAGAGCAGCACTGTCCAATAGAGTGTGATAAAATGCTCCATAGACTAGCCACTGGTCCCATGTGGCTGTTTAGTACTTGAAACTTAACTAGTACAGCTAAGGAACTGAATTTTAAACTTCATTTAATTTTAATTAATTTAATGTGTTAAGTGAACAGTGGCTATTGTTTTGGACAGCACAGGTATATAGAAAGACTTTACCAGTTAGGAAAACCTGCCTCCTCTGGGTAGCTGTAATCTGTGTCAGAACAGAGGCTTTGTCAGGGGCTAGAATCAGACTGAGACTTGGGAAGGGGATCAAGGATTAGCTGTTGGGGCTGTTTTTATTAATCTTTAGCCCAAGGGACAAGAGGAGTCTGCCAAGCTCATATGAGATCCAGGCCAGTTCACCAGGGAAGGAGACCAGAGGGTATTTGAGGCCAAAGCCCTACCTAGTTAATAATAAGATTTTGTTTACTCTGAAAGTCTTCATGAGCATATCTGTTAGGGAACTTACTGTGCATGGGAGAGGCCTCTGCAGATGACTAGAAAGAACTTAGGATTTAGGGATTTAGGTTACATTTCTTTGTGCCATGATAAACATTGATTGCATTCGATTATTAGAAGATGGGGTAGGTGTATATAATAGACTCAAACACTCAGGCACCCAAAAACTTACAGGGTGGAAAAGCAACATTTTTGAATATGAAAGTACAACAGATTGTAAAAAAAAGAATACTTATATATTTTAAAGTATTTGTTAAATTAAAGAAATATTTATCATACTTCTTACATTTATGTAATTTATATTAGGTTTTGGAATGTTCTACTATGGTTTTTGTTTTATTACTGTGGTTTTGTTTTATCAGACTTACCTGGTTAGGTATAGCTTGTATAAACAAATATTAGAATTATACTGATTTCCTTGAGCTTCCTGTGACTGGGCTGTGGGAAGAGAAGGAATTTGTTCAGGAGTGTGTTAAATTTGCCTTGTATTCAGACCCCACCCAATAATAATACATATCAATATCATGTATTGAACTGTGTGTAGGAACAAATGTTTGGCATGTTTTCAGACTACTTTTGGGAATAGTTTCTTTTGAAAAAAGGAAAGTACATTTCGGATCCATTCACATAATTTATGAAAGTGAATAGGGATTTCTCATAAAGGAGGAATGCTGGGCAGGCTATTATATTTAGCAAGATAAAGTGTGCTCTGTGCAAATTCCCAAAGTCAGCCAGTATGGTAGAGGACACACAGATATTAATACATTCCAGGGGAAGGAGATTAGTTCTCTAAAGAGCAAACACACAACAAAAGAGAAGATTCTCTTAGGGTTTCCTGAAAACTTGGATCACCTCCCCAGGGCTAACCATTTGTTTTCATTGTTTTTATAAGAAAATCTTTTGCAAGAACCTACTTTGCATCACAGAAAAATGTTTGAATATTGGAATCTTGAGGTTGGGAGGGACTTTCAAAGATTATCTTATCCTCACCTATCTTATGCTTGAATTAATGCAGCAAAAGCTGTGCCAAGGATCTTCTGGTCAGGGCTTTAACATCTCCTGGAGAAAGTGGTTAGTAGCTCCATCCTCTTGAGAACTGAGCATTCCATCTTTGGAGAACTTTGACACTGAATTACTTTTACAGAATCCAATTCTGCAGCTCTGGGCCTTCCATTCATTTGTCCTACCTGTAACACATTTTATGATGACCTCTCTATATTCTCACCCAGGACATTGAGTGAAGTGTTAAAACCAATGGAATCTAGGACAGAATCCTTCTATGATGCTCGACACCTAGGACCAGATTGCTATGGTTCCATGGATTAGTACCCTCTGGGTATAGCTGTTGAAACTGTAACTAATCGGCCTTCTTATTCATGCACTCAGCTTAGGATATTTGAACATGATTATCAGATCTCCAAGGCTAAATGTGCCTGATGTCTTCAAGAATTTCTTGGATGTTGTTGATTTGTTGATTTGACTGTACATCTCAGGTTTCCCCTGAATGTGGGTTTGTCCATTCTCATACTGCAGGACTTCAGGGCTGGTCTGGGCTGCACAGAAACAAATGGAGATTTTGCTCCTTTTCATATAGATTCTTCTCTCCCCTTTCCCTACTCCTCCCCTTTTTTCTCCTCTCCACTCCCTCTTCTCCCTACTTTTCTTTTTCCCTCCCTTGCCCTTCCCTACTTTCTTCTCCTCCCCCACTGATTCTACCCTATTTTATTCATTCATCCAATAAACATTCTGTCTACTGTTAATTCATATTAACCTTTCTGTAGACTAAAATCTCTAAACATGGATTGTTACTATACCATTGCTCTTGTTCATTCTATACAAAACAATTGTCCTTTTGGACTTGATCACCTCATTTAAAATTTATTTCAGTTACTTTCCATTTTATTATATTTAGCCCTTGTGTCTAACCTGTCAGCTTCTTTTTCAATCTTAACTGAGTCATCTAATATGATCACTTTCCCTTCTACAAATTTTATGGTGTCCCCTCTATATTCTTACCCAGGACATTGAGTAAGATGTTGAAACATGTGGAACCAAGGAAAGAATCCCATGATGCTCCAAACCTGGCACCAGATTGATGTTGTTCTATTAATTAACACCCTCTGGGTATAGCTGTTGAAACTGACTATTCTGTCTTGCTATCCATGCACTCAATCTACTTACTCCATTCTGTCCACAAGGATAAGTTGAACGATCTTCCAAAAGTCTCTCTGAAGGTCATATGGGCTAAGTGTCTATATTTTCTGGAATCCTAGAAATTATACTAAAGAAGGAAAGGACATTTGGCTGTTATTCTTTCCTCCTGAAATATTGTGTTGGCCTCTTTGTAGCATATTTTTCTTAGGCAAGCAATAACTTAACAGACATATAAGACTAAGAAAAGGATATTGGGAAAAGTTGATCATTCAGATAATTATTAGAGATGGTAATGGCATTTTTTGGGAGTACAAAACATAATTTCAAAATGCTTTGACATATCAAGTGAGATCCACTACTTTCTGATCAGCAGAGAATTTGAAATAATTGCTGTTTTTGCTAAAACAAATCAGAATCTCCAAGCCGTTGCTAATGCTTATTTTTAAAGTTTTTCTTACATCTTCCAAGGAACTGAAAATACTTAAAAATCACCAAATAGATGGATGACATGAAACTTCAGGAAGTTTATTCACGTTTTGGGAAAAATAGATAAGGTGTACAAAGATTCCCTCAATAATGATAAATCCTTGTGGAAAGGTCACATGAGTCAGTTGGATATTACAGTTGGTGGATGGAATTGAAGAATTATGAGCTCAGTCTTTGTTTTCTGATGTGGAAAATAGGGGTTGCATTTATTGCATAACTAAAACTTTAAAAGAGATCAGTTAAAAAATACCATCTTCTATATTTATAGTGAAACAGAAACTAATTTCCTATAAAGATATTGCTGCTTCCTCCTCTTTTAAGTTGACAGATATTCTCAATGACCAGTGTGACTTGTGTCTAGTATGTCATTACTCAGGTGACTGAGTTTCATATTAGATTATATCCTACATGTACAATCATATAAATTATGTAGACATTTTTGTTGTTTCATGATATCTTGTATTTTCTACTCTATAACTAGAAACATGAAACTTTAAGAACAGCACAGTTTTAAAAACATTCTTGTGCTAAATCTTTAATATATAACTATAGAAAGAAATTTAATATGAGCCAGGACCAACAGAGGTTTCCAAAGTACAGAAAAATATTTTTGGAAATATAGATTTCATTGATTGTGTGTGTGTGGTTCCAATATAGTGAAAAAAAAACTAGAAAATCATCCAAACTCATGTATTTTTCAATTGTAATTATGACTGCTATAGTTTGTCACTGTTTGGACCTTTAACAAATGTCCTTTGTACTCCCTGACTTACACATCTTATGTTTGCTTCTCTATCTAGATTGAGTCCTCATTAGCAAACTCATAGTTATTAGTGATCCCATTCATTTAAGGAGGGACTGGGTAGTCACAAGATAGGCAAGGGTTAAAATGAAATTTTCATAGTTGGAAGTCTGCAAATATAGCTATGGTTTTATTTCAACATTTCATTAGTGATTTACATTCTAGAATTTTCAGGAGCTAAAATTAATATTGTTTTATTCTCTTGTTATAATTCACTTGTGCATGGAGACTACCAGAGACCATTTACTGAAGTTATTAGAAATTGTAAGGTTCTAAATAAAAAATGTCAGAAGATATTGCCCAGTTCTATGTTATGTGCAGAATGAATACATTTCCTATGGGTGAAAGCATTAGTATAAAGTTGAAGGAGGTCATATGCTACTAATGTCTTCATCCAATGTTCTTAGATTGAAATTGCAACTACCATAAATTTGATAAAACAATCAGAGTATACAAAATCAGCTTCTTTTCCCCAAAACTTCACAAAGTACAATTTAAAAATCAAGATGGAAGATAAAAAACTTAACTCCAGCAAGTCTTAGTAATGTGTGGGACCTTGACCATGTTCCCTTCTCTCCCGAATGGAAATCGTGTATTGTCTTCCTTAAAGATCTCCCCCCAATACTCCTCAAATCTCAGGACTGTAATTCATGTTTATGAAGAAAAGTCTGTCTTGGCCTGACACCTTCCTGCAGACTGTACTACATTCACCTCTGATCTAACTGGCCCTACCAATGGATTGATTTGTTCTCATTATGTGAGTAACTATTATTCAGTGGGAGAAGGTCTCTTCCAAGTTTGTAGTGAAGATGCTATCAAACCAAGTGGAAATATTTTTGTTTCATTAATAGCCAATGGGATTTATATGATGGATCACAAGATTGGCCTATGTTATAGTTTCAGGCCTTCCAACCTATGTGCTCTCTTAGCTTTGAGGCATCTGAACTTTGAGTTCCCTCTGCAGCTATCACATTGACTAGGTCAGTGTTTTTAACCAGATTTAAACCAGAATTGCACATCATAGTAGTCTGGGAAGCAAGCCCAAATTTACATCTATACCTACTGTATTTTATTAATTCCAGGATGTACATTTTTTCACATTTTCTCATTTCTGAAATATGGTTGTACTTTCCATTAGTCTAATCCTGGTATAATTGCAAAATTTCTTTCTTAACAATACGTAAAATAATGGTCCACCTTATAATCAGTGGCATCAAATCAGAATCTCTGAGGGGGAGGGTAGCTCATTGTATGAATTTTATAAAAATTTTACCTGTGTATCAGGTGAGTCTGATACACTCTGCTGGCTATGAATACTTTGAACTAGCTATTGATATATTTATTTAATTAAAACAACAGTAATAAACTGATCACTTCCTTGCATTGCTTTTTCTCCCTCCCAGGCACAGGGCTAAGCACTTTCTGTATCTTTATCTCATTTAATTCTCATAGTAAGCCTATTGGATAGGTATTATTATGTCCACTAAATGGATTAAGAAACTGAGGTTTAGAGAGATGAAGTAGGTTGCCCTAGGACATATGAATGTTAGAAGAGCTAGGACATGAACCCAGGTTGGTTTGACTCCAAAGCTCTAACCACTCCACTGGGTTGTATAGCAGTGGTTCTTAAAGTGTGGTCTGCAGACCCGCATCATCAGCATGCCCTAGGGACATAATTAGAAATGCAGATTTTAGAGCCCTATCCCAAATTTAAGGAATGAAAAACTCTGGGAGCCTGACTCAGTACTGTTTTAACAAGCCTTCTGATGTATCCTAATGTTTGAGAACTACTCTAATATAGTATAGAAGTCTCCTACAAAAGGAATAGGAGGCATTGCTAATAAAGATAGGACCTAATAAAGTTTACTGGATAGCTGGCTGGCTCATATTTTAATCCCAAGATAATGCCATATTTGCAAGGTTGACTAAGCTTTTAGTGCTTAATAACAAATAAAATTGCATTTGCTCAAATGTGCTTTAATTATAGTTCCCAATAGGCAGAACTATGGTAACAAAATATACTAGGCTCTACTGTTTTTTTGCATAATGAGAATATTCAAAGCGTTTAGCACAAATGGATTACAATTCCCCATATAAGATAGGAAGACTCTAGAAGGACCACATGCCTTTCTTTGGCCTGACATCCTCTTGCCTCAGTCTTAGTCTAATTCTATTATTTCTCTTCTTCAAAAGTACAGAATATAGGATCTTATTCCTGAGAGGAAAGGGCGAGCTGACAGGATTCCTTCTTGTATTATTTTGGGTTGATAGATTGGTTAAATCTAGCATTTGTAATGCAGATAGAAATAAATAATTTCTGAACAAAAGCGGATTAAAGAATTTAGTTGAAAAAAACAAAGAACTTGCTTGCTTAGTGGGAAAAAAAAAGATAGACATTAAGGAATTAAACATCCCAGAAGGTTACTTTTGATTCAAGAAGAAAAGGCAGTTTCAAAAAATAATATACTGAAGTGACAAAGTGTGGAGATGCATAGTGAATATTTCTACCCAACATCAGTGCAACATTGAAAAGCACAACATTCAAATAGTATTTTTTTTTCTGATCTGCATGATGCAAAATAAGCAATTTGATTTCCCTTTTTCCACTGAATTGACTGGTTCTTGAATGCATTATTTGACCCATAGTACTGTATTTTCCATGGCATCTCCTAGATGATTAAACTAAGTAGATGTCTTATTGTTACTGTGTCTAATATGAGGATGAGGACAGTGATAACTGGAAAAAAGGAAAGCACCACATTTGAAACTCAGTGGAGATTTTATAGAAGCATGAGTGGTCCTCAGCCTAGAAGACCTGGTGTCCGGCTGCGGTGACCTGCAGACTGCACCCCTGCCTCCGTGGACTTATACACACATAATTAGCATAGATTGGTACCTTATAAATCAAGCCAAAGGGTCCAGGGACTTTTTACCAAATTCTGAAATGCTCTCTTTTTGGTATGTTTCTAACTTTGCTCTGGTGTGCAACTTGAATCTTAATATGGGCCCTGATGTATACCTAAGAACTATTTCCTCCTATGTCTTTCTGCCTTAAATGAATCTCTAGACTCCTGCCCCGTATGCTGATTCTGTGGCTGCCTGGGTCCCTGCCTGGCTTGGAATCAGCACTGGAAGCCCAGATCCCCTGTCCAGCATTGGACTTTGCCTACAAGCTCCACTTTGACCAGTCTCTTGGGTATTAGCCCTCTTCATAGACTTAGGGGAGAGAGGGAGCAGTGTAGTGCAATGGTTAAGTACATCTTCTAAGGCTGGTCTGTAATTGAGCCCCCTATTGGCAATTCACTAATTGTGAGATCTGGAGTAACACCACTCTGGACCTCAGTTTCCTCATCTACTTCATATCCAATGGTATGTGTATGTATGTGTAGGTATATATTCATATATATGTATACCTATGAATGCACTTGAGTGAATGAATGAAATGTAGATGAAAATAAAATAGAATAATATGTTTAATATACTTAGCAAAGTTTAACACATAGATTAAGTGTCCAACATATATTTCTCACTTTTATTATGGCTTTTTTCCCTATTCCTTCGTTGTTTTTAGCATTGTTTACCACCCAGTCTCTGTCCGTATAAACTGGTCGCTGGCCATGATCTCTATCCTGTTGATCACATCCCACAACCGTCCACAACCTGCCATTGATAGGTCAACACAAATTTAGCATGGATCAAATAATTTATTTAGAAAAGTTT
Source organism: Lontra canadensis (assembly GCF_010015895.1). Lineage (NCBI taxonomy): Eukaryota > Metazoa > Chordata > Mammalia > Carnivora > Mustelidae > Lontra > Lontra canadensis. Next base: position 17,593,925 of record NW_022630996.1, read on the forward strand.
ATGTTGTCAACTAAGGCTTATCAGCATTGAGCCATTGAATCAAACGATTTCCCCAATCTGTGCAATATGAAAATGATTTTAGGATTTTTTTTCTCCTAAAATTCTTTGAGAAATAATGTGAGAGGAACTACAACACAGTCCAAATGTTTAATTTCATTGTTCCGGCTTCCTGGTTTGAGTAAATAGTAAAACTCAGGGAGTACTAAAGCTTAACCATTTAAAGTGGAGCCTTGCCTGTTTCTTAATTTGGGCAACTGTATCGATTTCATCAATGGTTTGGGTTTTCAAAGCCCGGCTTTGGCTTCATCTTGCAATAGTCGTCAGCCAATCTATACAATTTGTCATCCTTATAACAAGGATGCAGAGGAAGACCCAAAAGTGGTAAATGGGTTTGGAAATCATTGCAGCTAAAACTTGATGGAGTTGGAGGGTTAGATTATGATGAATACAGAAATGTTTTATTGTCCATGATTTAATGGCTTCTCAATTTTCTTTTTATTTCTAGAGCATTTACATACCTCTGAGTTATCTAATAGATAAATCTTAGACAATGGCATTATACCATGATGATGACACAATGGTAAACTCATATATTACATTTAATGGATATCAAAGTGGTAGTTTCTCCAAGACCAATATATGTCTATGAGACATTTTCATAAGATGAAGTCATAAAACACATTTACAGCTGCATATGTATCCTGTGCATTTATAGATGCATATTTAACAATGCATGAATATTTATATATTCACACACATGAATTGGGATTTATTATGAGTGCTGAAGATGGAATTGTAAAGGCATGGAGGCTTAAGGCAGTTTCTTCAAGACTTACTTTTGCTTCATTATGATTTATTAGTTTAACCTTAACCAGTTATATATTAACAGTACTGTTCTCTTTGAAGAGAGGACTATTATATCAATGCTTATTCGGACTATATATGAATTTGGACCTATTTAAGACTCTGAATTGGATTAAAGAAATAGCATGTGAAGTACTCTAAGTTTATGAACATAAAGGTTGCTTTCTGCTTTGTGATTAAACATGTTAAGATGCTTTCAGGCATTTTTAGTGTTGAATTGTATTTGGAAGCAACAGGAAGAGGTAAGTTTCTAAGTAAAGAGAAAATGAAGAAGCAAGGCCCATGTAATGTATCTGAGATTATTGTATTATTATTTTTTCCCAAGGAAGATAGATTTAAGAGGTTTGCAGATAACCTTATCTTGTAGAGTTCTTAATATGGAATACATTATGGTTATTTGTTGAAATTGTAGAATTATCTGGGTTATATATATGTATGCTGTGTGTGTGTGTGTGTGTGTGTGTGTGTGTAAAGTCTCACATATCCTGAGCATTGTGAATACATGACGCAATGCCAAGAACTACCAAATATCCACCTCACATATGGACCACATGTAGGGTATGCTTATGGTCCAAGAATTCTGTTTCAGGATGAATGAGTCCCACAGCAGATGTAATATGAAGGAGTCTCATGGAGCATGGCTCCACTCTGTAAGCCTCTATTTTTTTATGTCCTGGGGGAGATTGGGATGGCCCTATGAGTAACATTGAAACCCTACAACAGACACCTAATAGCCCCAGTCTGAGAACAATGAGTCCATCACCCCTTCTCCCAACCCTTGCACCTGCCCCATCCCTCTTGTCCCTCAGAGCAGGCCAGAGACAGACTGGTACTTTTTTTCAAAGGCGATTCTATTTCTATCAACTTATTTTTTTGGAAGATCTAAGGAGAGCCTTGGGCAGCACATTATCATTTCTATTGGTGCAGTTGGTTTTGTTTTACTTAGGAAGATAAGTTTAGCAAATCAGGTTTCCTGGTCTGGTCATGCTGACCAGTATATTAGTACCTGCAATTATTTTGCTATTTGAACAAACCACACTCACTCCCTAAATACTCAGTGTAGAAATCATAATATACATGTTTCTCTCTTTCAAGGGGAAGAAATCATAATATTACTTTGTAGGAAATTTTCCAGTATATAAGCAGATATTTGCCGTCTCCCTTTCCTTTTAAGGTGAAATACTCAGTTTTAAGAAATTTCTGTGCACCCTTGCTTAATGCATAAATCTTTTCTTTTTTCTTTCTTTTTTTCTAGTGTGTAAATCTTTTCTTTTATTCTTGTGAAAATATATTTTGGCTCTTAGTTTGTTTCTATGAAGTGCCATTTCCTGTTTCAATTTAACGTGAAGAATATTTTGGAGTACTTACTGTGTGCCACTCATTGTGCTGGGGCTGGAGATAGGAAACCAAAAAAGACATTAAGCAGCCTATCAGTAGCTCATAGTATTGCAAGAAAAAGGTAACAGTTTTGTGGTTAATTGTCTATAAGAGTAAGTGTAACGAGAATCTTGTCCACCATGTACTAGGTGACACAGACAGGGGCTATGGGGGATAGTCAGGGAGGACTTCATGAAGGAGGAACATTCTGAGCTCATTTTGAGTAAATAACGGAACAACAGTTTTAGTTAGAAAAAGAACTTCAGGTAGGGAGGGTGTAGGAGGCACATTCTTATTTTACAACTGTAGTAGATAAATGGGAGAAAACTTCCTTGAAAGCTTATCATACTAAAAATGCATATTTGAGGGTAGAAAACCAGATTCAAGAGCATTTGTGCTTGTATCACAAAAAGACTCGTAAACTTTAAAAGTCTGAATTACTATGCTTTCTCTACAAATATAATTGAATAACTCCAATAGCATTTTAATATATACAGTGCATTAAGCTAACAGATTAAGAGCCTCACTTATGGATACATCACTTAATTTTGCTTATTTAGATAATGTATTAAGAATTTTAAATTTTTTTTTAAATCTTCTTTGCTTTAGTAGAGCCTCCGCCAATGTATATATGTAGGGCAAAAGCAAATTGTGGCTCAACATCGATAAGAAATTATAAAGTCTGAATTTGGTTCTGATTACTGAGGTTTTATGGTAGTGACTAAAATGCATTTTGTTCAGGTGAAAAGACACTTAATTGCCCCCATTCAAAAAATACTCTCCAGTCCTGGTCTGACGACATTTAACAATCTCTACCAGCCGGCACATGAACACTAGCCCTTTATTGGGCTACTGATTGGTGTTCTTTCCCTCTCTGTTATGTGTTGTATTTTGTTTGAGTTTTTTTTTTTTTTTTATTATTTAAGATTTTATTTATTTATTTGACAGAGAGAGATCACAAGTAGGCAGAGAGGCAGGCAGAGATATGAGGGAGAAGCAGGCTCCCTGCTGAGCAGAGAGCCCGATGTGGGACTCGATCCCAGTACCCTCAGATCATGACCTGAGCTGAAGGCAGAGGCTTAACCCACTGAGCCACCCAGGTGCCCTGTTTGAGTATTTTTATTTGAGCAGTTATCACAGCATTGTGAATGCTTGTTGTAATGTCTCTCTTGCTCTCATACAAGTTATGAACTCTGTGATGTTATTCATTGTTGCCTCCCCTGACATTTAAATAAACAAACGGTGACATTCCTGTGCTTGTTAACATTCTCCATTCTGTTTTTGATAAGTGGTTGTCAACTTTGGCTGCGCATTGAGATCACCTGGGAGCTTTAAAAAATGCTGATGTTTGGGTCTTATTCCCCGAGATTCTTAGTCATGGGTCTGAGGGTGGCCTGAGCACCCAGACTTTTAAAAGCTACCAGGTGACTTCAGTGTGCAGTGAGGTTGAGAACCATGGATCTAGACCTGTGCTTCCCAATATGGTAGCAGCCAGCCACAGGTGACATTGAAACAATGTGGCTCATCTGAATTGAGTGTAAATACATATATGAAATTTTGAAGATTTAATACAAAAAAGTATATAGGATCTCAGTAATTTTTATATGATGACATATTGGAATTGATAATTGATAATATTTCAGATATGTTGTATTAAATAAAATTTAATTTATATTAACACTTTAATTAATAATGATAACACTAATTTAATCTTACCTGTTTCTCTTTGCTCGTGACTTGTATCATATTTCTATTGAACAGCACTGAACTGGGTGATAAGTTTCTAAGTGGAAGGAACAGAGTTGTTGAACGAAATACATGCTTAATAACTGCTTTCTAGAAAGTTAATTGATATTGTTTATGGTGTGTATAGTATTTGGTCCAAAAAATCCACTGTCTAGCTATATATATTTAAAATAATTCAGTCAATTAATACTATTGATTACATGAGTTGTAGAAATTATTGTGCTGAGAAGAACGCTTGTGATTGAAATAGAAATAAAACAGGGACTCTATGGTATCACTGTGTGAAAATGAGAGAGTCATTTGAAACTGACCAAAATAAGGGAAATTGAGAATATAGAGTGCTATTTTGTTATTACACCTGTGTTACAGGGAAAGTAAAATCATTCTTCCTAAACTAGAGTCTTATCTGGTATTTAAAACAACACCACCATCACCAAAACTCTGAGTGAGTTATTTGGTTTACATACAGAAGAGATGAATAAATTGTTTATATAAACATATGTAAACATTTACGTATGTTTACAAAGGTGGGAAAGTGATACAGAAAGAGAAGTGAGGATCAAAGGTGTCCACGGTTTTCATGAATGGAGAGATGGCTATAGAAAGATGGCTGTAGAATTGAGACCTTAGGCAACATAACCGTCTTGAGTACTGAGCAGGAAACTGAAACTCAGTTTTAGGGGAGAGTACACACGAATTACTTGATCTATAGGGCAAACCACTGGACAGAGCAAACATGTGGGTGGTAGGAGTAATACATTTACATCAGGCTTAGCTGATCGGGTTATCATGGTGGGCAACATTTGCTGTAGCCCCAGGTATTCAAAGTAAACAATGTTAAGTGTTTTGAGCGGGTTCTTATCGAAGGGGATTGGTTCAAATTGGAAATGCTAACTGTGAGTTATTAAGAGACACAGTATCCATAAATCAATTATGGTGCATTATATTCTATTCCATGGCCAGCATTCATTTCAACATAAACTGCTGTATGTTCTACTCACAGTAGTACAAAGCAAAAGTTTAGGCTACTTGAACTTACTCTACAGTGTTTGTCTTCTGTTGAAAGAAATTAAATACTTCTTTGGGCTTGGTTTTTGAGGAGCTTTTGAAGGGTAACAAATTCGTATTCAGCAAATTCCTAGGGCTATAGTCTTATTTTTGCTTTGCTTCTCACATCCTGACCTTATGAAGCAGAGTGGGGCATTTTGAAAAACTGGCCTTTGGCATCTGAACGGACCTGGTTTGAATTTTGTCTCTATCACTCGCTGTTTGACCTTGGTCAAGTCAAGGATTGACCTACCCCACCCTTAATTTCCTTGGCCCTAAGACCTACTTTGCAGGGACATTGAGGGGAGGAAATGTAAAATGCATTGCCTAGCACATGGTAACTCTTTATAAATACCATTGTTGTTGTTGTTGTTGTTATTATTACAAGGTTGAAAAGCATTCTGAGCAGAATGGTTTTTGTGTAATCAAAAGTTATAATTAAAATCAGTTTTTTTAAATAAAATTAGTATTTTATATGTGAACAGCATTATTTGTACTTGTAGTCCCCCGAGTTTGGAAGGAGGAGAGGTGGGGCCATATAGAGAAGGGTTGGGATGGGAGAAAGGGGGTACCTGGCATCAGCAAGAAAGCTTCCCTATTTATACTTTGAGCTGGGAGTTGAATTTAATCCCCTCTGCAGTGGATACAGAGGGATATTCAAGACCAGAACAGTTGAGTGAAGAGGTAGAGCAGAGTTGGGTGATCCCCCTCTGATGGGGTGGCAGAGCCCAGCGGTGCTTGACTAACAGGTGTCCAAGCAAAAAAGGCTTGTGGAGGGAAGCACTTCTTCTCCTCCTGCCAGCCTGGGACAGCCTTCTGTGCTTTTCTTCAGGTTCCTGGGATTCTATTAATGTGCTCCCTGTGAGCAATGACCTGCTTTGTGGAGTTCAGAGACAGGGGTAAAGCCAACACCAGCCTGCTTTCCCAGAGCCTGGCACACAGTAGGGATGCCATAAGTGTTGCTAGGACCCAAAAGAAATACACACATCCTATACTTTACAGCCCTCATAAGTATTGGGAACTTGAACAATTCAAGCTAAATTCTAGACAAATGAGAATCTTGTTATATTCCCTTACATATGGTGATAGTATAAGAGGAAAGGAGAATGGAAATCAATGATAAATTAAGCAGAGGGTATTAACTTCCAAAAGACAAGCCCTTAAATGCCTCTCAAAATTCTGCATTTGCTTGTTTTACAAAATGCTTTGATCAATGAAATTCAGTAGGTGAGGAGTTTCACACTTAGCAATTCTTTCTCCAAAGCCTATTTAGGATGAACCAGAAAATCTTTCCCTTTTTTTTTTTTTTCCCCGAGCTTAACCTTTCTGCATAGAGAAAGGATTTCTGTTATCTTCATTTAAAGTAAGACTTAGATAACTAAGATCAATTGAGTTTTGAGAGCTATATGCTTTGTCCTTTAGCTATGATAATATGGTCAGAACTGTCTTTATGAAAATGAGGAAAGAATTGTTTGATGTGTGAATATTTGCAAAAGAAGAACTGGCTCCAGTTCTAGGCATCACATCTGTTTATGTGTCAGTCATCCATAATAACGAAGGAGAGGTGTCTCCCGGAGGTGGGAATTTTCTTTGCTGAATTTTAAGTATTGCTAAACCATTTAGGAGGGGGATTTACAGTAGCACTCAATTCATAGAAGAAGTGGGAGTAGTAGCAAGAAAAGAACAAAGTTAGATGCACTGTTTTCAAAATAAATAGTTTGGATTTTAAAATTTATCTGCTTAGAAGTGACATCATCCAATTCCATTAATATATTTTAATTCAATTTTTTAAAAAATATGTATCTGGGAAATAGCATACCCAAATAATTTTTCTGGATCTAGAACAAAGCCAAATTTAGATCCCAGTTTATTTTTATTTTTTTTCTAAGATTTATTTATTCATTTTAGAAGGGGGAAAGGGCAGAGGGAGAGGGAAAAAATCTCAAGCAGACTTCCCACTCTGTGGGGAGCCTAATGTGGGATTCAGTCCCATGACCCTGAGATCATGACCTGAGCTGAAATCAAGAGTAGGATGCTTAAGTGACTGAGCTACCCAAGTGCCCCGAAGTCCCAGTTTAAAGCATTAATATTTCCTCGGGTCTGTCCAGAATATATTAAGATGATTGCCCTTAGTTCTGTCCTGACAGATATCTTCTCAGAAAATGTAAATTTATACACTATAAAATAATTTCATTTTTAAATTCTGAACCAGCATTCTAAGAACAGTGTTGTCTTTGGATGGGAATATTTTTATTAGTTTATTAATTTTTTCATTCCTGTTTTTATAAAATATTGCCTACTTTTTTGAAAACTAAAGCTATGTGTTCAGTTTATGCATTTCTTCAAAAGCTAAGGCATCTCAATTTTTTTTTTAGGAAGGGTATTTCATTTATTTCTTTTTTGCTTAAGTCTCTGAAGAAGGCTGGATGAAATAGCACTGTATTAGTAGAATTGTCTTCATTTGTAAAGACCCCTGCTAACTGTGACATCATCTCACTCTGTTCTGATAACAAAGATGATGCATCTCTGCAGCAGATTTTTGTTTTTACTCACTACCAATTACCAGGATCTTGTCAGGGTAGAAAAATTGGAAGATTGATTGGTGTCCTTTTCTTATTCATTGATTTACTTGGGTTTCTGGCTGACTGATGTATGTGTAGCATCAGATACCATGGATTAAGTGTGTGAGAAGAAAAAATAAAGAGCTCAATAATAAAAATAATAAGAAGTACCCTTTATTAAATGCTGGCAATTTTCTAGGCACTATGGCAAATACTTTACATACATTCTCTCTTCTAGCCTTTTCAACAATTCCATCTTATAGATGAGGAAGCTGAGTTTAGAAAGAATAATTAATTTATTCAAAGTCACACAGCTAATGCATGATGGAGCTGATTTCAGCCTAGGTTTATCTGACTTTAGAACTCAGACCAGATGGCTTCTGATCAAATTGTGATTTATGATCAAATTAAGCTCAAGGTATTTGAGTCAGGTATTTTCCTAGGCACCATAAAGAATGCAAAGATCATAGATTTAGAGTGCCTTAGAATAAAAAGACATATACACAAATAATAATTGTAAGCAGGTTTTACAGGCAAACTTTAAGGTTTTTCCTTTTGCCAGAAATCTCTGGATCTTTCAGCCTTTTCTCTCCAAAATTTGGGTTCCATGCCCTTTAGTTCAAATGGAGTATAATGAAAGTAAAATTTCAATGAGTTTCTCCCGAGTTCAGGATAATGTTGTCATCTTTCAAATAAAGAATCAAAAACAGTCTTTAAATGACTTTGTTCCCCAACTTCACTTTTGTTAAATTTTGCCTGTAAACACTCCATCTTTCCTGCTCTTCCAGGCCTCTGACATAGCTTTAGCTTGGGGACTTTCCATCTTCGGTCTGATCAATTGTAGTTTTCCTTCCAGCAGCTGGCACCACTCTCTGTAGTCTGTCCTTACTACTTCTTATCATTGTGGCATTTTGCTCTCAACTAAATATCCCACCAAGCCAGTCTTTACAGCTCAACGGATTCACAGCCTCCACTCTTCTTCTCTTTCCTAGGGTTACTCCGATAAGATACTATCCTCCTCCAGTTTTCTCCTTCCATCTGCCCAGATTTCACTGTGCTTTGGATGCTTGTTGAGAAATCAGTAAAAGAAATTTTGAGTCTAAGTGTATATGCAGGTCACTCCTTAACAGTTTTGATGACATTGGACAACTTTACTGAATGCACTTTGTGAAATACTTTGGGTCATGAGCTGACTATTTGGTATTTCAGCTCATAAGGTTAAGATTGGGGGCTGGTAGAGAAACCCTTTAATCCAGTAGACAATGGCTCTTTCTCATGTAGATTCTTGTTTAAGGGAAGAGAGCCCACTTCCCATGAGGGATGTAGAGGGAACTCTTATATTACAGGTTTTCTGCCTTTTTTTCCCCCTAGCTAATATGTTTCAGTGCTTATTAATTTTGTTCAGCTCCCTGATTTTGAGCTTTGTTACCTTTTAGGCACAAGTTCTATTCTACATCAGTGCAGTGGCCTCATCTTTGCCAGGCACCAGCATCATCTGTGGAACCTTTAAAAAGTTACGACACAATATTCCCTCCCCCGTGCCTCTGCTTCTGTGATTGGTTACTCAGGTTGAGAAAGATGCATGTCTTCATTGGAAGGTTTTCCATTGCACAGATTATTTTTCTTTCTCCAGATTTATCTTCATGATTCATTTTCACACTAATAGTAAGCTCTACCTTGGGTGAAGAATTCTGCAATGAGAGAGGGAAAGATAAACTTTGCAAGTTTAATTAAGCCTAAGAATAACCTTTGCTCCTACTGTATTCTATGGAGAATTCTGACATGATTCATCTCTCCTCATCAGTATTGATCCCTTCCTGCCACATGCTTGTTGTTTTCCCTGTTCCTGTTCCTGCAGGGTTAATAAAGAAAATGTTCAGAAGTAATAAAGGAATCAAGTTGTGGCCTCTTCAGTTATATTTGCATTTGAAAAAGGAATGCTGAAGAAGAGGGTCACAATGGAAATTAGCCTTCATTGAACTTCTACTAACTGTCAGACCCTATTTTTGGTTATGTTATGTATACTATTATGTTTAATCAAATAAGAAACTCTGAGGGAGGCATTGTCATTTGCCTTTTATAAATGAAACTGAGGCTCAGAGAGAGAAAATAATAGAAACAGAGTGGAGTCCACAATACATTGTCTTTTCTCTCATCATATTTCTTCACTGGAGACTTTCAAAGGGGGCTCTCTATGCATCTATCTCCCCTTCCTTCTCTAAATAAAACAATAATACCCTGATTTTATAGTGATAAGCTTAAATTCTATAAAGTATGTTCACATGCATGTTTTCATTCCTATAGCTTTAAAGTGGCTTTTATTCTTAGATAGTTGGTAACATAATAAAGTTTTCTGAATTTGCTTCTCTCTGCTGAGCAGGTCACACATACATGTGCAAAGGCTGCCATTTAATCTATTCCATTCTCAACTTGACTGCCCGAGGTTCCTTTTAAAGATTACTATTAAAATGGGAATGTGATTTATAAGAACAGAGTTCCTATAATCACTGCAAACATCAATGTATACTTGTGAAATTGATGAAGTAGTCAGGCTGATCTCTTATTAAGGAAGTTGGGGGGGGTTGAAGACCTCATAGAAAGTCATGTATTCTTTAGAGACAGCACAATTGAGCAACAATGTAATGTAGGGAAAAAATTACCTTAAAGTGTTGGAATCTGGAATTTACCTGATAGACTAGGGAAAAGGACCCACTGGGATTTGTTAACAAGAAGACTTGCATTGACAGAAGTAATTAATCTCTTGAGACCAGATAAAGAAAAATAACTCATTTGAGTCCATGGGGTACCCTCAAATACCTATGAATACTAGCTATAAAGACAGTGAATCATTTATGTTGATCCTGGCTCCAGGGAAAAAAGGAATGGTCTTTGGAAACTGCTTGTGCAACTGGAGACTTAAAACCCCTTTATTTATCAATATTTTATCCATCTAGTCAGCAGAAAGAATGAGTTGATAGCGATTCAAACAATTTTCATTGAGAAGCTTTCTGCTACTCTGGTTTTTGCATCCAGCCAAGAGGAAAATGTTATTTTACAGCCTTTGTATTGGTGTTGATGGGTTCTTAGGAGACTTCTTGAGAACATGAAGGTGGAAGGGGCAGATAGGACACTTCGAAGAGAAGAGCTCAAATATTGGCTGCTATCCAGACATAGGTAATCCTGGAAGGGATTGTAAACTAGCCTCTAGACAGAAATATTTCACTAGAGGTCCCTGTCAATTTCTTTTTTTTTAAAGGGCCAGTGATAAGTGTGTTCTTAATTTACATATATTCCTTTTCCTCATTTTTGTGTAGGCTTATCTCACTTGTTTCACTCCAATTCTTTTGCCTTTTATTCTGAATCGAAATGAAAAATGAAATGTATAAAACATTGGGAGAAAATTCTGTAAGCATTCCTCATTCTGAAGCCTGACAGTAATTATTATTAAGGGATTACAGGAAAATCTTACAGTGCAATTTAGGGAGCCTCAATTTATTCACAGACTCTTCTTCTCCCTCTACCTTGTTCAGCAAAGACATTTTCTGTCTTTCTGATAAAACCAAACCTTGCTTATTGACTTGTTTACTCTTTTAACAAATGCTTTATTCAGAGCAAACATAATAATAAAGTAATTCCAATAATAAGAGCAAGCATTTATTGGATGCATGATATTCTGCTAATTACCATATAGACTGATTTCTTCCCACAACAATCCTATGAGCAAGACAATAATAATTATTATTATCCCATTTTATAGCTGAGGAAACAGAATTAGAATAATTAAATAAATGGCTTGAGTACCTCAGTGAGGAAGTGGTGGATTTATAGAAGAATCCAGGCCTGGAAGTTAAGTCATAGCATTACTTACTCATTTCTCAGAAGGGGGAAGGGGAGTTGGCAGATTAAAATATAGGACACTCAGTTAAATTTGAATTCCGTATAAGCAATGACTAATTTTTAGGGTTAAGTTATATCCCAAATATTGCACGGAACATGGACATTTGTATTTTCATCTGCTAGATCTGGCAACACGAGGAACATTTGACTGCAGGGTCATTTTTGACCTGGGAAGTTCATTCAAGGCCATCTAGCTCCAGTGTCTTAGTCACAGGTGAGGAAAGGCTCCAGGAGTCGTAAGATGTTCATGTTCCCATGCCCAGCAACAAAGAGAGGTTTAGGACTTTGCCATGCTGCCTCTCTTCATTTCTCATAAAGCAGTTTTTCTTTTGACTAGGAGATTTCCTTTGTTCTTTCTAAGAGTGTTTATCTCCTGCCTTTTATTCTGAATCGTTTTCTGGAAGGCAAATCTCTGTAAGCACTTTACCAATAATAACATGAGCAAAAGTGGAGGGAGGGAAGGTGGAAGGAACAAGCAGGAGTTACTGGTGCCCCTGTGTGCCAGCAACACACAAGATTCTTTCCATATGGCATCTGCTTTGGTAGAAACAAGAAGCATGAGTATACTGGCATATATTAAATATCTACTTGTCCTAGTCAAGTTTCTTTTAAGACCTTGGCCAGGGGGTCCAATTTGAATGACTACTAGTGTTATAAGAGAATGAATAAGTAGGAATGCATTTTATAAAGTGGTCTTTCTTTTAGCAGGTAGTAAATTAAAATGTTGTATAATCCACTGGAGTTCAATACTGGGTCATTTTCTTTAAAGAAGAGAGAGGTATTAATTAGTCTGTTGCTTGGAGGCTTCATTATATATGCTTCATTCCCTTTGCTGTTGTAACAAACAGTTCCTGGGCGCTCAGGCCCTGACTGATTAACTTGCATAGCCGCCTCTTGATAGCTCTTCTTCTGACAGACGCTGTTAAATAGGAGAGAATGGGATAGAGGAGTAGGGAAAAAGAAAAAAAAAAAAAAAAAAACCAACAACCAAAAAACCCAACCTGGCTTTTTCATAATGTTAGCCATCAGATAAATGCAACATTTCAGCAGATGAAAGTGAAACAAATTGCCTGAGTTGTCCATATCAGCCATAGGGTTCCTTTGGGCCCCAAATCAAATGTCTTGGAGGTTTTTCACAGCTGAAATTGTAAACAGCTAAGAGATGACAAAGAGCTTCTTAAGGCCCCATCTTCGGGGAGGGGAAAGATGCCTCTACTGAAACTGGAATATTAAGATTGATTATAGTTGAGGAATAAAAGCTCTTAAGGGTGTTGAATACAAGGGGCAGAATTGTTGATGCAGATTATTAAGTTATCATGGCCAAATAATAGGAATTTTGGACCAAATGTAGTTTTCTTGCTATCCTTTTCACATTAAGAGTATTTTCCTCCCAAATTTGGTCTTTCTCCTCAAAAACAGATTTACTTCTTCAAAAGTATTTTCAATTCTGTCATAGTAAAGACAGTATCTTTTCTTTTACCTTTTGATATTGAGGTGTCTTTAAACTTACAGAAAAGCTCCAAAACTAGTGCAGAGTTTTTGTATATACCTGCCCTAGGTTGGGATAAGTGAAAGCCGCAAGGTTGAAATCTTACTTGACCATAGTGCAGTTGTCAGAATCAAGAAATTAAGACTGACATAACACCAATAACTAAAATAAAGACCTTATTCAAATTATACCAGTCTTTTCACTAATGTCTTGTTGTGGTTATTTTTCTGGGATTCCATTCAGTATCCCACATTGCATTTTGTTGCTTCTCTTTCTCCATGGTCTCCTGTAGCTGAATAGTACTTCACCTTTCCTTAATCTTTATGATGAGTACAGATCAGTTATTTTGCCAAAGGTTTCTTGATTTGGGTTTGTCTGCTGTTTTCCCAAGATTCGACTGAGGGTATGTATTTTTGGCAAGAACACCAGAGAAGATGTCCTGTGCATTATATCATGGGGTTTGTGATGGCCGTATGTCTTACTACTGGTAGTCTTGATGCTGATTCCTTGGTTAAAATTATTTCTGCTGGGTTTCTTCCCTTGATAGTTACGACCTTTTCCCTTGTTGTTAACAAATACCTTGGGGCACTTTCTTTGAGACGAGGGAAATCCTGTTTCTCTTCAAATTTTCACCCATGATTTTAGCATGCATTGGTGGATCTCAGTTCTGTAGCAATAGTTACTATGCTATTTGCTTCATGGTGATTTTCTATTCCTCTCTTCCCTTCAACATTTATTTATTGAAATTCTATAGTAAGTCAGCTATCTTTCTCTCCCATCTATCTAGATAATTGATTATTTATATCCATGAGTATGAACTCATGGATATTTATTTGATTCTATGGCTCATAATTCAATATTAGCATGCATTTATACTGTTACATCAGGCTTCACTTTTGTCTTCCCTCTTTATTTGTAACTTCTCTCTCCAGTAGTGAAAAATCTGGTTCCTGTTTTCTACAATGCAAATTACTTACTTAATTCTAGTACATACATAAAGTTTGTTTCAAAATTATTAAACTCTACCCATGTAAGAAACACACTTAATGACAAAATTATATAATTTATGTAGTTATTTTTGTCTTCAGCCTTACAGCATTCAGTCAGGATACTATTTTCCAGTTATTTAGGGTAGTTTTATTATTCCCCACCCCTTCACTGTGGTTTTGTGATTCATTTGTAATGGAGTTAGGTTCATTTTTAATTTTTGTATTGCATTTTTGCATTGCATTTTGTTCCTTGTCCAAGCTTTAATTGTTTATTACTTGGGGAGATGGGGAAAGTATGAACCATAACTGTGATTCTTAGAGCCAGAGCTTTACAAAGTGATGTATCCTTGTCCCTGCCACCCCACAACCATTCTCCCCTCTTTCCAGCCCTTTCGTACCCTCTATGTATAACCAATCTCTGTACTTTCAGGTTAATCCTCTTCGTATTTCCTTTGTACAAATGGGCACTTACACATATATTTTCCTATAATCACTTTCTTTTATAAAAGGTACCGTACTAGAGATACTCTTCTGCACTTTGATTTTTTTCACTTAAGAGTGTATCCTAGAGGGGCGCCTAGGTGGCTCAGTGGGTTGGGCCTCTGCCTTCAGCTCAGGTCATGATCTCAGGGTCCAGGGATCGAGTCCTGCATCGGGCTCTATGCTCAGCAGGGAGCCTGCTTCCTCCTCTCTCTGCCTGCCTCTCTGCCTACTTGTGATCTCTCTGTCAAATAAATAAATAAAATCTTAAAAAAAAAAAGAATGTATCCTAGAAATCGTTCCATATCAATTCATAGAGATCTTCCTTAATATTTTTAACAGCTGTTTTGTAGTCTATTGTATAGCTATATAACAATATCCTCTTCCTGCTCTACTTTCTGTAGGAGAAAGACATGCCAGTTAGCAGGCTAAGGAAGTTTAATATTAACAACAAGATGTGAGAGGGGAAAGATTAAAAAAATACTTCAAAATGGAGTGGACTGGGCAAAGTTGGTAGATGTAGCTACTGTATTTGTACTAGTCTAAGTGGAACAAAGCAGAGGTAATAATAATTCACTAGCTTAACGTTACTAGAGTTGACTTTGCAGATGTCTGTGACTTTTTGTTCATAATTTACTAGTGGTGTGAATTTGGGCAAGTTATTTAATATCCTTATGCCTCAGTTTCTCTTAAAGACAACCACCTCCCAGAGTTAAATTTAAACTGTGGGAAAGAGTATACTGTATAGAACATGGTAAGCCAAAAACTGAGAATGATAATCATTACTGTGTTGCTAAGTGCTTTTATATGTTATACTGATTTATACTCCAAGCAGAAGTTTTTGATGTTTTGGCTTATATACACAACTGAAAAAACTTTTTAGTAATTTAGTAATTTTAGTAATTTAGTATTTTTTAGTAATTAATAGCTGTTTTTATGGCAAGGGAGGGCAAGAAGGAGTGGGGTGGGAGAGAGGGAAAGAGAGAGAGGAAATACATAAAAAAATGAAATTATCCCTAATGCTACTACCAGAGAAAATCACTGTTACTATCTTAGTATAAATGTCTCCAGATAATTTTCTATGCTTATGCACACAGTCTCTTTTGAAAAAAGTATATATATTTCAACCAAACTGTATCCTATTCCATACACATGCATTGTTCATCATTTAAAATTTTATTGTGAATATTTTTCTGCAGTATTATTCTTCCTCCCAGAAGGTTTAACCAGATAATTTGGTCATTTTAGTCTACGGCCTGATCCATCAAATATGAAACAAAATTGAATTAGCAGAGGGACAAACTAACTGAAAAAACCTCAGTAAATTTGGATGTCTGATTCCCTGGATCCTCAATTCAACCAAGAATATATATATTTTTTTTTGGCAAATGTGACTTTGCAAAATACTTACCTATAAAAGTCATGTTTGAATTCAAGGAATCAATCCCTTGGTTTTAAAACTTTTGTTTATGATGTTCATTTTAGTGGTATTACAAAGTAAAATTAACTTCAACTTCAAGCCCATATCTTCTTTTTCTTTATTTTTTATTTTTTATTATGTTCAGTTAGCCACTGTATAGTACATCATTAGTTTTTGATGTAGTGTTCAATGATTCATTAGTTACATATAACACCCAGTGCACATCACAACACATGCCCTCCTTAATACCCATTACCCTGTCTTTGATCTAAGCCTTGAAGCTTCCAACAAGGCTGTAGGTCTGAAAGAACCACTTCCATCATGACTATAGTTTTTAAAAGTTGTAAGTAAAGTTTCAGAGTTTTGAGGAAGAATTATTGAGTAAAAATCCCCCACCCTGCCCCAAAGTCTCCTCTGCTCTGTTCCTCCTTCCCACCCATCCTCATTCTTTTGGCTCCATTATACAAGAAATATTGCTTCTCTTAATGTTTCCAACATTGTAGATGGTGCTAAGACATGAAAATTTCCAGCGATGTGCAAGATTTAGCTTTACTTTCTTTTTTTTTCATGAAGGAAAGAAATGAGTGGATAAAAATTCAGCCAAGTTCCCATCTAAAGGGATATTCTTAACCCCAACTCTTAGTTCTCAAAACCACCATGAAGTAGGAGGAATGGTGACAGGTATACTGTTTTTTTTTTTTTTTTTCCATATTGAATATAAGCCTGTAATATGTATTTTTATTCTGGTACTCTTTGCACATTTTAAAAGAGGGTCTACTCAGTGGTACAAGGAAGAAAATAATTAAAGAAAATTTTATTAGCTACTCCAAGAGTAAATCTAACACTTTATTGGGCTTAGACTGAATCTGCTTCATAAGAATGTAAGAAATGATGCAATGGAGCAGAGGAGAGGCCCATTTAATGTAATATTTTGTCACTTGAAGTCTCTAAAGCTGAAGAAAGGGGGTAAGATATCAAGAAGAATGCTTCTAAGACCATCTGTCACGTTCCAGACTTGAATAGGCAGGGTGCTCAACTGCATGACACTGAATGATAATAATTGTAATTGTGGATTACTAAGTGCTTCCCGTGTGCCAGATCTGTGCCGAGTGCCTCACACATACCATTTCTTTTACTACGTATCCATGACAGGAGGCAGGTGTTAATGCATCTCCATTTTATAGATGAGGACCTGAATCTTGGAGAAGTGAAATAACCTTGTCAAAGTCACATGGTTATTAAGTTAGTATACCACTTGCTAAGATTTCACCCGGGTTTGTTGGACTTTTTGCTACTTTAGTGCTAAATCTGATGGAATCTTGTGGGTCTCAGTGATTCCCTAGACCTTGCTTCTCTTAGGATCAGCACAGCCTTCACTCACTGGTCCAGCTGTGAGCAGCAATGGGCTCTGGCCTGAGGCTTGGCCCTGCGGAGAACCCTGAGCATATCCAATGCCTTCCCCGTTGGGTCAGGTTTTGTATGGTGAATGGCACTTTGGGGCTGGAGGGACTGAAACCCAGCAGAGATAAGTGGGAAAAGCAGTAGACACGTGTTAACCTCCCACTGCTCTCATTCCTTTCCGAATCAATTGTTCCCCTAAGTCATTAGATGGGTCTTCTGTCTCCTCTTCGTTAGGAGCATGCTCTTTGTTAAAAGCAAGGATAACTATGTCCTTTACATGTTTTGGTCTTTTATTGGCTCATTCCTCACCTCTCTAAGCAAGAATTAGCTTCTTTCCTTGGCATTATCTATTCTTGCCTATTTCTTCTTTCATGTTTCCTGACATTCCCAAACTTCATCCTAGGTTCAAGGTTATTAGCTGCTTACAGTTCCCAAACGTGTATGTGTGTGTGTGTGTGTGTGTGCGCGTGCGTGCATGTGTGTATGTGTGTATGTTCTAAATGCCTGTGCATATGCCATTTTCTCTGTTCTATCCTCCTCTGCTCTGTATGACTAAACTCCTTATTTTTCAAAATGCAGCTCAGTTGTCTCCTTTTCCGTGAAGCTTTACATGTCTCTTCAAACAGAGTGAGATATACTTCCCTCTGGGTTCTCGAAGCCTCCCACAAACACCTTTGCCTTATGTTGTGTGACTGATTCCTGCATCCTCATTTGCACCAGACTGTGAACGCCATGAAGGCGATGAGTTTGTCTTAGGACTCCTCGGGTCCCTAGCGGCTAGCATAGCATCTAACAAGTGTTCAACAAGTCTTCTTTGAATGGATTAATGGATGGACCAGGAATTAGAAAACATGAAATTAGAGCTCATACTGCCTGCAAAGATTTTGTATGGCACTTGGTAAATTATTAAGACCTTTCAGGGTCTTAGTTTCCTTATCTATGAGGTGAAGATGCTGCCCATAATTACCAACATCTCTTCCTTGGAGAACATTTGCAATGTAGCCAATTTAACAATGAAGAATAAAGGAGCTTCTGATAGCAACTACTTTTCAGCCTACTTTTAGCTAAAATCTTTATCTCAGTCCAGGTTTTTAAAGTGAGTGATATGGACTGAGAGAAAGGACACCAAAATCTCTAGAGACTAAAGTGGAATGAAAACATTACTCTTATGATCAGAAGGCCTCAAGGCTTGCTTCACGGTCATAGGATCATGGAATATTCAAATTGGGAGAAACCTAGGAGACAAGTCATCCAGCCTCCTTATGTTAAAAGAAAGAAAAGAAGAGAAGAGAAAAGAGAAAGAAAAGAGGGGAAGGGAAAGAAAAAAAGGAAAGGGAAAAGGGAAGGGGAAGGGATAGGGAAAGGAAAAGGGAAGGGAAAGTAAACCTAGAATTCAAATAACTTGCCCGAACTCGTAGCAAGTGTTGGTAGCAGAATGTATACTCCAAATTCTCAGGTTTATACCCTTCTGCCACACCAGTCTGTTGATCTATGTAACTAAATCAAGTTGCAGAATAATATTGTCTGCTAAGATGTGCTCTGTGTTGCAGCTGACTCAGTTTGCAGCAGACTTAATGACATGACTTCTCTTTATATTCATTTTGGCTAGACTCTACCACCAAATGCAGCACACATTTATGAGCAATCTGTTATTGTGTCTTTTCTTCAGCACTGGTTAGAGAAACTTGATGAAGGGTAAATGAAGGCACATGACACACCATGCTGGACGATATGCTACAAGATTCCACTTGCGACTAGGTTGGTGGGGCTCCAGCTTCATGGAAGATGAAGCAGATGCCTTCTAAATAAGAAATTGGATAATTTGTGGAGAAAATAGAACAAGTTCTGATGTCAGACTCAAATGATGACATTAATAATGGAGGATTGGAGTTGTTGCATGTTGTGTCTAGGTATGAATCAGCGGGTCACTTTTACTAGAATGGATGGACCTTTTTTCCATTCTTAAAAATCTCAGATATGGTGAATGTATGTATTAGCTATTAAGGCATGTCAAAATCACTCCAAAACTCAGTGGCTTAAAACAATAAACTTTTATTATTGTTCATGAGTTCATGGTCAGCTAGCTATTTGTCTGGTCCCAGGCTTCTGTAGTCACTATGAACCTGGTGGGCAGATTTCTGATTTTGACTTGGTGTTCTTACCTGTTTGGGGATTAACTGTTTCCTGGCAGGTGTCGAATAGTTTCAGCTGGGATAACTAGACTCTCTTCCACCTTGGCACATCATCATTTCCTTTGCATTCTGTTGGCCAAAGTGAGTTACATGGCCAGTCAGAATCAAGTGGAGACCTCAAAGTTATAGGAAAAAGGCTATGGATGGGGAAATGTCATTAATTGGGACGTCAATGCGATCAATAGAACAGAACATATGAATACATGTTCATACTTATGTGAACAGCACAAAATCAAGTGGAGTAAAATGGAAAAATTCCCTCCTGACCCTCTTTTTCCATTCTTCTTTCTTCCCAGGGTTAACACTATTAAAAGTTCTTTTTATTCTTCTAGGCTTATATGTATATAGTATGCACATATGCATATAAACACGTAGTTCATATATACACATATATATCATATACAAAATAATTAATAGTATAAACATTTTTAATGTAATTTACTTCTTTGTCATAGGCTTGATTATGTTTTAGGGATATATATCCTCCCTTAACAATGTGTATAGCTTTGAATAGACTTTATAATACATTTTAATTTAAAAGTTAAGTGTAAGATACTTAAAAAATACAGAAAACACAGAAAGAGAAAAAGAAAAACCTATAAGCCCATCTCCCTGACTGAGCAGTATAAATGTTTGCAGGATAATTGCATCAGATCTTTTCTCATAAAGGGAAAGAAATAAAATACTACAAATAGAATATATCAACATTTACTTATTGATTTCTTCTTTTGGTTTTCTATTTTTTTACTCTTGCAAACATTTCTACAGGGAACCGCCTAGTCACATCTCCCTGTACATGTATCAGAGTCTCTTTAGGGTGAAGAGCTGGGTGTGTACTTGCTGGTTTTCCAGGCATGTGATCTTCCTGTGATCTTCCTCTGTAAGGAAGGGAGATGCAGTAGATATTGTACTAGATATTGTCAGTTTGTTCCCTGAAGGGTTGGTGCTAAACTCCTTTCCCACCAGCAGTGTTATTAAAATTTTCCCCTGTCTTAACCCACAATTGGCATAAGGCTTTTTAATATTTGTCATCATGATAGATGTGAAGTATCATTTTATTACTTATTTTACCTTTTTTATTATTATTGAAGTTGAGCCAATTCCAAAATACTTATAGAATTTGGGGTCTTATTTTGGTGAAATACCAGCATGTATCTCTTATTAATTTTTCCATAGGATTTTTTGGCTCTTTCTTATTGATTTTTTAAGTCCTTTATATATTCTTGATACTCTCTATATTTTATGTACATACACTTATCCTCTTTCAGTCTGTGGTTTGTCTTTTTTTGTTTGTGTTATCCTTTGGGTATCAAAGTCATAAAAAGCTTGGCTAATTTTTTTTTTCTATTTATTGGGACAATTTGAATTTAATGTGGTAATGGCAACGATCATTTATGAATTTCTGAATTCACTTCTGAATTCTGATTCAATTCTGAATCACACTTTTCTATTATTTTAACACCTTTAATAATTTATATCTATATAGAGTAGAAATTAAACTTTACTTCAGCATCCCTGGGCAGAGGTGGAATTTTTCCTGTCTTTTCCTCAAAGCTTGGGAAGACCTGGTGGGCCAGGTCCCCACTGGGTCAATGTCTAAGGCCAGGACTCCATGCCTAACCTTTAGTACCCATATACACAAATAATATACCTTTAGATGTCCCAGCCTCAGCTCTAGCTGACTTTGTCTTCCCTATTTGTTTATGACTCCTGAGAATCTTCTCTCTTTCCTTCGAGTTCAGATGATGCTATCATATTTATTTTGGTTATGTTTGATACAACTCTCCATGTGTTTGTCATCAGAGGAAGGCCCATGTCAGCTAACTCTATCATGTCGCTGGGCATTCTCTGGAAAGGCTTCATGATTCTGATGGGGACTATCAGTGTCTCGTGCATACAATACTAACTTAAGGACTTCAGTTTTATTTGCATGCTAGTAGTATTTAGCCCAGGAAGGTTGGGGAAGCAGAGCTATATGGAAAGATACAGAAAGCAGTAATGTACCTTTTCAGCTTAGACCTTAAATATTTAAACTTTTGTCACACTCACCAAGTGAAATGAGTCCCTTAGAGAGAAAAGTGTCTTCCTTAGACAAGGGAAATCTCTTTTGGCAAATATTTGACAAATGTCTAAATCAATCCATATATGGATGTAAATTTGTCGATCTATCTACTCTATATTGAGTTTGTAGCTGACTCACCCTCACTTGTAGCTCTTTTGCGAACATGACTCTGTAAGCCTTGTTTCAGCTGCCCCACCACCTGCTATATAGAGACCTCAACCAGAAAGGGGAAAAGTGAGTAAGACTTCACCTTGTGTTACCCCAAGAGCTATTCCACCCTGTTAAAGTCAAGTGGAGCCTGAGGCAATGATTTAATGTATTTGAAATGGGGAAGACTGCAAAGCCCCAAACATCCAGCAACTTTTGGGTAAAATGATCTGTAAAACTTGTGCCAGACTTTGACCAATAGCTGTATAATTCTGATCTTAGCCTTACAGCAGGGATCTAAGGTTTTAGTACCTTTTACTTCCTTGCCTCCCATCAGCACCACCACACCTGTCTGTTTAAGATCAGCTGCAGTGACTTCTTTGTGCCCGTGCCCACAAGACCAGGCCCCTGCCCTGTGTCCCATAGCCCCTGGCTGCCTGCTCTAGAAGCAGAGACAGAGGAGGACCTGACTCAGCACTTGTTACAACTTACTTTTGACCATTCTTTCTGAGTGATTGTGAGTCACCTGTTCTCTGGATCCTGAGAACTTGATGACCTTGACCACTAGTATTTGTCAGTTTCTTCAAAAGTTTTCTGACCATTTAGATGCTTGAGCTCTAGGATTCCTATGCACCCGCCACTCTGAGGTCTCTCAAATCCTGTTACTTAAAGTGAGATCTAAGGACCCAGCAGCCCTGATATCACTTGTGAGTTTACTACCACTGCAGAATCTCAGGTCCCTCCCCAGACCTACTGAATCATAAGCTGTATTTTAATGAGATCAAAAATGTGTCATATACATCGTTTCAGTTGATTAAATTTCAGTTCAGTACTAGGTTATCATTATCTACAAGGATCCCTTTTTTTCCCCAAAAATATGTATGGGGATAGCCCCCTTCACCTGCCCATTGAGCATATTCTCTGTTTGATGATCAGTGCTCATGAGTCTGTGTTCTGGATGGAAGCATGGCTCCTACTTGGGTGTGTTAGAGAAAACAGAATTGAGAACTAATGAGTCTTATCTTCACTGAGCATGCTTTTGACCTTCACCATAACCTGATTCTTCTGAGTTTAACAATGTTTCATTGTACCTCTTCAACCTTGATTGTAATAGGAACTTAAACTAGAATATTCACATACTCCTCATGGGCCACACCACCCTTCCTCCCACCACAATGGGTGAGCAACAGCACAAACCAAAGCATTTGGCTTATTGTCATGGAGCAGAGCAAACGTCCACCTGTGTCAGGTCCAGGACCTTGACCTTATTAGCACTGACCTACAAACTAAGCTTGTTATTGCAATCTTCCTCGTCAGATAATGAGTGCTTACGCACCTACTGCTTCCAATTAAAGTGAACTATTGGCAATATGGTCTCAGCCCTCGAGCGACTTTTACAGTCTGAATTGGGAAAATGATATAAGGAAGGAAGGACAAAAGACATGCAGAATGAAAAATAAATAAATAAAAACATATAGGTCTGGATGGTTATCTTGACCACATGGTAACTACTTCATTATCAAGAAATTTTGGACTTTAAAAAATAGGCACATTCTCAAAATAGTAGTGATGGACTTCCATGCTATTGTCTTTAGCTGGAGATGTGGGTGTTTGGAGATTTGTTTGCTCATGTAATCAAACCATCCAGAAAGTAGTTTTCTAAATGAAAAATTTTAAATTTAAATTTAAAATTCTAACCCTCTCAATTTCATTACTTAAAAAACAATTCATGAGGTTAACAGGCTTTATTAATTCTCTCAAAGTTCTGCTCCAACCCAGATGAGGAAAAGTATTGCAGAAAGATATGACAAAGTATATTATAACTGTAAATCCAATTTCAGTTTTTAAAGAAAGGGAAGATTTTTCTTAAGCAGGGATGGACTTAACAGATTTTTTTTTAAAGAAATGTTTCTAGGTAGATATAATTTTCATTTTAAATATTGATTATTTATAACTTCAGCCAACTTTGGAGTTTATGACTTCTATCACCACAGTCACATTTGAATGTGACCTTGTTTGCTATACTTTTCTGGAAGTGAAAATTAACTATTTAAAAAGGTATGTGAACTTGTTCTGCAAATAGTACAGATTCAAATAAACATAAATTAAGGCCCTTTCTAGGAAGGGCTCTAATTTGCTTGTTTTGGTTATAGCAAGACTGTTTCAGAAACTGAAGAATTAAAATTGCTCCTGCTCAGGTTGAAGAGACCCAGGGATCTCTATTGTGTCCAGTGTTTCCTAAGCACGTGGTGAAGACAGTGCAGGTCCCTGGGAAGCCTCCTGGGTGAATCCAGCAAGGAGACTGTTCTCAAAGGGCTTTGAGTGAGTAGGGGGAGACAAAACATGATGTGAACCATTTTAGCACATGGGTGGAAATAACAGTCGTGAGAGATATAAAGGAAGGTGCTGTGGCTTTTCAGAGAAGGAAACAGGAATGAGGGAGTGAGGGAAGGCTCAGTGGAGTAGGGACAAGTGGACTTGGTTTGGATGATTAGGTAGAATTTGAACATGGGTCACATTCCTATACTAAGACCCGCTGTGGAGATGGTGAACTAAAATGTGTAACACTCTATGCCTTATTATCATTGCCTTTGTTTCAAGGTAGATGCAAACAAATAGCCTGAAAACTGCCCAGGCAAGCAAATAATGATATACAAAGCCCCCTTTCAATCACATAATCTGCAGTGATTACATAGTGGGCACTGGCTCTAGCTTGGGCTCTTAGCCGGGACAACCAGCCAAGCACAAGCAGTCCAACTGGACAGAGTCGAAAACATCCTCAAAGGAAGAGAGGAGGAGAAGGAGGGGAAAATGAGGAGGAGAAGGAGGGGAAAATGAGGAAGAAGAAGAAGAAGAAGAAGAAGAAGAAGAAGAAGAAGGAGAAGAAGGAGAAGAAGGAGAAGAAGGAGAAGAAGGAGAAGAAGGAGAAGAAGGAGAAGAAGGAGAAGAAGAAGAAGACCCCAAATGACAATCCCAGAAGACAGCCAAGACTTAATAAGGGGATATTACAGCATAGCCAGAAGTCCTAGAGTAAGACTGTGCCTACACGAGGTCACCCAGTAGAACACCTTAACTGAAGTTCTTTAATTTCTCTTCTGATTTCCAGAGGATCAAGGGCTCTTGTCTGCATGGTGATAACAAAGATGATGGATTCTGGTTTTAGTTCTTCCACACTAAGCGGTGTCACCTGGGTCAACATATGCCCTGGGGCCTGAGTGAAGAAGGGCAACAGTGTGGACCATTTCATGAAGTGCCCGCCATATGTGGCCAAGATGGTTTAGGGACTATGGCGATAGGGAATTGAAGCAGATGAACTGTGAAACCACTCAGCAAGCAGCTCCACAGCTGAGAAAAATCAGTTTAGAAAATTGGGTCAGGCTGGGTGGTGACTATAATCAGAAACCTGCAAGAGGAAACACTATAAACATGTTTCCCTGGGCAAGATTGATTGTTTTAAAAATAAAGATGAAACAATGGATGAAAAGAAGCAATGCCAAATATTTTCTATTCTGATGGGAATGGGATGAGGAATTGGAATTATAGGTGGGTGAGGAAAGGTTCTATTTTAATCCAGAAAAGAAAAGTCTCATTTTCTCTTCAAACATGTTTTTTAATTTCAGGTTCATTGTCGTGAATGGATGAAGGAGAAAGGGCCCCACTCCACCCTGGATGCTGGCTTAGCCCATGACACTAATTGTCTCTGTTAGCACTCTGAAAGCTAAGAGTGCATTTTCTTTGCAAACTTAATTTTAGTTTTGTGAAATCATTGTGTCTTGGAGGATGCTGGGTGACACATACTTGCTGTAATTATTACTTAGCCAAACTTGGAGTGGTCATCTTAGTTGGATAGACTATGGCACTAATAAGAAATAACAATGCGGGTATAATTTCATGTGAGGCATTTAGTTTTGCGGAGGGGAGACTCTGTGTTTCACAAATACATCCCATCAAGCACATGAGGCTTATAAGAATAATATTTTGGCATTGATGGAGATTGGGGGAGAACATGCTTGGGTGGTCAGTTGACCCATTAACATGAGAAGAGCACAAAGTATGTGCCCTATAATCAGTGGGTCTCAAACTCATGCGAGAGTGTCATTATTTTATCGTATGGAAAGTATTTTACTATTTTGTATAACAATAAGTATATCAAAAATGAAGTTTGCTTTGTCCATTATCTGAAGGCTTCCTATGCACTAGGCATTGTAGTGAACATCTTATGCGTATTATCTTATTTAGTACTCATAGCAATCCATGAGGCTTTATTGTCTCCATGTTACAGGTGAAGAAACCTAGTCTCAAAGATGTCTGAGCTTTTGCCCAATATCACACAAATAGGAAGCAAGTGTTCAAAGACCTGATGTTCCTTCTTTAGGTGGGTGCCAGCATGGAGAAATGAGAGTTTGCTCCTCAAACCTAGAAGCTGTGTTTAAGAAAACTCATGAACCTGACTTTTTATCTGTATATTTATTTTAAATACATTTTCTGATTGAAAAATCAGAAAAGCCTAAAGCATTAAACATTTTGTGGCTTGCCAGCTTAAAAAGAAGTCAGTCTTTTTCTGGCTTCTAATTGTGACCTTTTCATAATCTGGTGGTAATTAATGTAGACAATATTTATTGCAATCTTACTATGAATGGGGCAATGCCACAAGTGCTTTGTGCATTGTTTCATTTAATCCACAGGAAACTGAGACAGAGGCAGCTGAGGCTAGGTTAGAGTTCAAGGTCAGAGAGCTGGCAACTGGGGAGTTAGGATGTATAACCAGAAGGTCTGACTTCAGGAGCAGACCTCTCAGCCACAAAGGTTTACTGCCTTTTTACTATGTGATTTTCCTTTCTGATACTTGGTGCCAAATATGGGGGCATGTGTCCATTTGCTTTTCATATAAATTAACCTTTTTTTTAATAGGATTTCTTCCTGAATAGATCAAGTGGCTTTCTATTATTACCTCTAACCCATTGAAATAAAAGGTGACTGACTTAATTTATATATATGAATAAAATAATATTTTATATTTATATACAATTTATATTTATAATATAATAATTCCTTTTATTTCTGTAGGGAGAGCATTGTCAAACTGAATACAGTTTCACTTACTCACATGGATTTTATTGTGCTCTGTTGAAGGCTACTGGATTTCAGTACACTCCCTACTTCATCTTCCGACCTCCTCTTCTTTTTAAAATGACAGTCTCTATTTCCTCACTTTAAGCTCATGCATATGGATGCAGAGTCTATACTTTGTACGCAAATCACTGAGTCCCAATTTTCCCCTAGGTTAATTAGGAGACAGGCTTCGCTGCTATAAAAAGAAGACTATTATTTTAATAGTGCCTCCACAATATAGACATTGTTTAGGAAGGTGGTTCAGAACGAGTAGGAGGCTTGGCTCCAGAAAGTCACCCAGAAACCCAGATTCTTTCTATCTTGTTGGTCTGCACGTCCAGGGCCCTGTTCCCATCTGTGTGCTCAGCAGTGGCACATCCCATCCCATCTGCATTCTAGCTCATGGGAAGGGGAAAGAGAGAGAGAGAGGAAGTTGGGGACAAGCAATTCCTTTGATAAACGTGTACTTCCGTCGTCAAAATTCATGTCCCATTAGCCAAAATCTGGTCACATGGCCCTGCCTAGTCAGCTACAAGAAAGGCTGGGCCGTATAGGCTCAGGCTGAGGGAATTCACCGCTCTCTGGGAGTTCCCAACCTCAAAGGACAAAAGGAGAAGGGACACTGGAGGTAAGGACTCTGCCACAGTTTGCCCCTCTAGCATCCAAGTGTTCTTCTCACTCTTCATCCCATTGGAGGACACTTTTAACTTCCTTCCCAAAGGAGACAAATCAAAGTTCATCCAATTACTGTACCCAGCTGAGAAGCCAGGATCTCTGGGCGAGGTTCAGACTCTCTGTCAGCTCAGATGTGGATCTGGTGACGCCTGCACTAGAAGAGGAGTTACAGAGTTACACGCGATACAGTCCTCAGTTGGAAAGGGCACAATAGGAAGCACTAGCTGAAACTAATGAGTCACAGCCATCACATTTTGCTGGGCAGGAACTGCTTGACAGTCCCTGTTAGGCCTTCGTGGCCACCCTACCTTGTTCTTTGGGAGCAACTCCTCTGTCCTTTGTTCTTGGCGGCCCCCATCTTTTGTGGCCACATCTGTGGTGTGTATCGGAGAGTGTCTCCTTGTTGTGAGCTGTTCTTCTTTTACAGCCTGCTTTCCGTGGGTGCACGTATGGGGACCTGAGATTTGGTATAGTGAAAAACGACTGGCTTTGTCAGGTAGGCTTTTGTTTTCTTTACCAATGCAATTTCCTAAAAAATTCTAGTCCTTTGCTTCCAGTCTGTTCTGTATGAAAGCAACCTTTGGCTATAAACCTGAAGCTTGCAGATTCCACCTCTTTTATTTATTGGCTTCAGGGCCCAGCTCATTTTAACTCTCCCCACCCCAGTTTAAGGATTTCTACCGTGAGGTCATCTGAAGCAATGGGCTTGAAGGAGAAGGCTGTACCTACACCATCTGAGTCTTTGTGGCTGGGCTGGCTCCCATTGTGTGGCCTGGGAGAATGTTCCATAGGAGTTTCTTGAAGTAGACTTTGAGTGACAGTCTAACTTCTACTAGAGAAGAGAAGCCCTTGGCTTATACCAGCTTTGCAGCCTGCAGTATCTGTGTCCTTATCACCCCCTCCTTGGTCACTAAACCACTGCCAGATATTTTCAGTTTTGTTTTGGCGATACTCCATGTCTAGATAGCAACTTCATGTTACGATGCAGGCTGAACCACTACAACAAAGAAACCTCAAATATAGACAAGATTGGAATTTATTTTGTTTTTACTTAACGGTCTCAAAGTAGGCAGGTAGTCCAGGATTGGTCAGCACAACTGCTCTACAATATCCATTAGAGACCTGGGTAGTTCTATTTGTTACTCTGCCCAGTCCTAAGGGGTTGCCTTCAGCTACAGCACTGAAGCCAATATACACCATTAGTCCATATTCCCGACTGCAAGAGGTGGGAGAGCTGGACACAAAGTGGAGGTAAACCATGTCTTATGGAAACATGAACAGGAGTTACAGGATCCTTCCTGGTTGTACCTCACTGGCCAAAAACTTAGTCCTACAGCCACACGTAGATGCGAAGGAGGCTGGAGGCAGGAAGGATTCGGTGATAGTTTCTAACAGGGCAGCCGCTATTTTTTTCCTGAATTTTTAAAAAGGATTCTGCTTTTTTTTTTTTTTTAAAGATTTTATTTATTTATTTCACAGAGAGAGATCACAAGTAGGCAGAGAGGCAGGCAGAGAGAGAGAGAGAGAGGAGGAAGCACGCTTTCCGCTGAGCAGAGAGCCCGATGCAGGACTTGATCCCAGGATCCTGAGATCATGACCTGAGCTGAAGGCAGAGGCTTAACCCACTGAGCCACCCAGGTGCCCCGGATTCTGCTTTTTGAATACAAGTATGTAATATGTGTAAAACAAAATGTACTTTTTAAAAATTTTGACTTTAGCAATGCCTGGGGGGCTCAGTTGGTAAAGCGTCTGACTCTTGGTTTCAGCTGAGGTCATGGTCTCAAGGTCATGAGAATTGAGCTCCAAGTCCAGCTCCATGCTTGGAGTTTGCTTGAGATTCTCTAATTCTCCCTCTGTCCCTCCCCTGCTCTCTCTCTCTCAAAATAAAGTAAATAAATAAAATCTTTAATTTTTTTTCAACTTTGTTGAGGTATAGTCACCATATAAAATTATAAGGTATTTAAAGTGTACATCGTGGTAATTTTATAATATGTTTATATATATATATATATATATATAATATCACACACACATAAATGGATTCCTCCCATCTGGTTAATTAGTATATCCATCACCTCTCATATTTATCTTTTTAAAAATTTTTCAGTGAGATCATTTAAGTTCTACTCTCCTAACAAATTTCAATTATACAGTGCAGTGTTATCAACTGTATAAAACGAAATACACTTTGAGACTCCATTTTGGTGCCGCTGGCCAGAATTAAAATTCTCCTCCTTTAAAATATGAGATGAATTGAGATTTCCTTTATGTTTTAAATGCCTGCCTCCAGGATACATAAAAATAGGAGAGAATTTGGAAACCTGGGGCTAAGGAGGATAGGAACAAGATTTCCCTAAATAAAATTCAGGGGATTCTACAATGAGCAGGACAAGGAAAGAGTGGATCCTGGAGAGTCAGAGAGTTTCTACCAAAATCCTGCTGAATAATTATGAAATGAGATTAAAATGTGGCCAGCTTTGCATGCTCCTAGATATTTTCTCCTTCATGAGGAACTTATCCATCATGAAAAATGATGGGAGAGATTAATGTCCTCCTAGTCTTATTACTCACTCAGCTTTCTCTCTGAGTTTTTACAAATATAATGTAAATTGAGTGTTAAGAAAAAAGCCATAGGACAAGTGATCAACTTTTTTTTTTTTAACTTAAATTTAAGATAGTTAGCATTTCGTGTATTATGCATTTCAGGACAGAGTTTAGTGATTCATCAGTTTCATATAACTCTTAGTGCTCATTAAGTGATCATTTAAGTTCAGATATCCATCATTTGTTGAGTTCCTTTCAGCCAACCACATTGTAATTCCATTACTGAAACTTATTCATGTGTCTGGAAAGGTGTGGTCATAACCGGAGCAGACATGGGGCTTGATGTGGGGCTTGTTCCCAGGACCCTGAGACCGTGACCTGAGCCAAAGTTGGACGTTGAACTGACTGAGCCACCCAGGTGCCTTGATTTTTCATCTTAATGCTGACTTTGTTGCAAGAGTAATTCAGACTTGGTAGTAGTCATATAAGCTCTAAAGCAACCATGCTTATATTCTGTTGCATGACGATGTAAAAATAATGAACTGGGTGGCCAGCTTACTCAGTCTGAATCTCTGTTGCCCCTGAAAACATTGAACTTGTAGACAAAACTGCTTTCTATGTTTATATTGGGCAACAAGATTTATTTCAGCTGAGAGGAAAAAGAGAACACAGAAGAGTCAGGTACATTGGAAAGATGTAGAGAAGAAGCAGGTACATTGGAAGACATAGTTTGGAAGTGACACACATATGTTATTTGCTAATATGGTAAGTCCATCTGGACAACTATAAGCAATTTCCTCTTTATCCTAATTGAATTCTGTTTTCCTTCCCTACAACACAATTGTCAAAATTCATTTCTGAATCTGTATGAGTGTGCATGTGTGTGCCTTGGCTTTGCCCTCCAGTCACTGAGTCAACAAGTGGCTGTAGTTCTGATGGTCAGACCCTTGTCCCATCTAAACCTTGCATTGTTTTCTTCTCCATTCCCACACATCTTCTTGGCTCTGATGATATCCGTTGCCAGTGTCTTGTCAGTTTTAGTTGCTGCCTTCTTGTTTGGGTAATGAGGATTCCTATGTCCAGTGTGTCTGAGTTTCCCAGATTCCCTTGCTCCTGAGCAGGGCTGGGTCTCTGCTAGATTGTGAACTCTGCCTTTAAGACCTCTCTTCTTTTCCCTCTTCTTTCTCTATCTTTCCCAGTGAAGTGTCCCTCTTCAGCACAAATTCCTGTGTAGCTTATGATGGTCCGCCACAAGCTTAATGCTTCTTTATGGTTTCATGTTTTGTTTTTAACAGGTGTGCAAATCTTACATTCTACAGCACAATTTATCCATTTGTTTAAATAAACAAATAATCTGAATTACTACCAGTTAAAACATTTGTCTCCCTCTGCCTCAAATCTTCAAGGAAAACTTAATTTGCAAGTAGATAAGCCATTTTTATCCCATGACTTTGCACAGTCTTTTGGTACATGGCTCCAAACCTCCGTGGAGTAAAAATGTATTCCAGTTTAAAGAACACAGAATTTCTTCATCAGAGAAATTGAGCTCTAATTGTGGGATTTGAGTTGAGGGATATATTTTTTCATTATACCTTATTTTATTTTTTATTTTTTCAGCTTAATGTAGTATAATTGACAAATAAAAATTATGTGTTGAATTAAAAAATGAAAACTAAGGCATACAACTTGATGTTTCAATATACATACATATACATTGTGAAATAGTTACCACAATTAAGCTAATTAACATATATATCAGCTCACATAGTTATCGTTTTCTTTTCTTTTTCTTCTTCTTTTCTTCTCCTTCTGCTTCTGCTTCTTCTGCTTCTGCTTCTGCTTCTTCTGCTTCTGTAATGAGAACACGTGCGGTCCACCTTCCTTGCAAAGTTTAAGTATAGAGTACAGTAGTAGCTATAATCATGTTGCTGTACATTAGATCTTCAGAACTTATTTTGTATAACTGAAACTTTGACCAACATCTCCCCGTTTCCTCCTATCCCCAGCCCATGGCAACCTTCTACCCTCTGTTTCTATGAGTTTGACTATTTGGTTCCACACATTAGTGAGATCATATGGTATTTGTCTTTCTGTGACTGATTTATGTTACTTAATGTGATGTTCTCCAGGTTCATTCATGTATTCATAAATGGCAGGATTTCTTCCTTTTATAAGGTTGAATAATATCCTGTGTGTGTGTGTGTGTGTGTGTGTGTGTGTGTCTATATTCATCCACTGATGGATATTTAGGTTGCTTCCATATCTTAGCTATTGTGAAGGCCAAGGCTCTCTAAGAAGCCTACGAATCATACAGAGAAGTTGACTCATAGACCCAGTCTAACAAGTTCTTGTCTCTTCCCATGTTTTGTTTGACCAATGTAAGTGTAGTTGCCTCCTTCCTGACTCTAACTATACACAGGGACCTGAGATTTCTATATCTGACCCGTAAGAATAACCTCATATTATTTAGTCGTCTGTTGACTTTAATATTTCCAGTCAATTAAGGATATATTTTATTTATTTACCTTTCAAATTTTTTGGTATTGCTACTTTCTCTGGCCTAGAAATTACTGACATGTTCATTTTTAACTCAGTGGTTTAACCTTTGTGTATACCATTATCAAAATCAATTTTAAAAGTCACAAGCATGCTGTGGAGACCCATTACTAAACATTTTTTATGAATGATTTAGAGCAGGGCTAAATAATTACATTTTGTGGCCCAAAGACCCTCAGTTTATTAGTTAGAGGGATTGAACATTTCTTTGCCTTTCTTAAACATATACTAGAGTTATTAATTTTTTAATACATTAATAATGTAAAAGCATCTTGATAGCATCATTGAGAACTCTGGGGGATTTTGCCTCCACCCACATTTCCCTAAAGTTGGCTTCTCAAGTATTGGGAAAGTGCTTGGTTAAGTGTAAGTATGATCCTCACACAAAGGGAATAATGTGTTTCCCCTAGTATTTGAGGACAAGGGGCCAAAATGAACATGTACTGATATCAGTGACTTAATGAGTAACAAAGGATAGAATGACTTTTTTTATTATTATTATTTATTTGACAGAGATCACAAGTAGGCAGAGAGGCAGGCAGAGAGAGAGGGGGAAGCAGGCTCTCCACTGAGCAGAGAGCCCGATGTGGGGCTTGATCCCAGGACCCTGAGATCATGACCCGAGCTGAAGGCAGTGTCTTCACCCACTAAGCCACCCAGGTGCCCCTAGAATGACTTTTTAATTCATTTATTCCACATATATTCAGTAAGCAGCTCCTACATCCCAAATGCTGTGCAGTATCCCAGAGAGGTAGTGGTGGGTAAAACAGACAAGGTTCCTGCTCTCATGAATCCAGTGGGGGTGACTCTATTTTTATCAAAGAGTTAATACATGCCAGACATTGCTCTGCCACCTTCACATATACTAGCTCCTAATCTTTACAATAACCATTTTGAGGAATGGAATATATTTATTTACAGCTACCAAGTGTTGGAACCAAAGTTTGAACCATAGCAACTATCTCCATGGAACAGTGTCTTGGCTTCCACACTCTCCTCTTACATAATCAGCCTGCATGTACACGTTTATCAACCTGTAGCCCATGATAAGTGTTGAGAAAGAGAAGTACAGAATGCTAATTGGGAGTAGTAAGGGAGGTGGATTTAGAGAAGAAAACAAGAACAGTTAAAAGTCACCACTTAGGTGTGAGCAAAAGAGAAACTGTCCAGGTGAAGGACCTTGGTGTGTTTAACTGTGATTTTACTACTGGAGTGATTTTCAAATCACCTCAATCCAATCATTAATCTCTATGCTCTTACCTATATTTCAGGATGCACTACAGACCGTCCTTGACTTATGATTTTTGACTTTACAATGGTGCAAAAACAATATACATTCAGTAGTAACCATGCTTTGAATCTTGAATTTTGAGATTTTCCTGGTCTCGTGATATGCCATACTCTACTCTCTCATGATGCTGGGCAGCAGCAGTGGGCCACAGCTCCCAGTCAGCCATGCGGTTGCAAGGATAAACAACCAATACCCTTACAACCATTCTGTACCCATACTGTTCTGTTTTTCATTTTCAGTACAGTATTCAATAAATTACATGAGATATTCAACACTTTATTATAAAACAGGCTTTGTGTTAGGTGATTTTGCCCAACCGTAGACTAATGTTAATTGTTCTCAGCTGATTTAAGGTAGGCTAGGTTAAGCTATGTTGTTCAGTAGGTTACGTCTGTTAACTGCATTTTTGACTAAGGATATTTTCAATATATGATGTGTTTATTGAGATGTAACTGTATTGTAAGTGAGGGGGATCTATATTTTCCTGCATTGCCCTTAGCAACTGTGATTGTATACAATTTAACTGAACCCTCTACTTTCTTTCATTTAAAAGCCTTCGAAGTCTGTCCCTTTTACAGTGTTTTCTTGAGAAAAGGTAGAGAAGTATGTTTCCATTGATTGCATCATGCTGGGAGCTAATCCGTGCTGTAGCTATACTTGGTGTCCAACTTGGTGTCTAGGTATGATTCTGAGGGCCTCATTCTTGCAACCATGAGAGAATGGGTCTTTCTCTGAGATCACAGGACCTGGTTCCTTAGGGAAAGAATCTTGGGCTTTTCATGATCAGAATTATTCTCATCCTAGCTCTAAACCTTTTCTGGATAGTAAAAAGGATTCCTAGAATTATGACAGACCTCTTCATTTATTGTTTTTTGATATTATATGACTCCGGAACCTGGACTCACTCTTTACTTTATTTCATATCAAGTCTAGTTTCAGTCAAACATTTGCAAGATTCATCTCTTCCTCTCCTTCTTGCCTTCCTAACCTGAATTGTACAGATTCATTTTCGATAGTCCTTTTGAATTTTTGATTATGTGGCCTGATAATATAAATTCTTTCCTGGACACAGGGCGTGCTCATTCTTCTTAAAAATATGTTATAATTTTTAAGACCTATACCTCTTCAAGAAAAGCTTCTTTGATTAACTCAATTCATTAAACTTCATTATAAGTCTCTAGGCACTCTTGTATGCTATTTACATAATATACTTTGAACTTAATAATCCACCTTTATATACATGCCTGTTATGTTCCCCAGCTAGATCATGTACTCTTCAAGGGTGAGAGCTATGCCTTTTCTTTCTTTTAATTCTTCCAGTAGGTTAACCAACTGTGAATACTGAAAAGGATTTCCTAATAACAGATACTATATTAATTCTTTATTAGGTGTCTGTGATTTGCTCTGTGTGAGGCCAACCTTGACTTTAGTTTGTCAGCTAAAAATGCACCCTGGATTTGGTATTGATTAAGGATAAATAGCCTGTTCATTGATTGACATTCTTACCTTCCAGTCTGTGGTGTTAGCACTGAGGAGTGTTAACCTTTACATACTTTGGATTTCCACTGCTTTTGGAAGTCCAAATGCTGCAGTGAACATAACAGATTCTTAAGGAAAGGGTCACAGTAAAGCCAAACCAGACGAAGTAGCTGACCTACTGACGGACAAACAGAATAGTGCTTCAGAGATGCTGAGGAAATTAGAAAAATTATTCATAGCGATCTGTTGGAGATGCCAGAGAGATCCCTATATTGGGAGGATTGACCCTAGATAACCTTGCAGGTTCTTTCCAACTGCGATTGCTATTTTAAAATTTAGAGGAGAAATTAAAGAAGAGGGTTAATAGGAATGTTAGCCAAGTGATTATAGAAATGAGGTCTTTGAAATTTGTTGTGAGGAGGTCAATAGTTATTTTCTGTTGAGTTAGATGCTAAGTGCTGTGTGATGCTTTCAAGGCAACCATGATAAATTATTAAGTATCTCTAATTTATTACACACATCAGGGAATAATGTATTGCAGTGTGAGCTGATGTCACTAAGCAGTGCTGGCTGAAGCCTTTGTCTACATATTGTGCAAGATTGTCTGAAAAGCAATGGACTCATTAGTAACTCAGATTGTTGCAGGAGACTGTGTTTTCTTTTCTTACGAGTTCTTTGATTCCAAACTGGAAAATGAAGAATTGTAAAGACATTTTATTCTAGTGTTCTGGAGAGACTTTTGCCCTCTGAAATTATTGGGATAATCACCAGTTTTTTCCAAGTGCAAAAAGGGAAGGGCAGAACGTAGTTTTCCTTCTATTTAAAACAAATATTTTATGAATTCTTGATAAATATATATTTGGGCTTTTGACTTTTCAGTTATCTATGGCTGACATGAAATGCTATTAATCTATTGTTTGTTAAGCTAGTTACAAGCTGCATTTTCTATTCTGCTCAGTATAATCTTACAAAGAATAATTCACACTGAGCATGCAAAAGCATGCCTCAGGTAAGGATTAATTCATAAAGCCCCCGGAGATGACCGCTTTTCATAGCATCTTCACAACCTGAGTGGTTTCTTCTGCTGATTCAAAGCACATCATTGAATTTGTTATTTGGAGGAGACTAGAAAAATATTCTTGTATTTTCCTTCCTAGCAATTATACAGGAACCCTTGTCATATGCTGTGGCTTGTTGGCTTTGTAATACCTTGAAAAATCTTTAATTTATTTCACATCACTCCTGAAAATTGTTTATTTATTTATTTATTTATTTATTTATTCATTTCTATTATTCTCCAGCTTAATGCTTTTCTTTCTTAGGTATTCTAAATTTCACCTCCATTCTGATGTGTTCAACAACATCAGCTCTACTTACAGATACATTATTCCACTCCTCTGGAGAGCTTTCCAGAGAACTTTAAAGCT
The DNA here is from genome assembly GCF_010015895.1 of Lontra canadensis. Taxonomy (NCBI): domain Eukaryota; kingdom Metazoa; phylum Chordata; class Mammalia; order Carnivora; family Mustelidae; genus Lontra; species Lontra canadensis. The sequence goes on from NW_022630996.1 coordinate 17,630,681, forward strand.
TCTAACCACCCACACCAAGCAATGAGCTGGCTGGACAGAGGAGGAAGGAGAGGTGTAGGGAATATGACTGACAGAAGGGAGAGCGGAGGCTTGGAAAAGTAGAGAAAGTTCAGGAACAGGCTAGGGTGTAACCAAGAGCAAGATTAGGAGTACAAGGCACATCCTAGTTGCAAGTTGAAAAGTAGGGGTCCTTTAAGAATTCTGACTATGAATGTCATGTACAATGCTCTATTCACATGAAAACATTTAACTACTGACAGAAATGATCAGCGCATAATTTTTTTTAAAGATTTCATTTATTTATTTGACAGAGAGATAGAGAGAACAAGCAGGCAGAGTGGCAGGCAGAGGGTGAGGGAGAAGCAGGCTCTCAGCTGAGCAGGGAGCCCAATGTGGGATTCGACCCCATGATCCTGGGATCATGACCTGAGCTGAAGGCAGCCGCTTAACTGACTGAGCCACCTAGGAGCCCCTCAGCGCAAAATTTTAACTATAGTTTGTAACCTCTTAGAATTTGGAAGGAAAAGTGGCCATGCAAACTAGATAGAAAAAGAATTAGGCTAACAGGGTGATGGAACTGGGTTATCAGGAGGAGGGAAGACTTGGTTGAAGACCATTTATTAACCTTTGGTTAATACTATGCCTTCCCTTGTCTGAGACCTCATCTGATACTCATGAGACAAAGTGATAAGAAGGACATGTCAAGACCAGAGCAGTGCATCCTTCCAAAAGAGGTTTCTCCATGCCCTTGGGGGACTGTGATCCCTGGGTCAATTGTTAATCCATTATGAGCAATTTATTTACTATGTATGCCAGGCACTGTTCTAAATGTTTTGCATGTGTTAATTTGTATCAGTCCTAGGAGGTCAATACTACTAGGGTTCCCATTAAGTAGGGGAGGAAAAGTAGGCACAGAAAAGTTAAGTAATTTGACTAAAGTCATCCAGCTAGTAAAACAGAACTGGGTTTTGAGTATGGGCAGTCTGGCTGCAGAGTCTGTATTTCTAATCACTGTTGTCTCCTGCCTGTCCTCATGGCTTAAGGAGGGTCTTTGCTCCACAGGAGCCACAGTCTAAGTAGGTGAGGACACAGGGCTCTAATTCCTTTCTCAGTGCTTCTGTTGAGAGTCCACATGGATCATCGTCTTCTATACGCTTAACAAAATATATGAAAGTGCATTACAAATTGTGAAGACCAATGAAAGAATTACTTAATTATCTCCCAAACAAATTAACTTGCCCCTTAGGTCCACTTCTTCCTTAAATTTAAAAGATTTCTTATTTTTTTTGGGGGGGGGTGTACCTGGGTGGCCCAGTCGGTTGAGTGTCTGACTTTTGGTTTCAGCTCATGTTATGATCTTCATGATCTTGGGGTTGTGGGTTCGAGCCCCCCATCAGGCTCTGCACCCAGTGCAGAATCTACTTGTCCCTCTCCCTCTACTCCTCTCCTTGCTCTCTCTCTTTCTCAAATAAATGAATAAATAAAATCTTTAAAAAAAAAGATTTCTTATTTTTTCAAGCTGTGGGGGTCTAGAATCTGTTCAGCCCAAAAGGGTAATAGCCATGTGTGGCTATTTAATTTAAATTAAAATCATGTACAATGAAAAATGGGATTGCTCAGTCACACTAGCCACATTTCAGGAGCTCAGCTACCACATGTTGCTAGTGGCTCCTGTACCAGGCAGTGCAGCACGCCCATCAGTGCAGAAAGTTCTATTGGGCAGCTTTAGACAGATTGTAAAAGGTAGTATTTCCTTTCTAGTTAGGCAACATAGTAATTACATCTCCTTAATACTGGACCATCTTATTTTTTTAATTGCCTAACTTTTTAGTTGCCATCATGCTTATAGAATAAACAGGATATGGTATCTCTTCACTCCTCTTATTTACTTCCTCCTTATACTAATACACTTGGTCACATTCTTCTTTTTCTGTTTCTCTTGCTTCAACTCCTTCTTCCATTGTGAATATGTGTGAAAACAACTGCCAGAGCCCATTAAGTGTGTCAACACCTTTGCCTCTGGGCAGCCTCCTTCCAGACTTGCTTTCTTCAGACAACCTTTCCTGATCTGCAGGTGGAACCTCTGAGATAGTCAGATTGCACCTGAGGCTCTGCCATCTTCTGTAAATTCAATTTTTCCTTGAAGGCATTCACACTTTATTCTTTCTTTCTTTCTTTCTTCCTCTCTCTTTCATCCTTCCTTCTTTTTTTTCTTTTCTTTCTTTCTTTCTTTCTTTCCGTTTTTCTCTACTATCTATTTGTCTATTATTAGGGTGGACCTCACATTTAAGGCACATGACAAAGGTAATATCCAGTATTCTATTTAGTAAATCACTCAAAATAATGAATTTCATGTATGTTTCAGGCCACCAAATACTTTAGCAGCATCTTGTCCACTTAATAGACCATTTGCCCAGTCATATGCAGCAGAAATTCAATAGTAGCTCTCCAGTTTTTGGAGGTCACAACCAACACAGTGGTCTGTGGACTGTTCAGTAGGTACTGTCACTGGAAGACATTGAACAGAGCTTGGACTATTCATTCCTTTATTTATTCATCCACCAGACATGTGTTCACTTTCTTCAGGGCACTGGGGTTTCACTTAAAGTACATCTTAACCTTAAGGATTCGACAGCCTAGTTGGAAAAATCAGCAGCTAAATAGGCAACCAGAATACAGAAGAATACATGCTTCGATGAGAGGTTTCCAATCTGTTGATGAAATTATGAATGACCAGTCAATACTGTCAGGATGTGGATTAGGGAAGTCTTCTAGAGGAGTGGACCCCTGAGATGAGTCTTGCAAGATGGTAGTGGTCTAGGTAAAGGTCTATAACTGCATAGCGTTTGGGTGTTCAGTGGGTGTGGAGTTAATGGTGAGACAGAAGACTAAAGACTGAGCTAGGCTGTGAAGAGCCTTATGTGCTTTGTCACAAAGTTCAGATTTTGTCTTGAAAAAAAAAAAAAAAAGCATGTTATTGGCGTCTGTATGCAGAGGAGTAACACCTAACATCGGATTGGTATTTTAGACTGTACACAATGCCAACCATTGAGCTGGAGACAGAGATAATGGAAAAGAGGTTATTGTAATCCATGCGAGGGCTAAGAAAGGCTTGAACTAAGGCCATATAGGGGAAAGAGAGAAGAGTGTGCAGACTTAAGAAGGATTCAGGTCTTGAAACAGCAGGGCATGGCAGTGCACTGAATGAGGGCAATTAAGCACACTGAGGAGTCAAGGATAATCAATGATTTAATTATCAAAAACTTCTCTATGGGTTAAAGACTAGATGAAATTATATGTATAGTCCTGTATTGGACAATGGGTCATAAATAAAGATTTTTTAACTTTCTAGACACCTGACAACTTCTAATTATCATAAAATATAATAAACATGATACAACATCAGCAGTATGGTGGGAGATTCTTTTTCAGATACGTTACTGGCGAAACCTTAAATATACTATCCAATATTGGTAAGGTTACTGTGCAATCATATATTGCTAGTAACAGTTATGTTGGTATGAATCTTTTGGAAAACAATTTGGTCATAAGGACCAAAAGGTATAAGAAAAAGCATATGTAAATATGTTCACCTTGCCATGAAGTTTTATCAACAATACTCATCAAAAGATGAAAAGAGCTGTATCGAGAAAGTGTGTATTATAGTGGTGTTTAGACCTACAAAACATTGGTGAGATGAATGTCCTAGAACATGAAGAGTAAGTAGAATTGATTATGTCAAGTCCCTGGGGAAATGGGTAGCTAAGAAAATGATGACTGTCCTGGCTTTCCAGGGAAGTAATGTGTGCTAATACTCAAACCATATTTTCTTGCTCAAAAATTAGTGTTCTTTCTGCTCCTCTTGAAATAGCTCAGAGGAATACTAACAGCACAATACTCCATGGAAAACCACACACAAGAATTATATGCGCATTTATAAAGACTAATAATTATGGATTTATGTAGATAAAGACTGAAATAAATAGTCAGTTTTATAATGCAAGTATGGTAAGGTGATGGGTGGTGTTCTCCGTTTTTCTCTCCTGTAAATGTTGCTCTGTTTTCATTCTGTGATGGCACAATGATATTATAAAAGTTAAAAAAAAATAACAAAACAGTTTTATTTTGGTTTTCGAATTGTACTGTTTAGGTCTTCAGCTCTTCCACAAGATTGCTTGTTATTATCCTTCCCAATTTAGAAGAGTTAGATATTTAATAATAGAACACATGTGCAGCAATTCTAGTACCGCACTCTGCTTTCTAAAAATTCATTCAGCACAAATTTCACAGAAGCCCACCTACACTTTTTGAGCTATTTGATTTTTCACAGTTTTATGCCCGTGTTGTGTGCCAGCACCCATGCAAAAATAAATGGAATGCTAACCATTCTGCAGAAAAATAGACAAAATGTATGCGATGAGCTCTAAAAATGACAAACCAAGTGTTATTTTTAGATATTTTTCATGCTTGATAATAATAAATGTGAAACAGGAAGACCAACGGAAAGACTTCTATTTGAGATCTTGCTGTTCTCCTATGTCACATACCACCTGAAGTTATTAAAAACTGTCTCCTTTTCATTCAGATGCTTCAATGCCTCTTTTCTTTCTTTCTCTCTTCTTTGCTCACTTTTTTCCTTTTCTCCCATAAGTTGTGATCTTGCCAATCTGAGTCCACAGACATTTGCTGGACACTTACTTTCAGAACACTGTGAAGTAGTATTTATTTGTATGGATTTGGTTCTTATGAAAGGCATTGACCTCTTTTTCCTCATTAAACTTCCATATAAATTGTAAACTCTGAGAGGCTCCCGTGTTCATTAATTTCCTTTGCACAATGCTGTGTCCAATTAGAGCCTGATAAGAACTTGGTTTTCACACTGACACCATCAATGTCTAAGAAGATTAGTGACTTTTTTTTTCTTAAAAAAAAAAAAAAGAAGATATACAGATGTCAATTCAACAGGAGGAAGGAAGGAAGGGAGAAAGGAAGGGAAGGAGAGAGGAAGGATTGTGGCTATTGGTTGGTAGAGAGTGAGAAAAGCCTGTTACTAGAAAATAGTGTAACAACCTGATTTCAGCAAATCACTGTATCTGGGACACCCAAGAGACCCCGAAGGATTACACAGTATAATCCCTGTTGTGCAGTGACTGAATACAGGGAAAGAATTTAACACTTTTGGGTTACATTTTTGAATTACATGATTATTCCTGATTTTATGCCCAAGTCGTGTTGGTACCAAGCCCATGAGATTTAAAATGAATATGTAGGGGCGCCTGGGTGGCTCAGTTGGTCGAGCTTCTATCTTTAGCTTGGGTCATGATCCCAGAGTCCTGGGATTGAGTCCCACATTGGGCTCCCTGCTTGGCGGGGAGCCCACTTTTCCCTCTCCCTCTGTCTGCCACTCACCTGCTTGTTCTCTCCTCTCTCACTGTCAAATCAATAAATAATATGTTTTAAAAAATAAAATAAAATGAATATTTATTATTTGATATTAAAATGAAGGAATGACTTATAAATCCATACCTTTTACTTATTTAACCCCTTAGACCTTTAACTCTCTGAAAATTGATGTCTGGCTTCTCATGTCCCATGCCTGGTGCAGTCTTCACTTCAGACATTTCTCCCCATTGCTGATTTTTGCTCTGCCTTTATCCTGTGGGAGTGCTAGGGCGAAGGGCCTCTTCATTCCCCGGGTAGTCTGAAGGTAGGTAGCCCATTGTCTTCGGAAAAGAAATCACTGCAAATCTTTTCTGAAGAACTGTGAAGTGCAAATTAATTTCCCAGTACTTCAGTGTATAGCATATATTTTAAAAACACATGTATGTGTATTTGAGCCACGGATTATTGAACTCTGGCATTTATCTCCCACATAACATTCATCAAGTTTCAATTCTAGATACCTTGGCTAGAATTTTGCCAGGAAGCTCCTTTGTACTGTCCTTTTTTCTTTCTCTTTTCTTTTTAAAAAGATTTTTATTTATTTATTTGAGAGAGAGAGAGAGAGAGAGTAAGAGAGAGCATAAGCAGGGGGAGAAGCAGACTCCGCACTGAGCAGGGAGCTGGACACAGGGTACAGGGCTCGATCCCTGGCCCCTGAGATAGAGCAGATGCTTTATCAACTGAGACACCCAGGAGCCTTTCTTTTCTTTTCTTTTCTCTTTTCTTTTCTTTTCTTTTCTTTTCTTTTCTTTTCTTTCCTTTTCTTTTCTTTTCTTTTCTTTTCTTTTTTTTTTCTTTTTTAGTAGTAGTTTCTATGCCCAGTGTGGAGCCCAATGAGGGGCTTGAACTTGAACTCATGACCCTGAGATCAAAACCTGAGTGAATATCAAGAGTTGAACGCTTAACCAACTGATCCATCCAGGCCCCCCTCCTTTATACTTTCTCATGCCTTCCTGAAAGCATCCAGGGCTTCAAACCCTATCAAGGGGGGTTTGGATGATAACCACTGGCATAATTTTCATTCCTACCCCTTTCTCTTACAAAATACTATTGAGCACATACCAACATTATTGTAAACTCTTGTAGCTGATATGATAGCTGGGACACTAGTGTAACCTCCACCAATGCCCGTAGCTGCAAAGAGCCACCTCTGGGTCTTCTCTGTTCCCCTCTACACTCTGGCCATTTTGGCCATAGAGTTTCATTCTTCTGTGGTCCTCGAAATAGTTAAATAAGATTACCAGGGTGATAATTATGTCCTTATGTGAGAGAACTCATTTTCTTTATCATAACAACAAACATAAATTGCAAATAGTACCCAGATAAAGTGTTACTTGTGGTTTTGTTTAAATGATAGGTCCTTTATGTCATTGGAAACAGTAACTGCTATATCTTCTAAGAATTTTTGGAATTTGAGTATGAAACAACCGAGGGACAGGTTAGCTCTGACTGAGGTAGAAGCTGGTGTTTTAAACCCTGACACGTGGCTTGTCATGTTGTTCTCATTAGTGATTATTTTTGTCAATGTACATTATTGTCTGGGTTTGGGTCCTAAGAAACTGAAACAAGCATCTGTTATGTTATCAAAAACAAACAAAACAGATGAAGAAAAACCCAAGTAAGTAAGATGATACAGACATAGGTATAAAGATGCAGAAATGTTTCTAAGAGAAACCTGGTTATAGAAAATGTTTCTCTGAACAGGTAGGATTAAAATCCTCTTTCTATCTTCAAACTTTGTTCTTCCAACTTTATGACCTTAAAAAACAGAGCCCTAAGCATGTCTTCTATGTAAGTGATATCATGGGTAGTGCAACCCCACCCTCCCACTTTTGAATCTTGATCTTCAAGATTTGTTTTCAACTCCTTTTGTGGTTTTTCTTATATTCATCTCCATATTTCCATAGAACATGTTTTTGGGGCGCCCAGGTGGCTCAGTGGGTTAAAGCCTTTGCCTTCAGCTCAGGTCATGATCCCAGAGTCCTGGGATCGAGCCCCACATCAGGCTCTCTGCTCAGCAGGGAGCCTGGTCCCCTTCCTCTCTCTCTGTCTGCCTCTCTGCCTGCTTGTGATCTCTGTTGGTCAAATAAATAAATAAATAAATAAATAAATAAAATATTAAAAAAGGAAAAAAGAACATGTTTTAAATTTATTTATTTTAAAGAGAGAACTGGTAGAGGGGTGGAAAGAGACAGAGAGAGAGGATCCTCAAACAGACTCCCCACTGAGCATGGGGTCTGACATGGGGATTGATCCCAGAACCCTGCAATCATGATTTGAGCTGAAATCAAGAGCTGGATGCTTAACTGATTAGGCCACTCAGGTACCCCTCCATAGAACATGTTTATGCTGCTATCCTGATTTTTTTAGTGTTCATTTTGATTGTCCGTCTGGTATGGAAACTGCTGTCTTAATGTCCCACCCCCTATACACAAATTGCACATGCGTGTGCATGTAGAAACACATACACTTCTCTAATTCTTCCGGTAGGATTGTGTCATAATTTTGGTCCAATTAATATTCAGTGTTTATGTCATAATGACTGTGCACATGATGTCACAATTGATCTAGATAGGGTACTAAAGTAACATGGTCTCTATTTACACTCATACTGTTTTTCCTGGAATTCGTAATTCCTTGCTTTGTCATATGCTTGGTTTTCTATATATCTATTATGAATTCATCCACAAACTCTAGCAGAACTGTACATATTCTTTCTGTACACCCAAACAGATCAGTTCTGTTTCTTTTTTCTTAGAGATGCTTCTGGAGCCTGCCATCTTTCTGCTCTAATCTGGACTGGATGATCTATAGACTAGTTGTATGGCTATTAACTCTGACCCTTCTTCATCAAAACTTGGAGATATTCCTCCACCTTTCTTGTGTTAGAGTACCTGTTATCTGGACTTGGAATCCTCCTCTTTCTTGTTTCACCCTTGTTTAGGGTATATCTTCCAGAAGCTTCCTAGGAAGGGTACATGGGAAATAAGTTTTTGTTTTGTTTTGTTTTGTTTTGAGATTTCTGTATGTCCAAAATAGACTGTTTTACCCACACACTTGATTGGGTGGTTTTATGTTTGTTTAGAATAAAACTCAAGTTTCCTCAGCATTTTGAAGGGATTGCTCTTTTCTTCTGGTGAGTGGTACTGCCACTGGGAATCCTGAAGCCATTCTGAGCCCTAATCCTTTTTCTGCAATCTATTTTTACTCTCACATATTTTAAAATTCATGCTAATATTCCTTCATGTAGGTCTTCTCCATTTCTCTTCTTTTTTTCTTTTGGCTGGGTCCTACTCTGTTCAACTCAAAAACTCATGTTCTTTAGTTCTCAGAAATACTCTTTTTTTATTTCTTTGGTAATGACTTTCCTTTTTCCGAGACTTCAAAATTTGAATGTTGAACCTCCTGAATGAATCCTCTATGTCATGATGATTTTTTTTTCTTTTCTTTTCTTTTCTTCTTTTTTAACATTCTAAATACTTCCTCAACTTTCTTTTAGAACATATTTATTGAGATATTTCTATCTCACTTATCCTTTTCAATTGCTAGGAGCTCTTTCTTTTTTTTTAATTTTTAAAGATTTTATTTATTTATTTGACAGACAGAGATCACAAGTAGGCAGAGAGACAGGCAGAGAGAGGGGAGGAAGCAGGCTCCCTGCTGAGCAGAGAGCATGATGCAGGGCTTGATCTCATGACCCTGAGATCATGATCTGAGCCGAAGGCAGAGAGGCTTAACCCACGGAGCCACCCAGGCACACCTAGGAGCTTTTTCTGAGCACATTAATATTCTTGAAGTTATCTTCTACTTGTGTCTTATTGCTGTGTCCTCTGAATTCTTCTCTTTCGTTTGCTGAGATATTAAGAAAGTGGTGCTGGGGGGCGCCTGGGTGACTCCGTGGGTTAAGCCTCTGCCTTTGGCTCGGGTCATGATCTCAGGGTCCTGGGATCGAGCCCCACAACGGGCTCTCTGCTCAGCAGGGAGACTGCATCTCTCCCTCTCTCTCTCTCTGCCTGCCTCTCTGCCTACTTGTGATCACTCACTCTCTGTCAAATGAATAAATAAAATCTTAAAAAAAAAAAAGAAAAGAAAAGAAAAGAAAGTGGTGCTGGGACGTGTGGAGGGCTCAGTTAGTCAAGCTTCTGCCTTTGGCTCGGGTCATGATCTCAGGATCTTGGGATCTCCTGGTTGAGCTTCTTGCTCAGCAGGGAGTCTTTTTCTTCCTCTTCCTCTACCCCTTCCCCCTGCTTGTGTGCTCCTCTGTCTCTCTCTTTAATTAATAAATAAATAAATAAATAAATAAATAAATAAAATCTTTTAAAAATAAAAGAATGTGGTGCTGCTCTGCTGTTTGGAAGCTTAGGAAGAGTGGCAGAGTTCACTGACTGGTGGTTTTACTCTAAAGTGAGCTGGTAGACATGGTTATTTGGTGGGCAGACATCCATATGATATCAGTGTGTTGTTACCCTTTGGACAGTTTCTCCAGAGAAGATTCCTCTAATTTCCAGCCTGGGAGATGAATGTTAGGCTGCTGAAGTCTGAGTCGCCAGCAGGGAAGGCGACCAGGGGCTCCCCATTCAGCATGCAGGCTTTCACCTTATAGAAACTTGCTCAGTCCTCAGCTGTGTTCCTGGCTTCACCGTCTATAGAACACGACGCTCTGACCTGTGCAGAAGGATGGGAGTTCACGAAAGGGTCTTGCAAATATATCACCTAACTCAGTTTTCAACCCCACCTTCTGGACTCTCTGGAGCCTCCATTTCCAGGGTCTTTCTGGAATTGGGTGGAGTGACGGCTTTGTTTCTGTTGTCATCAACCCCATCCCCACATCTTGTGGGCTTTTGTTTCGGTATTTTCTTCTGCTTTGGTGAGTCAATTATGTCTTGGTCATATCTGCTTTTTAGCTTTCATAACAGTGATGACATTTCTTTCCTGTTATCCTCATGTTATACTCTGTGACTTTGTTAGATACTTGGGAGAAGTGGAGCTCCAATGGACATGCTCTGTTTTCATGCTTAATCAGACTCTGGGCCACACAACAGTTCTGTGTTGCTGCGGCTGCCCTGTTAGGGAGTCCAGGTTAGTGACAGGACAGAAGTCATTGCAAGGACATGTATCAAGTGATCTGGCACCATTTTCTGGTGTTTGAAAGGGGAGAGGGGAGAATAAGAGAAGAAAAAGGGGATGGGAAAAAGGAAGACGGAGTATAATAAAGACATTGAAAGATGGGTGAGAAGGGGGCTGTTGTGGAACAGACAAATGAAAGCTATTGATGAACAAATTGGCACGAAGATGTCTCCATCTTCTTTACCACTATGCCTATCTCCCACTCTCATTTCATTTTTATTGCCTGGTCTATGAATTATAGTGCTTCGATGAATGGTCCCTAGACCCCAAGCACCTGACTGAAGCTCTACTTCTCTTGTGAAAATCAGTTTTTAAGTTACCCAGTCATGCCCTCACTCATGAAGCTAGGCTTCATAATTTTTGTCTGGATAAGTTTTCTTGTGTATCCTCTAGTCTTTCTCTTATAGGCTTTTTAAAAAAAGTGATTTATTGTCTTTTACATGATGTTCTATTCCCATATTAAAACTTACATAATTCACAGTACTCAGGGGAGTCAGTGTATGTGGTATATTTATAGAAATATGAAATGTCAACATTCCAAAGGAATCTTGACATCCTCCTGTCAAGCACCTTTCTTTTTACAGATGAAGAAACTGATAGCCGGAGGAGCTGAGTGTCTGCCCAGGTTCATAGAGAGGGAATGTGGACATGATGAAATGTAGGGATGAGAAAATTATGTCATGTCATGAGTGAACTTGTTCTAATGATAGAACCATGGCTTCTGCCATACTATTCATATTTCAGGATTTTTTTCAGAAGCCAAACTGCTTTTCATTTTATAGATCTTTACTTGTTATATATGGATGAGGTAGAATGCATTTGTAGAGAGCATGAGTTCTAGCTGGGAGTCCCTGCATGAACAGAAATTGTAGGAATTATATCACAGAAATTTATGAGGTAACAAATTGTTATCATTTTGTCATTTGTAGTTCTGATCGGTTTTCATTTTTGTGCTTGGATGATGTTGGGACTATTGAAAGCTTAATGTTCTTTTCTAAGATCCCCCTTAGATAAATGATATAATTTAATGCAAAAATGTTACAACACACCTGGCAAATTTTCTGTAACACTGAGGATGTAGAAGTTTCTTAGTTTTGATGAAGGAGTATTTGATTGTGAATCCCTAAAGGATGTAATTTTGCCCTGGCTTGCACATTTTTAGTTTGCAATAATAGGAATAAAATGTTTAGAAAAGTATTCTCACAAGTTCTGACATGTTTTAAACATTGAAATAAGTAATATCATGCATATAGCTGTTTGATTAGTTATGATTAAAATTTATTGAACCCAACTGAAATCCTTTGTTCTTAGGATTGATGCTTTGCTATTCTTCCCCTCAAGTGGCCCTTTCAATGGTTATTTAGTTTTTTCTCTGTGTTCCTTCCACCCAAAGGTGGGTTGTCTGTTTGTTATTGTGGAAAGGTGAAATTAAATCCCTTTTTGTACATAGGGGGGTGTTTATTACATCATATCTAAATTATTAATGACAATTACATTTTCATGGGAAATACCAAACTTCTCTGCTGGTTTGTAGTATCCATTAAAGTAGATTTTATTGTTTTCTGGTTAGCTAAAAATAAATCCTAAGTTCACTTCTGAAATGCTTTCGGATTTGTTGATCCTGGTGCATATCAATGTACTATAGAGCTCTTTTTTTAAAATATTTTTTTATTTTTTATAAACATATAATATATTTTTATCCCCAGGGGTACAGGTCTGTGAATCGCCAGGTTTACACACTTCACAGCACTCACCATAGCACATACCCTCCCCAATGTCCATAACCCCCCCCCCCCCCCAATCCCCCTCCTCCCATCAACCCTGTTTGTTTTGTGAGATTAAGAGTCACTTATGGTTTGTCTCCCTCTCAATCCCATCTTGTTTCATAGAGCTCTTTTTTATGCTTCTCTGACCACATATTCCCATGGTCATTGGCAGGAAGCAGTGAATCTTATTCACAGTTCCTGATTCCATTCTCTTGGCCCTGTGTCCCTAGGCTACCCTGAATTATATAACATTTCTCACATCAAATTGTAATATTTATTTATATATTGTGTGTATAAGTATGTTAAGATCAGGGACCATGTCTTCCTCATTTTTGTAACTATAGATTCCAAAAGAGCATCCAGCATGTAGTAAGGGCTCAGTTAATGTTCTGGGAATGATGGCAGGCATGGCTGGGCTTGTGGGGATAGATGCCTGATGGACACTTTTTTCGAGAGGATGTTAATGAACGAAATTTCTGCCTAACCTAAACCAGACTAAAAAGCATTTTTCCAAATAATTCATTCCTGTTAGTATAAAACTTTGGAGTTTTTATTTTAATTATCTGACCTTGCTGTTGGTGCTATGTTTAATTACATATATTGAGATTTAATAATGAAGAAGATAATTATTGAGAGACAGTAGCAAAGTACAGTAGTATACTGAGCTATTAGGATAAGGTTCATGAGGCTGTCACTTGACTGCTTACTAGCTCTGTGATCTTGGAGACAGTTTCTTCGATATAAAAATAATTTTATAATGTTTACCTTATTCGATGGCACTGGGATATTATGAGGGTGAAATGAGATATTAAAACATGGTGAAGTAGTGTTTTTTGAATAATTATTATTATTTTCTATTCTAAAATAGATTTTTCATTAAGGAAAATGTAATAATTGATTCCATTTCTGTAGGGGGAGTCTTGCATCTCAAGTTATTAATGGCCCTCTATTTTAGTAAAATCTAGTCCAAAATTTATTATAACAGGAGTCCTTTAAACTTTTACAACGCAATAGGGAAAAAAGCAAATCACCCAATTTAAAAAGTCAAAGAACTTGAATAGGTATTCCTCCCAAGAAAACATACAAATGGCTACCATGTATATTAAAAGATGCTCAACATCACTGATCATCAGAAAAATGCAAATCACAACTACAGTGAAAAAACGCATCACACCTGTTAGTATGGCAATTATCACAAAACAAAACAATCAAACATCAAATCATAGCAAGTGCTGGAGAGAATGTAGAGAAATTGGGACCCTTGTATATTATTAGTGGGAATGTGAAGTGGTACAGCTGTTATTGTAAGCAGTGTGTAATTTCTTTAAAAAAAAATTAAAGCTAGAACTACCACATAAGCAATCCAAAAAAGTTGAAATTAGGATCTTGGAGAGATATCCATACTCCCATGTTCCTTTGCGGCATTATTCACAATAATCAAACTATGGAAACAACCCAAATATCTATGGACAGATTATGTGTGGAATATACATACAATGGAATATTATGCAATCATAACAAAGAAGTAAATCCTACTATGTGTGACAACGTGGACTAATTGTTAAATTAGTCACTTAAAAGGAGAATATCCTTTTAAGTGAAATAAGTCAGTCTTAGAAGGGCAAATCCTGATGATTTTGCTTAAAAGAGGTGTCAGACTTACAGAATGGTGATTACCAGGGGCTGGGAGGAAGGAGAAATAGGGAGTTGTTCAATGGGTATAAAGTTTCAGTTATAAAAGATAAATACATTCGAGAGATCTCCTGTACCATACAGGGCTTGTAGTTAATAGTATGGTATTATGCACTTAAAAACTTGTTGAGAGGGTAGATCTCATGTTAAGTGTTCATACTATTTAAAAAAAAAAAAGGCAGTGGCAGGGACACAAGGAAACTTTTGGAGATGATGGGTAAGTTTATTTCCCTGATTTTGGTGATAGCATCATAGTTACATGCCTATGTCCAGACTCTTTAAATTGTGTACATGCAACATATACAGTACCTTTGTATCTCAGCTACACTTCAATGATGCTGTTAAACTTTTTTTTTTAAAGAAAGAGTTCTTTAAATAATTAAAATGTAAAATAACTTGCTATCAAAAACGTGTATTCCGTTTCCTCTCTTTTTAGTCCCATCTGAATCCAGGAAGTTAAGTATATAGCTACATTTTTAACCTTTTAATCTCTCAAACACATAGATCAAATCCTGCTGTGGAAAATGATCTTGCATTACCAGAGAAACACAAGTTTTTGCATTTCCTTAAAGAGGGAGTTTTTAAAAGCATTTGCTGCTTATGCTTATTCCCAGAAGTCCGTTTCTTACTTTAGTCACTACTATACATTGGTTGTGGGGAAACTCTTGCTCTAAGGAGTTATTTAGCTAAAATAAAAATGACATTTTAGCTATTGGTTCCTTCTTCCTTAAGTAGAGAAAATGTCATCCCCTTTGAATATTTGTTGAAAATGCTGCTTTGAGTCAAGGCCACTGATTGAAAGCCAATACATAATGGAATTCAAGTTATGCTGACAAGTAGAATAGGGTATTTCTTGGGTGCTTGAGAGAAGAATGCTCCTGGTTTGCCAGCTGTGAAAGCTGCTGTTGGGAGCCTGCTGAGAGTGTACTGTTGGCAGAAGCTCTTTGGAAATGATTTTATGTTATATACGCATATAACATAGATCCAGAAGTGCTTTGCCTTTTTCTGAATGATGATGGCATTTTCAATATGTAGCCATGCTTATTATCTCTTTATTAGATCATTCTACTATATCGTGAAATAGGAGCTCCTTGTTCACTCACTTATTCATTGTACATCCAGTGAATGCCCACTGGTAGCAGGCTTTACCAGACCCTAGAGACCTCCTGAAAAGTAAGCTCTATGAAGTCAGGGGCTTTCTCTATCTTGTTCACTGCTGTATACTCTGTGTCTAAAAAGCATCTGACAAGTGTTCAATCAATACTCGTTGAGTAATCGAAGAACAGTGGATCCCCTGGATATCCTCCCTACGTCTTGGTAATTAAACTTAATGGCTGTAATTCTGTAATGAATTCCTAATCTGTAACTGAATGACGAGTTTTTAATCTAACTGGGATGGGCTTAATTCACAGCCCAATACTAATTTTTTTTTTCCTTAGTCCAGAATGGGTAAGAAATTTAATCAGTGCTCACTTTGATTCCAATAGTTTTGGCATAAATGTTTTTCTGGGCAATGGGCTGGAAAATATGAAATTCTCTTCTCTCAGTGAGTCTGTTCATATTGGGCCTTTGAGCATTTACAGGGAGTTAGTTTTATCTTCTGAAACCTTCTTGTCGTGTTGTTGGCTCCAGTATCTGGTAACCTACTTTAAAAGGCAAAAACAAACAAACAGACAAAGCAAAATAAAAATCACCAAACACTCCAAAAATGGCACGTGGAAAATAATCCAAAGAAATATAAATGCATACAGCACATTAGTAAAACTTATTTAAAACTGGTCAAGTCCTTCTTCTTCTCCCAACCCTGCATTTGCTGTTCTGACCCTACAGAGAATATTTTTTTTTTGCCCAGCTCCAAATAGTCCTGATTCAGATGGTATGCTGTCTGGGCTCCCTGAGTTCTACTCCTGCTCTTTCTTCCCTTCCCATCACCGCCCCCCCATGTCATTTTCCTTCTCACTGCTTTCTTGGTTTTCTCTTTTTCCCCCCTCTTTCTTTCTTTACCTGATCTTTCCCACACAGTGTACCTACCCATATTTCCTTAGATATTTACAATTTTCAGGAGTGGGAAGAGGCAACACATCATAAATTTTGGTCTAGCTTGTGGTGGGCATGAGTTTCCCTTCTGATTGTAGGACTTTCTATGGTTAATGCCCCATTGACTGGAATCTCTATTAAGAGTTATTATTTTGTGTATCTTTGGAGAATGAAGTTTGAGGTGTTTTGAAATAGCGTTATAAGTGAATATTGCTTGATGAAAATGAATTGCCATTTCTATTTGGGGTTTGTCAATTTTGATTTTTAAAAATGTACAACTAATATATTTTCTGTGACAAAAATTAATCTGTTAAGTGCTTATTTAATCCCTTATTTATTCATAATAATGCATTTGGAAGATAGTAGCATCTCCTTGGTGTTCAGATGAGGAACAGAGGCACAGAAAAGTTACCTTAGAAAAAAAGTTACCAAAGAAAACTTACCCAGCATCACTAGTCAGTAGGAGAAGGGCCAGGATTTAGAGCCAGGAAGTCGAGACCCAGAGAAGAGATTCATAACCACCATAGCACGCTGTTCCTCTGAGCAAATGTTTAGAACTGTGATAAGCCGTGCGGAATTAGAAAGCTTCCTATGCTATGGACACTGACTCTGTGAGACTCTTACAACCAACTCTTCCTCCAGAGCATAAGCATCTCTCTGAGATCCCAGAGACTTGCAGGAGGGGGGCAGGAGATGACTCTCTGTGCCAGTCCTTTTCATAGTGGCTTGTCCCCATTGCTGCTCTTCACGGGACACATAAAGGAGTAGGATTTGGCTCATGTCTTTTCTGTACCAAGAGTATCATCCCTTTATTTGCTTTTCAGAGTCCATTTAAAAGTCTGCATGGCATTTGATATAGGAAAAAGGATAAAATGCTTTACAGAGAGAGAAAAAGAGAGAGAGAATGAGCACAGATTTAAGTGCAATTTTGCTGTTTTAATCCATGTTGTTAAAGATAACACTTTTCTTCACTGTGATGCGTGAGATAAATCTTCTCTTTCGCAAAGTGCACTTCAAGCTGACAAACGTACACACTTTGATCATGTTGTGCACTTTTCTGCTAAGTCCCAGTTGTACACCACATATGGAGATGAAAATATTGTTACAAAAGGCGTGATTACACTTATTTGAATCTTAGAACAAATTTTATTTAACTATCACTAAAGGACCAATTACATTGGACCAAGTTGCTGTTTTGCTTCTATCTCCAGAAAGGTAGAAAGAAATGATGTCAGGGATAAATATGTATTTGGCTTTTCTCCTCTTTTGGGGACAGAACTCCTAAAAATTGTTGGAATCTTCTAAGTGATGGAAATAATGAAGGTATCTTTTGCTATATTAATAAGGTGACTGGGGAAGCCCTTAGGTATCCTGAGGATTAGGGCTGGTTGCTGGGAGAACCAACACTGGGATTGATTATACAGCTGGAGCTTCCAGTCCCCCCACCCCACAACCTCTAGGAAGGGCAAGGGGCTGGAGATTGAGTTCAGTCACCAATGGCTGATGATTTAATCCATGAAGCCTATGTAATGAACCCTCCCTAAAACCCCAAAAGGTCAGGATTAGGAGAGCTTCTGGATGGTGGACACCTGGAGATTGGGGGAGAGTGGAGCACTCAAAGAAGGCATGGAAGCTCCATGCTTTTTTTCTACATCTTGCCCTCTGCATCTCTTCCATCTTGCTATTCCTGAGTTATATAGTCTTATAATGAACTGGTGATCTAGTAAGTGAAATGTTTCTCTGAGTTCTGTGAGTTGCTCAAGCCAATTAATTGAACCCAAGGAGGGACTTGGGAACCACTGATTTGTAGGCTGTTGGTCTGAAGTAGAGTTAAAATCTGGATTGTGACTAATACCTAAGTAGGGTGGTGGGGCAGTCTTGTAGGACCGGACCCCAAACCTCTGGGACCTGATGCCATTTCTGGGCAGATAGTGTAAGAATTGAATTGAATTGTAGGATATCTAGTTGGTGTCAGGAGAATGGGTTGGTGGTGGTGGAGAAACTCCTCCCCTCCAGAACTGGGATCTGGACACTTTGGAGTGTTTATGTGTTTTTACTGTCATTAAGAAAAAAACAAAAACTGGCTGTTTGGTTTTTGTTCATTGCTATTTTCTGAAGGCACATTCATAAGAAATGAATAATGGTTGATTAAGTCTCATCTTTATTTGGCCAAAAGTGGTTAATTATAGGCAATTTTTTGTGGTCAATCAAAAATTGTGACCAGTTTTTACCAGTAGTCTAGTCATTCTCTCTGACAATTGATAAATGGTAATTTTGTTGATTTGTTTATGCACCAAACTGAAGCTTATCATGTAGATCTAACAGGTTATACAGGTTATACAACCAGAGACTTGACCTGATTTACTTAGAACTTAACTTGACAGAATTGTGAATCAACACTGGTAATAATCATGTTGCTTAAAAAAATCGTATTTAATATTCTATACACAGCTTTGTAAGTAATTTCATTCCTAATAATTTAATCCTTCTCGATTTTCAGCACAGTTGGAACTTAGTGCTGTGACATTGTTTCTTGTTTTATTTTCCTTCTTCCACATTATTAATAGAGATTTTGTTCTTAAAAATAAGCAACAACTAAAAATGTGATACTTTATCCTTTCAGATTGCTTTAACAAAACTTATCTTTTGAAATACTGGGGAGTTTTATAATCCTAGTTCTGTTGTCTGAGCTGGCCTGATTCCAGTTTTGTGCTGTTTATAGAGGTTGCCTTTCTTTGTGCAATAAATTCTTTCTGAAGAGGAGTTTTGAAATTAAGCAATAAAATTTCACTAATTATTTGATGTATTATGTCATTTTAGAGATACAGTATCTTCATTTCTCTATGAGTTTTAATTTGTATAAATGGTAAGTGCCCTTCAGATCCCCATTCAGCGAAGGACCCATTGGCTTGGCCGTTAGGGCTGCTCTACTGGCCCTTTAAGGATTGTTTGGCTGCAGAGAGCTGCCATGCCCAGTCTCTAACCCCACCCCTTCCCTCCTACCTCAGGATGGGGCCCACATTCAATTGATGGGGAATCTATAATGATCTAGTTCAAAACAACTCTGGGAGCCCTTCTAGTCTCAGTGCTCCCTGTGGTGTTGGGAGCTTGTCATTGGGCCACAACCAGCTGGACTTCTCTGCTCAGAACTGCTTCCTTTCTTGACCCTCCAGAAGATGGAGGCCAAGGAAAAATAGCGTTTCAAACTCCTCCTAAGGGTCCGCTTCCTGGGGAGCCCAGCCTGTGATAACCTTGTCTCGGACACTTAAGACTTCAGCTTCTTATTGATCTATAGGCAAATGTTAAGTGAAACAGAATGTATGGTTGCTTTCACAGCAACTATTGCTTCTTAATAGATGGCGCCATTAATAGTTTCATAGTTTTTACTATTGTGTTATTCTTTTAAGGGGTTAAATTCTAATTTTCAAGCCAGATCTTCAAAATATTTATGGACTCCCCTTGAAAAGAGACTTGGATCTTTAGGGTAGGAATTGGGGGGTTGAAGAAAAGAATGTAAGTAACTTTTCCCATTTTCTTACATTGAAGTTGCCCTAATCAGATTGTGTTGACCAATGATAGGTTTAAAGTGAAATCTAGTCATCTTATTTATGACATAGACAAATGGACAAGTATCACTTCTCAGAATTTTGGATATTTGGTAATATTATACAAAGAGTGGTGAAGGATTCAAGAATATGATCGGTTGACAATCCCATGTTTTAAGTCTGAATGCAACTATCTCCCCTGTCAGGTTTAGTGATAGTGCTTATCTGGTCATGGTGGTGATGATGATGATTAACAACAATAATAATGTAGCACATTTGTATATACTTTTATCATAATACCCTTTTAAATTTGATTCTCTTGACATCGCTGGGAGATGGTTATTATGGACCTTGTTACAGAAATGAGGAAACTGAGAGGTGAGAGATTTGTCTCAGGTCACACAGAATCGACTCTCAGGTCTTCTGATGATGTCAGGTCTGTTTTCTTCTTCACTCCAATATCGTTTTGCACTGGCAAATCAACACATGTGAACATACCTTTCACTTCTCAGACCTGAGACATCAGGCTACTCACCCATGAAATAGATAAACCTTGCAAAATGGGATTATTTATAAAATTTGCTCTTGAATCAAGGAAAGCAAATTATTGTGTCACCCTACAGATGGAAGAACTAAGGCTAAGGTGGTATTCTAAATCTTGGCACCTGATAAAAACTATTTTGGGAGGCAGACCCATTTCAGTGACAACTTCCCGAAATATCAGGTCCACATTTGTTTATTTCTTTTACATCACTTATTTTTTAACATGTAATTACATGCATCCTTTTGTTTCTCTACTCAACTGAGAGGTGTTTGAAGGTGGAACTGTCTCATATCTATTTCTCTGTGCCAGCAGTGCCTTAAAATAAGTCTTCCATCTTTTCACCCAACAAAGGTTTGTTGAAGTCTTTTTGTGCCAACCACAGTGATATGTGATATGGGGTATGGCTGTAAATATGAAAGACAAGGTTCCAGTAGTCATACAGTCTATAGTCTAAGGTGAGAAAAAAAAAATAAAAGAATATAAGTATCGTGGTTTCTCTAATGCCAAGGAGACCTGGAATATCAAGGACTTGAGGAAAGTCTGAAGACATGCATTTGCAGGGATAATGGGAATGTTTTAAGGGTGGACCTTAAAGTTTAAACTGAAGAAGTTTAAGTCAGTTCTAAGAAATCTGCAGAGATTCAAAATATCTAGTATTGTATTTTTACAGCCGTCAATTGATTTATAAGGGGAAACCTGCTGGGGTTTTTTTTTAATGAATCTGTAAATTTGCTTTATTTTATTCCTCAATCATTTGTACCCACTTAACCATTAAGCAACAGGTATGGTCGATTGTGGATAAGCAAGATGATAGAAAATGTTTAGACTTGGAGTCAGACAGGCATGGCTCTGAACCTGGGCTCCAGACTCTTGCTAGCTGTGATATCCCTGTTTCTCAGTGTCCTCATCAGATATATGTGATAATACCAGTCTTAGATTGCAGTCATTAGGACCAGTGAGGTATCAGTGAATGAGACTGAGAATGAATGGTCTTCTGTGTTGTGGAATGTACATAAAGTGTTCAGTTCTGTGAATGATCTTCCAATTATTATTAAATAATCAAAAGAAAAAAATTTACACAAGCATGATCAGACAGCAAATTCCAGAAAACAGCCAGTTATAAATTCCTCCATGCAACATTCTTTTCCTACACTTTAGGAAAGTGCTAAGCTTTAGAAATTATTTCTTACAGAACTGGGAAGCCGACAGAACAGGAAAGTTGGTGTCCCTTGAATTGCATACAGTCAACACTCAGGTTGAGATGTGGAAAATAGATGCAATAGACATATTCTGTGTTGGAGGGCAACTCCTATTCCTCCTGCTCATGCCAGGAGTCTAAATCAAGTCAGAGGTATTTAAAAAGGAAAACATTAGATAATGTAGGAAAGGTACTATAGGCATTGTAGGTATAAGTACTGGAGAAAACATTTTTGATGAAAAATGAATGTTTGACTAAATTTCACTGATGTTTTTACCAAACCCTAACAGTATATAACGACTTCTTTTGAAATCATAGGACCATTTCGGGGGTGGGGTGATGACATTTATTACTGCTTTTTGATATTTCCTATGCAATCATCTTTCATCATTAGATAATTTTGCATTATCATCTGGCTATTCTTATGTGTACATCTTGGCATTCAATTATATTACAAGATGCTGAAGATGGGCAACCTTTGAATGTCTGTAGCTCCTGAAACATAGTAGACCATGAGTGCTTCGGAATGGATTAACTGTTAAACTTTTTGATGGATGTGAAGATACAAAGTGTGAATGAATTTCAGGGCTAAATCTTCTAGTTCTAATCATTTGAGAAGTAATACAGTCCACAGTTTAACAAACTATCCATAAGGCATCAAACAGCAAGATGCCATAAGGAACAGGATCTCCATATTTGTTCAGCTGAAATAAATTAATTGTGTAGTCCCCCTTTCCAGGAAAACACAAATTGACCAGGCTGACAAGTATGAGACATAGGCATAGAAGATATGAAATGGATTTAGCGCATGTAAAAATCCAACCTAACTAACTCAGCTTTTTACAAACAAAAAAGTTTGATAGATCTGTAGTGAATGAATAAATCAGTGAATTCAGACTACACTATGTCTGGATTGCCTGTTTGTCTCATCTGAAATAATCATAATAAAATTTTTTCAGCCTTCATTTCTTCCAGCTATGGAGTCAGTAGTAATCTCAGAATGATACTTAGGATATGACATGTCTTTAATGGGATGCTTAAGTAATCACAGCAATTTAATTAAAAGGGCAGTCATATTTTAAAACAGCTATTGTTCCCCAGAGTGTTACAGTTTTGTTCTCACATTTCTACAGTTACCTAATGCTTCTACTCATCAGTTTTTTGTTTGGTTTTGATTTTTAAAAACATTATGTAGTTCTCAACTTACCACTAGTCTTTGTCTCAAAAGTTTTCTCTTCAAAATATGTGTCGTTTCTTTCTGTTCACATTTGCTAGCCCCCTCTCCAAAGCTTGGAGTTTTACGGAGCTCTGTCATTCACCTTTTCCTCTCTTTGGTGGGGGCACCTGGGTGGCTCAGTCAGTTAAGCATCTGACTTCAGCTTACGTCATGATTCCAGGGTCCTGGGACCGAGCCCCATGTTGGGCTCTCTGCTCAGTGGGGAGTCTGCTTCTCCCTCTCCTTTCGCAAAGAAATAAATTTTAAATATATGTATATTTAATTATATGTTAATTTAATTTTATATTTATATGTGTGTGTGTGTGTGTATGATTTTCCCTCTGAGTGATCTGTTCACTCTCAACCCTTCAACTACTGACTACATCAGCACCTGACAGAACAGTTATTTCATTTTCTGTCTCTTTCTTTAGCTCCAGATCAGCTTCTTCAGTTTGATGTTGCATGGGTTCTTCAAGAACAACTTGTCCTGAATCAAAAATCCTTCTTTTCTCCTCTACGTGCCTATGCACCCGCCTGTGGTGCTTACTTGTGTAACGGTGACATCACACAACCTGGTCACAAAGGCCAAAACCTTAGTGTCATGCTTAGTGGTTTCCCATTACCTCACTACTTGGGTGAAATCAGTGCAGCCTAAATATATAGAATTTTTATTTGTAACTCCTACCTCAATAAAGCCAGAAGAAAATAGTACGAAGCTTCTCTGATTCTAACTCAAATTCTAACAGCTCCAGTGGTTCCTTCACTGGAACCAGCCCTAGTCACATTGTCTCAGGCATCATTTTCCAGTGCCTCTTCTAATAACCTCCTCATGGACCTCACTGCCTTCCATCCTTTCCACTCCAGGTTGTCCTGTGCAACAGGCACCCGCCTCCATTTTTCTTCTGTGAAATGCAGTGTTCACAGATGAAACGTCTTTCTGTGGGCTACTTAAAAGAGTGAGGAGATAGAAACATTGAGTGAGGCAGTTAAGCACTTTAATTATTCATAATCTTCCACAGGACCTGCACAAGCCATGCTTGATCTGGCCCCCATCTACCTCTCATCTTTGTCTCACACTTCTCTCCCTCTCACTCATTAGCTCTGCTGACTTGTTCCTGCCCTGCTCTTTCCTGCCCTTTCTCATGCTGCCTTCACCCATTCTCTCTTCTTTCTGACCCCAACACCACTTTAGGGAGACTTTTCCTGAACACTCCTCGATGTAAATTGAATGCCCTTGCTCTTCCTCATGGGACTTGCCATAATTTATAATTATATACTTATTTTTGTCGTATTGTCCTATGTTAAGCCTATTTCACCTACAATGTTTCTGAACTCTGAAGGTGGAGACGGTGTCTGTTTTATTCACCATTGCATCCATAGCCCCTGTGCAGTATCTGGCAGATAGTGGGCGTGCAGTAAATATTTAATGAAGGAATGAATCAATCATCACAACTACTAGTGGCATATCTGTAGGCTAGCTATCTACAGGAACTGTCTGTGGATTCTGGGCAATTCCCACCCCCTAAAATGGTTAGTTAAAATATTGCTTGTTGTAGGAATAACTTTGACCATGCTCTAACTTATGAAAGATAGAACCTTCAGTACTCTAGCACTGTTATTGTACATTATTGTCACACATGGCAAGTCTGATCACAACACACTGGACACCCATTGTTTGGCTACCAGACATTTCTTCTTTATTTGGCTACCTGAGGTTTCTTCCCAAGGCATAAAACTCATCATGTAATTCTACATATGAACTTTTAATGTATTCCCATTGTTTTCAAGATAAAGTACAAATTGTTTGGCATGTCTAACAAAGTCCTTCTCAAGCTGGGCCTTGAGCCCCAACCGGTCTTGACCATAGGCCATAATCAAACATGATTCATACCTTGGCCTCTTCCAGAAATGTCCCACTTTTGTCCCTAGATGGATGCATATTTGCTCTTTAAAATCCAGCTCTCTTAAGCACCTGAGTTACTCCTTCCTTTGTGTTCCCATTGTGCAGGTATATCCTCTTTATTCTAAAATTTACCACATATTCTATGATAATTTATTGGGATGCCTGTCTCCCAGACTAGACGGTAACTGCTGGATTAGATTGTGTATTCCCAGTGTCCAGCTCACTATATAACATATAATGAATCCTAGTAATATTTGGGTGACTGAATGTATTTGGCAATTGTTTGGAAGGAAAATGCCTTTGCTCACTGAAGCAATGTTATAAATGGTGATGTAATTTTCATCTGACTCAAAAAAAAAACAAAAACCCAACCCTATTTAAGTCATAATGGAACTGAAACATATTGCTAATATTCCTTTTTCTTCTAATATTAGAATATGTTCTCTTTCTATTCCACTGAGATTGAGGAACCTTGATAGGTGGCAGAGATCTTTTCTGAACTTTCTCTTTGCTTTCTCATTGCCTTAGAAGGAGAAGCCAAAGAAAGAGTTCGTTTCTTTCTCTTCCTTCCTTCCTTCCTTCCTTCCTTCCTTCCTTCCTTCCTTCCTTTTCTCTCCCTTTGTTTCTTTTCTTTTCTTTTTCTTTCTTTTTTTTTTTTTGGTATGATAATGGGATGAGATTTCTGCCATTTTGATTTTCTCAATGGAGACATAAATTCAGCTGAGGGTTCAAATCTTTGGGACTTGCCTATGTCTCAGACAATCTCAAATACCACTTGTCTCATAACACACCATTTTGCTGATACATAAAAATTTTTCTGTAATAAATACTATGAGCTATCAAATGAAATTAACTTTAAAGAAGGTCTACTAATAAAAGGGTCTTTTTACTTAATAAGTGGTCTCACCTATAAGACATACTCATTTTATTAATCCACGCACTTGTTTTTCCATGTACGTCAAAATTGCCATTCTTTTTTGTGCTCCTTGACTCTCATTACACATTTTGTATCCTTTGGTTTTTATTATAGTTATCCACAAAACTAGTGTTGAAACTTGGAAAATAAAACAACAACCCTGATGTATGATTAAATGATTGATGTCATTTATTTGACATATATTGTAATGTGAACATGATTACTTTCAATAGATGAGAATGACACATGTTTTGAAATTCAATGTACTTTGAATCATACGTTTTTATAAAGCAGCTAACCTCATTAAGTTGGTTAATTAAATAAGTGCCTTTTCTCAGTCATTCTCTCTCTTTCTTTTTTTAAAATAGGTGGTGTTTGCATTGCTCAATCACAGAAAATCCCACGTGAACCAAGACCTGGAGAATTCGAAAAAATTATCAAACGCCTGCTAGAAACACCTAATGCTCGGGCAGTGATTATGTTTGCCAATGAAGATGACATCAGGTGCTGATTAATTTTCTTCCTGGTCTAGGGTCACATTTGCAACACACCTTTTTTTTTTTTTTAAACATATTTCATATTCAATGTACAATCTTATGAAATTTCACAGGAACTACAACATTCTCATGCAATTACAGACTACCTTCCTTCTGCTGCAGAGACACAACAGCCTTCTAGTTTCTAAGTCTGAAATGGCTATAGAGTAAAACCTGAGGACTGAAAGAAATGAGACAAGTAAGGATGATAGCCAGAATGATGTGAATGAGGTTAAGGATGAGGCTGATTAATAGGTGCTGGAGTTAAAGTCTCCAGTATGTTTCCTTTAGAAATGATAAAATTCAAGCAGTTAGTGATTGACTAGTTAGTTTAACAGCGACTTACTGAGTGCGTATAATTTGATATAACTGGTCTTGTATCATTCCTAAGTGTAGTGTTTCTTGATAAATATGGTATGTTTTATTTCTTTTTATTCCCGTAGGAGGATATTGGAAGCAGCAAAGAAATTAAACCAAAGTGGTCATTTTCTCTGGATTGGCTCAGATAGTTGGGGATCCAAAATAGCACCTGTTTATCAACAAGAGGAGATTGCAGAAGGGGCTGTGACAATTTTGCCCAAAAGAGCATCAATTGATGGTAAGGACAAGCCATAGAAACTTTGTTTCATTGCAATTGAATCAAAGCTCAAAGGCAAAACCATTGTATCACTATAGGATGAAATGCACCCATTGTTGATGACTCTGGATAGAATTTTTAATTCTGATGGTAGAATTACCAAGACAGTAACTCTTTAACCCAGCTTATACGTTTCATTAGAAAAGAGTACCCATTAGAATTTTTTTCTTTAAAAAAGGGAGTTAGCGTTGTTTTTAGCTATTTCCACGATGTTCCCTCCTAACCTTGCATATTTCTATGGCACAGATGATGGGTACAGCACCGTCATGGAGAGAGGGCTGCTTTATAAAAAATGGAGACCTGCTGGGCTGATCTTATGGGTACATTAACGCAACAGCGAAGATACGGAGCCTCCCTGAAAGGAAGACTGTCTCGCAGATAGCCTTTCCAATGGTCTTAGCAGTGACTGAAATGCCTACCTTCCCCATTATCTTCTGGAGAAGGCATTAGTTCCAGCTGGTCTCCCTTCACGAGGTGGTCCCCTGAGCAGGCTGACACTTAGCCCATTACCCCTGACCCCATAATATTACATTAGCACTGATTAGTTTATTGGATTAGCTGAAAATGGAACATATAGGACAGATACATTTTGAGTGAAGTAGAAGCATAGAAACCTGGAGAATTGATTCCGCTAGGAGACAGAGAGAAGAATGAGAAAAGTATGAGTTGGTTCTGAATATATAGCAGAAGGTTGCTGGCGGCTGTGATGTAGAGGAGCGGGGAGGTTGCTAGGATGACACCAACAACAGGCTCTCCTCTTCCGTTTATCTGTTGAGCCAGGTGCCTAAATGGTGAACAGCAAGGGTGATAATATTGTCCACTGATTACCCTTGGCCTTTACCATATGGGAAGACTGATTTCTGGGCTACTGGTTCCTCCCATTTGTTAATACTTTTTGTTTTGTTTTGTTTTTCTTTTCCCTCATGCAATGATCACAACATAACTTAATTTCCATTCAAAAGCTTTGACAATATTTGGTTTTACTTTTGAAAGAATATTAAAATCATAACTTTCTTCTCTAAAATAGGGTTTGATCGCTATTTTAGAAGCCGAACTCTCGCCAATAATCGAAGAAATGTGTGGTTTGCAGAATTTTGGGAGGAGAATTTTGGATGCAAGTTAGGATCACACGGAAAGAGGAACAGTCATATAAAGAAATGCACAGGTAACCACTGAAATGTTTTTCTTGGTGCATTTGTTTTATGATTACCTGAGAAATGAAGTTTTTCAGTATGGATGATGATCTATTTCTTCACCTCTCTTACTATAGTTTCTCATCAGGGTTGAGCATATGCTGATCATTCAGCAATCCTGTGTGTACTCATTGGTTCTTAGAGTTGACATGTATTTCTTGACCCCATGCAATGTGCCCAACATTGGGGTATTTGAATTCTATTTAAAAAACATTTTTTGAGTTTCTACTATGTATAGAACACCTTAATAGGTTTGGAGAGATATAGACAAACCAGCAAGAAATGATACTGGTCTCCAGGTACTTAACATGTAGTGAGGTTGATGATCATAATACATGATATGTGAGAGTCCCTTTTTTTCACTATTTTAACCCATGTCCCCTATAGTACAATTGTCCCCCATGTCCTGCATGGCTCTTGCAGCTACAATTTTTTGATGCTTTATCTTCTCTATCATGTGCTTAAAAATAATAGTGATATTAAATGTATGTATTTTGAATATAAGAATGAAACATTTTTTATTTTAAGATAACATGATGATGTACATAGAACCATGTATGGAATTTTAAAAATTAGAGTTAAGTACTCAATTTAACAAAACCATAGACACAAAGTCAATATAAAAAACATTTTTAACTATATATATCTCTATGTATCTCTCTCTGTATGGTTTCTTTTATAGAAACTAACATGTAGAAAATGAAATTTAAAGAATCCTGTTAATAGCAAGATCAACAAACATAAAACATCAGGGATAATTTTAACAAAGATGCATAAATCTTCTACACTGAATACTACAAAACTTGAATGAGCCTTTTATAACCATATACCCCTCTCTCGTCTACCCCTCAGACCCATATTTTGACAGATTTTCCTTTCCCTGTAATCCCTCTAATCACTTCCTTTGGAAATAGCTGCTCAATAGAAGGTATAATATGATCAATGCTAGAGCAGACGTATACACAGAGTAAGGAGGGGGTGTGAAAAATGGGTAACATGCTGTGGAGGGGTCTGACTTCAGGCTTCCTGTGTGCCAGGCACCCTTCCAGGAACTGGAACAGAGATGAAGTCTGTGCTCACGGGCCTTACACTCCAGTGTGAGGAGACAGACACTAAATAAGGTAGTAGATAAATTAACAGAGACTTCCAGATGCTAAGGTGTGCTTCAGGGAAATACAAGGGAATGAATGTGAAAAGCTGAGCAGGTGGTATTGGCCAAGAGGGTGACCAGTAGGTTGTGCAGTCACAGAATGCTTCTTCAGGCAGGTGACGTTTGACATGAAACCTGAATGGTAAGATGTTGTCAGCCACATGAAGATATGATGGCAAACTATCCCAGGATCTAGGGCAAGTCTCCCTTGTTGAAGCCACTGGTGATGGGGGGTGGGGAGGAACAAGGTGGCTGGAGTGAGGGAGGGAGGGTAGTAAGTGAGAGGGAGAGTGATGGCCAATGAGGCTAAAGAGATAGGCTGGGGTCACATCATGCAAGGTCTTCAAGTTATTTCTAGAAACTCGAGTGCTGGGGCGGGGCTGGGGTTTAGGCTTTATCCTACCTGTAGGATAGGATTACTCAAGGCTTTGGATCTAGGGCATTGCTCAGGTACCTGTTTTCAAGCGGATTCCTCTGGCAGAGGTGTGAGGAGGGCCGGAGATCAGGAGAGAAAAAGGAGAAAGGTCAGTCAGGGCCCTTCTGCTAGTCCTGGCGATGCACAGTCACAGCCTGAAGAAGGATGCGTAGGTCTGGACAGAACACAGAGGAAAGAAGTCCTGGGAAGTCACATTGATAGTACGTGGTGGCGAATACTGGTGTGGGGTTAAGAGATGGAGAATCTGAACGTGAACTCTCTACCAGCTAGGCCTAGGAAAAGGGTGATGTCATTAGTTAGCAGAGAAGACAGAATGGATGGTAGATAAGGAAGGGAGAGACTTGAATTTGGTTTTGAGGTGGCCCCATGAAATTGCCCAGCAGGTGGCAGCATAAGGTCTGGGACCCCACAGAGAATCCGACACTAAAAATAGACAAGCTCTTGCTTGTCAGATGGAGTCCTGGAAGTTAAGGACCAGGGCAGAGATGCAATTGCCAAAGGAGTTGGAGCAGAGCTGAGGGAAGATTCTAGGAGAGGAGCCAGGAAAAGCCAGTGAGCATGGTGAGGGGTGCCATCTCAGTGAGCCGAAGAAAAGATGGCATGCATGTCAGTGCTGCTGAGAGGCCTGGCTGACAGATGAGAAGTGTGATACACTCAGATTGTGAGGGGCTGAGACAGAGCCAGAAGAGAGGAAATGGGGGAAAGAATGCTTTTTTAAAAAGTCTGGCAAAGAAAAAAAAAAGTAGGTCTGGTGAAAAATCTTGAGAAAGAAGCAGTGTTACAGAAATTTTCTTCAGAATAGGGCACACTTGAGCATGTTTTCAGAGAACTATAATACGCAGAAGGAGTAGATAGAGAAAGAGAAATTTGCTGTGGGTTAGGATCTTGACAGATACTTTAGGGAGAGGCATTAAAAGGGAGGTGTTACCTTGAAATAATGTGATTCAGTTGGGGAAAAAAGATACACACAGAACTGTACAGAAGTAGAGGGGGAAAAATCCTATAATTAAAAGCTAGATTTGGACATAGATATTTCTTCAGAAATATATAACTGTAAGTTCAAGTTATGAAATTCAAAACTTCATGGAAGAGGTGTTTGATAAGAAAGATTTGAGAAAGAGCATCCAAGATGAGGGAAAAGGTGGGCCAGCAGGGCAAAGGCACAGAGTAGGACATGGCATGGAGACATGGGAAGCACAGGGAAGGGGTGAGCATATTGGAAAGAGGGTGCATGTTAAGGAATAATGGGAAATAAAGAGGGTCTGGTTTATAGAAGGATGTGAAAGGGGAGTTTATGGAGTAACTTCTATGCTTTCACTCAGATATATTTTACATTGGGCTTAGTTCTGACTTCTGAGTGTTACTATTTGATTGTGTACTCATGTTCACAGCCCACTCTTGTTTAGACCGTAAGAATGAGAGTCTACCATTCTCTCTCTCTAGGTATATACAAAGTTGGTAGGAGATTAGTTATTAAATGATTGTAATTTTTAATAGACTGTCTTCAGAATCTAAACTCTTATTTTCTCTAAACTCCTGTTTTCAAAAAAAAAAAAAAGTTGATATACGTGGATGTCCTTTCAGTGTCTGTGGATGGTATATGCTGATACTTATTTCGAGCGTAGTTCTGACCTGGGTTATGGTACAGTCCAGAGTTGGTGGCATGTCTGCTGCAGAGTCCTTCAATTGATTTGGGTGTTGCTAGCAACTGGAAAAGTCTCTCCAGTTAGAACTATTTCTAGTGCGATGAAAATGGTGTTTACTCTAAGTGCTAGGGCAAGTGCACCCTTAGGGAATGGGATTAGTAAACAGATTTTCAGGCAAATTCCATTGTGAGTGATACTGAAATAACTTGTTTCTGGGTGGAAAAGAAATAAATGAGGCAATGTTCTAGCTTAATTTGTTTTTAGATATATTTATTTCTTTGAGAAAGAGAGAGAGAGGGAGCGTGCATGCAAGCAGGGGGAGGAGTAGAGGGAGGAGGGAAAGGGAGAAAGAAGCAGATTCCCCAATAAGTGCAGAGCCTGCTTTGGGGGCTCCATCTCACAACCCTGAGATCATGACCTGAGCCAAAATCAAGAGTCGGACATTCAACTGATTGAGCCACCCGGACACCCCCAAAATTATTATTTTTTCAACAGTAACACATGAATATTTCCAGATGTTGAGAGAAGATGTGTGCGTATTACATCATTACCATCATTACCATCAACACTCAGTCTTCATCTCTGTTTTTGGGGAGGAAACTTGATCTAGCACATGAGTGGTCAAATGTACTTAAGAAGGAAAACCTATGGATATTCATGAGTAGGGGTGTCCAAGGTTTGAAAATTATTTTTTTAAGATTTTATTTATTTATTTGACACACAGAGAGAGATATCACAAGTAGGCAGCGAGAGAGAGGGGGAAGCAGGCTCCCTGCTGAGCAGAGAGCCCGATGCGGGACTCCATCCCAGGACCCTGAGATCATGACCTGAGCCGAAGGCAGAGGCTCAACCCACTGAACCACCCAGGTGCCCCTGAAAATTATTTATATTTCCAATTTGTCTAATTCCATCCAGTGCAGAAATGAATGAATACAGATGTGCATGTTTCAGAATTGGGCCCTTACAGAGTTCATGTTTAACCATCCACAGTGAGTTAAAAAGTTAGGGAACTGCGTGAGAAAGGATATCGACAGGGGCGTTTTTGCTGCATTTAGGGTATCATTTGTGGGTTATGTTCTGAGTAAAATTTTACACTGGGCAATGATAATCTGTGAACGTAATTGTTTGCTTCCATTAGGAGCGATACTGGCAATGTATTTACATGGATAAGAGAGTGTTTCCCAACAGGGGAGGGCTTCTGTCTTACCCATTTTCTGGAGGTAGAATGTCTTCAAGCAGTGAGGAGCACCCTCTTCCTAAAATTAACTTGGTGCTAACAGTTTTCTGAGATGATTTTTCCCCCTAGAATCTCAGGAAAGCTTTCAAAAAGATGTGATATTACTGTTAACTTTGATATGCTGGCCAAATTCCAAAGTGAAACAATTCCTACCATCCACTTAGCTATTTATGTAGTTATTATTGCTTCTGAGAGCTGCTGAGTTCTGAAAGCTACTACTACTTAATCCTACTTAAAATTCCCTTTGTCTCTCTTGAGAAGAAAAAAGGATTCTTTTGTGCTTGTTATCAGTGGTGATGGGTGTTATTTTTTAGACATTTATCTGACCTCTCTCTCTTTTCACCCTCCCTCCCTTGTTCCACTCCCAGTCTTCATGCCTCTCCACTCCTCACAACCCAGACACCCACAGCAACCCCCTCCCCCGAGAATGGTGGATTTTTATCATCCCTCCCTGTCCTTGCACGTTTTTCACAGACCCCTTTCCCCACTCGGGCTTCTTCCTGAGCTC
Organism: Lontra canadensis; assembly: GCF_010015895.1. Taxonomy (NCBI): domain Eukaryota; kingdom Metazoa; phylum Chordata; class Mammalia; order Carnivora; family Mustelidae; genus Lontra; species Lontra canadensis. Next base: position 17,663,410 of record NW_022630996.1, read on the forward strand.
CTCTCCCACTGTTCCCCTTCACCGCCGTGTTGTGTCTTTTTCCTATACTTTCTCCCATCAGTCCCCAATCTGCCATTGTTTTGTCCAGCAAGAATATCATCGGTGGTGGAGAGTTTTTGTTTTGAGGTCTTGCTTGACTTTTTTATGGCTGTCATTCTGATTTCTCGCCTTCCGTGGTGAAACCTGATAGTGAATATTACAGGCCTGGAGTATGTGGGAAGTCATCCTAGGTCTATGATCCCCAGAGGCAGACCCCCTCTCGGCTCATGCTGTGTCCTGGACTTCATTTCTTCATTGTGAATTGTGAAGAGCTCTCTGTGCCTTTATCAAAACAACATCCCTGACCAACCCAATATATTCAGTCGGCCCTATAGAGCATCTTAAAACCTCCCCTTGCCTCAGTCATCCATGCATTCATCATGATTTACTTGTTTATTCATTTTGGATGACCTCTCTTATGCCAAACACTGTGCTACAGATACAGAGACAAAGAACTGACCACTCTTGCCCTTTGCTCACATGCATGTGCACTGTCTTACCTACAGCATTTGAAGTGCTTTCCTTGTCTGTTGGGTTTTAATCCTTAGCCAGGAGGTTAGAACACTGCTGCTTAGCCTGCATATGGCTGACACTCCGATGCTAAATGGTGGTGAGCATATGCTACTTGAAATGGCCTATTGATTCTTATTTATGATGATAGAAATAGTGGTAATGGAAAAAGCAATGCACAGATATGTTTCTTCCCACAAACAAGCAATTTTGTCAGTGAACCAAATAGCAGGCTCAATAATTAGCTCCCTGAAAGGCCTGCCAATTTATTATCTATGGCCAGAATAACTAACTAGGTGACTTTTCAGGTGTAACTACCTCTCTACAGTCCTCTCTTGGTTTGGGAGGCTGTGGAAGGTGGAAGCTTTCACCCATTCACCAAGGACTCATGGAGACCATGTGAGTGAGTTGGGTAGTTAGCAATAGGGATAGATTTAGACAATTTGATTTGGTGACTCAGGATGAAGGGAAACTAAGATAACTTTCCCTGTGCTAAAATATGTTCTGCCATTCTTAAATGCTCCTTACCCCTTGCCTAGAGTAAAACTCTGGGAGACGGTGTCCTTACAAGAGCACCGTGGGGTGGTTGTTAGCCCATATGCTGCTGTTCTTAGTGAGTAAAATAGCAGCAACCCCAGAATGACTTATTTATGCCACTTCTGAGATTCCATATTGAATTTCAATAGATGGCAAAACAGGCATTGATTTCAGACATACTAGATTTCAGAATTTCAGAGCTTGGATGTAAAATCAAGATTATTCTCTCATTTTCTAGATGAAGAAACAGGAACCCAGGAAGATTAAGTGAATTGTTGAAAATTCACATAGTCTCAGAGCAGCAACTAGGATCTTGGTCTGTTTTATTTAAATTTATCCTTGACTTTTATAGCCTCATTTTATTTTATTATTTACTTATTTCAGAGTGTTACCACATAGTTGGAAAATACTTGTTTCTCTTCATAATACTTACCGTATAAGAGCGAAGCATTATGGAATTTTAAAATCAGCTATGAAATGAAACAGAAGTAACATATTGGGTTGTTACCTAATCCTATAGAAAATGGCATTTTAATATTCTTCATATTGATTTTCAACTATCCATGTAGTATTTGTGAGTGGGTCTTAGACAGTATATACTTTTTATCCATTTCCTACCCTCCTGCCCTTTATAAAAGGAGACCTAAAACTGTATTTTTAAAAAATGGGAGAGCTTATCAACTGTAAGTTTTTATAACTCTAAGTCCAGTAGCATACTGAGTTATAGCAATTCACTTTGCTAAATTAATTTTCTCATTTATTCATTCCCTTATAGAAAAAACTCACTTATTTTAAATCAGTCCAAGAAGCACTATAATTATAATAACACTTCTAGAACTTTTGTGTGCAGATGAATTACCTGAGCATCTGGTTAAAATTCATAGGTCTGGGGTGAGGCATTCTGCATTTCTAACAAGTCTCAGGTGATGTGGATGCCAGTGGGTTCTGGGCCACACTTTGAGTAACAGGTGATATTACATTTAGTTTATAGAGGTAGCGAAAGCACCTGATGTTCAGTTAGCAGAATAAATACTCAAATATGCTGAAGATTACTGATAAACCCAAGGTATTCTACAAAAGATCATTTAAATAAGGCTTTAAATTGTCAAGCGTAAAAATCTATAACCAAAAGTCTATGTTGTTTATACAATCTTCAATAAGTATTTAGATCAGTATAAAGTATAAAGTTACAGGGGTGTGTGTGTGTGTGTGTGTGTGTCCTCATTAGGAAATTTGGAAGTGGGAAGCTTAATTACTAAATTTAAAGAAATGTACACAGATGCACCTATATCTTCAAAATCTGCAAAATAGATTACAAAGTTTGCATGTCAGTAACCAAGAGTACTCTGAAAACTTAGAAATTATACCATCAGTCATAAGTGTACATAGAGTAAAGGAGTTGGAAAGGTTCCTAGAGATCATTTGGCTTCATCCTTTCATTTTACAGAAAAGGAAATTGAGGTGGTTTAAGTGGTTTAAGTGTGTTTTTCAAAGCCTTATAGCCACCTGAAGGTGATGGTGGGACTGAAATCATTTGATACTTGGTCCTTTCCTCAATCCTTTCCTGCTCAGAAGGCCTTTGCCAGCAAAGATCTGAGTTGTACAGATCCATTCTAGTATATTTTCCTGGTATAGTATCCTAAATGTTTCCCCAATGGCCACTGAAGTTTAAGTATCCCCTCTTTCTGACCCTCCTTGACTACTAAGGAGGTCAGATGGATGCTTGTGGTCTGGGAAGCACTAATACTGCTACAACTGTAGAAGCAGAAGAAATACCCTCTGATTAGAATGAACTTCAAGGATCAATAAATTCTCCATTTTTCAGGGAATAACTTAAAACAGAGAAACACCTATGCTACAGAGACAAAATGAATTTAGGAAACCCTTTCTGCAAAGCATACAGTGGACTCCGACATTAGCTTGATTGTTTGGGAGTCACACAAATCTGGGTGAACATGGTCTCTGGAATATTACACTGAAGGGCTAAGAAATAGAAAAGGAAATATAGACATTCGAGTGACAGTTAAGCACTTTCGAAAGCCCATGATTTGAAACGTTACAGTAAGACTTGGGTCAGTGAAGATGGTGAGGGGGAGAAAAAGCTCAGAAAATATTAGAAGAAGCTGTCTTTCTCTCAATGATTATTAACCTCAATTGAAGGAACCAATTCATCAAAACAAAAAAAGAAAAAAGAATATACAAATGGCTCAACATCAGGAGAATTTGGTATCTCTCCCCCTACTCCCTAAAAGGAGTACAAAAGAGTTACATACAAGGCATACAAGGGACTGATTATTTGTATTACAAAAGGAATATTTTTAAAGAAGCTTTATCTTGGGAGAGCAACTGGGTGCTTAGTAGTTAAGCATCTGCCTTAGGCTCAGGTCATGATCCCAGGGTCCTGGGTTAGGGCAGGAAGCCTACTACTCTCTCTCCCACTCCCCCTGCTTCTGTTCCCTCTCTTACTCTCTCTCTCTGTCAAATAAATAAATAAAATCTTAAAAAAAAAAAAAAAAAAGCTTTATCTTGGGATTCCTTTAAACCCATGGGATTTGAGGGAATCTTGTGGCTACTATGACTTGTTGAAATAAAAGAGATTTACCATAAACTCTTAAGAACATATCCAAACAAGAAGAACTATGTAGTTGAATAATGAATTGGATACCTTAAGACAAAAGAGGCATAAAATGAGGTGTGATCAGAGTTTACTAAGGCTCATTGAGAAAACTTCCTGGAGAGTCTTATTTTTGGTTACTTGTGTCATTTGTTAAAACTGTATCATGCCAAACTTCTCCCTCCCTCTCCTCAAGGAGCTTATATGTTATAAAAAAGACAATACAAACATTAAGTGATTAGTTTGTGACTCTTTAGTACACAGGGCCTGTATCCTCAGAACTTAGAATATGCTTAGCATCAAACATTTGTTAAATTAGTTAATTTGTCAAAAGTGTTGGTCTTGCTCTCCATTCTGATCATTCAGACATGGCGCATGGGGCCTAGTTTGGCACACAGTTAGCTGACAAATATTTTAATTGTTAGAATTAATTTTTATGTATTTTTGATGAAACAAAAAGCTCAATACAAATGGCTATATTAAAAAACGGTCTTTACCATAATATGAGAATAAAATTAACTCTTCTGGTAGTTCTCTCTCTTTAACTTCCAGACTATGCTCCTAATAGAGAGATGAGAATAGGGGTCTAGAAACACATATAGGCTTGTATCCATCATTCAAATTCTAATTAGAATATTTGGTTTTCTGATTCCAAATGCCATAACTCTATAATGTATTTACAAAAACTACATTTATATTATCTGGGTGTGGGGAAGTATTGTATATCCATATTACTACCAATAAGGTAAAAGAATAATGAAAAGATAACTTGGAAAACATGATGGAAAATATCAGTTGAGAATATCTTCATTTATTCAATTTAATCATGCTTATTAGTTTGTTAGTATATTGTTGGTTTTCTTTCCCCACAAGAACACAGGCTCCATGAAGGCAAGGACTTTGTTTTTTCCTGTGTTTCATCCCGGTGCAGAGGATGGCATCTGGCATAAATAGGGCGTCCTTGAGGTATTTGTGGAATGAAGAATGAATTCAGTTTAGCTTATTTATTATCTTCTTTTTGTCAGGCACTGTCTATTAGATGTCAAGGGTATGTTAGTGAACAACAGAAATGGTCTTTGCCCTCATGGGGCTTATAGTTTAATTGAGAAGAGAAATAATTGAGTCATGACTCTGCAATGACCCGTGTTGTGGTTCGTGAATGGGAGTGTCTATCAGGGAGACCTAATGTAGGGTAGAGGAGAAGAGTAATGTCATTTAAGTTGAGATTAGAACATGAGTGGAATTTAGACAAGATGAGGAGGTGATCAATAGGAAGGTTATTTCAAACATAGGAAAGCACAAAGGCCAGCAGACAAAAGAAAGGATGGTGGCTTGAGGAACTAAGTTCAACATGGCTGTGGTAGAATGTAGAGTAAGAAAACTGTAAGAGAGAAAGATAGGCAAGGGACTGATCAAGCAAGATTTTATGGTTCATGAGGGAGTTGAAGTTTGTTTTGAAAGGCAGTGAACAGCCACTAAAAGGTTTTAAGCTGATCAGTGACATAATCGGATTTCCATTTCAGAAATATTATTCTTGTTGTAGCATAATGCTGGTGTGGCATAGGACTGAGGAAGGGAGACCAGTTAGATATTACAGTAATTCCTCCAGAAATGAGAATGGCCCAGGTTATGATGGCCACACTGCCCTGGGGATAGGGAGAAGTAGACAACATAAAAGATATTGAAATAGTTGATTATGTGAGTTCAAAGCTGAGAAAAGAGACCTTGCTATAGTGAGATAGTTGGGACTCAGTAGCCTATAAATAAAACTGGGTGGAATAGACCCAGAAAGTAAATGGAAAGCAAATTAGAGAAGCCCAAGACAGAGGTCAAAGGATGTGGCTTTTAGGGAATGTTAAAAGAGATGACCCTGAAATTCCAGTTTTTCTGGGAATTGTCCTCTGTCTCTATGGGTGGACCCCCTAAGGAACTACCTCTGATCTACAACCCTAATTCTTTCCCCAGTGTCTCTGGAGCTACAATTGATTGGTTTAAGTCTGGTGTTTGACCCAAGCTGGACCATCAGAGACCTTCCAGTGGTTATTTAAAGCTGGAACTGAAGGAGGAAGATCAGTCCCTCTTGGGGGTGAGAGGAGGCAGGGCTGTGAGATGTGAAGCTGGGGAGATGGTCAAGTTCTTCCCCCTGAGGAGTTGGTGTTGTTCTGATATTGACATGCAGACAGAACAGAGATGACAAATGGAAAGAGTTCTGTGATCCAGACTTTACCCGTGCCCTTCCTGCAGGTGTGTGAGTGAGTTCAAGGTGCTTCTAATTAAGTAAGTTTCTCCATCCTTAGCTAGCAGCCCAGCATGCAGACCAGCATCTGATAATAATACTGGGGAAGATGAGAGGAGATAGTATGCATAAATTTCATTGCCTGCTGCATAGGGAGTACAGTAGGTACTGTTGCTTGCTTATACAAGAGCACTTTCCCTTTCTTGTAGGCCAGCACTATCCAGTAGATCTTTCTGTGATTGGAACAGTTTTCTCTATCTGTGTTGTCTAGTGGGGCAACTACTAGCCACATGTGGCTACTGGTCACTTGAAATGTGGCTCATGCAACTAAAAAACTGAACTTTACACTTTATTTAATTTTATTTGGTTTACATTTAAATGTAAATAGCTCCTGTAGCTAGTCTCTATAACATCAGAGAGTAGAGGTCTAGGCTGACAGACCTATAGAGCAACAATTTTGTTTTAATAGATACTCCATGTAGCCCAGTTAATTTTGATTAGTCTGGTCCTGTGATGGTGATCCTATCCTGCTTGTCAGTGTTTGGTTGAAAGTGTAACTTGTAATATAGTTCTGATCAAGGAGATAGCAGGGAAAGTCTTCCAGGACCTTTAAGGAAGTGTAGGGAGGGAAGTCTTTTTGTTCTGGTTATTGTTATATCTACTATTGGTGCCTGGGCCTGCAGCAGGAAAATCATGTTGATGATAGCAGATAGAAAGATAGAAAGAAACTCAGTCACTGCTAACATCTGTGAACTTCTAAATTAACCAGCCCTGGAATGCCCTTCCACTCTTGTGATATGAGACAATAATAAATCCTCTCAATTTTAAAGCTGTTTTGTATTGCATTTTCTATTATTTGCAGCTGAAAGCATCCTAACAAATATAATGTATTATCAATAAGTGAAAATGATTTATTTAACATGACATGAACATGCCTCATTTTAAGAAGATATGAAAAAAATTAAAATTCTAAAATCGGGAGGTTAATATTTGTAATACAGACAAATTGTTTATATTAAATGGATTCACCACAGGTTTCTTAAATACTGACTTCCCAGTCAGTGACTATAAAATATGATTTGATTTATTAAAATTAAAATGATATACAGCTTTTCAGCCCTATTTCACTAATATATTTCTGAGAATGCTCCTTAATTTATCAAAATAATTCACCTCTGAGTTCCTTTAAGCAACATGCCATCTTGTCTACAAAAATATTATTTTATAGATGGTGGTGGTGTGCTGCTTACCACCCAGACAGAGAGTAATTTAGCTAAGCATTTTTCTTTGCAGTGTAAGTGAAAACCTGTTCAAAGTGCTTGCAAGTTTATCAACCAAATCATAAGACCTAAGAGGAAGTAGATGTTTGTTACATTGTCTGTGTCTAGTAGAATTCTCAGCTTCATTGGTAGACACTCAAATACTACATCTTAGCTATGTAATCTTGGACAGGTAATTTAACCTCTTCAAATAATTGCTAATGGTAATTTTTCCTGTCTCTAGATAGGAATTTTTCTTGTCTCTAGGTAGGACTATTCTTGTCTCTAGGGGTGGCTGTTATCAGTGGACCTGCCTTTTACGAAGGCCATTCCTATTGCTCTAGTTCTTTCTTATGTTACCAAAATGCTCTATCGCAAAAACATTGAGCTTACATGTGTAACTGGTACTGTTTTTAGAAAACTCTTGTCTTTATGCATCTTTCCACTATCCCAATGTTTGTCCCAAATAGTTGACTATTTGCTGGGAAGGGAGATAGTATTCTAACCAACAGTGATATCATTTCACCCCTGTGTTACTTTCCATTAAACCATTGACCCGTGCAGAACCTTTTCGCTGTAGGTTCATTTGCTTACATCACTGTGATCAATGGTTAGTACTGTTGATTTTCATTGGGGAAAATGATTAATATCTTTCACTAAGGACATTAAAATGCTGGTTTGAATTTCCCTTTTGTTCAGGCTCATGAAACGCCAAAGCTTTTCCTAGCCTTGCGATGGGAGATGAGAATATGCTCTACATCTGTCTCCTACCCAGATCTTTTTCAGAAAGAATATAGGCAATGTTAGCTAAGCAGTTAGATGGGAGCAATATTCAGTTCTTTGCCAAGAGAGATCCAGGATTCCAAATACGCCAACTCAGCAGACCACACTGAGATTATCTAAAACTAAAGACGGGCTTGGCAATCCATCGGAATACATGTTAATTTTGAATAAAATTCAAATCCCACTGGCCAACAGAGAATCAGGGGACATTAGAGAAGGAAGGAAACTTAGAGGTCATTGAATCCAGTGTTTTGCTGAGCTTCACCTCTCTGACTGATGTAAAATGAGGACAGGGAGTGCACAGAAACACTTCAGTTTTACTGATTCAGTAGAACTTGTGAAGGCTTTTATTGGTGCAAAATGAGGCTTTCTCATTGACTCTAAATAGGCTTATTAGCAGCACATAGAAGGATTTCCATCGTGATCTTCTCTTTGTCCCTAGTCAGAGCAAGGGTGTAGGTCTGAAGCAGGCTGATAGCTGTGAAAGTGAAAGGTACCAGCGGACTGGAGTGCAGAGAATGGGCTGGTCGCCAGCTTTGGGTTCAGCACCCTGAAGAATGTCATTTGTCTGAGCTACTTTTGTGAAACAAAAGCCCTCCTTTGTGGATTTGTACCTAATGAAAGGGAGCAGTGGTGTAGCTGATTCGCAGTAGCAGAAAAACAAATAATTTATATTAGTTTAGGATGACCACCTACGCCCTCTTTTTCAGGAGCATTAGTTTACATGTCAGTACATGGCCAACATTCTGGGAATTCTGGCTGGATGCTTCCCAGAGGATTTTTATTAATTGGTATGAAGGTTTAATTCGGTATATTCCAGAAAACTGTTTTGCTTTATCTCCCCTGCCTACTGGCAGAAAATGTCCCTGCTACTGATTTTTTTGTGGGATCCATCTACATCCTCCCAAAGACAGACACAAAATGGACTACAGACTGCTGTGTTGGCTGTATGACTCACATTCTTCCCCAAAGGGCCTCGGGTTTGATTAAATGTTTAAATGACCTTTTAGGACAGATGATTATGGGCATGGGCAAACAATTTGTTCTTCCAGCTCTTAATAACTTTGGTGTGTGTTTGGGGTAAGTATAGACAGAGTTGGGAAGACCCAGATATCATTAGAGGTGAGGATTTTGAGGATGATAATCCTTTGATATAAATAACCAGTGACTACAGCTTGTGAAAAGAGGGGAAAAATTCAACACAGTTCCTCATGACCAGCCCCTCCTCTCCCTCTCAAAGACAGACACACATGGTGTATTCTGTCACTGGTGACTTTCTTACGACACAGGAGCTCCAGTGTTCCTCAAGGACCACAACCCTTCACTTAGGCAACTCTGCCTGTTGATTCTCTGGGCAGTTCAGTACTATCTTTTACATGGCACGTATAATTCAAGACTAGGTTTACATCAAGGAAATCTCTAGGCCAACACTGTGTGCATTTGGAAACTACACATAATCTCATTATTCAGTCTGCCCTTATGAAATGTTATAAATTGGCTATAGGTTTTACTTCTTAAGTCTTAGGTATCTCTCTTCAGTTGACTTTTTTTCCTTGAGAAAGCAGCCTTTCTTGGTTTGATTTTCAGTTACATCCCATCCTCCTTTTGGGGTCTGGATTGAAAGCTTCCTTTTCAAGAGACCCAGATGGACTACATCTTAATCCATCAGGTTCTTAGCACCACATCTCTTGAGTGAGTCCACCTTGATGAGACACATTTCTAGAATGATGCTTCCCTATCCTTTCAAAATATAGCTACCCTTCTTTTGGCCCTTTTCTCTGCTGCTCTAGGACACTCATTCATTGCCACTCAGAATAAAGACGAGGAAAACATCCACGTTTAACTTCGTGTTTTATATATTTTATTACCTGGAAAGCTGGCTACATAGGGACTATAGTAACTTAAGGATGGGGGTATTATTCAAGAAATCTCCATACCTATATTTTTTGGACAACAAAATTTTGACTCTATAAGATAAATTAACTATGAAGATTTTTTTAAAAGTATGTATTCAGTGACTTTTCATTTATGTTACTGTGCTTTTACTCTGTAGGCATTAATGGATTCATGTGGCCTGCTCAGAAATTAATGAAATCTGTTTATACTATAGAGGTAGTATAAAAAGAGGTATAAAATGGTAGAAGGGGTCTAAAATTATCTGGAATTTTGCTTCCCTGTTTTCTTCATTTGCTGGTTTAAGCACTTAACTGGTTGATCTCAAGATGGGTCAATGGGTATGACAAGGGTATATGTAATTCTTGTCAATAATGTGCAAAAGCTCAGATTTAACTTTTCAGTTTATATGAATAAGCAGAATGACCCTATCATCAATGTCTCTGTGTTACAACACCTACTGTGCTTTCATGATAGAGACCTTGTTTTGGAATTAGCCAGCTTAACTAAAGCAGAACACCATTGTACCTGCACAGGGTTACCTGGGTTAATTGTGGTTATAAAGGGTAGGATGAAAATTGTACCATTATCATCACCCCACCCTATTTATAAGGCACCTTGAAAGAAATGATATTGTGCCAAGTGCTACAAAAGATAAGAAAATGCAGTCCCCTGTCCTTTAGAAGCTTATATTTCCAAGGGAAAAAACCAAACCTGCCTTCACATTCAGATAAGAGCCTTTGTTATTACACAAATTGGGCTTCCTCGTTTTATTTCAGAAAAGTTTTATTTGAAGGTAGAGATGGTTGGGCTAGAAATGCCCAAACATCCCCATGTCACTCCTGCTTCCTGAGGGTTTAAAACCATTCTTGAATTAGTCAATGTATTAAAAATTCAAAAATTAAATCAGATGTGTTTATGAAATGATCTCGACTGAATTTCTCTATTAAAGCTAAGTTCATTCTCTGTTTCCTATGCTTAAATGTCCTATGATCTTCACTACAGAAAACAACAAGACTCCCCTGGGCTTTTCTTTCTGCTCCCTATCTCCTAGGTCTATCAAAGACATTTAGGTGCTGATTAAGATAGTTATGGCTAGGCTATTCCTCTGGCCCTTCTAAGGGTACAGAGAACAGGAAGGAGCAGGGTGGGACTGGGGGCTAATCTTGGATTGATTTTGTACTCCTTTCCATGTTGATGGTTGCCTCTTGAGGAACATCTATTTTTAGAAGTTAGGACTGAGTTTGTGGTTGGATGTTGTGTGTACATCTCAACTCTAGGAAATTCTGAGTTTATCCAGTTCTTCACTAGGCTTTTAAACTACCTAGCATGTCACTGTAGGAACATGCTGGGGAGGAGTGATGAATCCCACTGGGGTCCCGGCAAAGCCAATTGTGCTGCAATAATCATCACTAATAGATAAGGACCCAAACTGGGTTGCTGTATTTGAAGGAGGAGTTGGATAATGTGGGGTTTGTGCAGAGGTATTGGTTCATCGCTTATGACATCTTGAGCTCACTCTCAGGAAGGGCAGTTGAAAAGCAAGAGTCAGCTTTGGATACAGAGGTATATAGTCAGTAGCTGCCCATAGTACAGGACTTTGGGTATTCAGAAAGACATTCTGTTCTTGGAAATACTTTTCTCACCTGTTTGCTGATGAGTGAGACTCCAGGATCAGGACACAAAGACCCCCAACTTGTCTTATCTGTCTGATTAGGTCAGAACTCCTTGCTAGATGCTGATAGAGAACTGTACTCACTTTTACATAATTACTTAATTATTCTTTATTTATGGATTATTTGTTTGATTCATTCCCTGTTAAGCTGTAAGCTCCATGAGGATAAGGAGCATGTCTTTGTTGCTTACCTTCATGTCTACTGTGTCTGCCACTGAGAAGACACTGGATAAATATTTGTTGAATGAATAACGGCCTAAAAATACTTCCATAGTAGGTAATGCATTTATTAAGTTTACCCTACAGTAAAAGACAGTTCTCTCCAGTGGAACATGATCTCCTAAGTCATTTCTAGTTGCTACATGGACTCTAAAAGTTACGAGATTGGACTATGACTCAATATGTGCATAAACTCTTCAACAAATAACATGCTTCATTTTCCTTCAAAGTGAGAGAATAAGGATGAAGAAAGGCAAAGAAAAAAGTGAAAGGTTTATTTAGCTACTGATATCCAGTTCTTGGTTGGGAAAGTATTTAGGTTGCTTACATTTTATTTACCTGTGAAATTCTTATGTAAATATTTCTATCTTTGACCAAAGTTTATGCAGTTAATCTGGCTGTTCATTTTTTTTCTTTGATTTTCTTTATTTAATCCACTCTTTTAATCTCTCTGGTGAGTGGCATTCAGTGTTTGGTTGTGCACAGTGACCCCATGTCTCCCTCTTTTAAGGAAATGTTACCAAATGACTCAATTTTTTTTTAAGATTTTATTTCTTTGGAATAAATGAACATGAGTGGGGGTGGGATGGTGGGTAGGGGCAGAGCGAGAGGGAGAACCAGGCTCTCCACTGAGGAGGGAGCCTGACTTGGGGCTCAATCCCAGGACCCTGGAATCATGACCTGACCTGAAGGCAGTTGTTTAACCCACTGAGCCACCCAGATGTCCCCACTCAGTCAGTTTGAACACAATCTTGTATTGTTTGTTTTGTTCTTAATATGTAAATTATTTCTATCATATTGGTAACTAGTGCTCATGAAGATGATGATTTTTAACTAAATTCTAGGGAGCTAAAAGTAAAAATCACAACTTACTTTCTTGTTGTGTAGGATCTTATGGCAGATATATTTGAGTACTCTTTTTCACCCTTGATTCTTTCTTACTAAACTATCTGTATTGTCTCTAATCTGATTTTCTGTTTTCATTATACTTATATATATAAATTAATATTATATATAATACATGTATATATAAATATATAATCTTAAATATACACACAATATATGTATTATGTATATATATAATTTTATATATATGTATATATATATTTGTACTACTGGGGTCTTTTTTAGAAAATATGGTTGGAAAATGTCTTCTCTTTCTATCTCTCTATTCATTATCTCTCTATAGATCTATCTTTCTATCTCTAAACCAAGTTTTTGGATCTATATCCAACAAATAGGTGTGGAATACATCAACATAATTTCAGACATGAGCTATTTTTGGTTAAAGGATTTCTTTTGTTTCTGTGACTTGGCTTCTTCAACTTGGTATGATTCTGGCTGAGTCCTCCTTCTAGCTGGTGTTAGAGTTTTTTTTTGTACTCATTTGGCTACTGCAAATCCACCTGAAATGCAACCTCATCAGAATACAGGTCTGCAGTTATCCTTCTCGGTATGAAAGCAACAACTGTTTTTGTAGAGATGGAAGAAATAGTAGAGATTATTTATCTGGTATCCTCTTTTTTTTTTTTTACAGATTAGGAAACTGGAATCAATGGAAATAAGTAATTTGTCTCAGAGAAGGGACTCAGGACCAGAAATCCCATTTATCTCCTTATCTTACAGTGAATTGCTGCTAATGCGATCTAGTTCGAATGACTTAGGCACACTAGTCTATTTGTCTTTCTGGCATCAAAATAAAAGGAGGCCCAGTTAGTTTTATTTTCTTCTACCCATTGCACGTTGAAGTGAGTCTCAGTATTCTATTGTGAGTTCAGAATGTTGATCTAGCTTAGAATAATCAAGTCTAAGAATATGAAGGGGACTCTGAATCATCTATCTAATCCAAACACCTAAATTAGCTGTGTAATTATTTGTCTGTGAAGCCTCTTGAGTTTTGTTGTGGTGTTCTGGATTCAGGCCAATCAGGAATGACCCTTGAGTCTTGATTCTATCTAGTCAGTTCCTACCTGACCAAGGAGAACATATGGACATTAACTGTAGTTTTTTTGTCCTGTGACTGATTTCCCATTAGACATAGCTACCTGAGGCCAGCCTTCAGGTCTCTTTTGATCTAATTATCCTACAGACATGGCTTTCGTGTTCTCCTTGACTTTTGAAGACTCCCCAGGGCACAGGGAAGCTACAGATGCCATTGAGGTTGAATAGTGTTGCTGTCACGAGGATTCTATTTTGCATTCTTGGGGATATATGATTTTTCTAGGTGGGATGCCAGAGTAGGAAATTTTTATGGTCCCAAATGTACCCACAACATTCAAACATCAGGAAAGTCTCCTATTACAGAAATTCTCCTGAAAATTGCACTCAGGAGGATCAAACTGTTCCCAGTACAGACACTTGACCTTGGGGCGCCTGGGTGGCTCAGTGTGTCAAGCCTCTGCCTTCAGCTATGGTTATGATCTGGGTCATGATCTCAGGGTCCTGGGCTCCAGCCTCTGCTAGGCAGGGAGCCTGCTTCCTCCCTCTCCCCTACCACCCCCCACCCCTCTACCTACTTGTGATCTCTGTCAAATAAATAAATAAAATTAAAAAAAAAAGAATAAAGACTCTTTCCTTTTTCTTCTTTCTTTCCTTCCCTCCTTCCTTCCTCCTTTCTCTCTCTTTCTCTCCCTCCCTTCCTTCTTTCCTTCCTTCCTCTCTCTCTCCCCTCTTTCTTTAGTTCTCTACATATTTATTTTTTTTTAATTTATACCCCTCTCATAACAGAAATCAGTAAGAATCTCATTCCTTTCCAGTGAACATGACATATAATCTTTATAAATGTTCTCCTCTCAGCTTTTAAGTTCCTTTTTCTAGTGGAGTCAAATTGACCACAGATTTTGATAGGCTCTCCCTAGTATTCTTACTTCTTATTATTTAAGATATTCAAATGTTAAGAATTTGTAATGAGAAGAAGCTCAAAAAGCAGCATGCCCCCTTCTAACATGTTTAACAATACAGAAATGACAGCCAGAATACTTTTTCACATTTTCCTTTGCCTTTTTTTAAAATCAAGGAGGTTTAATTTAGAGACATAAAGCAAAACAAGCAAACACTTGGAGCTATAAATATCTGGGTTAATCCAAATACATAAAGCATTAAAAATGTCAGACACAACCCTAAATGCAAACTGACAGGGAAGAAAAAAAATCTGTTTGTGTACTTCAAGCCCCAAACCAAAAGCAAAATTAAAATTTGTGCTGACCCTTCTCCCTTGGGGCTGCAGATGTCACTGCTGTCCAGGGCACCGTCTGTTACTGAGTGGAGGAAGAGAAATGGCATCCAAGTCACTAGTGTAAAATAAAATAGTCTGCCTGCCAAGTTCTAAAGATGTTCTGCCATATTTTTTAAGGCAAGGGGATGTGGGGGGAGGTGAGCTACAAAGGTGACCACTAAGATGCGTTGATTCTTATCTTTGATGGCCCATTCTTTTATGATAAGAGGTTTTATGAGTCAGTTGTATTATACCAAGTAATTTTCATTTAGTCAGTAAGTAGTAACCATTTATTTATTGCTTATTGTGCCAGATATTTTATATACATTTTTATTTTAATATTCAGAATTATTCTATAATTGGTGCATTATTCCTATATTAAAGATAAGGAAGCTTAGCCTCTAAGTAAATGAAGTTGCTCAAAGCAACACAGCTGCAATTTCAGTGAGGTTTGTAGCTGTTCTCTCACTCTGAAATTACTACCCTCCGGAAGGCTACAGCTTAACTGGGGACCATGCAGGTTCTCCACTTGCCATGCTCCCACCCATCTTCCACCTTTCTGTGTCTTCCCTGAGTCCTGGAAAGCTCACCTTTGAAGACTGCACAACCAGGAGTCTCTTCCCTTTATCTTCATCTTGGGCTTGGCCAATGGAAGGCACTAGAAGGATATCGGATGGTGAGAGGAGATAGAGGCGGCATGTTTCCTCTCTACGTCCTGCTTTGACCCTGTGCCCTGACTGTGGTGGTGTTGTTTTAGGCTGTCATTCCCTCTAGGCTGCCCTCTTCCATGCCTCCTGCTTTAACTGGGGTCCTGGGGAAATGCTGCTGCCTTTCTTTGCTTCTCATCCCTATCAGTAGTATTGTCTTCTCACTGTTGCTAGTCTTTGGATGGTTCACCATCTTGTTTGTTCCTTAACTCTGTCTACAATTTGGTAAATAACTCCTTCATTAGAATCTCTTCATTTGAACCATCTGGGGTGAGTTCATTTTCCTTCTGGGACCTGATTAATATAGAGACTAATAGTATACCCAGATGAAAATATGTCAAAGATAATTTGCAGAGCAGGTTTAGAAGCTCTATATTAGGATTGCCAGCATGCCAAAAGGCACAGATAAGAAAGTTGATTTTTTTTTTTTTTAACTAATGTAGAATCTGCCTCAAGGAGACATAAGAGACTAAGATGCTGAGAGGGGAAGGACTTTAAGAGACTGTTATATGCAAGCACTAGAGAATTGTGATAGGTTTTGAACTTGTGATAAAAGCTGTCTTTGGGGAAGATTTTTCTAGCAGCCATTTGCAGGAAGAGTGGAAGTGGGAAGAAAAGTTGATGGCACGGAGAAGAGCTACAAAGCTTTTAAAATAAGCCAGTGGTAAAGTGACTGGAGATGGGTTTGGACTGTGGCTTACAGGTATGGGAAATAAAGAATGAAATATAGCAAAATATATATATATATATATATATGTCACTACTACTTGAGTTTGCATTCTTGCCCATGTGATGCATTTGCTTTAGGTTGTTATAAGCTCTTCACATGTGGAGGGCCCATATGCCTTGATGTAATATTAGATCAAATTGCAGAAGTTAAATTTGGAATTAGGCAGTATTTGGTTATAGTGAACATCATTCCCCTTTCTAGCTCTTGGACTTTATATGGAAGCACTTAAAGTCCTAAGAGGCTAATTTCAGTTCAATCTATTTATTTAACAATATTTTAGATAACTTAATTTTCTGTTTCCAGATGATCAGGCTCCTCAACTTGAAATCCAAGGGCATTATAGGCTTCAAGGAAATTGCTTATGCATTAAGACTATTGAACCTAGGAAGAGTAATCCTATAAAAGCCCCATCATTGCTCAAAGGTTTTCCTAATTCTGTATTCCTTCTGAGTGTTTATTTGAAAATGTTCTCTTTTGGTAGGGAGGGTAGTGAGCTTTAACCACTTATTTATTTGTTTGTTCATTCATTCATTCATTCATTCATCTAATAAAGATTTTAGTAAATAGGTATCAGGCATATTTATGTTTTACCCCAGTGGCCTTTAACTTAATATTCATCCATTCAATCATTGGTCACTTATACTGAAAAGTTTATAGATTTTGGAATTAGGCAGGGTTGGGTTCAAACTGACTTTTCCCAATTTCTGGCAGGGCTGTCTGGGCAAATCATTTTTTAAACTCCTTTTTGGGTTGTGTAAGATAATTTTTGTAAAGAATCTGCATCATGACATGGAAAGGCACTCAAAATAGGAGTTTAATCCTTCTAACTTTATATTCTCAACTAACTTTATATATATACATAAATACAGAAGGCTCCAAGATGGATAAGTTAATAAAAAAATGGAAGTTAATAAATAAATGGAGTGATATCCACTCTTAAGTGTAACTGTAGTTATAAGACAAAATACAAAACTGTTTAAGTATATGAGAAAATTAATATAATAAAGAAGATAATACAGTATAACTTTTTCTTCTGTTATTTAACTGGTATAAAATTAATTTCTTGAATCTTGTATTTTGTCAACAAATATGATAATGTATGTTATGATATACTGCTTTGCCTTGAGAAGGAAAAAATAATTATAGCCATAAAACATTTAAGAAAATTCTGGAAAATAAGAGTAATAGAATTAATTTTTTCAAACATTTCCCAAATGTGTTTTAAATGGCTTTCCTGAAGGAGAGTGGGAAAAAAAAAAAAGAATTTGCAGATATAATTACAGATAAGACCCATGCATATTATTAGAAGACTTAAAAATAATCATGCATATTCATAACTAAATTTTTAATTAACACTCCCAGAATTTTTGTTTAATACAAGCAAGTTATTTTAATGGGGTTAGGGTAAAAGCAAAATGAAAAAGATCTAAATATGTGGCTATTTAACCAACACTGAAAACTTGACTACACTGCCTCTCTCCCTCCCTTAGACATAAACAATTAAGCTTCATTATCATGTTTTTTAAAGAATAAGGAAGGGCAATAGAACAGAGTATATTGAGATATGTCACTTTAAGTCTTTGGTGTATTGATGAGTTTTGAACCCTCAGGGTATTTGAAAGAAAGACTGCAGAAGACCTGGGCTGAAGTCCTATCCCTGTCATTAAATAGTGATGTGAACTCTGAACTCTTCCAAACTCTCTCAACTTCTGTGAAATGGAAATAATATTTCCTGCACAGCAGCCTCAGAGTTATTGGGGGAAATCATGTGGAAATGAAATATAGCTGTCAACAAGTTTTATGAGCTGTAAATTGCCTTATATATTTGAGGCATTTATTCATTTATTCACTCATTTGCCAGTGGAGCTGTGCATAGTATTAGGCATATGGAGCGGGCACTGATAATGTAAATGAGATAGAGGAAGCAGTATGTCCCCATGATTAGAGGGTATGGACTTTGAAGTTAGACTGAAGTTAGAGTAATTCAGGGCTCACCACTCTGTGACCATGGACAATCACCTCCCATCTCGAACTTTCATTTGGCCCATTACTTCATCATCTTACAACCATTTCCTTAACATTAAGATAGTAAAACACCATATATTTCACAGGGGAGTTGTAAGGATCTGAGAAATATTAAGCATTTAGCTTAGCACATGGAAAGTACTCTGTGACAACTGGCAAATATCAACTCTTCAGAGGTTTTCATCATAATCAGGGAGAGCAGATGTTCACACCAATAATGATAGAGCAAAGGAACATAGGAAAGTGTAGCACAAAGAACTTTGGGACTTCATAGTAGAACTGTAAACACTTTTAGCTGGAGTGATTGGTAAAGATTTTGGAGACAGCTAAATATTTAGGGTGAATCTTAAAGAAGGGGGTCATTTCATGGGAAGAGATATGGTTGGTGGACAGCATTCCCCAAAAAGGGAAAGGCCTGGGCTAAACTTAGAGAAGAGATAGACCAGTAGTCTAGCCATCTACATTAGTACTGCCCAACAAAACTTTTTGTTATGATGGAAATGTTCTAAAAATGTGCTGTGCACTGTGGTAGCCACTAGCTACATGTGGCTATTGGGCACTTGACATGTGTATTATGTGACAAAGGAACTGAATTTTTAATTTCTTTAAATTTTTATTAATTTAAAAGCCACATGTGACTGTTGCTGGCCTACACCATAGGATACATGGAGAGAAGTGTTGTGTGGTAACACCCAAACAACTTGCCAAATTTGGAAGAATTACCAGATGAACAAATTTAGATTCCAAAATGGAATCAAACATATCTAAAAGCAAGAGAAGAAAAAAAAAAATTAGCAAAGGAGACCCAAAAGTAGCAGAGTGGGAAAAAACCAGGAAGCCAGTATGGAATGAGGGTTGAAGAAAGGCTTGCCTTGTACTGTTAGTCCAGAGAAGCCACCGGTGCTGCTAAATTTTGTTACATTTGACAACTCAGAGATTGTTAGAGATCTTTAAAAGAAAAAGTTTCCATTGAGTGGTGGAGGTGAAAAGATTATTGCCAGGATTAAAGAATGAGGTATATTGAGTAGGTGGCAATATGGACCAAAGTCTTCTCTTTGAACAAGTTTGTGAGTTAAAGAATAAAACATTATATACTAAGGTAGTTTCACAAGTACTGTGTCATCATCAAGTAAGTGGAATTCATGCAGGCAAACTAGGTAACTTCAATGCCAGGTGTAAAATTACAGTGGTTTAGATAAAATTTTAAAGCAATTCTACAAATAACTACTCTGAGTCATGACATTTTTAGGCCACATCCAAAACACTGGCTGAAAGAATACAAACAATGTTGAAATCATAACCAAGCCCCTTGCTGAGTTTATATTCTGAACTAAGGATAGATTATTCTCATGCCCTTATTTTTGCCTGATGAAAACTTTTTATTTTTTTTTTTTTTAATTTTTACAACATAGTTAGGTACCAGGTAAATGAGGAAGCATGTCTGCATGGATATTTCAAAGAGATGCAACCCAAAGACAGAGCTATTTTGTGAAAGACACAGATGTTCTTAATTCTTATGATTAAATGACTATAATGATTCTCCCATTTCCTTCTTCATCTTCCTGAAAATCACTTAGAATACTTGATAAACATTCAAAATCTTTTGCCCCATTCCACATTGGTCAATATGAATCTCTAAGGGATTAGTTTGGGGAAATGCATTTTTTTTTAAAAAGTTTTTATTTATTTATTCAAAAGACAGAGATCGCAAGTAGGCAGAGGGGCAGGTAGAGAGAGAGAGGGAGGAGGAAGCAGGCTCCCCACTGAGCAGAGAGCCCGATGTGGGACTCAATCCCAGGACCTTGGGATCATGACCTGAGCCAAAGGCAGAGGCTTTAACCCACTGAGCCACCCAGGCACCCTGGGAAGTACATTTTAAATTAGGACCAAAGTGATTCTTAAGATCAGGCACCATGGGGAAATACTAATCTATTTCATTTATTTACCATTTCAACAAATATCCATTAAGTGTTTTCCATGTGCCAGGCCTTCAGCTAGATACTGGGATATAAAGATAAGTAAGACAGTTTCTGCCCTCAAGAAATTGCCCTTTTGTGGAGATAGTAAATGCTGCTGAAGATGAAGTGGTTTGATGGATGATGTGAAGGGGGCACAGAAGAAAATCAGCCCAGCCTGGGGAAGGTCGTGGAAAGCTTAACTTGGGGGAGATAAAGAATGAGTAGGGTATAAAAGGAGAAGTCATCCAAATGTAGAAGGAAAGAGAAAAATTCTGTTCAGGGGACATGTCATATGAAGAGGGAAGAGAGAGAGTCTGTTGGGTCTAGGAATAGCACTCAAGTCACATGGCTGGAAAACAGGCTTCCCATGAGAGAGTGACCGATTGTGGCTGGAGATGAAGGCAATGGCCAAGCACAAAAAGGAGTATCTAGTTCTAATCAGGTGATGAAAAGTCATTAAAGTGTAGTGTGGGATTGATGAGATTGGAGATAGGGAGATCCATTAAACGCTTAATGCAATAATCGAGGTGAGAGGTGACGTTGTCTGACCTAGGTCAGTATCCACAGAGAAAGAATGGAGAGGACAATTTTGAGAACTAGTCGGTGATTTATTATGCAGATATAACCAGATATTAGTTTACCTAATTCTTTATTAATGTTGTCTTCTTGAGACGAGGTGAATTGCTGAACAATTGATTGTGCACATGATGCATTTGGCCTTGATGAGGAACATGTAAGTAAGTGCTTGTTCATAGTTATCGTCATTGTTTAAATTGGACGGTTCTTGGGCAAGGTTTCCAGTATTGGAACCATACCAATCTAGAGGAGTTATAGAGGTTTACACAGCTGCCTCTGTGGATATCTCAAATTCTTTGATTTTATGTAGTTGAAGAAGCTCATATTGCTTACTACTTATTTAAATTCTTCCTAGCATTCTTACTCTTTACTACTTTCTCCTGTTTGTTTTTCCCTCTGTGGCTACTTATAGTTAAAATACTATTCCATTTTATTTATTTTTTTTTGTAAGATTATTTATTTATTTGACAGAGAGAGAGAGAACATAAGCAGGGGGAGCGGCAGGCAGAGGGAGAGGCATGCTCCATGCTGAGCAGAGAGCTAGACATGGGGCTTGATCCCAGGACCCTGGGATCATGACCTGAGCTGAAGGCAGACATTTAACTAACTGAGCCACCAAGGTGCCTCAATATTATTCCATTTTAAAACTTACTTTAGATCTCTTTTTAACCCATTCTGAATTTAAATTAATATAATAGAACATGTAGATTTCCAAAATATAAGTGAAATAAATGAAATATTTTTGAGATTTTTTTGACACCCACTAAAATATTTTAATGTATCTTGAGTTATCACTGAAACAAAATTTGAAGGTGCTG
The DNA here is from genome assembly GCF_010015895.1 of Lontra canadensis. Lineage (NCBI taxonomy): Eukaryota > Metazoa > Chordata > Mammalia > Carnivora > Mustelidae > Lontra > Lontra canadensis. Next base: position 17,685,203 of record NW_022630996.1, read on the forward strand.
ATTTAGAGTGATAATATCTGTGGTGACTCAGGAAAAGAGGCACTAGACTTCTTGATACACAGTTTAATAGAATCCAAACATATGGCATCCAATTGCTGACTAATAGAATACAAGGCATAATAAAATGCGTGGTTACCTTATGATTTGTAGTCATATCCTACAAGTTGGAATTAAGGATTCAAAGCATTTATGCAAAATATGTGGTTGTTAACACATTTTAATATGTTAATTCTATTGTGAAAAACACTATAGCATGAAGTGTTAATGGTTAATGGTTAAATGGTCAAATGTATCTCTATGTTTATACAATTTGCATTCATCGGAGGAAAGTGAGTGACACAGAAGGAGCATTGGTCTAGAGAAACTGATTAAAACTAGGGAATTCAGAGCAAAAAAGGCATATCTTGGGATTCTGATGCTGTCAATCCATAAAGCTAGATGAATGGTTTTAGCACCCTGGGCTTCACTTGCCTCATTTGCAGGATAATGCTTCCCTTATATGATTGTTTTGAGGATTAAATGAGATAATACAAGTAAAACAGTCCCTTTGGTGGCTAGCTTACAGTATGCTCAGTATAAAAATAACAGCAATTACACAAAAAAAATCAGGATTCAAGATTCTAGTTGTAGCTTCAGCTACAGCTCAGGATGATCTTGGACAAGTCACATTTTCTCTCAGGGTCTGAGCCTCCTCAACTGTAAAATGATGCAGGTGGATTGGGTGATTTCTAAATTTAATGACTGGGGTTAGGATTTGATGACTATAATAGAGTGACATCTGAATTTTTGTCAGAAAATGTATCACTCGGAAAGTTTTATTTTACCCCGAGTCATGCACTCCTATATGAGCAGTGCAATATATTTAATCTAAACAGATTTAGAAGCTTCAAGAATGGTGACCTGTTGATTTGCAAAGCCTGCTAGGTCTCCAGATGAAGAATTCCATGTGGCAATCAGAGATGAAACTCAGAGAAGAGGTCAGAGCTTAAAAAACATGAGAATTTAACAACGCAAATGATACTCAAGGAACAAAAGTGATTAATGCCTCCTTAGAAACGAATCAACAAAGTTTGCAGGCAAATTTCTGTTTATTTATTTATTTAGTTTCTAATGATCCTAAAAGGGATAACCCATTAAATAATCAATGCTCAAGTAGGGCTGTTTATTAATTGCAATTTTTTTCCCCAAAATACTGACTTAGAGGAAATCTATAGTCTTGAAAACTATTTGAATTTCCACATATTTGTCACAATGTTAGCAGATGTTTGACATATTTGGAATAGGTGAAACCAATTATTTTTTGAGAGCATGGAAGAAATTTTTTATGTCTCAGTCAAAGAAGTGGCTCTGTTGAGAGCCTGGATATATGGACAACTGCTTAAGATAAAGCAAAGCTCTGGGAAAGGTGAGGTCAGGAAATGACATATTCACATATTTGACTTATTCACTCTTAGTTACAACCAGTTAGTGTGAATTAATGATAGTTCTCTGCTTATACTCCTGTGTGTGTGTCTTAGTGGCTGGAGTGTACATTACAGTGGCTGGGCTTTCGACTCTGGTTCTAGACTTCTACGTTCAGATCTTAGCTCTGTAACTTTGAAAGCATTATTTCCCTCTTTGAAAGTTTGAATGTTTCCCACATGGGAAATGGAGGTAATAACAGTACTACTTTCTAAGGGTTTTGAGGTGTAAATAATACATACAAAACACTTTGGCTAATATCTAAAAACCAGTTTATAAGCATCAGCTGGGTTTCCCCCTCGCTTATTTCAGTAAGTTTTGCTCTAATTAAGCTAAAATTTAAAAGAAGTTTCTCTGTCTTAAAGGAAACTAATATGCTCAGTCGATTTCCTCGTGTATGGGATAAAAAGTACAGTAAATGGGGTTGTTTTTGACTTGTCATTTTCATTGAAAAGCCAAACTGAGTGCACTGTGAGGGGGAGAAGTGCTCCTCAGTGAAACTGATCAAAAGGTGAAACAACAGCAAAAATGTCAGAAGAGGAAAAATAATCCCTAAAACTGTGTGTATGTGTGAGTGTGCAGGCATGCTCCTGTGTGTGTTTTAAACTGTAGTAGAGAGTCTAAATATAGAGCATAATAGTAGGGACTTGGTAATTACTTGGTAGATTCTTTCTATTAATGTAAAAGGTTTTTTTTTTTTTTTTAATAATCTGAGTACTTTGTAATTGTGTTAAAAAAGGAAATTTGCAGAAGTTATCTCACTTATTTCTCTCTGAAAACTCTGACATATGCCTGATGGATATAGATTTTCATTTTAAAAATTAAAGAAGGGCTCAAATGAGTTTAGTTATTTTCTTCGATGATGAAGTGCTCCCCGGAGGTGGACCAAGAGGAGTTATAAATGTTTGATGCACCTGTGTAATATATGCAGGACACTGCTGAGAATATCTAGTTTTGAGGTTTCAGTGGCAGAAAACCAACTGCAGGGAATCTGGATATTCTAGTGTAGTTCTGACCTTAAGTGTTTTATCCACTGAGAAGAATAATGCACAATTTCAAAAATGTTAACACAGTCCCAAAAGAAGGTGAAGGTCTTTATTTTTCTTAGCATACAACTTTAATAACACTATATGGAACAGGTTAAAATACTACTATCACCTTGATTTCAAAACAGAGGGGCCATTAGAGTACTGTTTGTTAGGGTGACCTAAACAGAATCTGAGCAGTGAAAAGAGTTTAGGCTCCTAATATTTCCTTTGGTGCTGGGAAATGGCCTCCTTGGAAGGTAAGGCAGGTCTAGGCTAAAGAAGCAACGGAATTGGAGAGATTGTGTCCTTTAGTATCCTAACCATGTGATATCTTCCTTCCCAAACCTCTTTGGCATTTCAGAATGGAGAGGAAAAAAGGGGAAAAAAAGAAAAGTAGAAAAATAGAGAGCAGGACAACCCTAAGAAGAGTTTGCTCATCTTCAAGCCTAAGGACAGAGAGTTGCAATTTCCCCAAATAGCAGAGCCGCTTTTCTTCCCTCCATCCTATGCAAACACAAAGACTATGAGCAGAAGCAGGTTTTCATGGCAAGTCACAGACCAAGCACCCAGCTCATTTAAGACATATGCAAATTTACTCTGAGTATTCTTTGGTGTGAGCTGAGAATGTTGTTAAATGCTTCATGCAAAGAATAAAGCATAAAGGATGATTTGGATCCACGAACATATCTTATGAAGCATATGTATGAGTATTTTAGTTTATCAAGATCAACTGCAAAATTGTCTCTTCTATTTAACACTTACCCTTTTATTTAACACTTCTAATGTTCACTTAATGGACAAATATAAGTATCTATAATATTAAGAAATGAATTTGACAAGTCGTTTTTAGAGCCATATTTCTGTAAACTGTAACACAAAATGTGCAAAATAATTTAATAATTTAAAAGATTTCATTTATTTATTTTTGAGAGAGAGAGAAAGGAAGGGAGAGGGAGAGAGTATAAGCAGGGCAGAGCGGCAGAGGGAGAAGCAGATTCCCCGCTCAGCAGCTGGACTCAAACCCCAGGATCCAGAGATCATGACCTGAGCAGAAGGCAGACACTTAACCAATTGAGCCACCCAGGAGCCCTGTGCAAAATAATTTAGTAACTCTTCTTTTACCATACACTGGCAACATGTGTAACTCTAGAAAGACTAGATGTTGCAATATTGGGCCTTGTTTGTCCATTGTATATGCAGCAAAGTAAAACAAAATGGACAGGACATACAGAACAATGGTTAATCTTGTCTTACTATAAGATCATTGGCCTGGAGCCCTTTTCACTCCCTCTCCCTGTCCCTTGAGTCAGTGTTCACAAGCAATCATACCGCTCAAAGAGGCGGTTTAGTCATTCCATTTCCAAAAGACAAATTTCATATGAATTTTAACAAAAGGATATTTATAAAATGTGTTATTTTACTATCTCTACTTTAAACATAAATCAAGTACTTCAGAACATCTAGAGAGGTCAGCTATTTCGAAAAAGTACTTAGCGTTGTTAACTATAGAGTTGTGAGGAATTAGAGGCACACAGTATGGTGGGAAAAGCATGAAAATGTCTCCTAATATGGCACGTAGAGCCCAGGGAACCGACTTGTTCCTCTTCATTGTCTTTGGCTTCAGCACCTCTAACATCCTAAGCAAATGTGGACCTGTGTGGCTCCTGGTGTCTCTTCTAGAGGTGGTCTAAAAGTTCCATTTCCCAAAGTCACTTTCAGAAGACATTTCTTGTCTATGATTTTTTTCTTCCTTATTCTTTCAAAAGGCCATTTTCAAGATGTGGGATCTACCATACATCAGACCTTCTTTACACCTAAAGGCCCAGGTGTAGCAAAATAAGGATCTATAAAAAAAGAAAGAAAGAAAAAGAAAGAAAGAAAGAAAGAAAGAAAAGAAAGAAAGAAAGAAAGAAAGAAAGAAAGAAAGAAAGAAAGAAAGAAAGTAATCCAGCTTTGTAGAGGTATAATTGACAAAATTGTAAGATATTTAAAGTGTACGTAATGATGATCTGGTGTATCTGTACATTGTGAAAGGGCTCCCCCCGTTGAATTAATGCATCTGTCACTATACACACATGCACGTATACATACACATACTTATGGGTGGGAACACTTAAGTTCTAATCTCTTAGCAACTTTCAGTTATACACGACATGTTATTTATATATAAATGTCATATGTATATATATATTCCTCTCAGCCAGGTGGGGCCTTGGGTGCCTAAGGTGGCCTCAGACTCATAAGGGTGAAAGGGTGAGGAGGTCACAGGCATTTCTCAGGGGGTGGGCGGGGTGCTGCTGCCTCAGGGATTGGGCCTGAAGGGCCTTTATTCCCGTATTTCATTATTTTCTAATGAACATTTTCCAAATGGATAAATACCTTAAATCCTTATCATATATGATTTTGTGCTGCACACTGTTAGTAAGATTGAGTCATTTTATAAATACTTCCAGATGTATTTCTGATTGATTACTTTTCTTGAATTCCATTTAGGATCTTGTCCCTGATTCTCAAACTGCATCCTTTTTATTTTTTTATTTATTTTTTTATTTTTTATTTTTTATTTTTTATTTATTTATTTGATAGAGAGATCACAAGCAGGCAGAGAGGCAGGCAGAGAGAGAGGAGGAAGCAGGCTCCCTGCTGAGCAGAGAGCCAGCCCGATGCGGGGCTCGATCCCAGGACTCCGAGATCATGACCTGAGCCGAAGGCAGCGGCTTAACCCACTGAGCCACCCAGGCACCCCAACTGCATCCTTTTTAAATACAGGTGGATAGTAATAGTTTTTGTCACGTGTGGTTCCCCTCCTCCCCGTTTCTTGTCTTTGCTTCTCCTTTCACCTTAGTTTCCGTGTTCTCCTGTCTCTGTTCTTCTCTGGCTTTCTGCTCTACCTTTTGCTCCTCTCATTTCTCTGGGAACATTCTTAATAGTTTTTTGTTTGTTTGTTTTGTTTTGTTTTGTTTTTCTCCCACTGACCAAAGCTTTAGATAGGATCTTTTTTCTCACCCTTTACATCTCTCTCTCTCTCTCTTTTTTCCCCTGATACTGTAATATAGAGAGAAATGCAGAGAAGAATTACTTACTAGGCTTTACCATATTATAAAGAATTCCTATTCTTTCTCCTTTGCTGGTGATTCATTACTTGAAAATATTGACATCAATTTCCAGAAATTCATAAAAGTCTCCAGTCAATACATCTAAATTTCAAAATAAACCTCCAGTGGTTATGGTAAGAAAATATCCTATTTATTATTTTCCTTCATTTCTTATAAATCATAGCAATGAGAGTTTGGAACAAGGCTGTATCAGGACAATGTAAGAAATCAGCCTATGTAAATGAGTTTTTTATTTCCTTAGAACCCATCCTACTAGTGATTCACGTTGGTTACTGTTCACTGAACTTTGTAGATCCTGCTGCTTCAGTACTCCCTCTTTATCTTATATCAAAATTGGAGTAATGATGGCTCTTTTTAGTTCTGTGGACCGTAGAGAAACATACATACCCTGAAATTTGTAAAAAAAATCACTATCTCTGTACTAAGATTTTATAATTCCATGTTTTTTAGAGAGATCAAAATTTCTAATAACACCTAATATCTAATAAAACCATCTAGTATTGCTATGATAACAATTATGTGTAATAATCCCAAATCTGTCTTTTTTTTTTGGTCAGATCATTAATGATTAGAGAAGAACTTTCTAGGTGGTAGCATCTTAAGAAAATACTGCTGTGTGGGCACCTGGGTGGCTCAGTGGGTTAAAGCCTTTGCCTTCAGCATGGGTCATGATCCCAGGGTCCTGGGATCGAGTCCCGCATGGGCTCTCTGCTCAGTGGGGAGCCAGCTTCCCCCTCTCTCTCTGCCTGCCTCTCTGCCTACTTGTGATCTCTGTCTGTCAAATAAATAAATAAAATTGTAAAAAAAAAAAAAAAGAAAATACTACTGTGCTTATATCATTTGAAAAAGTAATCAAAATGATCAAGGACTTAGATTTGAATAACTCAATTAGCAAAACAGATCTCATAGATGTATATCCAGTTGTGCATTCAGGAAATGTGAACATCTGTTCTCTTTGAGCATGCTACATCGAGCCAGTCTGTTTCGCAGGGTATAAGAGCAGACTCTGGAATCTGACCAAGTCTGAGTCTTAGCACGACAGTATGCTAGGTGTGCAAGGTGGTTAAGTCTTGCTCTGCCTTGCTATGGCTCAGATTCCTCACTGACAAATTATAGGTAATAATAATACCTGGGACTTTTGTGAATTTTAACAAGTTAAAACATGGTGAACTGTTTAGAATAGTGCCTAACACATGGTCAATATTTGACTTATGTGTGTTGGTATTATCATTACACGGGTCCCCAAAAAATGTTAGCGCTAAACTCCATGAAATAAATTCAACAAAATTAGGCATGAACTATAAAAAAAAAAAATAGCTCAAACTCTCTCATCTAGCTGGAAACTGAAAAATAGACTTCTGAATAATTCAAGAGCTAATGAAGAAAGTAAAGTAGATATCATACAATATTTATAATTGAGTGACAGTAAACATAGAATGTATAATAACTCATCGGATGTGGTAATCTCTTAAAGGAAGGTTTCTAGTTATAGATGTATATATTAGAAAATAAGTCACTTGGAAATAAACAAATGAGGATTTAACATAAGCAGTTAGAAAAGGAACAGCAGAAAAGCCACAAAGAAATGGGAAGAGGGAAATCATATGAAAAGGAGCACAACGTAATAAAATAGCAAACAAAAACAGCACAGAAATTACTAATAAAACACGAAGGATGGTTTTTTGAAAAAGAGGTTAAAAAAAATAGGTGAGCCCGTGGCAAAATTTATCAATAAAAAAGGGGACACATAAACACATACAGTGCAATGAGCAATAAAAATGATCTAATTTCTGATCTAGTGAAGATTTTTAAATCTTGAGACAAGATTCTGAACATGTTATGCCAGATAAACAGCATGCTATCTTAGATTAACTGAACACTTTTCTAAGACAATGTAAATGTCCAATATCAACAGAGGAGGAAAGAGAAAATCTGAATATACTCATAACAGTTTAAAACATTGACAGTAAATATGCTTCCCTCTTCTTTAAGTGTACATGCCATCAGTTATTTATTAGCTGCATCCTAGCCTATACAGTAAGACAAGAGGAGCATATAGAGATTAGAATAAAAAAAATCATAAAAGGATTAGAAAATAATAAGGTTATTGTTTGCAGAATATAAGTGTATGTATAAGACTATCCAAGAGCATTTACTGACAGATTTTAGAAGTAGTAATTTTGTTGGGTATAAGAATTATTTAAGAACTTTTTCATACTACAGAAACAAATGTCATTACACTAAAAAATTTAAAATGGCAATAATAGCTACGAGATGCCTATAAGATACCTAATTATTAACTTATTTTTTTACCTTTATTGCAAAACAGAATAGAGATCTCATGAACAGGTCATATGAGAGCTCAAATGAATGGAATGGTATTAAAAATCAGTGAGGAGAAAATAGATGATTATTTTAAAGTAATTTGCTATATAAATGGACAAATAAAATTAATTGGGTTTATACGTCACATTTTAAGATTTTTTTTTTTTTTTTTTTTTTTTTTTGGACAGAGGGAGATCACAAGTAGGCAGAGGAGCAGGAAGAGAGAGCCAATGCGGGGCTCATCCCAGGACCCTGAGATCATGACCTGAGCTGAAGGCAGAGGCTTTAACCCACTGAGCCACCCAGATGCCCCCATACCTCACATTTTAAAGCAAAATAAAATCCAGACAGATTTAAACATATATTTGGAAACAACACTTAAATTTTTTAGGAAACCTTTTTATATATACATTTCTGCCTTGGAGTAGCAAGTGATTTATTTGAACCCTTTTTTAAAAAATTTATTTAGGGGAGCCTGGGTGGCTCAGTGGGTTAAAGCCTCTGCCTTCAGCTTGGGTCATGGTCCCAGGGTCCTCGGATTGAGCACTGCATCAGGCTCTCTGCTTGGAGCCTGCTTCCCCCTCTCTCTCTGCCTACTTGTGATCTCTGTTTGTCAAATAAATAAAATCTTTAAAAAATTTTTATTTAATAAATTTATTTGAACTCCCCACACCCACCAAAAAAAGACACAAACCAAAAGGGAGAAACTGATCAATTTGACAACACCAAAATTACTTAAAAACAGTTAAAAGGTCAGCTATACACCAAGAAATGATAGTTGCATTTTATGTCTTTTTATACAATAAAGTACAACAAGATAAAAAAAAGATTAGGTTCCTGTCTATATAAATAACTCCAGAAATCAGTGAAAAATGAAAAGCAACTCACTGAATAAAATAAAATAAAAAAAAAACAAAGAACAGGAACAAGCAGGTAATTAGTGTGGATGAGTAAGTGGCCAATAAACATGAAAGTTCTTAAGCTCACCAGTAGTGAAGATAACAGATTTTTTTAAAAAATCAAGGACATCTACTTCTATACCCATCAAATAAGGTTTTTGTTGTTGTTGTTTTTAATATTGGTGGTACCAAATACAGGAGAGGTTGTAGGAAATTTGAAACTCTCACACACTATTCGTGGGAGAATACATTGGTAAAACCACATTAAAGGCAGTTTAACAATACCCAGTAATGTTGAAAATTTGCATTCTACACTAGTGCCAGTAATTCTTCTAGGCATACACTATAGGGAAATTCTCATATAAGGGCCCATGGGTTTTCTCATTGCTGCATTGATTTTAATAGTGAAAAATTAGAAACAACATAAATGACAACTTATAGGGGAAAGATAAATAATTTGTGGTATATTACATAAGACTTCAATAAATGAAGTAGATCTGAATATATCAACCTTAGCCAAATCTTGAAAGCATATGGTGATAGAAAAAGTAAATGTATGATATTTGTATTCTTTATGAATAGATACATATGAGGGATAATACAAATACAGATGGGGAAAGATATTCAGCAACTTCAATATTGTGGTTATCTCTGGGGAGGAAAGATGGGGATTATAAGTGCTTGGTGGTCGGTATGTGATTTTTTATATAACCTTCTCTGTGTATTTTTGCATGTTAAAAATATTTCACATTAACAAAGTCCCAGCCAGCATGTTTTCGTTCTTAGCTGCTAAGATCAAACAGCGGGAAAAGAACTGGCTGGTATAGAATGAGAAAGACATGTCTGAGCATGGCTGAAGACCATAGACGAAAATTCACCAATAAAAGATTTATAATAATTGCCGCAGTCACAAGCCATAGAGCAATCTTAACATGTCTACCATATCAAATGGATTCTTCATTATTTATAAGTCTTTTCAGTTATGTACTAATATTCACAGGTCATGAAGTCTAAAAGTGATTTTGTTTTCAAAAAAGCAAAAGGATCTCAATATATAAAAAATACACTTAAAAGAGCAAAAGGGCACAAATATATTTTAAAAAGTGCAGCATTTCTCTAGTATTCCCAATTTGACAGACATGTTTCAGCAGGTAAGGGTGTCATGTAGAGTGGAGTAGAATGTTTGTACTCCACAGACTTGCTATTTCCACAAATAAATATTTTACAGTTTGAAAGAATTGGAATTAATATCTACAAACTGGAAAAATATTAGCACATTTTTAATGAGGTTATATTTATGCTTCTATTGTAACACTATTTGTTCTATAGTCATTTTAATTTGTAATTATTTCTCCATAATTGATAATATACTTTAATTTCACAAATATAACTGTATTGCCAAGTATCTTAGTTGAGGTCATCATCACCTAAATAAAACTTTAACCAAAATACATTTCTTAAGAAGCCCTAGATTCCCTATTATACATATAAATTATATTTCACAGTAGTACTACCACGTCTATTAATTGCTTTCATAGCTGGTTTTTGTTTAAAGAAGTCAGTTTAAAGAGTAGCAAGAAAGCTCATGGGCCTTGCAAGAAGTGAGCACAGGTAAGAGTAACAGAGGATGAAGACAGAGAGTTAAGGGGGGGTGTGCAGATCATTAGTTAAATGAAATAATGAATGAGCCATTTAAAAAAATAAGAATACATGGCATGATAGAGACTGCAGTTTATAATTTGGATATGAATCTAGGCTCCATCATGGACTTCTTACATGGAAGTAACTTACCCTCATTTTTCCTCAGTTTCCAGACTGCAGAAATGGGACTCCTTGACCTTACAGGTTGTTTTGAGAATTAAAGACAGTAATCCATGGAAAATATATTTCAGAGTGCTGGTGCTAGGTGCCTGTCCATACCCAGTGTTGTGGCTGGACCAGCCCTTATGGTTCTTATTATGAATCTAAGATGCCTTTTAGTAATCACCATCAGGAAACTTGGAAAAAACAAAAGGTTTATTACTTACAAGCCGTGGAAATACACATCTGGGGCCACACAGTGTGGTGAGAGGTCAGAGAGAGAGGGGCTTGCGTCTGTGCTTTTGTTGTGGTCAAAGGTGGGGCCTAGGGTTTGTTGTGCTCACTTCATATTGGTGAACTTACAATATGAGAGTGGGAATTTAATGCTCCAGAAGAGGAAAAAAGAAATACCCCAAGGCCCAAACAGGTCAGTTATTGAAACCAACCAAGATCACTAAAACAAAGGAGCCTGGGAAGGAGGGGAATGGTGTGCCTGGTTCTTTCTCTGCTGTGTGGCTGGCAATGTGTTTATTTGAGAGGGAGCTGTTTTTGAAGTGGATGCCTGGCAATTGAAGCCTAAGTCAGGTACTTCCATTACAAAAAAGACAGAAAACCCATCTGTCAGGGCTTTACACCACAGCTAGACACACATTAGTGTCCAGTAAATGTATTACTTTTCACTCCTCCCAATTTACTTATTCTTTCTCCTCAGTTTGTAGGGCAGTGGGGAAGTTTAGATTGCTTAAGGAGGAATTATAAACAAAACCAACAATGATTCAAGATTTACATGGGAGACAATGGAATCTTGTTTTTCACGTAGTAAGTAGAAGATTTACTTATTTAGGACCCAGAGTCTTCAGGGTGCATAATGGATAGATTTCACTCGAACTGTGTAAATATTTTCTGTATATGAATTTTTTCCAGATGTTTCCATCCAAACTTGCTTCAGACTGTCAAAGAACCCATGATCTCCTAAAATATTAATATGCACTGGCTCTTAAACATGAGTGGCATATCCTTTAAAAAAATTTAAAAAAAAGTGCTCTTGGGGATCATCTGTAATACCTTTCACATCAGGATAAACTAAGTTTCCAACTCCAAAATGTTAATTGCACATACATAAAAAAATCTTCCCTGTCCTTCCCCACCATTGAAGTGCAAGAATGACTTATGTTGGTCAATTAGTCTTAAAAATGAGTTAATTCACTGGGAATATGTGGTAGCCTAATGCAGGGCTTATGAGGTGGAGCTGGCTTCATTTTTTCATATTTGGTCAGGACAAGCCCAGCTTTTATTCATTTTTATAGTAAATTTTAATTAAAGTCCCACTATGTACGAGAACCTGTACTGGGCACTGGAGCTGCTGTGTACCAGAGAGAGAAGTAAGCCAACAAAGCAATGAGAAGATATGCAAAGATTTTAAATCATAGGTGTGGGTGGTTGTGGGAGATGGAACAGCATTGAGAGAGGTGTGTGTGCCCTGATGAAAACCAGCTGAGCTGCTGTAGAAGAGGCCATTTATGATGTGGTATCAGAGAGAGCGGGACAGTAGACCGTCTGCCATGTGAAGAACAGGGAAGGGCACCCAAGGCGGATGACATGACAGAGACCTTCACTAAGGAGAAAGTTTATGGCACGTGCGTTCAAAGAACAGAAAGGAGCCAGTGTGTCTTAAGCATCCTGAGTAAGAGGGAGACAGTTAAGAGGTAAGGCTGAGAGGCAAGCGAGAGTCAGAGCATGTAAATACTTGTAGACCGTGATTAGGAATTTGGGTTTTGCTGTAAGACTAATAGGAACGAATAAAGAATCCTGAGGGGTGCCTGGGTGGCTCAGTGGGTTAAAGCCTCTGCCTTCAGCTCAGGTCATGATCCCAGGGTCCTCGGATCGAGCCCAGCATCTGGCTCTGTGATCAGCAGGGAGCCTGCTTCCCTTCCTCTCTCTGCCTGCCTGTCTGCCTACTTGTGATCTCTGCCTGTCAAATAAATAAATAAATAAATCTTTAAAAAAATTTTTTTTTAAGAATTCTGAATAGAGGAGTGGCCTGATTTAAGTGTTGAAACTATGATGCCTTATGCTCTGTAGGAAATAAACTGTAGTCGAGTTGTAGATTCAGGCAGACCCCCATATCCAAACCACCAAGATACCATGCAAGTTCTGTCACTGCCAAATATGAGAAAGATCCAGCTTCTTCTTTGGCAGTGAGGGCTGGGGAATGGGTTAATTACCAAGTGCTTGACTTTAAGAAGTGGGAGATTGGGAGTACTATTTTCTTTAGTGGAAAAGACTAGGAAACTCAGACTTAAGTGTACACAGGGTGGGAAATTCTATTTTGAGCAAGTTAAGTTGTAGATACCTACCCAGCATTCATGTAGTGATAATGTTGCCTATGGGGAAGTAAGGTGCAGAGGAAATGTGTGGCCTGGAGATGAAAACTGAGAGTCAGTAATACACAATTTTATTTAAGACCTGGGACAAATAAGACAGAAAAACAAAGAGGACCTAGGTAGTACCACTCACCTGATGAGTTTTAATCTGAAGGAAAGAATAGAAATGGTGTGGGTCGAAGTAGCTGTAGGGTCAAGCCTGGAATTTTTTTGTTTTTTAAACTTCTAATACAGTATTAGAACATTTTTGTATGAGGAAGAAAACGACCAGTTTCTCAGGAGTAAATAATGGTGCTAAGGGAAGATGGCTCACTGCTCTTGTCAGAATTGAGTCATTTCCTTTATCAGTGGGTCCCACATTGCACCTTTTTTTCCCCCCCTATTGAGTATTTTATAAACTCAACATCTGGACTCTCTTTACCTGGGTAACTAAGTAGAAATGGTTGCTTATAAATGCAGCTGGCACCTCTTCCTGTAGAATCATAGGCAATAGCACCATTCAGTTCAGAGGCTTTCTAAAATTTTGAAGACTTCTCTAGGCACCCATAGAAGCAGATAGCATCCCTGGAACTGGTTGTGGTAATGCACAGAATTTTTCCTATTATTTGTACTTCTCCCTCGTGTCTTCTTCTAGAAAAGACATTATTTCTCTTTGATAAATGGTTAGGTAAAAAAATCCAGGTCCTTTGAGTAAAGATCTCCCTGTTCAAGAAAGAAAGTTTACTTTGCTTCCACCGCAGAGTATATGGGCCATGCAATTACAAAGGACTTGCTTATCATTAAGACCTGTGCATCAGGAATGTAGTCAGAGAGAACTTTCCCAAAGGAGAGGAAGAAAAGCATGCTTATTCCCCAAACACCATAAGACAAGAGCTAACTGACCCAACCAAGAAGACTACCTCCTATAGGATGGGATAAAAGAATGCAAGAATCTTATGGTAGATAATATGTCGTGGTCAATGGGTGTTCCCCATAACAAGAATTACACAGCAGTGTGGAACTTTACAACTTCTCCCTGATCTGAGGGCTTTACACTTTATTTTTATGTTGTTGTTGTTGTTGTTTTTTAGATTTTTAAAATTTATTTATTTGACAGAGAACACAAGTAGGCAGAGAGGCAGGCAGAGAGAGAGAGCTGTGGTGGGGGAGGGGGTTGGGGAGGAAGCAGGCTCCCTGCTGAGCAGAGACCCTGATGCAGGTCTGGATCCCAGGACCCTGAGATCATGACCCGAGTAGAAGGCAGAGGCTTAACCCACTGAGCCACCCAGGTGCCCCAATCTGAGGGCTTTAAAATTGCATCATTGCCTAGTTTTGGTGTGAGTGTTTATATTTGCTCCCATTTCTGAATTTTCACATAAAGAAATCACCCCCAAATGAGGTAGCTAAAACGTTTCTTGGTTCATCTCCATCACGGGGCTAGGCATTTATTTACTTACTTGTTATTTATTACTTACTTGTTTATTTACTGGTCTCATTGACTTCTAAACTTTGTTGTATAAAGGAAGATCTCACCACGTAACAGAACTCATCCCTGAAGTTACCTCAGACAAGATTAGGAGAATAACAAATAAATGCAAAAGAAAACAAGTAGAAATAACAGTGTTTTCCCTCCAAGTTCTAATCACTTGTGCTCCATGTCCATATTTTAACTGCATCTACTCAGATCCTTCAGAACAGATTGCTGGAAAAAAAATTGTGGCAATGTTATTTTTGTTATTTGATTTTTTAATTTACAGGCATTCCCTGAAGATATCACAGTGACAGCAAATTTATAGAGTGCTAATAAAAAGGATGCACTGGCTGGAACTATTTTAAGATATGATATTTCTTGAAGTAATTGCTCAAACCAGTAAGGCCCATCGCTGTTACATTCTTTATATTAGCCTGATTTCTCATTAATTATTTGAGTTCAGGAAAAAAAAAAAACTGAGAGGGAATTTACTTTTGGAATAAAGTGGATTTTAGCAATATTTGGGAGCAAATGAAAAAAAAAAAACTATTGGAGAAAGTCCATGTTTCTTAATCATTCAGACCATTTTTCTCATTTGAAGGAAGATTCTCCATTCTCTTGTTCTGAAATGTTTTAAATTTCTTGAGGTCATGGTCTGCATCTTTAATTCAATTAAGATATTTACTAAATATCTTTGACATGCACTATGGGAGATGCAAACATAAGTGACTCACTATCATTACTCTTAAGGAATATTCATTTACAGATTAGCTCTAATGCAAAAGGAGGTGATGGTCTCAGAGAACTCTGGCTAGTTACAGAAGTCCAGAGGAGAGAGAAATTAGTTTTGGCTTAAGGAAAGACTTCATGAAAGACACAGCACTTAATGAAGTGTGGCAGGACGCCTGGGTGGCTCAGTTAGTTAAGCCGCTGCCTTTGGCTCCAGTCATGATCCCAGGGTCCTGCTCCTTGCTGGGCAGGGAGCCTGCTTCTCTCTCTGCCTCTGCCTGCCACTCAGCCTGCTTGTGCTCTCTCTCTCTCTCTCTCTGACAAATAAATAAATAAATAAATAAATAAATAAATACTTAAAAAAAAATAAAGAATGAAGTGTGGCATTTGCATCAGTATAAATGAATGAGTAGCGGAACATTCTTGAGAGATTAAACTAGTGATTCTCCAAGTGTGAGCCCAGGACCAGCAGCCTCAGCAGCACCTGGGAATTTGTTATCCATGTAAAATTTTGGGTTGTACCCTAGACCTCCTAAATTAGAAATTCTGGGAGTGGTTCCAGTGATCTGTGTTTTAATAAGTCTTTCAGATGATTCTGGTGCGTGCTAAAATTGAGAACTATTGGATCAAACTACTCAAGTGACAATAGTGGGAAGTGGGAAAGATAAAGGGTAGGAGTGCTGACAATAGGGACTCCATCTTTGACCCTCCATCTTATTTCCTGTCTGCACAATGGCCTCCATGGGGGTTATCTGTCCCAGGCCCCTTGGAGGTTAATGTATGCCCTGACCACAATACAGTATGGCTTGTTCTGACTTTCCTAGTACCTGCTTTTATCGTTCTTTTCCTTACTGGTGAAAGGAGTGTGGATGCTATAACTTCCCTAGGGGCAGCATTTTTTGTTTTGTTTTGTTTTGATTTGATTGCTACTGTATAGAGAATGTTCAACATTTGTTGCATAACTTCTGTATTGATGTGCCAGGGGCATGGGCACTGGGAGCACTGGGAGTTAACTGGGAGTCAGAGGGGGATGGCACACTGGAAGATTAGGCTGAGCCACCCTTCCGTGGGCTGGAGGTATTGATGTTAAACACTCAGGTGTGATGCTGCGGCTGTTTCGTCCTTGTTTGTGGATAGAATTGCCTACCTCTCCTGTATGCTCCTGTATGCTCCTGTATGCTCCATATGCTCCTGTATGCTCAGGCGAAGGGAGCCTTATCCTTCTGAGTCACCCCTCCCTGCCCCAGAGAGTGCCCTGCTCTGGCCATTCTACGTGCTTGTTTGCGACCATCACAGACCCTTAGGCAGCATGACTTTGCGTGACCCACACTGTTTTTCTTTGAGCTGGACATCAGCAACTTGGCATTTTGTTTTTCCTTTCCAGATATCATCAGACAGAAGTTTAGCTCTGTAAATGGCAGAGTATGGGTGGTGTGGGGTGCATCTAAGAGGGTAGTAATTCCTCTGTCAATAGCTTAAAGGGCCACAGGGGCAGGACAGTGGTGAGTAAGCACCACTGATCTCTTTTTTCCCACATTATTTATTATTCCCCACATAAATTATCCTAGTTTCTCATTAACAAAAGGAAAAACAAATGGGAAGAGCTTAAAGTAAATAGATGGAAAAATCAAACTAGAAAGATGAGGCCTTGCTTTCATATAAGATTGTGACATCTAATAAGCCTTTTTAGAGATCTGAAAATGTACTGAGTGTATTTTCTGTGAAAGAATGATCAGTTGTCTTGTTTGCAAAATCTAGGGCCATGTGATTTTTCCCTCACACAGTCCAACTTGCTTAACTAATCTGGGAATCAGACTATATGTGTGTTATATGATTATACTTCCATGTATCTCTAGATTTATTTTATATGTTTATATTTATGAATTTGTATATTTAAACATTTACATTTACAAAATTTAGTTAAAATTCGACCTTGTTGAGTATTTTTAAGTTTTGGATTGACCCCGATAATGATGGATCAACATTTTAAATTTAGTTCAAATGCCCAAAGGTTCCTCTGAACAGCTTAGAAGTAACCAGATTGACTTTGCTAGCATCTGCATTTTTTCCCCCAAGTCAAAATATCACAAGAAAACAATTCCAATAGATGGAACGTTTTATAAATACAGGCCTCCAGTCAAGGTTTTTGTAAAGAATGAATCTCCTGGCATAATACCAGTGCTACCTTTCACCTCGGCTTCCTTCAGCTTCTTTAGGTGAACAGTGATGTTTCTTGACTGGTCTTAGAGGATGAAAGAATCCGATCACTGTAGACAGTGTGAACTGCATCTGGCACCAGCTTTCCTCTTCCTCAACGGTTATCAGCGCCTTGTTTGATCTGTGATATGTAATAACAGATGGATTTCTTAAAAACTCTGACCCCTTCACTTTCTGTGGTCAGTGTTTACCTGTCCGGTTTGTCCTTTAAGAGGCCCCAGGGCACAGGAAGAAAATGTGAGCCTCTGATGGGCCAGGTTTGTGGAGGGAGGCCCACATTCTAAAGAAAGAAAGCCTATTACTGACTTGATCTGTGTATAAATCAGACCTCCTTCTGGATCCAGAGAAACTTAGAAGGTGACCAGCCCCTTTCAGGCATGATCCGTCTACCCAACTAATCTTTGACACAAGATTGTATATATTTAAATTGACATCGCTGTGTCTTGCCAAGTGTCTAGTAGCTTAAACAAAAAAGAAAATTTAGTGTAAGAATATGGTGGTGGTATACTGAGCTTCAGGAGGGCCTGGGGCTCAGGAGTGGGCAAGAACCAGAGGCAGTGTGCCATCTTACTCCCTTCTCTTCATCTGCTCTCTCTTATTTGCCTTTGCTCCTCTGTCAGGTGCCTTTCCTCCTTGCCTTCCTCTTCTTTGCTTTCTCCCAGTTATGAAATGCTTCTCCACATTGTAGAATGAAGGAGTGGACTTTTACTGGCTCTGACTGAGCAGGTACCCATGCTCGACCATTATCTGGGGCTGTGGCTTAATTGGGCCCACAAATGGCACTGTCAGGGGCTCAGAGCTGTCAAGAGGGAGCTGACAGAGCAGTGGACACTGGTGAGAGAATTGGTGAAAGGAGTGTGGATGCTTCTCAAGAAAGGAACTGTGAAGCATTATGTCTCCTTTAATTCCTTTTTGTGAGCAGGAAATGAGCAGTTCCCTGGTTTGACAACCTCTCACGGTGCCTTTGTCCTAGTTTCCTAAGAGTTGCTGAAAGGTTATATGTGCAGGTTATAGTTTCCAAAGATGGGGCCACTGATACACCTAGCCCACATGTTCTTCCTACAATGTAAATTTGATACCTCTCCATCTAGAAGTGAGGTCCATATTCTCTCCCTTGAAACTGGGAAGGCTTATAAACACAACAGAAGCAGAGCATCGATGTGACCTACTAAGTAATAAAAAGTGATATGGCTTCCACCTGCTCTCTCTCTGGGACACATGCCTTGAGAGTGCTGCGCCAACATTTAAGAAGTCCAGCTATGCTGAAGCAACAATCCAGGAGAGATCATGGGGAGAAACTACACAGAGTAGAGATGCCCAAGGATTCCAACTGTTCTAGTCCTTCCTGTTTGAGGCTTCAGATAACCCCAGCCCCTGCACCTGATAGTGTCCTAGCTGGTGCCAAGTGAAATGGGGGTGAGCTGTCCCCTTCAAGTTCTGCACAATTGCAGACTCAAGCAGAATAAATTTTGCTGTTGGCTTTTAACTACTAAGTTTGGAATTAGATATCTGGAACACTTCTCCTGTCACTTCTCACTTTCAACCATTCTGTATTACCAAACCTGCCTTAACAGTTGTCTGTCACGCCATTCTATTCCCTTATTTATGTTGCATAGAAAATGAGGGTTGGGATATATTACACAGAGCAAGAAAATCAGGCAGGATTCTCCTGTGAATGCCAAGTGTAAAAGATACTATCAGTTTTATTATTGACTTTAACCAACCTTCTATCCTAAATAAAATCATTTTTTAAAATGAATGCTAATTATATAAAGATCATTTTGGGAATAGATACAAGCCATGAATTTGTTTCTTGTGTTTATATTTAATAAATAGAGGATATGGTTTCTTGCATTTTAATCTGTGGTGCACTGGGGAAAAAAAAAAAAAAAAAAAAACACCAGAATAGGAATTTGGTTTTTGATGTGTGTCTGGTCCTGGCTTTATGGCCATGCTGGGCCCTTAAGAGAATGGACTCAGCAACATATACAGCTCTGCCTCCCTTTACAAACTAAACTACTGTGGCCCTTTTCTTATTCTACTCTTTTTTATTTTTCCTTCCTCCTTTCTTTTTTTTGCCCCCTCTCCCCTCTTTCTTTCTCTGAATAGGACAGTTATGCTTTTGATATTTCTGATTAATAAATAATTGGGAAGTCAAATGTCGTGGTGTTGATGTTGAGAAAGTATGAGCTCTTATTGAATTTATGAATGTCAGATATGTAAAAATGAGACTATTCAACCTCAGGACCATAAAGGTCTATGCTTACCAGAAAATTGATTATAGAAAGTTTTTGTCATTTTCTTTGAAGAAAATAATTTTCTCCCATTAGACTATATATTTCAGTAACCGAAATTTTCCTTCTGTAATGTTGCTTAGACATACTTTTTAGAGGATAAGGTGTCATACTTAAATTCATACTATGTGATTATTTTGGGGAGGAAATGATTTTTGTCACTCACAGAATTTTCAGTGAAATATAAGGAGAATACCTTTTCTGCATTTGATTTATTAGTAAATGCTTTGCCTCTGAGTTACCTCTTACATAGTTAAGTTTTTGAGTGAAGGAACTCCATGTGAAGTTTGAGTTTTAAATTTCCAAAATTTCCTTGATAAATTCCTAAATGTGAAATATCATGCCTTACTTCTATATAGTTTGCTGTAATTCCTGGTACCACATTTAATATCTTATGACTTGGACAATTTAACTGATCTTCCTGAGCCCTAATTATCTATACAATATTCAAGATGTTTTTGAAGGGTATCATTCATATGTACACACACACACACACACACACACACACACACAAAACACATGGGTGGCTCAGTTGTTTGAGTTGAATTTGAGTCAAAAGTTTGACTTTTGGTTTCTGCTCAGGTCATGATACCTGTGTCCTGAGATTGAACCCTATGCCTGGCTTTCTGCTCAGTGGGGTGTCTGCTCCATCTCACTGCCCATGCTATTTCTCTCTCTCTTAAATGAATGAATGAATGAATGAATAAATAAATAAATAAATATTATAGAGTGCTGGCCATATATTAGGAGATAAAATTAATAATTATTATTTTATTTTATTTTCCATAGGAGGAATAGTAGAGTCAGTGATAATAATCTCTGTCCCCTGTATCCCTCAGCACCTTTTCTTCTCATCTCCCTTCCTATATGGGCCTCAACTCTCAGCATAACCTCTCTCCAATGCATGCCTACCCTTTCATGACATTTTGAAGTCTAAATGGTCTCCACAGAACACATACTTCACTAGGGATAAATTAGCAGGAATAAAGCAGTCATAACCAACAGACACAACGTAGTCTTCAAAGCTTCATGAAATAATGTATATGAAAGTCAACTCTCGGGTAATTGAGGTCTGACTGTTCATCCTAGTCAGCCCCGATGCCCCATCACTGAGAGGTCAGTCATGATTTCTTACCAGTGGCCCAGAATGGAGGGGAAGAGTGGCAAGATAAGGGAGAAATGGTGTGGGCTCTGAAATCAGGCCAATTTGCATGAAAACTCTGGATCCTAGTTACTAGTTGTAATAGACAAGTGCTGTGGACTAAAATCTTTCTCACCTTCCCACCCCAAAATTTGAAAATTCATATGTTGAAGCCCTATATGACTTATTTGGGGATAGGACTTTTAGGAGATAATTAAGGTTAAATGAGATTATAAGGACAGGGTCCTCATCTGATAAGATGGGTGACCTTATTAGAAGAGGGAGAAAGAGATCTTTCTCTCTTTCTGAACCCACTTGAGAGAAGGCCATAGGGAAGGAGCACATAGTAATATTAAGAAAGCAAGTCAGGAAGAGAGCTCTCTCTAGATCCTGACCACATTAGCACCCTGATCACAGGCTTCTAGCCTCCAAAACTCTGAGAAAATAAATTTCTGTTGTTTAAGCCACCCAGTTTATGGTATTTTGATATGGCAGTCCAAATAGACTAATATAGCAAGTGACTTAACCATTTGCCTCTTTGTCAGAGTGGGGATAATAATCATACCTAAATCACAAGATTGTTGTGAGGACTAAAAGAGATAACTACATAAGGGCTTGGAAATTTAAAGAAAAGAAGAAAGGAATTTGAGCAATAATACTGTAAATTATAAAATTTAAACATAAATTAATTGTAAAGTACAAAAATCATTGTACAGACTTTTCTATGATTGCAAAATGGATCTGGTTCCACAGAGCCGATCCTGTGGATCAGAGTCTCCCATAATGCGTGTTAAAAATATAGGTTCCTGGACCCCACACTAGACATAAATAATTAGAATCTTTCTGCTGGGGCCCAGGCATCCAGAGTTCCAGGTAATCTTCTGTATGCTGAACTTTAGGGGTACTACCCCAAAGACAGGATATGTTAATCAACATCTCAGGGGGTTGTTCTACAAATGCTCAATGTCAGGAACTCAGATTAAAAGAATCGATGTCAGTAGATGCCAGGTGACAAGGAGAAGATGAACAGAAGTCATTCTCTGAAAGCTGCTCTCAGAGTCTGCTATTATGTCTCTGCACGTGAATTTTTCCGATATACTACAAAGGACAGTGGTTGAGTGCTAGTTATAAAATTAATTAAGATAATATAGCAAGATTACTCTGTAATTTTACAAATTGCAACCCTGTTTAAATATTACTTGTTTGATCAATAATATATGAGAACACAGTGTGTTCAAGAAAATGAACTGAAAGAAGTTACTGCTCATGATTCGTTATCTGTACTGTCTTGAATAAATAACTAGCAGGTGAAGTTGACTTTTGGCAGGTACATGTAACAGCTGAACGGAAGAAAAACATCAGTACGGTTCACTCCCTGGCTCACAGAAATATTGACTTCTTTTTTAGTGATGTTGAGTCTCATCTAAATGATTAAATCTTTAAAAAGAGTACCCAGCAAGTGGTAATTACAATGCCTAATCCACCTCCTCACATCTTCATGCAAGACAATATTTACTCTGGGTTATGTGTTTGCCAGAACAATCATAGCCCTGCTTTTGCTGGTGGGTGTTCAGTTGTCTCTTTGCCATGCATTTTTGCAAGATGTTGTGAAGACCCAACTGAAACTTAGAAGCTTTGTCAATGGTTAAAAATGTCTCACTAGGAATGCATTAGCATTTCACTTGGATTTCAATTTGACTTCTATTTTTACTCCAATTAATTTTAGCTCCCTTCTCTCTTCCTTCCTTTACTAATGTGCCCAATCTCACAAGCCATATGTGGATAGTGAGCTTTGTTATTTTCTAGTCCCCTTTAGTTTATATAATGGCTGTATTCTTTGTTGAGCTTCTACTCTGTATCAGGCGCTGTGCTAGTTACTGAAGTCCACATCTGCCCAAACCAACAGTAACAAAACAGGAGGAGGGCTGATATTCTGAACAATACATGGAGCATGTTTGTTATGAACTTGAAAGGGTTATCAAGCATTATGTGTTATGGACAGTTAGCTGCTTTTATAACACATCTGTAAGTCTCAGTATTGGTTTTGTCATCCTTGAACAACTGTTTGCAAATTAAATGCTTTTATTTTTCTCCTGCAAGACTCCCTTCCATTTTTCATAATTGTATTAGTTTCCTATTGCTGCTGTAACAAATAACCATCACTTAGTGCCTTAGCACAACACAAAAGCATTGTCTTACAGTTCTGGAGGTCAGAAGTCTGAAATCAGTCTCACTGGGCTGAAACTGAGGAGTCAGCAGGGCTGCCTTTCTTTTTGGAGGCTTCAAGGGAGAATCTAGATTTTTTCTTTTTTCTTTTGCCTTTTCCTACTTTTTATAGGCTGCTTGCATTCCTGCATTCATGGCCCCCTTGCATCTTCAAAGCTAGTAAGACCAATCAAGTCTTTCCCATGGTCCCATCTGTTATGGATGAATGTTTATGTCACCCCCAAATTCATATGTTGAAGACCTAGCCTCCATGTGGCTGTATTTAGGGATAGAGCCTCTGAGGAAGTAATTAAGTTTAAATGATGTTGTAATGGTAGGTCCTTGATCTGGTAGGATTAGTGTACCCACTCCACGTCCCCCCAAAAAAAGAAAAAAATCACAAAGCTTGTTTCCTCTTTCTCTCTCAACCTCTCTCTACTCACATGCAAGGGGAAAGGCCATGTGAGTACACAGCAAGAAGCCAGCTATCTGCAGCTCAGAGAGAGAGTTCTCACCAGACACCCGTCCTGCTGGCATCTTGATCTTGAACTTCGGCCTCCAGAACTGTTATTTAAGCCACCCAGATCGTGGTATTCTGTCATGGTAGCCTGCGTAGACTAATTTACCATCTCTCTTGTTCGGGTTCTTCTGGCTCCCTCTTCCCCACTTAAGGACTCTTGTGATTATATGAGTCAACCCAGATAATCCAGAGTAATGTCCTATTTAAAATTCAGATGACTAGCAATTTTATTTCCATCTATGACCTAATTTTCCCATGTTGTAACATATTTACAGGTTCTGGGGAGTGGAGCCATGGACATCTTTGGGGGGTGCCATTATTCTTACCACAACATGTATTTTACTTTCAGCCTCTCTCTCTCTCTCTTTGCTTTCAGAGGTTAAGTGTTATTTACTGTCTCTTTCCTTTTATTGTATTGTTTTGAGTGGGCATGCCTCTTTTCAGCCCTTTGTGACTTAGACATCATCTGCTTCTGGGGTCAGAGAGACAGGGAATATTAAGGCCCACCCTGGTTTTGAGTAACCTATAACCTCTTCAACATCTTTTTGTTGACTCTCATCTTCATTTCTCCTTCTGGTATCCTTCTGCATGAGGCTGTCCTGGTTTTCTCCCTGAGTCTGCCTCTGTGCCTTTGTGTCCTCCCCTTGCCTTTTGGAACCCTTTGTCCTCTTCAGAGAATGTTCTTTTCTCTATTTCATTTCAATACAGGCAGATAAAACTATATTTAGATGTTTTTCCTTCAAATTATCGTGTTCTTTCATTTTAGCAATAAGTTACAAAAATGTTTAATGGTTAAACAATTTGCTGGCCAACCTAAATTTTTCTGTCAATGTAGCTGTGTGAACTTCCTTTATAGAGTAATTGTCTTCTTTATTTCCTCCAGCAACATTTCTTTTTAAACTAAAGGCCACACTTCATTCATTTTTCTTTCGTTTTACATGGTATCCATTTTCTGTCCTGGGCTCTACATTAAATTTAGTTAATTATGTCCTCCTCTAGATGGTAACAGTTTCTCAGACTTCACTTATGTTTGATGACCTTGACGATTTGATGAATACTGGTAAGCCATTTTGGAGAGCATCCTTCAATTTGGGTTTGCCTAATGTTTCCTTATGATTAGGCTGGGATTATGGGTTTTTGACAGTGAGACCATGGAGGTTAAGTGCCATTCCCATCATCACTAGAATCAGTCATTTTTCTGAAGGGCTCTGGTTCTTTTCATTGTAGAATGAAATTTGTAGCCACATTCTGGGTATTAGGGGGTACCCATTGCTACCAGGGTGGTGTTCTCACCTTTTCAGCCAGTGGACAGAGCTTGGAAATACATGGATAGATGCTTACATCTGTACACACATGTATCTATAATTATTTCTATATCCATCTGCATCTATATTAAACTAAACACAAGTTCATATTGATGGCTCAGACTCTATCTCCTCATGGATCATTCTAGCCTCCTTGCTTATCTATAACTTTCTACTTCCACAGTGAGCTCCCACCATCTCTTACCCATGTATAACAATTTCAGAATTGTTAACCTGTACCCCATGAAAAACAACTTTATCAACTAGAATACAGTGCTTAGGTACTATTCTTTTTTTCTTTGGTAATTTCCAAAGTTACTTTGATTGCCACCATTCAACCCCACCCCCTGAATTCAGGTTATATATTTGTAACACAATTAGATTCCCTTGTCATGATCTGTATTCCATACTGGGATCCCTGACCTCCTAATTTTTTTTTTTTTTAATTCATACATTAAGGTTTACTCTTTGTGCTATAAAGTTCTGTGGGTTTTGAGAAATGAATAGTACATTATGTTTATCACCTCAATATTATATACACAATAGTTTCACAGCACCAAAACTATCTCCTGTGTTTTGTTTATTCAACCCTTCCCCTTCTCCAAACCATTGGCAACCACAGATTTTCTTTTCCAAGTGTGATGTAAATTGAGTCATTATAGTATGTAGACTTTTCAGACTAGTTTTTTTCATTTAGCAATGTGCATTTAAGATCCATCCATTTGTTGTGTGGACTGATAATTCATTTTTTTTTTTAATCTCTGAGGAGTATTTCATTGTGTGGATGAACTACCATTTGTTTATCCATTACCTTTTGAAAGATATAGACATCTTGGGTGCTTCCAGGTTTTGGTGATTACAAATAAAACAGCTATAAACATACATTCACATATATATTTTTTACACACATCATTTTCAAATCATCATGCTAATTCCAGCAATTGACAAAGCATATGGTTAGATTAATTTTAGCATTATAATAATGCACCAAACTGTCTTCTAAAGTGATTTTCCCATTTTACATTTCCACCACTAATGAATGAGAGTTTCTGTTGCTTCATATTCTTGCCAGCAATTGATATTGTAAGTTTTCTTGGATTTTAGCCATTCTAATAAATTGGTTGTAGTATCTCCTCATTGTCTTCCTTAGCAGCATCTAACAGATGTGCTAAGCAACTATAGAAGGCCAAAAGAAGAGAAAATTAAAAAAAAAAAAAATGGGTGGCAGTGGTGGTGATGATGTATGTGCTTTTAACACAGAGGATTAGTTTGGGGATAATCAAGTTTTCTATATTTTATTATTTAATTCAACTTATTTTCCAGGCCTAGACTCAATGAGGGAGTTATGTTTGGGAAAGTGGGTGGTACTTTAAATCATACTGATTTGGAGATTTACTTTATTATACATGTGTATCTCTCTCTCTCTCTCTCTCTATATATATATATATATATATAGTACCTTCAGTAACTTATTAGGTTGGGCAAAGAATGACATAAGGATCTAAGTGGTTACCTGTCTGTGGTAGATTAAATATGTCTTCATATAGTTTTGCCACTTGTGTTATTGAGAAGTGGAGGTTAAATTCATTCCACTGGAATCTGGTGTGGCTTTAGTGACCTGTTTAACCAATAAATCTAATGGAAGTAACCTTCTGGGAATCCTAAGGCTAAGTCAGAAGAAGCTTTATACTTTCTGTCCAGGGCTCGGGGACATTTCTTCATGGAGAACCTTAGCCTGCTAAGTAAGATGCCTGACTATTCTGAGACTGCCACCACATTGGAGAGCCACATGTGGATGCGTCAGCCAACTGTCCAGTTCTGCCCACTCTTCTGATCATTACCACCAAGATTCCAGAAATGTAAATGAAGCTGGCTTGGCCTGTCTGGAGCAGCCCAGCCAGCAGCTGAATACCACACAGTGACTTCTGTCTATGTCTCATGGCACAGAAGAATTTCTTGGACAGGTCCTTCCTGCACTCTCAACCCATAAAAGTATAATGGATATGAGTGATTGTGGTAAGCCATGAAATTTTGGGGGTAGTTTATTATGTCGTAAGAAATGACCAGAACGGTACCCAGTAGCTTTCTGGGTCTGGAAGTGAACCATGTAGTACACATTAAGACTCATTCTATGAGACTTTACAGCAGTCACAATACCAATGCTGCATTGTTCTATTACAGAAGATAAAGGACTTCATTTGCAGGCACTGCCAGTGCCTTTAATCTTCACATACACAGCTACTTATCCAAAATGAAATATATCTTCTTTATTAAATTTTCAGATCTTCCTGATAGGGCTGGAGTAATCTAACAAATATTGATTATAAAACAGAAGCTCTAATCTCATCTGCTCTTATCTCATCTGTGACATTAAATTAGTGTATACTTTCCTCTATGAGAATGAAAGTTTTGGTGAAAAATTATAATCTTCCTTTCAAAAATGAGTTGCCCTATATTCCCTCTCATTTATAATAAAAATACACAGAAAACTCTTTTTTACCTCTGAAAATATATTCATTAACAGGTCATTTTAAGATACTTGGTATTTGGGAAAATTTCCTAGTGAAAACCTGTGTGGCCAAAATTTCGTTTTTAAATAAAGAAGCTCAAAGTCTTGGATATTAATACAACACAAGTGTCTCTTTGAGACACATGATTATAATAACACAATAATGAACAAGAAAAATACACTTAAAAATAGTACCAAATTCTCTTCCAGGAAAAATGAAAATATTGTCTAATTAAGGAGTTAAAGAAATTAGGTACTATGAAAGTCACTTACTAAAATACTCTAGTTCAAGAGGAAGGAAAATTAATAGGGTCCAGTTAGTTTTTAATGAAAAGGCCATAGAAATAATCTAATTATGATAACTTGAATTGTGGATGCCTGCAGTTTA
This sequence comes from Lontra canadensis, assembly GCF_010015895.1. Taxonomy (NCBI): domain Eukaryota; kingdom Metazoa; phylum Chordata; class Mammalia; order Carnivora; family Mustelidae; genus Lontra; species Lontra canadensis. The sequence continues at coordinate 17,712,973 of NW_022630996.1, forward strand.
CCTTTCTATTCTGTGAAATAAAAGATTTTCTTAGAAAATTTGATAGTATAAATAAGAGTATAGCAGAAATGTGTAACCAACTTAAGGTTAAGGGAAATTTTTTAAGAGCAGATGCTAATTCACATAAAAATAACAAATTTTGATTAGTTCTTAGGCTTGAATTTCATCACAGCAGATCCCAGATGGATGCTTGATTGGTTAATATAGTTTGATTTATTATACATAGTGGAAAAACTAAAATTGCATTTTAAAGATTTTTTAAAATTTGTATTTGAGAGAGAGAGCATGAGTATAAGAAGGGGAGGGAGAGGTATAAGTAGACTCTGTGCTAAGCGTGGAGCCCTACCCATAGCTCAATCTCACAATCTCTGACATCATGACCCAAGCCAAAATTAGGAGTCAGACGCTCAACCAACTGAGCCCCCCCAGGCGCCCCTAGACTACATTTAAAAGAAAAGATATTTCCATTGATCAGAATGGATCAACTGGAAGTAGTTGGTATCTCTAGAAAGCTCAATGTTGGGCTGATTGTCTGACGTACAATCTGAACAGCAAATGTGTACATTAAGCAGAGGAATGTCTGTCTCTGGATTCTTACGCATAGGCTATGGAATGCCTTGGCCCATGAGAAAATGATCCTGTGCATAATTCAATTAAGACTGTTTCAGCTTCTTGTTAGGGTTATTTGATGTCAGAGAGCACTTTAGGGAAACTGGAACAGCTTTACCCTTAGTCCTTAGCCAAACTGTGAAATGGACAAAGTGTGCTTTTAGCCCTATTAGCATTCCCAGTGGCTCTCTTGTACTCCCCTACCAAGAGTATCTACTGTCCTATGATTTCCAGGTTACCTTTTTCTCCTCCAGAATTTATAATTCTCAGTATCAAGTTTTGTCAGCGAATGAAAAAATCATGCGTTAAGTGTAAATGTACTCAATGCTTTTCACCCGTTAGTTGTATTTGCACCAGCAAGAAGAGGAGACTATTTTAATATCTGGATTTTTGAGTCAAACTTTAAATCTCAGTGATTCCATTTACCTTGAGCAGTTCTCAATATTCCTATGCATATAGATTACCTGGAAATTTTATTACAATGCTGTTTCTCATTCAGTCCTCTGGGGTTGGGTCTGAGATTCTGCTTTTCCAACAAGTTAATGGGTCGTGTTCTACCTGCTAACCCATGGACCCTGGTTTAAGTAGCAAAAACCTGGAGGGTGTTACCTGCCTGTTTCCTCACCTATCAACTGAGAATAATGCCAACCTCCTACAGTTATTGCAGGTGTTATATGAGTTTCTTTATGTGAGGTGCCTGATACAGTTCCCTGACCAAGAATCCTGTAGCATACTGCGGTGGCAGGCGTGATGGTAGTACTGTGATGATAATAAGAGTTTTAATAATATATTGGAGAATTTCAGGCTGAAAGCCTTGGAAATAATTTTCAGATGTAGATATTTACTTGGATCCTGAACAAATCTTTGGAGGCAGCCCGCCAAACCTCCTGCACCTAGGGCTTTCCCTAAGGGACAGAGCAACATCTGGGTAGTCCCTCAGTTCTCTAGTAACTCAAGACCACAGAGTCCTCTGAGAGTCCATGTCTTAGGCTCTGTGGTCCAGTCAATACAAAATACCAGCTGAATTAATATTTTCTCTCACGGCCCAACTTAGATGTTTTGAGTGGAGATTTCAGAAGGGGGAGACATGGCAGAGGGTTTTTGTTTTATTTGTTTTGTTAGTATCTACAGGTCGGGAGGGCTCTTCTTTGAATATCTAAGGAAAGAGAGATGTAAGTGCAATGTTACAATGCCTCTCGGCATTAATAAAATTGTATGTGGGAAGCAGAAATACAGCACGGTGCTCATCTCACCTTTATCTCTAGGGATCTCTAAGAACTTGAAATGGAGCTGTTTTTTTCCCCTTGGTAAGTGATAGTGGCTGGGGAAGGTTACAAACCACTTCTTTAATGTCTTTGGTTGCTTCCATTACTCTGTAATTCCAGGAAAATCTTATAAGTGCAGAAAAACTGGAGTTTCAGTACCTCAGTGCTGAATAAGCAGAGGAGAGAAACAAAAGAAGAGAGGTGATATTACCAATACTTGGCTTTGTCACTGGAGTCTTACTGCCCACATTTTATTGGATGATTTTTCAGGAAAACTTTTTTTTTTTCTTCTTCTTGGGACTTTTCTTTTTTTCAAGATGTTATTTCTAAAAGGTCAGTAATTTGGCATATCACTACTATTGCATCTTAAGATGCAGAATGCATCAAATTAGAATAAGCTAAAAATTACTCCCGCAGTTCACTCAGTACATATTTTTAATGATATTATTTTTAAGATTGTCTGTTTAAGGGCACAGGTAGTATTTATGGTTGGGCATCTATCAAAGTTTTCCCTTCTGCAGCAATGGTTATCTTTCATAATCCATTTGAAATAGCCTTCACGGTCCCTTTAACTTTAAGAGGATATGGTTGCCTTCTTGGATTTTTTTTTTTTTTTTAAGGAAGCGCTACAAGTCTTTGATTTTCTGCAGTACTGCTTGAAAGATGAAGATGTCAAGATGGATGACAGCTAATGAACTGAATGCTCAATAGTTCATCACCTTGGTTTTTCCTGAAACCATTTCTTGTCCTTGCCTGGTAAATTGAAATCACTTGACTTTGTTGCAATACCTGACAGGAGTCAAATCCCCAAAATACCCAGACAGGAGTAAATTCTTTTAGCATCACAAATCTTTTGCTGTCTGGGGCTATTAGGCCAATGGGTTAAGGTATAGAAAAGAGGAGACCGTGGTCATGTTCCATCTGGCACTTGTTGGCTCCCTTCCCTCTGATAGAAGTGCCCAAGGACCATAGATCCTCTCACCTTGCCGTCTGAAGAGGGGGAGAGGTGAGAGTTGTGCATAGATCAGCGTCGATGAATCTCCACTCTTAGAAGACTAGCTCAGACATGAAGTCTACTTATGATTGGCCGGTCATATCATTTTGGTGTATGAAGAGTATGTATAGTTTTCATTTTCATTTACATAGTTGTTCGTGTCAAGGTGTGTTTGAATTATAAAGTGGCATGCACCCTATATTGTTTTCTAAGCTGGGGAAATAATCCACATCAATAGAACAATTAAGTAATACCTGTTGATTTCTTTTTATTGTAACATCTTAGCATACTGTATTAAAGGAAACAACAATTAATCAAGGTTTTGAGATACCTAATGGGATATCAGCCTTAGGTATAAATGAAAAAGAATCATTGCTTTTCATAGTCTATAATATTCCTTAAATACCAAGCTTATTAGTACCAAGTATGAAGCCTTTCTGGATATGTCTATACTGTGTTATAGCAACTAAATGAAGATTATAATGGTCATTAAGCAGTTCTTTGAGTTATAACCTTAATGTCCTAACAGTAATAATGCCTTAAATTTGATTGACACTTTCCAATTTTGCAAAATGTCTTTGTAAATATAACCCAGATAAAATATGGGGAGGTTATGGTGTCATTACCCTAATTTGTAGATAAGAAAACTGAAGCTCAGAGAAGTTAGTTGACTTGTCTGAAATAACATGACATTAGTAAGTGTCAGACCTGGGATGTCATTAATTTAACATCATTTATTGAGTGTTTATATTACTCACTGTACACAAGCCCTCAGGAAGAGAAAAATAATTACACAAATGAAGAGTAACATATGCTGATAAATGTTTCAAAGGAAAAGTAAAGCATGCTTTGAAAGAAAATGGGTGCCCAATTCTGGGACTGAGGGAAGACCAACTTTAACGAGTGACATGTGTGTGGGCTGTGTCCTATGGTTGAGGAGGAGGCAATGGTCCCCAGTCTGGGGAGGGGGCTGGCCCCAGTTTGAGATTGGAGAAGAAGGCAGCAGGCAGCAACAGGCAGCATGACATGTGGGCCAAGTCATGGACTTTTAATTTCACTGTAAGTTACACAGTACATAGGGGAATGCCACGATCAAACTTGAATCAGGTGTTCTGTTTCAATGTTAAATGGTTTTTTACACTGTACAACATCTCTCTTTCGGTGGTGCCTCCTTGGAATTCTTGTTTTCTTGTCTTCATTTATTTGCCTATTGCTTACACTATTTTTCTCATATACAATCAATATATAGGAGTTTAATCTTTTGGTTGTCATAACTGGTTTCTCCTGTATTTTTAAAAAAACTTTTGCAGGGATATAATTCTGGCAAAGAAATTAATACATGGTTCTAGGAAGACTATGTTTCATTCTCTTTGAGCTTCACTAATGTAGAATTCAGCTGAGATTTTGATATAATTTCTTTGTTATATTAAACAAGTCTTTGTACAGGGCTTTGGCTCCAAATGGAATAAGCTGACCAAAGGAGGAGTATTTTGAAAGTTCTGGGATATTGCCCTTGAGCGGCTGTCAGCTTTTCCTTTTGCCTCCAGTCTCATGTGAGCCTTAGTAGCCTGTGTCTAGATGTTGAACAAGTATTCCTGCCTTGAACACGGCCCAATCCTTTTAGAAATGAGTTTATGTGTGTGTTTCAAAGCAGAGAAATGCATTGTGTTCACTTTGAAGTTGTTTGCTTTAAAGCAATCAAATTTCTGCCCTTTGAATTAATTTCCTAAAGTTTTTGAAAGGCATTTAGGATACAGGGATGGGATCATCCACCTCATTTTTGTTTTTCCTGAGAGAATCTGTTTCTGGGTGAATGGCATTTTGAGACCAGTACTTACAAATAACCTGGGACCAAAATCCATAATAAATTTAAATATTTGGAAAACTTCATGTTTTCAAAGAAATTATATGGATTTTTTTAAGATATAAATATTCAGTTTAATTTCAACAATAATTTATCATTACAAACTTTTTTTTAATGTTTATGAAACTGCTCCCCCATGTATCAGTGATAACACATTCCTAGGCATCTAGAACTTGGCTAATAAATTTTTGTTATATTATCTGAGTCTTACCTTTATCCTGGAATATATCACCAGAATCAGCAAGAGGAGCAGTTTAAATAGATATCTGGGAGGTCTTATTTTTTCCAGTGTTATTGAAAAATCATGGACACATATCACTGCGTAAGTTTAAAGCATACAGCATAATGGCTTGATTTACATCTACTATGAAATGACAACCACAAGGGGTTCAGCTAACATCCGTCTTCTCATATAGATACAGTAAAAAAAAAAGAAGAAAAAAGGAAAACAAAATAGCTTCTTGTGATGAGGACACATAGGATTTACTCTCTTAACTTTCCTGTATGTGTATAGTATAGCACTGTTAGCTACAGTTATCATGTTGCATATTACATACCTTATTTATCCTCAAACCGGAAGTTTGTATCTTTTGATAACCTTCCTCTGTTTCCTCTTACCCCCACCCTTTGCTCTGGTAACCACAAGTCTGATCTCTTTTTTCATGAGTTTGATTTTTTTTTTTTAATAATTCCACGTATACATGAGATTAGATCATACAGTATTCGTCTTTCTCTGTCTGACTTATTTTACTTAGTGTGATTCCTTCAAGGTCTATCCATGTTTCTGAAAATGGTAGGATTTCCCTACTTTTTTTTAATGGCTGAGTAATGTTCCATTGTATTTATATACCACAACTTCACTATCCATTCATCCATTGATGGACACTTACGTTGTTTCCATGTTTTAGCTCCTGTAAGTAATGTTTCTGTGAACATGGGGTGCAGATAGCTATTCAAATTAGTGTTTTTGTTTCCTTTGGATATCTTATCATGAGTGGAATTGCTGGATTTTATGGTGGTTCTATTTTTAATTTTTTGAGGATCCTGGATACTGTATTTTCCATGGTGGCTGTACCAATTTATAATCTTAATCAAAAGTGCACAAGGGTCCCCTTTTCTCCACATCTATACCAGCATTTGTTATCTCTTGTCTTTTTGATGAGTACCATTGTAATAGGTATGAAGTGATATGTCATTGTGGTTTTAATTTGTATTTCCCTATTGGTTAGTGATGTTGATATCTTTCACCTCCCCTATTAAATTTATTTCTGTGTATTCTTTTTAAAAATTTTTTTTAACTTAAAGATTTCATTTATTTATTTGAGAGAGAGAGAGAGAGCATGAGAGAGAGCATGAGAGGAGAGAAGTCAGCAGGAGAAGCAGACTCCCTGCCAAGCAGGGAGTCCAATGCGGGACTCGATCCTAGGACTCCAACTGAGCCGAAGGCAGTTGCCTAACCAACTGAGCCACCCAGGCACCCCTATTTGTGTGTATTTCAATATATTTTATTATTTTTGATGTCCTTGTAAATGGGATTGATTTCTTTTTTTTTCCCAGAGATTTTGTTGTTTATACAAGTGCTACTGAATTTTGTATGTTAATTTTGTATCTTGCAACTTTGCTGAATTCATTGATTAGATCTAACAGTTTTTTGGTTCAGTCCATAGGATTTTCTACATATAAAATTACGTATCTACAAATAAGTGCAACTTTACTTCATCTTTTCTGATTCTTATTTTCTTTTTCTCTTGCCTGATTGCTTTAGCTTGGACTTTCAGTAATATACTAAATAGAAGTGGTAAGAATGGGTACCTTCGTCTTTTTCCTGATCTTAGAGGAAAATTTTTAATCCCTCACCATTAGGTATAATGTTACTTATGGACTTGTCAATAATCGCTTGTATTATGATGAGATATGTTTCTTCTATGCCTAATTTGTTTGGAGTTTTTCTCACAAATGAATGTTAAAAGGTGGTCTTTACTTCTAAAGAGAAGTGGTCTGTAGGAATTATACTTCATTTTTTTTTACTGGCTTGTTCTTTTACTAGACATACCTTGTGTAGATCTAATATATAATAATTTAGCAATAAGCAGTGCTATGGAGGCATTCATTTTCCTTTTACATGAAACACCAATAGTTTCATATATTTGAAGGACAACTTAAAAGTTTTTAGGGAAATATGAAACAAACTAAAAGTAATTTTAATTTTCTCAATATTGTAATTCTGTTTCTTTTGGTGCTTCTTTCTTATACTTGTGAGCAATAATCATTTTAAAAATCATCATAATATGTGTGTTGCAAAATACTTTGAGGCTGTTAAGGTTATGATTTCAATGTTTTAAAAATTAAACTGCAGCAATTAATTCTGTTAAAGCTTTGTCCATTCAGGGTTTTTATCTGATCATACTACATTATCTTTGTTGAATGAGCAATTCTCCTTGTGACTTTTTTCTGAATGTCATCTTTTGTTTGTTTGTTTGAACCACTTATGACCATAGATTTCCCTTCATGTTTAACAGAGAAGACAAACCAGTAATAAAAAATATCATGAGTACTTAAATATAATCTTTACAATTCTTATTTCTCTTTCAGGAGAATTTTTCTCGGCATCACATTGTAAGGGAGATGCTTTCTTGCTCAGGGTGCTCTCGCTTTGACTAGACTGATCCCATGAGCCCACACACAGCTATTTTTACCCAATTGACAGTTCCCATCTACTGCTCCTCTTGAAATCCATCTTAAAAACTCATATTTAGATTAGACATGAAGATATGATCTAAGTTTATTCTTTTTTATTTCCCTTTGCTCAAAAATAGTTTTTGAGGGGGCACCTGGGTGGCTCTGATGGTTGAGTGCCTGTCTTTGGCTCAAGTCACCATCTCCAGGTCCTGGGATCAAGCTTTGCATCAGGTGCCCTTCTCAGCGGGGAGTCTGCTTCTCCCTCTCCCTTCGCCCCTCCCCTACACTCCCCTCACCCTAGTCATGCTCTCTCTCTCTTTCTAATGAACAAATAAAGTCTTTAAAAAAAAAGTTTTCCTAGGTCATGGAGATATAGGTGGGGGTGAGAATTAGACAATGAATATATACACATCACTCAAATCAAGCACCATTTTATTAACATTTATGTAGATGTGACTATGTTGGCAATTTCTGGTTCTGGCTTTTGCCATCCATAAGACAGTCTGATCTCAGAACATTTCCTCTCATTCCTTCAGGCATAACACAGGGACTTGTCAGTAGTCCCTTCTGCCTATAGGTAACCAAAGGCAAGATGTCTCACAATGTGACCAATGAACCCTTGCATCAGAATTCCCTGGCCACCTCCCAGATGGAATGAATCAGAATCCCAAGTGTTGTAGGAAACGTGATCTGGATTTTTCCTATATATCCCAGAGTGGTTCTTAGGCACACCAAGATTTGATGACTAGTATTATGGACTGAATATTTATGTCACACCCAAATTCTTATATTGTAGGCATAAACCCCAGTGTGATGGTGTAGAGGTGAGGTTATTTGGAAGGTAATTAGTTTAAATGAGTTCTTGAGGGTAGAGTCCCCATAATAGGATCAGTACCCTTGCAAGATGCCTGGACACCAGAGCTTCCTCTCACTGTCATTGAGGATTCAACAAAGAGATAGCCATCTGCAAGCCAGGAAGAGGGTCCTCAGCAGAACAAGAATCTGCTGGCACCTTGTCTCTAGCTTCCCTGTCTCCAGAACTGTGAAAAATGTCTAATGTTTAAGCCATCCAGTGTATGGTATTTTGTAATAGCAGCCCAAGCAAACTAAGACAACCATTGTCCTAGAGGAAATTCCCTACGTCTGGACATAGAGGTAGATTTATCCTTTAGGATGAAAATAAAGATTTGGAGTACAAAGAATAATTGCTCAGAGATGACTTTTTGCATATAGTAGTTGTCTCCATTTTTCTACTGTGGTAGCTGCTGTCTGTTATCAGGTGTCTTCATACTCCTCCTTCATTACCTCTCAGACTGTTCCTTTTACCAGCTGCACTTGGTGTAGAGGCATTTTCAAAGCACATCTCAGGTATTGGATTTAAGTTCCTAAATGTTTCCTGATTCCTAATCTGCCTTTGGCCAGCCAAGAGACAGATCGTGTAAGACTCCTTAAGTTTCTGCAGAGTTAACTGAATTTACTTTACCATTAAATTTGAGGACATCATGTGACTTCCCAGTATACATTAAAATTAACAACATTCCTTTCGTCTTCAGCATAAAATCATGGCATGTGTTTTTTGAGATCCTGCAAAATTCATGAACTGTCATTGAATTTTCTGAAATTAAGGCAGCATGTTAACAAATGGCAGTAAATATGATTTATGAGGTGATACAGCCATTCAACATATGTTGTAACTTTTAATTTTTAGTTATTACCATTAGCCTGGGAATTGCTACAAAATGCTTGAGAATAGGAATTGAGAGAAGAAGGTTTTCTATAAACTGAAAGTACCAAAAATGATATTTTTTCCCAAGTATTTTGTGAAGGATAGTTGTGTGGTTTCAAAAATTCAAAGTCTACAGCCGCTTTCACATCTCTTCTTATAAAAAGGTTTCCTATTGAATAGCTTGTTAGTTAATATTATGGTTATATCTAATTACATAACATGTAAATCTAGGTTAAAATTTTTTAAAAATGTAGGCAAAACTTATTTACATGTGAGTAAAGAAAAAAATAGCTATTTCAACTGAGATTTATAATGTTTAGCTGTATATACAGTTTTTTTGTGTGTGTTTTTGTTTTTGTTTTTTTTTTTGCTTTAACTAAATAGAGATTGAGTTTAGATACTGAATATACAAACAGGTTTAAGAATGACCTAAAGAAATCCAAGGAAAATGCATTCATTACAAATTATTAAGATAAGTGGAAAATGTTTGGATGCCTCTTCCTAGTGTTATGAGGTTGATAGGCTCTCTTCCTATATGTACCATCTTCATCACAGAACATGGGTCTGAGTGGACCAGGGATCTGATCCACTCACTATGGTAATTTTTGGGAAGACAACATGGTATGTATACCTGCTTCTGGAGAAGTGAGGCAATGATCTGGGTTCTAGTCATGACTGTGTCCCAAAATTCAGGTTCACTAGGCTTTTGGCACACAAGAGGTATGCAACAAATGCTTGAACAAAAATTTGTGCAGTTATGCAAATCTGCACTTACTGAGATGGCTTTCTCATCTGCAAAGGAAAAGAGAACATCTATTCTACTAAACTTCCAGAAATGTAGACTCTCAAAATGAAATAGAAAATAAGTTCAATCATCTCAATATATAGTATTCAAGGGGTTATTTTATCTAGGAACATCCCATTTGAGGGTAACAGTGTCGGAGTTTTGAATTTTTAAATCAGCATTTATATGCTGCCGTTTAAAGTTACAAATTCATAGTTTGTTTTTGGCATCATTCTCTTATCTTATCAGGTCCTGTGTATTTAAGTATGCTTCTAAGAGCATAGCCTTTTTGCAATCTCCTGAGGTCTTTTACGTCAAGAACTCTGGATGTGAATTGAGAAATCTGGTAACCTGCACTTATTTATTAGCTGGTTGACTCTGAACACCTTGTTTAATGTCTCTAAACCTTAGGTTTCCTATTCCTTAGTCAGGCATAATAATAGTAATAAAGAAAATACATTGAAGTATCATACATTTTACAGAAGGTCATGTTTGGGCAATCACTTTGTAAACTCTGATGCAGCAGCAGACACATGGTCATCCTGAATTATGCCATCTTTAAACCACTGTCCCAAGGAAGAAGGGATTCTTGGAGAGGGTTCTGTGGTAGAGAAGTTTCTATGAATCTTTATTCCTAATGCATATTCGCTGACTTTGCTGTTTTCTTTAATTTAGCTACATGTGATTTAGGGAGGAGGGATCCAATATAATGGGACTGCTAAGAGTGGATGAAGGCTGAAGTATTTCAAAATATTCTTTGGTCACTAACCAAGAAAATAAGGAGAATAATAAGACATCTTGTTCTGGCTGTGGGGGCCAAAGAAATGTCTCCTAATTCCTTAGTCATTATGATGGGACACACTGAACTGTAGGGTAGATGCAAAGACAATTAAGATGAGTCATTAGTTGAATGGCTGTACTGGAGGGCTACTGGCTAATGGATCTTTATAGTCCATACATGTAAGTTTCTAGATGTGTATATCCGAGCTCTGTCCTGTTTCTTCCTACTTTTTCATTGTATTTGCATCCCTTGTCTTAGATGAAGATTAAGAAGGCATTTTCGGGGCACCTGGGCCGCTCAGTTGGTTGAGCGACTGCCTTCGGCTCAGGTCATGATCCTGGGGTTCCAGGATCGAGTCCCGTATTGGGCTCCTTGCTCGGCTGGAAGTCTGCTTCTCCCACTGACCTTTCTCCACTCATGCTCTCTCTCTCTCTTTCAAATAAATAAATAAAAACTAAAAAAAATAAAAGAAGGCATTTTCACTGAATTTTCACTTGAGGGGAAATGACAAACTCAGGCCCACGATGCGGTTGTTTGTTCAAATCTCATATTTTTTAGGTTCAGTTTCAGGCTGATGTACTCTGAAATACAGGTAATTTTATTTTCAGCAAATGAAGAGTAAATTGCAAGTGTAGCTTGTAGTCACACTCCATTTATAAGAACATGGTTACACCACTCTACCTCTAAACTATCCAGTATGGTAGCAGGGCCATATGAGGCTAGTGAACTCTTGAAATGAAATGTGGCTGGTCTGAATGGAGGTGTGTTCTGGGAGTAATATATGCATGGACTTCAAGAACCTAGAACGAAAAAAGGCTGCCTGAAATCTCATTAACAATTTTTATATTAATTGCATGTTTAAATAATATTTTAGATATATTGGGCTACATAAAATACGCCATAAAAATGAATTTCACCTCCTTTTATTTCACTTAATGTGGCTACTAAAAATCTAAATCACATATATGGTCCTCATTGTATTTCTGTTGGGCAGTGTTACATCTAGCTGATGGCCAGGAGCCCAGATTAAACTGTAATACTATGGAAGAAGAGAAGAATGGATTGAGGTTACAACTAAAATTCTGTCTCACTGCTGTGCTTCTAGTGTCTCACAAAATGTTGAGCATTTAATGCTTGCTCAGTGTATCTTGATTTAACGAATAATTGAATTACTGTGTTTGGATCCCAGAATATATCAGACTTGAGTGATGGGCCAGATTCAACAGAGTGACATAGTGTGTCCTAAATTTTATCTGTACAAGTACAGAAGTGGGAAGACAGCTCTAGCAATGTATTTATTAAAAAAAAACACAGAGATTTTTCTTTTGTAGTCAGCGCAATATGTGTCAATTATGCGGTGTAGCCACCCCAAAATCTAATGCAACCTTTGACTGCATTAATAAAAATTTATTTCAAAGGATAGATAGCATGCTCGACCTACTCTCTACTTTGTTGAGTTTATATCTATAGTGGTTTAATAGGTTTGGGGGAGGGTTTCTGAAATGTAAAATAAATCATATATCACAGACTAAACTTGAGGATTGATTGGGGGATATGTTCGGTTTATGATTCCTATAGGATATTCTATGGATATGTTAAGAATATGCTTATATATATGGGTATGAAAATTAGGAGGGAGAAATGTGCTGAAGGTATAGATAGATGTGGGAATCACCTATACATGGATGGTAAGTACCACCAGAGATGTAGACACCTTCTTCCAGGGTGAGTGCCTAGTTATAGATAAGTGCTCTGACATTGAGAAGAAGGGTGACAGAAGAGGAGCCAGGAAAGGGGACTGAGAAAAGCATTCAGAAAGTTCAGTGATAAATCAGGCAAGTGTGGCATTGGTGCAGCTGAGTGCATGTGTTGAGTGAGAACACTGCACTCTTGAGGCTACTGTGTGGCCCAAGAGTGGAGAACCAAGAAGTTGTATGGGTGGTTGCTGTTTTTTTTTTTTTTAATCAAACAGCTAGAGAGTTCTTGGTGTCCTTGATAAGAGCAGTTTCAACAGATTGATGGGGACTGAGGTCAGCCACCAGTGGATTAAGAAGCAGGAGGGAAGAGATGAAGTGGGATCAGCAAGAGGAGATAATTCTTATGAAAAGTTTTCCTCTGACGTACTGATATCATGAATCTCCTTATACGTCCTCAGAAGGACACAATATCATTTATGTGGAATTTTGCTAAAAATGCAAGACTTTTTCAAATTGTAACATGAGAAAATATTAGACAAACCCAAACCAAAGGACATCCTACGAAATAACTTATTAATTCTCTTCAAAAGTGTTAAGGTCATAGAAGAGTAAGGAGAAATAACAATTAGTTGTGGGGTTGGGTCCCAGATTGGATCCTAGAACTGAAAAATACCGTTAGTGGAAAAATTGGTGAAACTTGTATCAAGTCTGTAGTTTAATAGTGTTGCACCAATAATAATTTCCCGGTTGTGATCACTGGGCCATGGTTATGCAATGTAGTTAACATTAGGGGAGACTAGGTGGTGAATACATGGGACTCTGTACTCTTCCTGCAACTTTTCTGTAAATCTAAAATAAGTTCAGAAAAAAAGTTTTAAAAGTTTTGCTCTGAACAGGAGAAAAGAGATGGGGAAAGACTCTGAGGCCAAGGAGAATTAAAAATTAGCAGTAGTAGTGAAAATGATTGATCTTTTCTAAGAGCTTGCCATACTCTGAGCACAGTGCTAAGTGCTTTGTGGAAAATCTTCATTCAGCGTTCATGGCTATACTACGGATAGCTCTTACTATGGATAGCTTTTACAGATAAGGAGAAAGAAACATGAATGAGGTTGAATATGATAATACAGCAGCAAGTGGCAGAGCTGGGATTGGGAGCTGATTTCGTAAGCCTTTGCATTATATATTCTCTACAAAATCAGAGTGAATTAAGAGTATTTGAATGCGTCAGGGACAGATGCTGTTAGATGAGGAGAAATAGAAAAGGCAAGAAAAAGAAGAAACATAAACTAGAGGCTGAAATCCAGAATGTGGGTGGAATATAGACTTGGACCTTGAGGAGTCCGTGGTAATAATAGAGGAAGCATAAAGAATAATTAGAGAGGGAGTAAATGTGTAGGTTATACTGGCTGGAGATTGAGAAAGTTGTTGGATGGTCTTTAATTTCTTGATATAGTAGGAGCTGAAACTAGCAGCCAATAGCCAGGTCAGAGATGGCGGGGTTGGAAATTGGAAATAGTGGAAATCTTATAAAAGAGCCAGTGGAGAAAAAAGGGGAGACTGCTGGCCAGGGTGTGCTGAGAATGAGCCTGTGAGACCACACATCCAGGGGTCCACCTCCACTGCAGAGAGGTCTGACTTTGTATGGCATGTTCTGTAGTCCATGCTGTGGGCTATTGCATTTATCCAAGACTGAGTTTTTGCCAGGTGGTGTCACAAAAATAACTGAGTAATCAAGGAAGAGAAAGATGTTAAGAAAGAGTAGAATAGGATAGGCTCAAATCTGACTAATGGGAATGAGGTGAAGACTGGAGAGGGCTGAGCTGTCAGTTTATTGTTTCAGTTTGCATTTTTCTGGTAACTAGTCAGTGGTGAATGGCTTTCATATATTTTTTGGTTATTTTTATTATTTTTTTTTTTGCATATTGTCTGTAGCTCTACTTTTTTCCAATAGGACTTTTGTTTTTACTATTATGTAAGAACAATTTATGTTTTAAGAATGTAATGCAGTTACTCAACCAATGAATGTATTTAAGTTTTGTGGCTCATATTTTTATTTTCTTTCTATAGGATCTTTTTTGAACCTATAGATCCATGCTACCCAAAATAGCAGCCATTAACTACAAGTGACTATTAAATTAAATGGAACTTGAATTTAAATTAATTAAAATAAAAGAATTCAGTCCTGCAGTCTCACTAGTTAAACTTTTAGTGTTCTGCAAATATGTGTGGCTACTGTATTGGACAGTGTAACTATGGAACATTTCCATCAATCCTGAAAGTTATATTGGAAAGAACTGCTATGGATTTTTTTAATTGGAAAAGCCATCACTGCTTTCCTGATTGATGTCTGCCTTTAGAGTCATATTTGGAAAAATCTTTTCCACCTTCCAATGTAATATAAATGTTGATTTTTATTTTTGTCTAGTATTTCTATAGTTAAAAAATTCACATTGTTCACGTATCTGGAATACATATTATTGTATTGTATGTTCTAACCCATATTTTCCTCAAATTTTTTACTATAAATCCCAATAAAGTTAAATGAAGTTGAAATGACATCTTTATCATTGAATGAATACTTAAATATTTGTAGTTTATTTATTGGATCTCTCCTACATTACATTGATTTGTCTGTCAGAATCAATTTCATATCAGTGAATATTTATCAAGGAGATTAATATGATTAAGACAAAGACATGATTCATAGTTTAACCGGGAGTTTGTCAACAGAATAAATATTTATAACACTATGCGAGTTTATTCATAGGAATAGGAAAGAAAACCCAGTATAGTTTCAAAGGCTGTTAAAGTAGGGCTACATGTTGGGGAAGATGGGAGGAGATTAGGGTAAATATGATGTGATGTGATGTGATGTGTGCATGAGTAGGAAGGAGGAGGATGGGAGAGAGGAAAAGAAGCAGGGGGAGAGAATGTGGTGAAGTTTGGGGAAACTAAATTGTGAAGTATTTTGTGTGTGACACTAGCTTGTTAGCCATCCTAAACTTTGTTCTCTAGGAGGATAGGTCTTCTGGTTGTTCAGTTAAGGATCAATTATTGGGTGGGTGGCCATAGAAGCCAGGGAGCTCCCTCACACAGCTGCCCTAGTTAAAATTCCGCTGAGAGCTGGGGAGGGCCTGAACTAAGGCATTAGCAATGGGGCAGATTAGAGAGACTTTTAGAAGGTTGAGGTGACAGGAGCTGGTCATAATTGGATGTGGAGGGAATCAGTGATTGATCAGTATTCCAAGATATACCTGGAGACTAGAGTAAAGCATGCCTCAGATTCTGCCAAAAATGAACCAGTTTCCTGACATGACGAAGCTGAGTAGTAGGCAATATGCCATTCACCTTACTACTGTCATTTCCTTGTCAGACTTCTCAATAACTGGATATGATTTCCTCCAATTTGAATATAATTGGAATTTAGCTTATAAGAGTATCTTAATGCTGGAGAAAAATTTACTTACTTTTTGGCTTATTGTAGTGCCAAAATTAATTCGGGTAGGAGTTATGAAAATTAACAACTTTTAAAATTTTGAATGAAAGAAACTTTCACAGAATTTATTTGAGGCAGACTGAATAAACTGAGAGGAATCGAATTGTTATAGTTGAAAGATCTGACATTTGATATTTTCCATTGTCACTAAGGGCCTAAAAGTTAGTTTAATGACAATAAACAAGAAAATATTATCTTTTTAGCCTTCAATTATATCTTCTGGTTTTGCTTCCTGGAAAATATTTAACAGAACAGTTGATGTTATTCACTAAAAGAGATAACCAAACCCCAAGTCAGCAAAACAGAAATTTTAATTTAGATTTAACTAGTTTTAGGACATGCTTACAGTAAGGGCCCTAAGTTATGTCTCCTAAGATTTGTGAAAGGAAAATAACTGGAAGCCAATTTTATTGTTTTTCAGCTGAGAATAAGACATTTCTGTTAATAACTACATTTGACATTTGACTAATGTATTTGCTGTCAAGAAATTTAAAATGTCAGAGTTTTTGAGAACTGATGATTACCAGAGGGGAGGGGGTTTGGGGAAGGGTGAAAGAGGTGATCGGGATTAGGGAGGGTTGTCTTGATGAACACTGGGTGATGGAACTAAAATAAAAACTTAGAAAAGTCACAGTTTTCTTAGAACGTTCTTCTTTTTCTGCCATCCTTTTTTTTTTTTCTGATTGGAATATAAAAATAAAAAATTTTTCTTCAGGATTTTTTGTTTCATTTCATCATTGTTGCTATTTCCCAGTCAGAATTAAAAGCTGTGATTCACTTGTTGAATTACCTCGGATTCTAAGTGTTTTTTTCCCATAAGGCTTGTGAAGTTTTTGAGATGCTGTGATATTTACTATAGCTTGGGAGAAAAAAAAAAAGTGTGCCAAGAGGAACAGAGAGAAAAGGAACAACTAAAGAAATAAGTATATAGAATGAATCTAAGATATTTTCTCTTTATCCTTTTAAAAGGACACTTTACTTACCTTGGTAAAATTAAATCTTTTTCATTGAGGTGAGTTATTCACTCATAAAAACAGGAACGCTTAAACGATCTCCCTTCATCCACTCCCCTCAAATGTTTGCTTCTGAAAATCAATTGCTCAAAACTGATGATGGCAAAAGTGGTCAGGATGTGTTTAGGGGATGATAAATGATAGGGAAGGACTTTTCGTAAATATGCAACCTACAGGATATTTTCTCAATTTACGGGTAACTGTACATCAATAATCTTCAGTAAATAAACTGAACCTTACAAATGAACCAGACATGCAAAAATTCATCATTCCTCAGGTAAATTATTTCTGAGAGAACTGGTAAATATTTTGAAAATATTTAAATGTATATTTATGGCACTGATTAAGTGAACCCTCATACATATTCCCTGTGGTATCATTTTGCTATAATTCTTTTTACTGTATGAAAATGAACTAAATAGTAAATATTATACAGCCTACTCTGGGTTGCTTGGATATTAAAATACTAAAAAATTATAGAGAAAACTTTCCTAAGATAGTGAAGATTGGTATCAATGGAGACAAAATTCAGTCCTACTTCAAATCCTGCCTCTTGACAAAAATGTAGAATCCAATTACTGACCATTCATTTTTATGAACACCATTTTAAACAAAAGTAAAAATTAAAAGAGGGGCCATAAATGTGTGGATATAATTGAAGTGTCTATAAATCAATGTTAAACTTCTCACCATATTAGATTGAAAGTACAAGCAACTGGTATTATATAATATTAAGGAATTTTTCGTGGTGATAATGATATTATGGTTCTATTTTATCAAAGAATCTTTATTCTTTAATGATGTATAATAGAATATTAAAAATGAAATGATAGATGCTTGGGATTTGCTTCAAGTAAAATAATATGTGAGGGAGAATTGGGGGACGATGGATGAAAAAGATGGGCATGAGTTGATAATTGGTGAAACTTGGTGACAAATGCATGGAGGCTCATCATATTCTGTATACTTCTGCATATGCTTGAAATTGTGTGTGTGTATGTGTGTGTGTGTGTGTACACACTGATGTTAAGAAGCTGCATCTGCAGTGGAACATGTGTGTATATATATATTTTGTTGTGTGAATATATATACATAAGTGTATATATATCTGAGGCAAACAGAACCAGGCATCCTGGTCACAGATGAAGTAGTAATGGTAGGGGCGTATGAAGAGCCATGAAGAAAAGAATTTTCATCACATGAGGATGGAGCTAAGGCCTTACATTAGCTGGGTTACAGATTGGAATCCCTATTACTCTACCAGGTGGCAAGTAATTGGCTAATCATCGAGGGAAGATTACAGAATTCAAATTTAGAGTTATCTATGGTCTGATCAGCTGATGATAATAACTGACTCTTCTGGTTGGAAGGACAGTAGCAAAACCATAGGTTGATTTGTTTAAAGTCATTTGTCCATGTAGGTACAAAGGCAAATGCTATTGGCTATAATTCCTTATAGTCTTATCTGATAAGAACAAAATTGCTTAGAGATTTTTATCAGGGGATCCTGTATTAGATGACTCATCTGGTAGTCTGTAAGATTTAGGGCAGTGGCTACTGTTTGGAAGAATCTAAGAATGTCATTAGAATGAGTAGGTTTGATGGAACAAATTTCATTATAATCATAATAACAATTTTAGTAAGGAGAGAAAAAAGAGATGGGAGCCATTATGAGTGGTTGACAAACAGGGATCTAAAGAAAATGAGAAGAAAAATGGTTATAGGCAAGAAGGTAAAACAAAACAAACAGGAATTAGGGTTCTTGGTCTGATGTCTTCTGCAGAAGCTGTCTACTATCTGAGGTCATGTCCTTTTTTCTGAATATTTTAGGTCAGCTGTCTACATCTAAAGACTGGCTGCTTCCACAAAGTCCCTGGGAATCTTCAGTTTCAGATCCCCTATTGGAGTAGCCTTCCAACTGTGTTGCTTAGAAGCACTAAGAATTGCTTGGTTATAAAATGTGAACCCAAGGATTGACTGCCTAGAATTTCCCCAGTATATTTTTTGTTAAGAATATCTGAAGAGATTTCTTCTAATGAGCATCAAGTGCATTTTCTTCTGATGTCTATTCCAGTAGTCATTATCCCGTGGTGGAAAATCATGAAGAGGCTATTTAGGAAAAAGTAGTAGGAAGGCAGATTTAACTTGGTGGTAATGCTGGATTTGTTTCATGAGTCTCTTACAATAATTTATCAAAACTTTTTGCAACAGGTCGGAGTATAATATCACGGGTCTCTGGGTGAATGGGTCTTTAAGTTGCCAGTTCACAGGTGGAAAAGTGATATGTACCTGAGCGGGTAGACCATATAGCCATAAATGCTAGTGGAAGTGACTTTGCCCTCCCAAAGGAGGCTCACGGGTTTCTGTAAATTTTGTTAATGTTAATTGAAAGATGCCATTGGTCTTTTTCAACCTTTCCAGAAGATTGTGATGGTAAGGGCAATGTAATTTTTTAGTAAGGGGGTAATGTGTTACATATTTCTAATGGCTCCCATGAATCATGTGCCTTGGTCACTTATGTAAAAGTTGGTATGCCCCAGGTTAGAAACACATAATCAAGGAAATTTTCAGTGAGTGTGAAGATTATAGCTTTTTAGCAAGGACATGTTTCAACCCTTGCTAAAAATAGACACACATTAACTAAAATACATTCAAATCCCATGGGGGACGGATGCTGCTTACAACCCACATGGAGGTGTTTAAAATGTCCTTGAGGCTTTGATTCCTAGTTATGTCAAGCCTTTACAGTTTTTCCAGGATTGTGTTGTTCATAGGTGACATATGACCTGAAAGTAGCCTCAACGGTCTTTATAAATCTTCTCCGATATTATTGATGTAAGACAGGAACCAGTTGGTTCCTAAATTTAGCAAACATCCATTGGAAATTATCTCATATCTCCCAGCATCTTTATGAGGAGTGCCAGAGATGATCTGAGTGAAAGGTACAACCAAATTTTTTTCCTTTCTTCCTTTTCAAGAACTTAACATTGATATTTGACAGTGGCCTTTTTGAATCCCTCAAGGGATTTATTTATCTCTTGAGGGTTTAATTAGGATCAGAGCCTTAGTGAAGGCTGCCTTTTTGGTAAAATGATCTATTATAGTATTCCCTTTAGCTTCCATATTATCTCTTTTTGCATCAGCCTTAACCTTTATAATAGCCGGCTTTCTAGGAAGCATCTGAAAGTTCCTTAACTTGTCCATTTTTGATGAAGTTCCGGCAGAACTGAGAAATCCCTTTGGTTCCAAAGCATTAAAAAAGTCATGTATTATTCCAAAAGCATACCTGTTTTCTGTATATGTGTTTATTCTCTCTTGGACTGGATGACAAGTTCCAGTAAGCATAATGAGTTCTGCCACCACAGCTTAGTTTATGTCAGTTAGCAGACTACATTCTAAAGGAGAATTTAAATTAGTGGCAACATACCCTACTTGATAACCTCCAGTTTTCATTCGAGATATAATCTTATCATCAACAAATAATAATAGGCCAGGGTTCTCAATGGGAGTCTTACTAAATTTGAGTGAGGTATAGAAAGTTCCTTGCTTTGGATAAGATCATCATAGAGTTTTCCATCTTCTGGGAGGGGGCAAGTAAGTGGCAGGATTAGGGTATTGCTGTGGTGAATAGTAATGTGAGAAAGAGTAACAATGTCATCAGAAATTAACTGACTGCCAAAAAAATGGGGTTTGCTCTCAGTCAGTAGTAAAGTCTGTGCTATGTGAGGAACCACGAGGTCAGGCTGGAAGCCTAGAACTAATTCAGCAAAGCATTGGCAAGTTTCACCGTGGCAGTTAATGTTCTGAAACAAGGTGGTTAAGCCTTTGCAACCAGGTCAAGGGTAAGGATATAGAAAGCAATAGAAATTGATGGTTCTCATGAAGTTGAGTTAAAGTCTCACCTTGTCCAGATCTCTCACGAACAAATAGATAAAGGGGCTTTTTGTAGTAAGGAATGCCTGAAGGAGAAGTTTAAAGAGCGTTCTTTGTACCTCTTTGAGAGGCTTATTCGATTCAGAGAGGTGTTCCAATCCCAGAAAAATTTGAAAACTATTATCTGCAACATCAGTTAAACCTAGAATCCTCTAAATTGTCATTTTGTGTGGGGACTAAAGTAAGTGTGCATAGTCTTTAGTTCATCGGGAGAGTTTT
This sequence comes from Lontra canadensis, assembly GCF_010015895.1. Taxonomy (NCBI): domain Eukaryota; kingdom Metazoa; phylum Chordata; class Mammalia; order Carnivora; family Mustelidae; genus Lontra; species Lontra canadensis. Next base: position 17,734,033 of record NW_022630996.1, read on the forward strand.
TTTCTTCACAGGTAACCTATACCCTAAGTAATGGACTCTGTTTTGGTCAAACTGTAATTTAACTTTTGAAATGTTAGGTCCTTTTCTCCTAAGGCTGAGAGCAAGTAAAAGGTATCTTTTTTTTTTTTTTTTTTAATAGGCTTTACTGTCCTCTGGGAAAAGTAAGAGATCATCTACATACTGTGTCAGAAACGAAGTACAAGAAAAATTTAGATCTTTTAATCTTATTTGAGAATCTGAAAAAATGGGAGGGAATTTGGTGAATAATTGTCGAGATATTTTGTTGTCCTCCCAAGGTGAAGGCATAAAGGTATTAACTTTATTGGTCTAGAGGCACACTGGAAAATGTGGAACAGAGCCACCATAGTGTAGCAAGTGTTTTCTTTTGGAATTGATGATAGGGTGGTATTTGGAGTATGTACTAATGGAAATCAAGGGATAATAATTTTGTTGATGGCCCTGAGGTCTTGAACAGATCAATATCATGTCTTGTTTGGTTTCTTTACTTGCAGGACAAGTGTTACAAAAGCTAGCACAGGATGTGAGAAGGCCTTTGTATATAAAACTTTTATCTATAGACTTGAGGCCTTTCTTTGCTTCTGATTCCAAGGGATATTGGGGGAAATTTGGATAACTATGTGATTGATCTATCTGAACTTCAGTAGGCTCTCCTCCAATAATTTTTCCTGTGTCCAGTGGAAATTTTAGCCCATAGAGTGTCAGGCAGCAGATTGTGGTAGGTAGAATAATAGGTTCCTATAGGTGGCCACATCCTAATCTCTGGCACCTGTGAATATGTTGGGCTATATGGCAGTGGCGAATTAAGTTTGCAGGTGGAAGTAAGGTTGTGAACTACCTACTCTGGAGATGGGGAGGTTAGCCGAGATTATTCAGGTAATACCAATGTAATCACCAAAATCCTTATGAATTGAAGAAGAAAGAGATAGAGATTTGAAGACTCCCTGTTGCTCATTTTAAAGATGGAGGAAGTGGTCATGAGCCAAGAAATTCAGGTGACCTCTAAATTCTGGGAAACACAAGGCAGTGGATTCTCCCCAGAACCTCCCAAGAGAATGCCCCTTTACCAGCCCTTTGATTTTAGTGCAGGAACACCCATTCTTGGCGGGGTGGGGGGGGGCAGAACTGTAAAATAATAAATGTATGTTGTTTTAATCCACTAAATTTGTAATATGTTACAGCAGCAATTGGAAATTGAAATAATGCATGTGTCAAGACCTTTATCTGGGGTACGCATCAAATAAAACGGAGGAAGCAAAGATATATCTAGAGGAGACAGGACTTGGTTATAAACAGAGGAGTCCTCTGGAACCTCATGAAGTAGTCACTCTGGCTTCCATTTGATACTACAGTTTCATTTTCAAAGTAAGTCTCTTCTTTTAAATTTGGAGGAGTAGTATTGCAGAGCAGGAAGAAATGTCTTTCAAGTATCCAAAGCTTATCGCTAAAGACTGAAAGATAAGGAAAGCCTGTGCATGAGTTGGTGCGTTTACTGTGAGGAAGAGGTTCAGCAAAGATTAAGAGGGTGTTAGTAAAGAGTAGCTCTTGTACCTGCTGGGAGGTTGACCAACCATATTTACAGTTAATTCAACTTGAGTGTTTATTTGTTTTTTAAGATTTTATTTATTTATTTGAAAGAGAAAGAGAACGTGTACACGAGAGCGAGCGCACCAGCAGCGGGAGGGAGAGGGTCAGAGAGAAAGAGAGAGGGAGAAGCAGACTCCCCGCTGCAGGGCATGGGGCGGGGCTTGATCCCAGGACCCTGAGATCATGGCCTGAGTGGAAGGCAGACGCTGGACCGACTGAGCCACCCAGGCACTCCTCATCTTGAGTATTTAAAGGGCAGTGTAGGATGTTGGCTACTTTTTCCTTCTCTACATACTCCAAAAAAGAGCATCCTCTTTTTTTCTGAATCAGGGGATTTTTTTCTTTGACTTGGTGTTTCTTTTGTAAGATGGGACATTCTTTTTCCCAGTGTCCCTGTCAGTGAGTGATCTATCAGAAAGTGGGCTACTTAGCTCTTTTATCTATTGGACCATAAGTTTATTTGGACCCTGTCTTGTCTTTGCTCTAAACACTTTCAAAATGTTCCGTAGGTTATTGTAATTCATGTAGAGGGGTATTTCTCCCTTATAAACTGGGTCTCCAATTTCAGGTGTAACTTCATTGACAAAATTATGTATGTTATATCTGCACCTTTTTTAAAACTCTCTAATGTTGCCAGAAATGTTTTCTAGTTTATCCTGAAAATATCCTTAAGTTTCATCTTTTCTCTGTTCGCATGATTAAATTATGGTACATCATTTCTTATCCGAAATGTTCAGGTATGACTTTTATGAGACTTTGCCCTGCTTTTTCATCTTCCTTGACTTTTAGGTTTCTTGTGAAAAGAGAGATCCCACTGGTTCCTTTTTGGACCACTTTTGCAACTTAGGATTTAACATGTGAAGTTATGATCAACATGTTTTAAAAATGATATAGCTCAAGTATCCACGGGTCATATATACTCAAAAGAATTCTAAATTCTTCCATGAATTCCTGGTCTTAATTCCTTAATTAAATTGCCTTTAATTCAGTTCCTATCTGATGTGCAAGTTCTGGAGTTGCCTGCATATCTGGCTTTGCCAGGGATAGATCTTTAGAAGCCACTGGCACTTTAAGATCTTAGGAGAAGCACTGGAAAAGTGTAGAGGATCTGGACTTGGGGAAAAGGAGGGAGAGAGGACAGACAATGGAAGGAGAGAAAAGAATAAGGAGGAAGATGAAAACCTGGATATAGGGAGGCAATGAAGTACAGGGAAGGGATGGGCTTACCAGGGAAATTAGTCTAGCTTGTTGCTTAAGTCTGTCAAATTACTTATTCATCTGGTCCAAAGAATCTTTTCTCTTTATTTTTATTTTATTTATTTATTTTTTTAAAGATTTTATTTTTCAAAAATTTATTTATGAGTTGCCTGGGTGACTTAGTCATTTAATGGTCTGCCTTGGGCTCAGGTCGTGATCCAGGGACCCTGGGATGGAGGTCAGGCATCAGGCTGCATCAGGCTCCCTGCTCAGTGTTAAGTGTGCTTCTCCTACCTCCCCTTATTTGAGAAAGAGAACACTCGTGAGCAGGGCAGAGGGTGAGAGAGAGAATCTCAAGCAGGCTCTGCTCTGAGCATGGAGCCTGACAGCAGGCTAGATCTCATGACCCTGAGATCGTGACCTGAGCTGAAATCAAGAGTCAGATGCTTAACCAACTGAGCCACCCAGGCACCCAAAGAATCATTTAAAGAAGCAGTTTTTGAATCAGAATTTTATCTGGAGGCCTCTGCACACCATCCAAGAAATCCTGCCTGAAAAATCATATTCCTTTTTCCCTAAGTCACTTCTCAAATTAGCAATTCTGTTCAACTCAAATGTTCCCTAGTGTGGCTTCTGAAAGCCAAAATAATCCTTGGTGAAGTTATGCCATTTAGAAAGATAGGTCCAAGAATTAGGATCATTAAGGGAGTACAGAGAAGAAGCAGCAGTTTTTCTTAGAGGAGAGGATTTAGACTTGTTCAAAAACCAGGCTTATGAACCTCATGTCTCAGGCCCCCGACCTGTTGGCTGCCTTTAAAAGCAGACCTGACTATCTTTGCCCCCTGGCAGTCAGAAAAGCAGAGAAAACACTCTCTGAGGATGAAAGCTAAGCTCTCAGGACAAAAAAAAAAAAAAAAAAAAAAAAAAAAGGAAATGGAAGCAAGACCTCATCCAGTTTTTTCTGTGACCCACAGCAAAGTTTGTCCAGATGGAAGACAGTCTAATGAAAACCTAAAACTTTCTGGCCTGTGATGCCTGCTCAAACAATAGACTATTAAGGCTTATGCTTGTGTTCCACCCTGTGATTCTCCTTCAAAGGGTTGTAATGTTGTGAAGTATTTATGATACACAACACTTTGAGACAAACAACATTTTAAGACAGCACAGCACACACAGATGCACAGAAGGAAGTAGAAAGGTATCAACAGGAACGGCCGGCCAAAGATGTCACACAAGTGGGAACCTGTGTCAAACCTGGGGACCAAACACAGCCAGTAGCTGAGAAGCTCAACGCAAAGAGAGCCGAGCTGAGAGTTTGCGCTGACTTACCACGTCCACATGTACTCAATCAACCACAAGCAGCGAGGCGTAAGGCACATCCCTGGGTACCATGCCTGGTGCAAACCTAGGGTCAGCAGCAACGAGCCGCACTGTATATCTCAGTGGAACCTCCAGGGAATCTGTGGAAATGACCGGGATTACCCAAATGAGGAAAACGGAAGTATTTATTCAAAGAGGTCCCCAGACAGGGAGTGAGCCATCATCACTTGTGTTTGTCAGAGACTCAGAGATAAGGAGGGGAATGAGAAAGCTTTGAACTGAAAAAAAAAAAAAAAAAAAAGATGATCCCAGGTATGTTCTGATTGGACATTATTATCGGTGGAAAAGCTGAAGATAGGCTAAGGAGAGGCAAAGCTTCGTATTTGATTGGTTTATGTGATTATTTGGCTTTCACTGATTGGTGCTGAGTTGGAAGCCAAGCGGGGACCAAAAAAAAAAAAAAAAAAAAAAAAAAAAGAAAAAGAAAGAAAGAACGAAAAACAGGAAATTGAAAGTCATTGACTTGGTCAAGTTCTGACCTTTTTGGACCAATTCCTGCATAAGGTGTGGTTTGGCTTCCCAGACTGATTACCGTAGGGCTTGAGGGTCAGGGTTCTGTTGTCATTTACCGTCTGGCCATTGTCTGTCTGTGTACTTAGGCTCAGATGGAAGGAGAGTCTCAGAATAGGTTTACTGTAGAATAAAATAATGAGACCACAGTCTGGGCAAAGAATTCCTTCTCTCTCTCCCCCAGCTCCCTCTATCTGTTTGGGGGTGGGTCCTTGTAGAATAATTTCTAGCTGAGGAGGATGGAGCTGGTTAAAATTCTAAAAGACCTACAAACTGGTAATAGACCTTTAGAATAGGTAGAGTAGATCTTGATGGAAACTTGATCCAGCCAATTCCCTCTTCTCTCCCTTGTAAATGCAGGGACCCAATTCATCTACCACAGCCAAGTTGCTATAATGCAACCCTAGGGAGAGAAGGTCACTGCTTCTGGTTCAGGCTGGGATGCTGTTGGCTTCTAAGAACAGCACATTCACAATGAAGATAGGAGGCCAGCGATTTTATTGAATGGCTTGTGAAGTGGAATTACAGCTAAATTTCCTTTCTGCTGGGACCGTTAGGTAAAGAGGCAGTAAGGTTCTGAGATCAGTAGGTTAATGACATAACTTTTATGTCAACTGGCTAATGAACCTGGCTAACTGAGGTAGGACAAGAGCTGAGGAAGGAGACAGTGAAACGGAATAGAGCTGGAGGGGATTTGGAGAAAATAAAATGCATGTGTATAGCCACTTCGGTATGTTTTGATCATATTTCGAAAGATAACCAAAAGAAAAAGTGACCCTGTTAAGTAAGAATTCCCTTAAAGTATTAGAAGTGGAACAGGGGTGGGGGGTGGGAAATACTAACCTTCAGGCAGCTGCAGGAAAAGCCATGGGGCTGGAAAGCCAGGGCAATGGGAACCAGCATTGATAAGAGTTATAATGGCAAAGAGGGCCGACAGAGAGGACAGAGAGGAGATGAAAATCAGTTATAAAAGGGAGAGGGAGCCCTGGTAATGGGACAACCTTGTCCTGCATCCTCTGTGATTAGGGTGGGAAGCTAAGGAGGGTCTGCTGCTGCCATTTTTCCATCTGTATGTTCAAACAGAGGAAAAGGTGCCCAACCAAGAACTTACTATGAGTAATGACAGTAGATAGCATTAATGAGGGCTTACTATATGCCAAGCACAGTGCTTTAAACTTAGCACTTTAAACACATATTCTTTCATTGAATCCTATGAGTCAGGTATATGGTTAACACCATTTTACAGATGGAGACACTGCAGTTTAAGAAGTTTAAATAATCTGCCCAAGGAAATGGTGAACAATTTAAACCTAAGGCTTTTCAACTCCAAGGCCATTGCTCTTGACCATAGTGGTGAGCATCTTCACTTAGGGATCATTAAGGACATCAGTTTACATGGTTGTGGCGGTCATAGAATGATGCTTAAATATCAATAACTAGAACATGTCACAATGGAAGGAAGGCAGCTATAGAAGGCTGCGTTTTAGGGTATAGAATAATATAAATATGGAATTTACAAAAATATTCATTGATAATAAGGTATCAGGTAATTGGGTGATTCTCAATACCTATGGATTTTTTTTCAACTTTTATTTGTGTTCAAAAATGCAACCTCACTTTTTTTTCTTACTGAAGAATAGTTGACACATGATGTTATGTGAGTTTCAGGTGTACAACGTAGTGATTCAACAAGTCTTTACGTTATGCTTTCTCACAAGTGTACCTGCCATCTGTCACCGCACAGTTTTCTTACAACACCATTGACTGTATTCCCTAGGCTGTACCTTTTATCTCCATGACTTATTCATTCCATAAATTCCATAACTGGAAGACCGTATTTCCCACTCCCCTTCCCCCATGTTGCCCATCCTTCCCATCCCCTTCTCTCTGACAACTACCAGTTGGAACCTCACTTCTAATGAACTTCCCATGGTACTTATACACTTTTATTGTTAGAGGTCCCTTCTTTCCTCTACGAGCTGGAATCTTCATGGATAGTTTTGTGTTTAGAAGGAATTAAACTTGATGTCTTAGGAAGACTATGGGGATACTAGGGTCTGCCTAGAGAGGTACCTGCTATATTACTCACTAAACCCATGTTGCCATCTGCTGGTAACTTCCCTGAACTGCAGACACAAGGTTCCAGGAACCTTGCTAATTAGTGGGTGTCCCAAGGATGGCATCTCAAAGGGAAACAAATCATCACACCCCCAAAAATTCACAATGAAAAGCCCAAATAATTTTGGGCCTCATGGGCACCAAGAAAACCACCAACTTATTCAAAGAAGATTTTCATTTAGTAGCAGGGAGTTGGCCATTTGGAGACCTGTCTCTTTGACCTGCCTCTATAAATATTTGTCTCGATCTCCTGTGCAAGGTCAGTTAATTCTGCCAAGAACTACCTGAAAATTTATTCCTGTTCACCAAGTTCATGGTCCACAGTCTATGAGTTTGATTCACACAATGCTTCGATTATGTGAATGAATACCATTCTTCCTTAAAGGGAGTAATTACTGTCACCATTATATTCTCTGCACATTTCGACCTTTGTGATTTCAAATGACAAAGGTTTTTCTTTTCTAATTTAAAATTTTAATTTTACGATTCTCTCCTAGTTTGCAGCATACCTCCAAGTGCTACTGTCATTTCTGCTTCAGCTTTGGAGGAAAACAGCTATGTTTAGGGGAGGCTGTCTTTGAAGGGGTTAAGGTAGGAGTTCTGAAGAGGTGCTCTGGCCAGCCAAGTGAAGGGGTTAACCAGAGAAATCACAGGGGTGAGGTTCACCCAAAAGTTCTTCTAACATAACAAAGGAAACTCAGAGATATCACAGATCTTGGAAATCTTACATAAATAGTATATTGACACATATTGCTTAGGTTAGCTAGATAAACCATTAAGAAACTCTTAGTTGCTAGAAGTCAGTTACAACCCATGTTGACATTTAGTTGTCTATATTTCCTTGAATAGTTGAGAAAGTGGACCAAGCCGTGGAATCAGAGTCAGAACAAAGGAGATCCCACCACTGTCTTTCTTCCCTCTTTGGCATGGGCCCTGTCTACCTCACAAAAAAAAAGGGAGCCTTTTCTGAATATTTTGTATGCTGGCTCCCATCCCTCCCACCCAGTGTAAATATTTTTTTATTAAAAAATTTGATTAACATGTATTTATAACTAACACATTCATGTGTATTATATAAAATTATATACTACAGACAAGAAAAATTTAATTAATAGCCCATTAAATATGACCCAGATATAATGTTGAATATTTTAGTGTCCTATGCAAACATATTCATATTGTTATTTTCATGTTATAAAGAACAAATTATGAGAAAAAATACTATGCATTAACCTGTTTTTTTTTCCTCATATGGCAATATATCATGCACTACCTTTAAGTGAATAATTACAGATTTAGCTCATACATTTTCATGGCCACAAAGTGTTCCATTATACTTATATCCCCTACTGCTGGTTGCTTTACTAAGAAACAACTTTATATCTGGTTAAGATAAATTTTTACAGGTGGCATAGCTAGGTGAAGTATAAATGCCACCATTAGCATTGAATGAGATATTAATAGGTGAATAATAGAGTTTTAAGTGTGGCTTTGAATTGTGTTTGACACATGTGAGGTTGAACACATTTTGTATGCATATTAGCTGAATATATTTCCTTTTGACTATCCTTGTTATAACCTTTACCATTAAATTTCTAAAAATTTACTTCAGACCGTTCTAATTTTTCCCTTTATTTCAGCTTTTCCATATGTGATATTATATCTTTTATTCATCTTATGTCACAAATATTTACCCCAGATATTTATTTGCCTTTTAATGCTGCCTTTAAAATACAGCTTTTTCACATTTCACAAGTTTTGTATTCAGGTAATCACTCATTTTAAGGTTTCTGACTTTGGTATAATGCTTTAAGAAGTTCTCCCTCAAATCAAGGTTATAATAGCACGATGTTTTCCTTATATTTATTTTTTACATTAAAATCATTAATTCATCCAGAATTTATTTTGGTGTTCATTTGAAAGAAGGATTTAACACTTTTTCTCCCCCAAATCATTGGCTTGAACACCACTTAAGTTGATCCCACAAAGCTGGATATTCTGTAAGTGTCATCCACTCCAAGTATAAACTATACTCTGGTGGCCAATTTGAAATGATATAAATAAACAGTGAGCTCAGAGGCCAGTTAAAGAAACAAATGGGCATGGAGTGAGAGAGACAGAAACATTAACTCAGTAATGTTTTTAAATATGAGAAGAGTTACTATTGATGAACTGGAGCATAGCTACATTACATTTATAAATATTTAAATAAGAAAAACGGGGAAAATCTACCAAAGACAGTGATTTCATAGCAGAGGAGTGAGAAAAAGCCTGCCTGGTGAACAGATGAGGGACTTCTAAGGGGAATCTCGAGTGCATTAGGGATGGACACTTTGATGAATGACGGAGGCTGGTCTCCTTCCTGGGTCTGTACAAAGCAATGCATCAGGATATGACGAGATTTGTAGAGCTTATGGTTTTTAAGGTACCACAAAGTAATTTGGTAAGGTAGAATATTTTCAGCAGCATTAATCATCATTATCGTCATTGCTCTCATCCACAAAATATATATATATTTATATTGGAAACAATTTGAAAGTGAGAGCTTGTATTTGAGGATGACCATGTCACTGAACTTGAAAAAGGAATATGTCTTCATTTTCTGATTTTGTACTGCATGTGATGATTCTTCCAGTCCTGGGTGTGTCTTTAGAAGAGACATCAGGGCTCCATCTGTTCCTTACCTTGGCTTTTATTTCCTTGGGTTGGGAAGGAGATGACTGGCTTCTGCAGCTTTGGGCCAGTTTGCCTCAGATTCAGGTGTATCTCACTCAGATTCTTCAGTCTCACTGAGCTGAGGAAACCCAGCCTACAGGGAGCAGGTGGGATAGGTGAGGAGGTGGGACTAAGGTATTAGTAATAAATATTTGTATTATAACAACAACAACCACAGTGATGGAATGCCTACCAAATGATAATGTCCCCTGTAACTTAGCTACTGGTAACTATAAGTTTACCAGTAATAGCCCTGCTGATGCACAGGAGTAAGGTTACTCCTACCTGGGGAATATGCCTCCTGCAGTCCAGGAAGGAGGAAGAAGGGATGGAGGTGCTACATTTGGAATAAATTTCTGAAGTACAAGGAGAGCTCCTTGATACTTTATCCATCCTCTGTTCTTAGGTGCCAAACCAGGAATCAAAGAGGTAGTTTTAATTTTGTTTGACTGACCCTATTGCATAGGTATAATCACGTCTACATTACTGTTATTGCTGCTGCTGCTTGGTCCTTTACCCTTATATCCATCCTACTTATCTTCATCAGATGAATTTTCCTACTGCTTTGGTTTTTGCCGTCCTCTTACTGTTTCACCTAGGATGTTGGTTGAAGACGGGGATTCCTGTGCTCACCTTCAGTTTTAGCATCCCCCAGGTGATTCAATTAAACCCTAGAGCAGTACTTCTCCAATATCAATCATACAAGAATCGTAGGCAGAGCTTATCAGAATGCAGATTCTGACTCCAGAGGTCTGAGGGGGTCTGGAAGCTGCATTTTTGTGAGCTCTCATATGGTGTTGCTTCCTTCTGGTAGACTGATCACACTTTGGGGAGATAGCAAAGGCTAGGTTGTCTAAACTAGTTATTCTGGCATTTTAGTCCTTCTGTATCGTTGACCCCTTTCAACTCTCCAGATGACTTCTTCTAACTCCCTGAGGCGGTCAAACCAGTCTCTTAAATGTTCTCCAGTAGGACAACACAGAATGAACTTTTTCTCCAAGTTACCATCATTGCTGTTCTTTCTCATCTCCATCTGTCAAAAACAGATCCTTCTTGGAGGACCTTCCCAGTCTCACGTTAGGGGGAAGGTCCTTTTTAATAGCCCCAGGCTCCTGAAGTTCCCTGGCCTTCTCTGTGAATGCTAGCTGTCTGCCCTTGGTTCTGCATCAGGGCCAACAAACCCTGCAACTTCACACGTGGATATATGAGGAGTTCGGTTAGGTAAAACTACAGTCCTGTTGAAGCGAACTGCTTATTTTCCCTTGTTCTCCACCCAGTTGTGCTACTAGGCAGGAGCTAAGAGTGGACATGGAACCAGCACAACCATAGTTAAAAAGCCAAAGCTCTCTTTATCATTCCTGCTAATACACAGGATGCTCATCTCTGTAGTTACCTCTAACTTGAACTTGTTCAAATTAATCCTAGGCGTGGGCATGGGGGACATACGGGACTGACCTATCTCTATGAGGTAGAAGTAACTATATCTGCCCCTCTTCCCAAAGTAGAGGAAAATGTTCATATTTCTACCCAGTTTTCCTTTGTCTTATATTTCCAGACTGACGTAACTGGGTCTGTATTTTCTCCATCAGAATTTTCCTTGATGCTCTATCTTGGTAAGATGCAAACACCAAAGCCCTTTCCCTTAATCCCTAGCTACACACTTTGAATTTTCCCTTGGCCATTCCCTTGCATCTATGAAGGAGATGAACACTACACAATGGGAGAAAATGCTCTAAAATGTTAATCTCAATATAATGCATAACAAGTTAGACAGTGGACTTGGTACTGTGTAAATCTGGAAAAAATTCTAAGACATTCTTTAATGCAGAAATTAGAGTATCGTGATGTCATTTGTTCTCATAAAGGCATTTCCTTCTTAGACTTTTTTTGGAGAGGTAAATGTATCCCCAAGGAAGGCAATCCTAAATCTCTTTCAAATGCTATTAATGTTTAGATATACTTTTATGTATTAAATAGACTTGTTCAATACTTGTTATCTCCCTATCCCTATTTTTAATGTGGACATACAAATGTATCTTGAGGTCGTATCTGGCTTAGGCAGACAAAAGTTCATGTCAGTGTTAAGGGAGAAGAGAAGGGGCAATAAATTTTGAGTTTCTTTGTTGTTTTACACTATCTTAGTGCTAGTTATGGATTTTGGAGTAATATTTCATGTTCTAAGAGTAGTTTTTATCCAATGATTAGACCTTCAATTTTTCAGCACTTTCCCCTGAATCTCTTAAGGTCAAAAATTATGAATAAATCCATGCTTGATAGACTGAAAGGTTTTAGCTTCAGAGAGTTGTCAGTAGACTTCAAATTGGAGCAGTCTTTCAGTTCTGTTACTTGCAAGTTATTGATAAATTTGCACACCACTGGCTTCAGACCTCATGAATATATTCATGGACAATGGAGCATGGCTTGGTATTTAGAAGAATCCAAAATGTGATTTTTTTTTAATTAAATTGAGCTGGGAATGTTATTTATGGTTGAGTATTAAAAATAAATAATTGAAAATTAAGAATATGTGCCATTATACTTTTAACTCCAGATTAAATGTGAAAAATGTAAATAAATAAATGACAATCATAAATGATGTTCTTAGGCCATTCAGTTTAAGCCATTTTTACTAATGCTAATCACAAAACAGATGAAGTATTTATAAAAACTAAGAGGTTTATCATGGTAACTCTGATTAAATTCTAACCTTTACATTGATAGAAAAGTTAGGAGAATTATGAACCATGAATATTACAAGAATTAATGAACTGCAATTCTGATAATAACTAATAGGATGGGGGTAGGAAACCTTCAGATTTTATGACTCTTTCTGTAGTCTACAGTTCCATTTGAACTTTTTTTCTCGGCAGACAATTGTGATTTTAAAATGTCGGATTCATCTCTCCCACTAAGAGGAGAGAAGAGAGCACTTCCTTTCATGAAGGTATGTCTTGAAAAGCAGCAAGAGCGTGAGCTCAGGGCAGGACTGAGGGTTAGAAAAGATCCATACCCCAAATGATCTTCCAAAAATGTTTTTTGGAATGTGAATTGAATGTTTATTTGTTGTCAATGAATACAATAGGAGGGCTACTATTTTTGAAGAGCACTTTAAAAGGAGTATCTTAGCCAACTGATTTTATGCCATGCATTCACAGTGATCAACATGTTAATGCTGTCCTAGACCCAAAATGGATACATAGGCACATTGTGAACCTCAAAGAGCTGGTATCTTATATATAATCTTTTTTTTTTAAACTCTGTTGTTTGATGTATAAACTAAGTCAGCAAGTTTCTATTAGCCACTGTGTTATAATTATTAGTGGGACATAATTTACCAGGAGCTTTGATATGTGATCATCTTAAATACTACCATTTTAAATACCATCAAATCCTGGGAATCATGTAGGTCAGTGGAATGACTGACTTGTCCAGTATATTGTTACTGTCACAGCCCCAACTCAGTGATGAGCATTTCAATCATCTGCTGGTCATTTATGTTTCCTCCTTTGGTAAACACCACACATGGAAGACATGGATAAATTATTACCAAATCTGGAGCTGTGCTAAAGTTATCAAGAGAGCCTTAAAATTCTGTTTTTGTTGTAGGAAGTAAGATGACTGCTGATAAGTATTTGTTGGACCTATACTTTTTTAGAACATGTCCATAAAATTTGATATGTGGGACAAAGTCTTATAAGAAAAAAAATCTTAAAATGATCATATGCCTTTTCACTAATCCATTTGGCAATTTCTTCCTTCATTTACAAAGATGTAGTCCGCTAAAATTTACTTAGCCCCTGAAAGCAGTTATTCGATTAGAACTCAACTTTGTGTAAATTTCCATCTTTAAAATCGTAACTCATTTGTGTTGAGAAAACTTGCAAATTGAAATACTTTTTAAGATAAGGTTATCAGGTTAACAATGGTGTATTCATCATTTTATTTTATTTTGAATTGTTATTTGTAGATTATGTTGGCATTTTAAATTTAGAGTGACTGTGAATGAAGGAATTCTGCCTTTCCAGAGATTTGGGGGTTGTTATTTATCAGCCTTTATTGTTCCAATTTCTCTATTCACCTTCATCTTCTTCCTCACTGTGTAAACCGTGGATGATTTTGTATCTTTGTTTATTCCATCTGTATCCCCATTGATTTGGACAACTGAGCAATGTCTAAAGGCTCCCAGCTTTTTTTTGAGGAGCAAATGGCATTAATTTTCTGCTGCTTTATAAATGCTCCAAGGCGAAGAGTGGTATCACAGAGAGCGTGGCTGTTATTTATGACTTCCTTCCTGCCGGGAATCTGGGGATCCAGAGAGGAGTTTGTGACTGCAGAAGCCAATTTACGAATTATGAAAGAGTTGAAGCTGACCATGGAAACCAGGCTTTAGGGGCCCTCATTTTATTTAACATTTTCTAAGTGTTTTCTCAGAGGATATTTCATTTTAAAAAGATAGATTGTTTCATATATAAGACCTAAGTCTTATGTTGATGCCTTTCATTTATTACGTGCCTAATTTAAATTAGTCAATTCCTGTGAAGTGTTTGGGAAAATGAGGGAAAGTCAGGGTTGGACAGATCCAACCTTAGTTTGCCTGCTTTTGAGGTAGATTATCTCTGTTCTCTGTTTCTGTGGTTCTATATTACAAAATCTTTAGAGCCTTGGTTTGGAGTCAGTTGTTTTCAACCTCAGCTGCTCAGTTGACTCAGAGGGAAGATTTTAAAAATTCTTGTGCCTGGGTCCCATTACTTGGGCTGCCAGATTTAATAAACAAAAAATACAAGATACCCGGTTAAATTTAAATTTCAGATAAACAACAAATAGTTCTTTAGTATAACTTCGTTAAATAAGCATGTCCTTTATTTCATCTAGCAACCTTACTGGAAGTCCGTCCATGCTGACTGAGTTAATGGGTGTGGGGTGAGGTCTGGCCATTGGTGTTTTTATACATTCTCCAGGTCAGCGTAATGTGCAATAGACCTGGGAACTATTGGCTGAGATAAATAGCGTTTTGTAGACTGTGGCGTGACTAGGAGTCAACAGCAGTACTTGTGAAAATGCATCTTCTCAATTCCCCTCCAGTCTGGTTCACGAGAATGAAGTTGAGGTACTTTAATAAGATCCTAGCTAGTTCTGTTACAGGTGACTTCTGGGCCATACATTGAGAAGTACTGTTTAAGAACATATTAGCATTCTTTTTCTTAATATAAGAGCATAATGTTATTTTTTTTTTTAATTTTTAGAAAAATCTCAGAATAACAGTTTCAGGGTGCAGCATAGTACACCGGTTACAAATGAACTCTCCTTATATATTAGAATAAGTGATATGGATTACAAAGATGTTTCTCAGAAGAAAAACAAAAATCAATGTGAATTGTCTTCTGTTGTTTGCTATCATTTCTTATGTAACAAATAAAAAACATTTATCTTCTGAACTGGAGAACAAATAGGTCTTTGTGAGGACAATACATTAGCCTTAAGGACTGTGCTTTGCTAAAGGACTCTAATCTTGGGTAACTGAAAAAGATGACCTTGGGAGACACTGAACCTAAGGAACTGACACGAACAATTTGGGATTGGTTGTAAGCTCATGCTGAGCAAAATGTCTATGAAAATGCATTCTACAAGGTTAATAGGCTGATATTTTCAAGATTATATACAAGGAAAAATAATGTAGATGATTAACACTGCTAGTGTCAAGGGCTATTTTTCCTCCCCTTAGGTAGTTTCAGTAATAAAAGAGCAAAGACATTCTGTCTTGTTTCAGGTTCTTTGTTTTGGTGATTTCTGAGCGCCAAGTTGATATTTTTTCCTAAGACTTACAGAAAACCCAGGGCAGTACATATTTTGCTCTGTTTTCAAGGGGTGTTTAAACTGATGCATATCTGTACTGCTGTTAATGATCCAAAATAATTCCTTATGGGAATGATTTCTCCCCCATGATCTATTAATGCACTATCGATTAACCTCAAAACCTATTTTATATTAGTAAACATTTTCATGTAGGATAGACCCCTGCATCCGTTTGCGTGGTTCTCTTAGGTAGTGTGCTTTTAACACGTTGACTCCTTTTGTTTTGGCGTTCCTCCAAATATGGAAATATCTTGGGTTTTATCTTCCAAGTTTCTTTATTTTGAACTATTTCAGCAAACTGAAAAGTTACTAATTGCTTTTTATTACAAACATTTACCAGCTAGTCAGTTGGCTCAACCTGTCTAAATTATGGCATTCTGACGCTAGAGATTAAAAGGCCATTGTTGGTGCGCCTGGGTGGCTCAGTTGGTTAAGCGTCTGCCTTCAGCTCAGGTCATGATCCCAGGGTCCTGGGATCGAGCCCCACATCAGGTTCCCTGCTCAGTGGGAAGCCTGTTTCTCCCTCTCCCTCTGCTCTTCTACCTGCTAGTGCTCACTCTTGTTCTCTCTCTCTCAAATAAATAATATATATATTTTTTAAAGGCCATTGTTATTCCAACGGGACTTGGGATAGCTTTTAGGTTCTAGTCTTGTTGGCTTTCGCTTGGAGTCTGATAAGTTCTCTCACTGATGCTAGTAACAGCTCTTCATAATGTTTACAATGACTTTACATGCATTTCTTTTTTAATTTGGTCTCCTCAAGAGTTGTCTGGAGTATACAGGACAGAGGTCATTATTAATCCTCTTTTCCAGATCAGACTACGGCTCAGAGTTTTAAGTGGCAAGTCCTGATAAGTCTAAGTGCTAGAATTGTCCCTTGAATGCAGTCCTTCTCACCTGCAGTGACCTTTCCACTCTATCGGCTTATTAGGACAGACCAAATAAGGTAAAAGAATATAAAAGGGCAGTGGGTAGCTGTTACCAAGGAAACTGTTATTTTAATTTTTAAAGTATTGATCAGAAAAGAAATAGAAAAAGAGGACACTTCTTATCACAAGTAGAAAGAGGAAACAAATGATCAAGTAGAGGTTTAAAAGCTGGCTGATAGGAAAACTGCAGGAACAAAGCTCCACATAACACGGTCATGTACCGCACACTCTTTCCAGCTTCCTTGTGTTTCTGGGAGGCAAAAAAGGGACAGGCAGATGAGCAGGGACGTGAGACAGTGGTTTGTAGTTTCCTGTGATATTGCAGGAAAGAACGTGGTGTAAATTCTATGGAGTGGACCTCCCCAGGGAAGAAGATGGGAGAATGAGCAACAGGAAAAGAACTTGCACCTTCCGTGGCCAAGACGCAGTGCAGAAAGAGCCAGAGAAGAAGTGGCCCAGGCTGTGACTGGACAACATGCTGACAGTTGCTGGATATTGTTCCGTTTCCATCAGTCACTGAAATGCCTTAGACAGAATGAATATACTGTTTGTGGCCAGAATGGAAACATCACCCGATAACTTACATGCAGAGCTTAAAAAAAGAAAGAGAGATCAGAAAATGGTTTTATTTCCTAGAACTGTGGATTGTTTCAGGTTGAAATTGCTTGAAATGTAAGGGTCGTGGGTGACAATCAGGTTCAGATTAATGATCAAAGCAGAGAGTAACGTAGAATAATTGCATTTAAATGCTTAGTGTTTAAACCAGTGGCTCTGACATTTCAGTGTATCAGAATCGACTTTGCTAAAACACATTGCTGGGCAGAGCCCGGAGTTTCTGGTTCCATATAACTGGGCTGAAACTGGAGAATTTACTTTTCTATTATCTTCCGTGACAAGGTACGCTGCTTCTGTGTTCCAAGGACCATACATTATAAACCCATGGTTTAAGCATTTGCTTTGATTACTTGGGGCTTCCAGGGGCAGTGGATATTGGTTAAAAGGGAACATAACTACTCACTGTGAAGTTTTCTTAAATTTCCATCAAGAAAACAGATGCTGATGTGGAGAGGCCTCCAGGACTGGAACAGCCTGAGATCCCCATTCTGGCCTTCCCCAGTTCCTTGCCACAGAGAAGCACACTATGGGCCATGAACCTGGCCCTCCAGAGCACCATCCTGGCAGATACTGGGAAAAATAGAATTTTCCACATAGGTCGTTTAAACCACCACTTATAATCTACAAGCTTCCTTTGAAAGGATATTTACAAGTGAGGCACCCCTGATTTCTGAAGTAAACCCAGCATCAACAAGCCTGTACCCACACTGAGAAACAAAGTCCTCAGGTGTATCCATCCATTGTCTCGGTCTCCATCTCTCTGTCTTTCCAAAGAAGCTGTTTCCCTGCAGTTACCTGTTCAATTTTAGCATAGTGATTGATAGCCTGATTAAAATTGATGTTTATGTATCTTAAAGTCTTTTTTTTTTTTTCTTCATGGAATTCAGTTCACCACCCTCATGATTCTTTTACCCATGAGCTGTACTCAAGGGGCTCTTTTTCATCTGATGGCAACAAATGATAATTATGAGCAAAACAGTTTGAAAGATCATTTCATTCTATGCTTTTAAATGCAATGTTGTGAACCGACAGTAGACATTACAAATTGGTCTCTCCCTGAGAGCTCCTCAGCAAGAAGAAGAGAATACCTTTTCCTCGAGTCCATGCTCGAAGTGAATGTATGCAGAACTCAACTTTGAGTTTCCACCCTGAGTTGGCAGCTGACCTCGTTACAGCAGTACTTAAAAAGAGACTGGTCTGGGAAAGCTGCCTCTCATGAAACAATACAGTTAATACTTTGCATTAAAAACAGAGGGTAGAAAGATAATAATAACTCTAAAGAAGAAGGTCTCTGTTGTGAATGCAAGTCAAAGAAAATGAAGACAAAGCTGGTAGCAAGTAAAGATATTCAATTATCTAAAAGTGACATCTCAAATTAAGTATTTTTTTTTAAAAAGAATGTAGTGATATAGTTTTCTTAAAAACTGTTTGCTGTGCCTGAATAGATCTCTCTCTCTCTCTCTCTCTCTGCTTTCTCTCTTTAATGTAATAACTGCCTGTGTGAGATAAAGGTGTCATCGTTACTCAGACACATACTTCAGGTAGGGGTGACACTCGGCATTAAAAAGCTGGGCATTTGGGGCACCTGGGTGGCTTAGTGGGTTAAAGCCTCTGCCTTCGGCTCAGGTCATGATCCCGGGGTCCTGGGATCGAGCCCCGCATCGGGCTCTCTGCTCAGCAGGGAGCCTGCTTCCTCCTCTCTGCCTGCTTCTCTGCCTACTTGTGATCTCCGTCTGTCAAATAAATAAATTAAAAAAAAAAAGCTGGGCATTTGAGGATGCACATTTATTCCAATAGATGCTTGAGTTCCTGTTAGAACACCAGCACTGTCATTTATCAAATGGCACCCTAGTGATCTCAAAGAGTTAATGAGAATCTCAAATTTCATACTTACTTCCCCATAGGAAAGGCATCTGACTCACATTTTGCAGTCTAACAAAGCACTTGGTGCCCCTGACATTCCTTCAGAGCCCCAGATCGTCACCTACCGAGTCACCAGTCATTCCTGTCTTCCCGTTTGCCTCTACACCTGTGGGGCATCCCTGCTGCTTCTCCCCATCCACCTTCACCTGCTTGGACTCTGGACCGTTCTTACCATATGTTCCTGCCACCATTAGTGCAGCCGTGGCTCTGGAGGTGGTCTCTGACTTGGCAAATTTCTCTTCACCCTCTGATTGCCTTGGCACAACCATCTGAACATAGAGCTGATTCACTTCTAGAACTTATAGTCAGGATTTTTAATGAAAAAAAAAATCTTAAATAAAATGCTGATGCAGTGGTTTAATACAATGACCAGTACAACCATATGAATAAATACAAATGCAAAGCCAAATACCCACCATTTAATTTAAAATGCTGGTGTGACTGAATGTATTATATACTGCATCCTGATGAAACTACATAAAGCTAGATTTCTCTTTAGGAAGGACAGTGTTTCCATATTTATTAAGTAAAAATAAATTTCAGTATATACTTTGATTTTGCCAATGATCTACTTTTTTTTTTTTAAAGGTAGAACATCATTAACAATGTCTTTAAGGATGTGCTCTTAAGCATAGTGAATTCCATACTCTAAGCTATAAGTTAGAAAACAGGTTAATTATTCAACTCCTTGAATAAATTAAAAGGGAGTCTTCATCTTTCTCCTTTTCCCGATAAATTGATCTCTTGAGTCTGAGTGACATAATCTATATACCAGATCTTCTCCAGAAAGTTATTATATAGAAAGTGTAAATGGCTAGAGTAGCAAAAAGCGACTCATACTTCCTATTCCACTAAATGAAATCACTTTAACAAGACGCGATATGAGAAAATATCCACATGGTTTAGAGCATTTTTCACATGCTTATATTTCTTTAGGCTTCTTATTCATTATAAATACGAAGCTTCTTTCTCCTGATGCTTAGCTTAAGTTGTTTATATTTTAAGCCCGTATTATGTATCACGCTCTATGGGATTTTAACATTTAAAAAAAAAGAAAATTGCTTCTGTGGAACATTTGCCTATACACCTGGTCCGGAAGCGGACGCTGATTAAAGGAGCCGCCAACTAAGACCTGGGAGGTCCCCCTGGTCTGTCAAGGCAGTGCAGATGAAAAGCTTGCAGATCCTTTCCACTTCTAGCGTGGAAGCTGACTGGGAGTTTCTTGCTGTTTCTTTATGTGTTGACGTGTTTGCAGGGCCACAATTATAAACTGATCACAGCTAGCAAAAAAAAAATGCTTCCATTGTTCTCCCCGCTGAATGGTAATTAGACTGTTATTGTGCTCATTGCCATTTTTTATTGTTGCTAGTCTTTTGAACATTATTAGACTATCTTGGATTTCAGTATGTCCTCTGGAAAGAAGGAAATGCCAACCAAGTGCAATGTATGTAAGATGTTTATAGTGATTATCTTATTGTATGCTCTAAATCGCATCGTAGAAAAACTAAATATATACTGGAAACAAGACATTTTGTTTTTCTGTCTGTAGTCATTTGAACCACGTTTGATGCTCTCCTACTTCTCCCTCTTCCTTGATCGTACAGCTAGTTCAGAAAAGGCTGTTTCAAAGTTAGAATGCCATATGTTAGAAGATTTCAAGTATAATCTGGACAATGTGAATTCTGTTTCTATGTGAAGAACAGCTTATCTCGAAGGCTGCATTTACATTAGCTGAAAAGGAAAACTATTGGCGGGTTTTTTTTTTTTTTTTTCCTGTCTCTGAGTCTGAGTTGATTTATTTATTTTTTGTTTTGTTTTGTTTTAAATTGACCGAATCGACCTGATTGCTGTCTCACAGACATAATCTGTGAACTCATCTCCTAGACTCTAGGCCTAATTAGTCTAAATGCTTTCCTGGTTTGCTACTAATTGTATGCTTAACTGTTAAGTTATGATAAAGCCCATTTGAAGGGTAAAATAGAATTCATTCTTCATGTCCTTTAATGTAATTATATCTTATTTTATCATTGCAATAGATGGGGATAAGAATTTTTCCCTATTGTGGGGCATAGAAAATATTTGAATGTCTCTAAAATACGAAGAATATGCAGGAAGACACAGTCTTAGTGTATTAGAAAATGTTAAAAAGCATTTACAGTTTGGGAACAATGGATGAAATATGTGTAAAGGGTATCTAAAAGAGTTTTTCGAATGATAGAATAAGCATACACTTTTCAGATGACTTTGCTGTTTTTGATAGATTTGACCAATGTTTCACTGAAGAAAGTAAATAGAGCAAGTGCATTTTCATTTTTTTCTTTTTTTTTTTTTAAGATTTTATTTATTTATTTGACAGAGAGAGAAATCACAAGTAGGCAGAGAGGCAGACAGAGTGAATGGGGGAAGCAGGCTGCCCCCTCAGCAGAGAGCCCGATGTGGGTCTCAATCCCAGGACCCTGAGATCATGACCTGAGCGTAAGGCAGAGGCTTTAACCCACGAGCCACCCAAGTGCCCTGCAAGTGCATTTTCTAATCTGACAGTTTAAAATAGAATTAATTTGAGATTTCTCCCTCATCCTTTGTCACTTACATTTGGTTTTCAGCTGACATCTCTTGTATAAGACAATGAGATTGATCACAAAATAGAAGCTTTAGAAATTTCTCTGAAAATTAGTGAAGCTACTAAAAATTATATTTCAGTAGGATTTACCTTAATTGAGGAAGTGCATAATTGGGATATGATGATCTACAAATAAGTAAAGGAGACCAAATATCCAAAAATAGAACTAAAAAATCTACCAAATTATTAAGGCATGCAAGTATTTGGCACAGCAAAAAGAAGTCAGGGATGATTATGAAGAAGTAAAAAAAGAGCAAAAACAATAAACAGCAAATTAATTAGTAAAGAAGATGAGATACCACTTGGAAAATTGATAAAAGAGAATAGAAAATTCTCTTTATCATTTTGTAAATATAACAGAAATAAAAGATCCTTTTTTCCTTTCAAATTTTTATTTTAATTCTAGTTAGTTAACATATAGTGTAATATTAGTTTCAGGAGTAGAATTTAGTGATTCATCCCTTACATGGAACATCCAATGTTCATTAACAAGTGCCCTCCTTAGTGCCCATCACCCATTTAACCCAACCACCACCCACCTGGCCTTCAGCAACCCTCAGTTTATTCTCTGTAATTAAGATTCTCTTAGTTTATTTCCCTTTTTTTCCCCTTTCCATATGTTCATATGTTTTGTTTCTCAAATTCCATATATGAATGAAATCATATGATATTTGTCTTTCTCTGACTTATTTTGCTTACAGTAATACTCCCTGGCTTTATCCATGTGCCAGCCAAATGGCAAGATTTCATTCTTTTTGATGGCTGATGTCTCCTTTATCCATTTATTAGTTGATGGACATTTGGGGTCTTTCCATAGTTTGGCTATTGTTGATAATGCTACAATAAACATCAGGGTGCATGTATCCCTTTGAATCTGTATTTTTTTTATCCTTTGGGTAAATACCTAGTAGTTCAGTTGCTGAGTCACTGGGTAGTTCTATTTTTACCCTTTTGAGGAACCCCCATACTGTTCTCCAGAGTGGCTGCATCAGTTTGCATTCCTACCAACAGCATAAAAGGGTTACCCTCTCTCAGCATCCTACTGTCTGTTGTTTCCCATGTTAATTTTAGCCATTCTGAGAGGTGTGAGGTGGTATCTCATCATGGTTTTGATTTGTATTTTTCTGATGATGTGTGACGTTGAGCATTTTTTATGTATCTGTTAGCCATCTGTATGTCTTCTTTGAAGGAATAAAATATCTTGAAAGGCATTTCTTTCAATTAGTTAGAAGGAAAAGACAGTAATTGACTTGATGATATTTTTTTCTGTACTTTTTAAAAAAGATTATATTTATTTATTTGAGAGCAAGAGAGCACATGCATAAGTGGGGGTAAAGGCAGAGGGAGAGGAAGAAGCAGACTCCCCACTGAGCACAGAGCCTGAAGCCGCTGGGTCTTGAACCCTGAGATCATGACCTGAGTCAAAGTCAGATGCTTAAACAACTGAGCCACCCAAGTACCCCTACTGTACTTATTTTTTAGTAGTGAATCTTTATTTTTGAAGACAGGTAGAATTTTTACAAAAGCAACAATATGTAGGGGATTTTTTTAAATTAAATGTGCTTACACATTTCATTTCAAATGGCTAGTATCAAATAGAAAAGAAGTACTGTAGAGTTTGACTAGAGTTATTATTGCTCCCTCCATTCTTTTTGTTACTGCCTAGAACTCTTGAGAAGAGGATCGTCACTGAGATACTTGAAATAAATGGCCATCTAAATTAGGTGATTGTTTCCTGCCTACAACCTGTCAGTGATTTACATTAAAGAAAGCGTGTTCACAACCTGAATATTATCAACCATTTAATATCTCTTTGTAAAACAGCTTATCTCGTTGATAATTGGGCACTTGTTGGACAGGGATTAGAAGAAAGGATGGCTATGTATTTATTTATTTATTTTAAGAGAGAGAGCACGCAATCGGTGGGGCGGGGCGTTGCAGAGGGAGAGTCTTAAGCAGACTCTGCACTGAACACGGAGCCAAACGGGGTGCTTGATCTCAGGACCCTGAGATCTGATCTAAGCCAAAACCAAAAGTTGGAAGCTTAATTGACTGTGGGACCCAGGTAACCCCAAAAGGATGGCTATTTAAAGGTAAAAAATGATCTAGAACTGCAGAGGCATGAGGCACTGGATACTAACTTAATGTCCCTCTTAATTTGGTTAGACATAGTCCTGACTATGAGAGCCGAAAGAGCCGACATTGTGAGCAAAATAGCATTTGCAAAATGAAAGGGATAGAGCCCTGAAGATCACTCAGTCTTTGAACTTAACTGAGAAAAAGAATGAAAAGCAGACATGCAGATCAAAAACACTTTGTCAGATTCATTAGACTGACACATCCAGCTGATTGACAAAAAGTCTATACATGTTAATTATAATAACTTTAGAGAGCTTTTGAGTCTGTGTATTTATTATACTACTTATTATGAGGCTATAAAAGTGTGGAATGGAATAATTAGTTTTTATCAAGGGACATAATTGGCTAGAGGTTTATACTTAGAGAGTAAAGGACAAGAGGTTGCTAGAAGAAGTGACCTATAGAGGTAGGGCCTAAAGCTACTCATAAATTTCCAAGGCCAAGGAAAAGACCCTTTGCTACAGGAATGACTGTCATAGAAGGATGGGATGGGAACACTAACATTTATTGAGATGTTACCATGTTCATAGAAATAAAATGACAAACGAAAATGAATATGGTCCCTGCTCTTGTGGACCATTAATGACATTGTTTTAAAATCAGATAGGAGGGGCGCCTGGGTGGCTCAGTGGTTAAAGCCTCTGCCTTCGGCTCAGGTCATGGTCTCAGGGTCCTGGGATCGAGCCCCGCATCGGGCTCTCTGCTCGGCAGGGAGCCTGCTTCCTCCCTCTCTCTCTGCCTGCCTCTCTGCCTACTTGTGATCTCTGTCTGTCAAATAAATAAATAAAATCTTTAAAAAAATAAAAAATCAGGTAGGATACAGAGATGATTTTAAAAACCACAAAGAGGAGAAGGCCTTCAAGGGTTGTTTTCCTTATAGATTTTCTTTTTTTTTAATTTAAATTCAACTAGCCAACATATTGTACCTCATTAGTTTTTGATACAATGTCCAATGATTCATTAGTTGCATATAACATGCAGTGCTCATCACATCACATGCCCTCCTTATTGTCTACAAACAACCATTGATTTATTTGAAGAAAGAATATTCATTAATTCAGTGGGTAGGTGAAACTAGAAAAGGGGTACTTGGGTTGAAAGGTATTTTAAAGTCATAGTTGTAAAATGTAATCTTAAACTACTTTTGTCTGTACCAAGGGACACAAATTATAGTTTTCCTTTGACTGACTGCTTATAACAACACTCAAGGTAGGAGGTCATTTTCCCCTTATACACTGGTAAAGATGGGGCTACCAAGAGAGGTTAACTCATTTGCCATAGATAACAGAGCTAGTAAATAGGGGATTTGTGTCATAAATTTCATATTTTTCCTACTATTTCATGCTACCTCATAAAGACTGGTACAATAAAAATTCAACGTGTGGTAAGGAGGTTGCTGTCCTTGAGGTTAGACACAATGAGATCATGGTTGTATATCATTTAGGATTATGCCCAGCTATAAGTAACAGGGAGGGAAAATAACACTTGTTTCAACAAGACGTGACTTTATTTTTCTGTCTGGTAAAATTCAGAGGAGGCCTCCAGGAATAGTGCTGTGTGGCTTCTCATACTGCTCAGCTATCCGGACGGTGTGGCTCTAATCCCTCCCAGTTCCAGATGAAAGGCAGAACTCCAGTTACCCTCTTTGCCTTTTAAGTGGCAGGATGGAAGAAAGGATGTAAATGATAGAGATGAAGCGCACAGGTCCATGTCCTTTAAGAAAGGCTCCTGCAAGTTGCCACATTCCCGTTTGTTTACAATCCTATTGGTGGCTATATTTAGATACAAAGGAGGTTGGGAAATGAGGTCTGTTCTGGTCAGTCACGTGTCTGCTAAAAATCAAGAGTTCTAATACCCCAGAAAAGCTGGTGAATTAATACTGAGGTACCACCAATGGTCTCTGCCCAGAGAGCCTCGATGGGTGGTTGGGCTCGAAGACAGATAGAAGTCAAGATGTGAATGGCAATGAGAGAGTGGAAGCATGAGTGCTCTTCCAAGAAAGTTGGCTCTAAAAGGGAGGGTGCTTTATCAAATGACTCCCATACCCGACTCCGTCTCATTCCAAAATGCATTTGATTGAAAGATGATCAGAAAACTCACATATTGGGGCCCCTGGGTGGCTCAGTGGGTTAAAGCCTCTGCTTTCAGCTAGGTCATGATCCCAGAGTCCTGGGATCGAGCCCCACATCGGACTCTCTGCTCAGCAGGGAGCCTGCTTCCCCCTCTCTCTCTGACTGTCTCTCTGTCTACTTGTGATCTCTCTATCAAATAAATAAATAATAAAATCTTAAAAAAAAAAAAAAAAGAAAACTCACATATTAAAAGCTGCCACTTCATACAGAAGATGAACACACAGGACTGTCGCAGAAAGTCAAAGGCCAGATGGTTACCAGGTGCTTAGAGCAGTCCTGTTAAATGAGACAGGTCTAGGGCACCTGGGTGGCTCAGTTGGTTAAATGACTGCCTTCAACTCAGGTCCTGATCCTGGAGTCCTTGGATCAAGTCCCACATCAGGCTCCCTGCTCAGCGGGGAGTCTGCTTCTCCCTCTGACCCTCCCCCTTCTCATGCTCTCCCTCTCATTCTCTCTCTCTCGAATAAATACATAAAATTTTTAAAAAATGAGACAGCTCTATCCAAGGATATAGCAGCAGGTTTATATCTTAATCTAAATTCATTTTGTTGTATCTGGGTACCTTCTTTATTGTTTAGACTTGACTTATAATGGAAAAAGCAAGACAGTTTGAATAAGACTAGGAAGCAAGACACAGTGTGGAGGCTTGGCTTTACAGCTTACTGTGTTTGTGACAATGGTCAGGCTATTTAACCAGACTCAGTTTTCTTATGTAAAAATAAATAAATAAATAAAAATAATGGGAAAAATATAACTTGCCTCATAGAGTGATTTTAAGAACTAGGTAAAAACATATCCAGCTTGTCTAGCATGGTGGTTGGCTCATAATAGATCTGATAAATGTTAGGTCTCTTCCTCTCAGCTTCTAAAAAGAAGGCTGTTTGTGAACATTTGTACACTTGAGCCATTATGTCTAAATGTTTCCTTTATCATAGCTCCCTGTTTCTATCCAAGTCCTTGATGGTAGTAACATAATTTGGGGAGTAAAAATAAACCACTGAGAACAGAATCCAAAAAGCAGATTTGTTAGAACTAAATTTAAAGTGCATCTCAGGCTATGATTTTCACTTTGGTTCTAAATATATCAAATTTCTATTTATAATTTTTCTCACAAAATGTGTTTTGATATTCAGAGTATGCGAGAAAAGTTTAAAGATGAAAATATTTTCAATTTCTTTTTTGCATTTGCATGTGCTGAAAGTTTAAAGATGAAAATATTTCAAAAAAAAAATTTTTTTTTTGGTATTTGCACACAGGGGTAATAATGAGAGCTCCCAATAGGTCATGCTCCATCTCTCAAGGTGAAATTAGGGCTTGTTGCCAGAGTGACCTGTGGCGGTTAATTTGCTCCTCACAGGGCCAGAATTCCACTTCTGTCCTGGAAAGTTTTCTAGGTCTAGAGAGGACTCACACTAAATCATGAGTTATAATTTAGTTTATATGTAATGTTGAAGGACATCACAGTTTATATTAGTAAGATTTAAAAAAAAAAAAAAAGACTTGTCAAACAGATCTACTCTTTTTCCACGGTAAGGTAAGTTCCTAGTCAAAAGCTGCAATTTTTGATCTGAGGCAACAGTGTGTAGGAGTTCTGCTTAATGAATACTGATGTTCTATTGTTTCAGGAGTGATGAAATACAGCCACAGGTTCCTGATTTATGAGGGGTTTAAAATGAGCACTTACCTCATCTTGGATCTGTTGTTTTAACACTGTCTAATACGGTTAGTCTCAGATGGTCTGTTTCCTCTATTATGGAAATTATCCTACCAGTCCATGTGGAGAGAAGCAGGAAGCAAAACACCCTTGCCGACCCTACATTTTATGTACATTTATTTGAACATAAAAATAGAAGGGATAGCTTTGGTTTATTTGAAAAAAGTTTCCCCAGTAGTACTTCATTATATCCCATATAGTTTCCTGGAGTGGCCCTTCATAAAATATTAAAGAAAAGGGATGGTGGCTTTATGCACAGCTAATTGGAACTGTCTTATTGATGTGTGCGTCTTTGGAATGAAACTGTTCAGATTGGTTTAACAAATATTGCTATTAACCTAAGACAGACTTGGGCACCATGCTAGGCCCTGTGGGTCCTCAGAGGAGGAAGATCGAAACCCCCGTCCTTCATGAAGTTTCAGATTATCGAGAGAGAAAATAATATTGAGAAAGAAGTTGCAAATCAAAAAATGATGACTGGAGGACGAATCGTGCTGATTCATTAAACGCCGTCCACAGCCTCTGTGTTTACTGATTCCTGGTGAGGACTTGGAATGAGTGGATGGTCTGCATCCGTGAAGTTGTCTGACAGAAGCAGAGGCTGATTGAATTAATTGGAAGGCAACAAGAGAGGTCATCTTGTCTGGTCCCTGTCCCTATGAAGGATGGCACAGAAACTCTCCCAGACAGATTGTGACCTGCTTTAATCAGCCACTGGCATTATACCCACGCCTGTGCGGTGACCCTTAAAATTGGGAAGAAAAGTGAAAGACCCAGTCAGTCACCCAGCGGATAGACCACACTGCACAAAGGCAATGATTGTTTTCCTCTTTCATCTGGGTGCTCCAGGATCACACACAGATCCCCTCAAATGTTCATTTAAAGAATATGCATCTTATATGTCTGGTACATCTCGTTTTCTGTTTTAAATTCCTTTTATAACTTACACTTAAGTTGTAAAGCCCTAGTTTGGACCGTTTCAACCAAAAACCATGGTTCTTTGAATGGCGATGGTTTCTAGGGATACTCCTTTCATGTCGGCATGAGGGAAACTTACCTCAACGCGCAACTTCTTGCTATTCACTTTTCCTCAGAGTTGATTTCATTAACTCCTTTCAAGGCTTTTAATTCCTCATGGGCAAACCCACTTAGGGATCCCCTCAAGTTTTACTCGTCCTCAGAGGAACTTAATTACACAGTGAAAGAAGGTATGGCTGGAGAAAGGCGACCTGACAGAAAGGGAGGAATCACAGAGCGAGGTAGTAGGAGTCCGTTCCCAGCTCTGCCTCTATTGCTATATTGGACCCGGAGAAATCCCTCAGTGTTCCTTGACCTCAGTCTGGCTATTTGTAAAATAAGAAGATTGGATGAGGTCAGTGAGTTCCAGACTCTTCTTGATTGTACTCCAGATTAGTCATTTCTTGTTTATGGCAACCCAGTGCTCGCATGCCTCCATGCGAAGGTTCAAGAAATAGTACTTCCCGTTACTATGTGCAATACACTGATTCCCATTTTATTTTTGAAAAATGCAGTTTTTAATGATTTAAATGATTTAAAATCATTTTTACAGTGATCTTAAAAACACTAATAGGACGTGTCATAAGGCTTAAAAAAGCAGATACGATCATTGTTAAGGTTGTTTCAGTATGAGCGTCCCTATTTTATTAGTTGCAAGTTTTAGGGTCTCATTATGTGGGCTCTTGTAGTGACATCATTTCCTTGTTGACAAAATCTTAAGAAGAATGAGAAAGTAGGGGAGAAGGATGGTGGGACTAGAGAGCGTAGAAGTGGGGAAAGTTTTGTTTTCCTGTGTGTGTGTTTAATGCCGACTATCTTATTTACTGTTCAATTTTTTGTTCCAAAGAGAATATCTGAGACAACACGATGGATGACTTGCAAGAAGAAAGACTGAAGTTAGTTGCTGAGTAGTAACATAGTCTTGGAAACAATTCCGTGCCATCTCTTTCCCTAGTTCCTGGGGAGTTTGTAATAATAAAAAAAAAAAAAAAAAAAAAAAAAAAAAAAATGAACTCCAGGGGTGGAACCCTAACCTGGACTTAGAAAAGCCACAAATCAGAGAGGGTACATTCCTGTAATACCAAGGGAGCAGACAGAATTTTTAGGTGCAGGCTACTGGGGTTCCCCTGGCCTGTCCTAACAGGAACAAATATACCATGTTCATTGCCCATTGGGCAAACGTGTGGCCATCTGGTGGGACAATATATTCCTGGCCTAGAGAGCATCCATTGGTCCATTGGTCTCATTGAGCAGCAGAGTCTACCTGGATACAGAAGCCAGGAACCTGAAAGTCACTCCTGACAACACCCTTTGTTTCAGTTCCAGCCAAATCCTGTTAATTATGTCTTCTAATGTCTCAAATGCATTTACATTTCTCTGTGTTCATCGTCACCTTAGCCCATGCCACACTTTGTCCTTGTTCATATTATGAAAGAACCTCCCAAGCAGTTATTCTTTTTATGTAATGCCTGATAACCTCCCAAGCAGTGGGAGGTCTCTCTCCCGCCCCATCGCTCTTTCCTCCTTCTTGTCTATTCTTC
This sequence comes from Lontra canadensis, assembly GCF_010015895.1. NCBI lineage: Eukaryota > Metazoa > Chordata > Mammalia > Carnivora > Mustelidae > Lontra > Lontra canadensis. The sequence goes on from NW_022630996.1 coordinate 17,764,041, forward strand.
TGACCCAGTGCTCTTATTGAACCGGAAACCCAATTATTTCACCTTTCAAAGGCCTCCTACTGCACATAGGAAGAAGACAAATTGACTCTAGGTAACCTGCAAAATCCCTAAATCTGCCCTCCCCACCTCTCAGGCCTTATCTGTGCCACACTCCTGCCCAGCTCCAGCGTCCTGTGTTGGATTTCAGGCCCTCATACTTCTCCGCCTCTTCGATCAGTAGAAGAAGAGTCACTGTCACTCAGCCTCTTGTGTTCCCCCTACTTCCCTTTCTCCTCTCGTTCACTCCTGTTTATCCTTTCGATATGAGCCCGTCACTCCCTGAGTTTTAGTTTACGGTTGTATCCAGCTCAGTGCTTAAGATATCACCCAGGCTGTCTGAACGGTAATGATAAAGGTGATAATAAAACATCCCTTGTATAGTACTACTTACTGTTTCCAACACACTCTCCAGACTGCCTTAAACACATTAACTCAATTATGACAACAATTCTGTGGGAGAGTTACTTTTTATTCCCACTTTTCAGATAAGGAAACTGAGGCATAAGAGATTAAGGGATTTAAAGTCCCTCAACTAGTAAATGGCGGTGTGAATTTAAACCCCAGCAGATTAGCTGCAGGGTGGTTCCTAATCTTTGAACTAAATCACCTCTTTCATGTTTATCAGATGAATATATGAATATTTTATATTTTATATTGGGATTTCTTTTGTTTGTGTAATCAGAAAAGTGCTGCACATTGTAGAAGCTTAAGTATTTTATAGCCCCGTATAACAAATAATGGTGTCCTTTATTCACTGTGTAATGTGCTGGATGCCCTGCATTATCTCAATTCTCACAACAGCCATGCAACATAGGTATAAATTCCCATTTTATGAATACAGAATAAGAGACTCAGGAACGATCTCAAGTCTTGATCTGTCTGATGTCAGAACCCATTTTTTTTTTTTTGCATTTTTCTGGGTTTTTTTGTTTGTTTGTTTTTAACAAGAGATGGAATTTAACCTGGGCCTTCTATGTTGCATACAGTTTAAATAAGGGGAGAAGAAAATGTTGAGCATTAACAATGAATTGAGGGGCACCTGGGTGGCTCAGTCAGTTAAGTGTCTAACTCTTGGTTTCTGCTCATGTCATGATCTCAGGGTGGGGAGATCCAGCCCTACTTTGGGCTCAGGCTTCTGGAGCACACAGGTTTGGGATCCCACCCACCCACCCCCGGTTACATGCACGCACACACATGGTCTCTCTCTCTCTCTCAAATAATTAAAAATCTTTTTTAAAAAAAGAATGAGTTGAGAATTTATTAATTGTACCATGATCAACCACCTAAAAATACAATGAAAAAATTCTGTTTCATAAAGCTAGAAAACGAAATATCAGGGCATTACATAAAAAGGAATACGTGAGTGACATATCTTTGCTGAGGATTCCAAAAGAAGATTCGAATAAATGGAGAGGCTCTGTTTCCAAATGGGACACTTAATATCGCAGCTATTTCAAGTCTCCTGCAACTAATTTTAAAAATCAATACAATTCGAATAAAAGCTGCAATTTTTAGAACTAGCTTAAATAGTTCTAAAGTTTATTTGTGAGAACTATCAAGAATTTTAAAAAACAAGAGTATTGATAGAACTTGCATGAACAGATGGTAGAACTTATCATAAAATTACAATAATTGTCCAACAGGTAGTATTGGCATATAGGGAGACAAGTGGCCTAGAGCATAAACTCCAGCTGTATATCCAAGAACATATAGAGTTTGATGTGTGTTAAAAGTGACTTTATATAAATCAATGGGGAAAAGAACATTCAAGAAATAGTGTGGAAGAACTGGCTCATAATTTGAAAAGCAAGGTTAGATCTCTACCTTGCATCAAATATCATGTTGAGTATTGGGAAGCAGTTAAATGCAAAAACCTGAATCCAGGGGCGCCTGGGTGGCTCAGTGGGTTAAAGCCTCTGCCTTCAGCTCGGGTCGTGATCTCGTCGTCCTGGGATGGAGCCCCGCATCGGGCTCTCTGCTCAGCAGGGAGCCTGCTTCCCTCTCTCTGCCTGCCTCTCTGCCTACTTGTGATCTTTCTCTGTCAAATAAATAAAATCTTAAAAAAAAACAAACAAACCTGAATCCACTGAATGAACTACACTGAAAGTATAAGAACTATGCTCTCCTACAATATAGGGAAATCCTCACTAGGTGAAGTGAATATAGCAGATTAAAAAAATATATACACAGTATCTTCTTAATTTAGGGGAAAATAGAGAAATCCTATAAGGCAATAGGTCAATATATAAATGGTGGTTAATGTGATAGGCTAATAGATATTCTTTCTTTTCTTCATTATACTTTTTTCTCACATTTCTACTAATACCGATTAGCTTTTGTGATTAGAAAAAAAATAAAAAATATTTTTAAAGGCACATTTGAAGCCACATTATAAGGTCTGCAATGACTACTAACATATCTTGGGGTGGGAGGATGCATTAGAAGTCCTATCTGCTAGAGAGAGTTTAGGGGGGGAAAATTGGATTCTTCTATGGAGTAGTTAAAGAGAAAAACTCTGCTATTCACTATTGAACTCTGATGTACATGATCAAGATAATTATGTAAAGAAATGCAACTGTCTGAATTTAATCAAATGCCTTTTCTCTGTTTGGGGATTTAGGGATATATCTATGAAATAATTTCTTCTTCTGAGCATCTTTTTTTTTTTTTTAAACTGGTTGTTTTGCCTGAAGATACACTCTTAATCTTACTTGCCTCTTACCTTAGGTTTTTTAGTGTTTTAAAAACCCTAGGGCATTGCATGGAAAATTTAACACCTGAAGGGGACACCTGGCACCTGCCTGAAGCACTTTACATTTCCTGCCAGGCACACAAAGGAGAGAAGTCATTGTGGGCTGATGTAGCACTCTTCAGGGGTTGATTTACAAGTGTCTCCTGATGTGTCCTCAGGCAGCTAAGAGCCTTCGGTTCTTGGGACTACATTTAAATTACAGAAGAAATAGAGAGTAGGTGATTTTCAGCAGAGGACCCTTATCTTCTCATTTTCTCTGCCCTTTGTAAATAGATAAGGCAGAGGCTCAAATTAGTGCATTAGTTCAATACATCTGTTTATTCAGGTCCTTGACAAAGCCTAGTGCAGAATTGACAAAGCAGAACCTTAGGTGTGGAATTGTCTTTTGAGCTTGATGTTACTTTCTTAGTGAAATCTTACAGACATTTACGCTCTTACCTTCCAGAGCTAAAATACTCTATTGATTTTTATAAATATTAATTTATAAGTTTTATTAGCTTTGGCTTTTGCCACAAATATCTAATCATCTTGCTTATGAATTTCAGCCACATTATGCCAACTTTATCTCAGGTACATTACTGAAATTCACAAGCAAGATTAGTTTTTTTTTTTTTTAATGATTTTATTTATTTTTGGACAGAGAGAATGATCACAAGTAGGCAGAGAGGCAGGCGGAGGTGGGGGGAGAAGCAGGCCCCCTGCTGAGCAGAGAGCCCAACATGGGGCTAGATCCCAGGATCCTGAGATCATGACCTGAGCCAAAGGCAGATGCTTAATCAACTGAGCCACCAAGGAGCCCCTCAGGCCATTGGTCTTACAACAGTACTACAGTGGTACTTTACTCCTAAGTAAAGCTTAAATTATTGCAATGCTATAAATAAATGATCAGTGGTATTACTATTATGTGATTACTCTAAACATTTGGGCCTTTTGTTCTTCAAACAATTCAACAAATTTATATAAAATCTGCATACTTTGTTAGAGGATATATTAAATACTAGAGAATATTAAAAATCAGTTCTTTTAACTGAGGTCTTTCTTGATGCAGTTGGAGAGCCAGAGCTGTCAAAAACAAAACCTTCTTGTTAACCTGATTTTCCAAATTCTGTTAATGCTGTCAGAGTTCTGCTGCCTTGCCTCAAAACACCTGAGTTGTTGGTTGCCTTCAAACCTTACTCCCATATTTAATCAGGGCGCCAAATACTGTCAGTTTGACATCTGAAACATATTTTCCCTCATTCTTTTTTTCCTGCTTTTTCAACCTATATCTGCCCTGCCTCCCAGCTTGTATCTCTACCTTCAAACTACATTTGCTTCAATTTACTTTACCCATATTCCCAGAAATATCTTAAATATTGGTCACGGTTCTGTGTTTCCAACTGAACAATATTCAATATTCAATGTAGCATTTAAGATACTCTATAATCTGATCTGGGCTGCTATATTAAAAAATTAAATATCAGTGCTCCCGCCTATCTTGATTTGACATCTTACCTGAAGCTTGGAGGCTGAGCAGGAGGTATCCAGGAAGGCGTGAAGAGTTACAGAGTGGATATCCGCGTGAAGTCCTGCAGTGGGAGATCTCTGGTTATATTCAAGGGCCTACAAGTGGAGCAGCAAGAGGCGGGGTGGTACCAGCAGATGAGGCTGGAGAGATGGGATAGCACATCGCGGAGTTCCCTGGGGGCAGTTGTCCCAGTCCAAAGCCCAGGAATGTGCCCAAGTCCGCTTGCCTTGGGTTGTGTTAGTTGGGACCGGGATCTAGGTCTGCCCCACTGGCCCATACTCTTTCTCCTGTAGCCACTGCCTCCCTCAGTCAGTCTGTCTTTCTGCCTTACCATAGGGCCCTTGTTCTCATCTCCCTGCAGTTTGCATGGGAGCTGCTCGCGCTTCATTTGCCTATCCCGGTGCTTAGGAGAAATTCTTGTATAATTGAATATGCTTCTGTTTCTTTCCTCTATTGTATCCTTGAAGCCAAATCAGTTTAAATTCAGTAGAAGGTGACTTAGGTTGGCTGAGTTGATAGCGATTCCTTTTGCATGTGCAGTGTGATTCTTTCTGGTTCTCATGGATTGTTACTGGTGTACGTGGTTCACTGATTTCAGTCACCCACTGTGCAGTTAGTGCATATATGTAGGGCACTGGGAGAGCTGCTTGTAGGATATGACAGTCTTTTCTCTGGTGCATTGAGTAGCGAGATACAGAGTTGTTGTGGAATTCAGAATGACCCTTCATTCTGGTCCTATGGGCCTAAATGTGTCCCTAGCAGGTCACGGATTCTCTTCTTTCCTCCTAACATCCTCTCCACACTAACTGCAAGAAAACAGTTTAATCATTTAAAATAGTTGCTGCATTCTTAAGGAAAAGTCAGAGAGAAACTAAATAAATACTTTTTAACCTATAAATTTAGAATGTGGGATTTTTTCTACTGTGTGCTAGGATTATAGTAAAAAAAAAAAAATCAAACTGATTGGATATTTGGTTTCTTGGGAATAAAATGACTGGTAGGACTTCCAGCTCCTCCTCCTCCTCTTTCTCTGCTTCTTTTTCTTCTTCTTCACTGAACTAATTAGTTTATTGGATCATCATTATATTAACATACTTTCAGGAAAAGGAAAATAACCTCGAATTTCAATCTATAAAACTAAACTACACCCTGAGAAATCAGAAATTCTTGGAAAGCAAAGCTCAACGACTATCTGTCAAAGAATTTAAAAATCATGTCAGGCATATCTTAGGAACTCGTGCTGTAATGTATATGGCACTCTGCAAACTTGAGCAGATTTGCCTTTTGAAAAACAAGAGGATACACTGTAATGCTCGAAAGACCTTAACTGAGGCACATGAGGTATTGCTTGGACCAGTAAGAATTTATTCTGTTGTCCAGGAACATGAGATACAGTCAGAAGTTTTACATTTCATTAATGAAAATGTAAAATAATCTTGCTATAAAATTTATGAGGCTGACTTCAACTCCCCCCCTGCAAACACTTTGCTATTTGCTGTTAATTTTAAGCTATACACTAAAGCACATCACAACTTTACAGTCAGTGTTTTAAATGGATGGCTGACATATAGCCTTTGACAATATTTAGCCCTTTATAACAATACATTAACGCTAACTTTAGAAACTATAGCATAATGAAATTTTACAGCCAATTAAGTTGATGAGTCACTGTTAGCTTCTTAAATTCCTTTTTAGATGAATAAGACAAGCAACTACAGGAATTGAGGAGCAAACCCCAGCTCTTGTAAAATCTTAAGTGTCTTCATGAAGTTGAAATGTTAGGGAATAGAAAAATATGGTGTCTAAACAGCCTGGAAAGAAATAAAATGATTTCTTGTTAAACCTAGAAATGATAATAATGTTCAGTCTTTCAGTTTGTCACCGTGTGCTTCCATCACTTCATGGAAAGAGTCATAGTGGGTCCACTGACTTGTGTGACAGTCATCACTAAGCAGCCTTCTGAACTTTTACTTAAAAAAGAGCGCAAAGTTGGATATATTTAAACTCTGCTCATACTACTAGGAGTTTACAACTAGTTAAGGAAAAAGTTTAACAAGTACAAATTTAAATATGTCCCTTTAATAATAGGTATGGTATTTGAGAGTTAATTATAAATCTATTATGTATAAAGTTAAAATTCCTTTAGGAAAAATCAAGAAAGAATATGTCTACTAAGGGCACCTGGGTGGCTCAGTCATTTAAGCAATCAGGTCTTGATTTTGGCTCAGATCATAATCTCAGGGTCATGAGATCAAGTCGTACCTTGAGCTCATCCTTTGCACAGAGTCTGCTTGAGATTTTCTCTCTCCCTCTCCCTCTGCTCCTCCCCCCTCAAATAAATAAATAAATCTTAAAAAAAAAAAAGAATGTCTATTCAATTAGGACATCTCCATTAAAATTTATCAGGAAAGTATTGTGTATAATTTATCCCAATTATTGAATGTTGAGAAATATCTTTATAGATGGAGTGAGGTTGCATTGAATAAACTGTGGCATTAAAATAAAATCCTATTTTTATTTTAATCATATTAAAATAAAAACATTTTAGGGTAGAGTAAATTTAAAAATATAAAACATTCACACATATCTAGCTCTTACCTATATTCCATGGACTGAAAAATTTCCAAATCCTTTATGTTCTTGTGGTCATTATTTTCTTTGTACTTGGGCTTGGGCATTTTCTGCCATTTCTGTGCCTGCTGTTCACACTCCACCCAGTGGCAATGGAGAAAAAGAAATTCTCTCTTTAAAAAGAGGGGTGCCTGGGTGGCTAAGTCTGTTAAGTAACTAACTCTTGTTTTCAGCTCAGGTCATGATTTCAGGGTTGTGAAATTAAGTTCTGCTTCAGGCTCCGCACTCAGTGAGGAATCTGAGATTTTCTCTCTCCCTAAGCCCCTCCCCCTTCTCTCACTTAAACAAATACATAAATCTTTTAAAAGTTGTGCATCCTCTTGATTATTAGAGAAGACCCACACACGCACACAAATAAAGTACACAAGAGAAGCAAAGTCAGAAAAACAAGTGATAATGTTCACAGAAGTGTGTGTGTGTGTGTAGCCGAGGGATTTATAGAGCTGCAGCAATACAAACTGAAAACTTGGAATGTAGTGTTACAGACAATGTTTGTGTCCCTTTCATAAATTTGAAATGTGTTAAAACTCTACCCCCTGATATGAAGGTATGAGGATGTGGGGCCTTTGGGAGGTAATTAGGTTAGATGAAGTTTTGAAGCTAGAGCACTATCCCTCATGAATGGGATTAGTGTCCTTAAAAGAAGTCACCCGAAGTCTGCTCTCTTCCATGTAATGATATAATAAGAAAACATCTGCCTGCAACCCAGAAGATATCCTTCACCAGGACCCAACCATGCTGTTACCCTTAGTCTGGACTTGTAGCCTCAAGAGCAATGAGAAGCAAATTCTGTTGTTTACAAGCCACCCAGTCTTTGGTATTTTGTTATAGCAGCTCAGACTAAGACAGTGAGGTATCTGTGTTTGGAAATTACAGATTTGTCATGTCCCCAAATTGGGAGATGCTGATTCAGTAAATCTGGGGTGGCCCTCAGGAGTCTGGACTTAAGAAGATAATCAGGAATGGAACAACTGCTCGAGGATTTATAGGATTCATTTCCAGTTATCAAATTTAGTGATACAAAATGAATGAAACTGGGAATCTTCTTATGGACCTACGGGCCTACCCTCAAAGTAGTTATTTCAGTCTTGTATCAAGTTTACTTGTCATTTACCTCTTGTTTTCTTAAGCAACCATGCTGGTTGGCTCAGGACTATCTGGGTTTTGGTCCTGTATTCTGAGAAATCCCTCGATCCTGGACTAGCCAGAGTGGTTGGTCACGAGATAAGATCTTTAAAGAAACAACTCATCTTTTTGGTTGCTGTGACCATTCTTCAATATTTATTTATGAATTGTCTACTTTGTGGTGAAAACTATGGGGGAGAAATTTTTTGGCTGAAGCTGAAAGGGCTGTTTTCACAAGGTCACTTGATGACATTCTGGACATAGCAAAGCCATTCTAAGACCCCAAGGAGACAAAGTCCCAATGGAGATAGGGAGAAGACGTGCTCCTGGATCTGCATGGATGTTAGCTTAGATCATACAGCTAATGCAGTTGAAGGGTATGTCTTTTGTCATCTTGAAGAACAGATCTCCCCTCTCTGCTGTCAAACCTGTAAGACCTTCAATTCTGATTGAGGTTTTAGGGAAATGATGTAATTCTCTATAATAATAGCCTGGTTTTAGCACTATTGAGTTTGACATGGAAGCAGACTATGTAGGAATATGATAGGCAATTGGAAAGGTGGGCTGGCAGTTAGGTGACAGGAAAGTCCAAGAAAACTAACTTATCAGACTGCTAGATTTAATAAATAAATTGATTAATACAGAAATAGAAAATTGTTGGGTATCTAAGCACAACATGGTGACTATGGTTAATAATACTGTATTGTATACTTGAAAGTTGCTAGGGGTAAATCTTAAATGTTACCACCACAAGAAAAATAAAAAGCTTACACTGGAAGGTAATGAATGTGTTAACTAACCTTTATTTTGGAAATCATTTCATAATATATACATATATAAAATCATCATGTAGTATACCTTAAACTTAAACCATGTGATATGCCAATTTTATCTCCGTAGAAAGATTTAAAAATAAAATAAAATAGAAAATTGAGTTCAAGGGGCAGCTGGGTGGTTCAGTTGGTTGAGCGTCCAACTCTTGATTTTGGCTCAGGTCATGATCTCAGGGTCCTGAGGTAGAGCCTCACCTCAGTCTCCAAGCTCAATGCAGAGTCAGCTTGTTTCCCTCTGTTCCTCCTCCTGCTCTCTCTCTCAAATAAATAAAAAAATAAAATCATTAAAAAAAAGAAAAAATTGAGTTCAAGAAGAAAATAAGTTGAATGATTCTTCTGAAGATAGCTGGTTTGCTTAAGGAAAAACTGTCTCTTAATATTTACAAAAAGGACTCCCAAGTAAAATACATTCAAAATGAGAATAAATATGGTGGGGCAGGGGGAGGAAAAACCTTACTTTGAGACACTAATTAAATGATACTCCTGGAACTGAAGTAGATGAAAAGAAGAAACCTACGCCTTTTGCTTATAAGATCAAGTCACTACCAAAATGTTATGTAATTACTAGAATGTAAAACATAATCGGACTCAGTAAGGTGGAAATAAAGATAATGAAATTATATGTTTTTGTTTAGTTTATATCTTTTTGTTGCTAATAGAATAGTTTCTGTTCTTTCCAAATAAAAAATTCAATACCTAGTTTAAAAGCCTGACTCAGTATGTATAGGAATAAAATAATTGGGAGTATAAGTAAATAGTTTGTCTCATTAAGCGTGCCTCAGAGGGCACCTGGGTGGCTCAGTCACTAAGCCTCTGCCTTCAGCTCAGGTCATGATCCCAGAATTCTGGGATCGAGTCCCACATCAGGCTCCCTGCATCGTGGGAAGCCCCCATCCCCCTCTCCCACCGCCCCCGCTGCTTGTGTTCTCTCTCTCGCTGTGTCTCTCTCTGTCAAATAAATAAATAAAATCTTAAAAAAATCAAAAGTGTACCCCAAATGTGGAAATCTTAGCCCTAATGCCATCTTTGAGTAAAATCTAACACCAGTTGATGGTTTACTTTTTTATTTTACAGGGCTGGAGAGAATCGCCAGGGATTCGTCTTATGAACAGGAAGGAAAGGTCCAATTTGTAATTGATGCCGTGTATTCCATGGCTTATGCCCTGCACAATATGCACAAAGATCTGTGCCCTGGATACATCGGCCTCTGCCCACGAATGAGTGCTGTTGATGGGAAAGAACTACTTGGTTATATTCGGGCTGTAAATTTTAATGGTAAGTCACAAGGTTTTTTTTGGTCATTAACTACTTTAGAAGTGACAGTGTTTGTTCCTCCCCACCCCATACACAGAAGACATTCAAACAGAGTGGAAAGCCCAGGATTAGAAGCAGTGCCCCTTTTAATCAGAAGTGTGAGTTTTTCCACCTGCTTTTAAATCTCAAACATTTTTTTTGGTGCTCCTGAAAGAAGCAGAAGTTAAAAATAAACCTCAATCAATCAAAATATTCTACTTAAATATCACTATTTCAGAAATAACTTAGGAGGCTCCTTTGGAACCGCTCACAATCACAACAGATTAGATTCTTTGAAAATGTTTTGTTTTCGTGCCATTGTTAGAGAAGGACGTATAGAGATTTTGTTTTAAAACTGATCTTCAGCTTCTTGAACAGTAAGTTGACTAGAGGAAGGTAGATGATCTGGATTTGCTACATATTTACCTTCTGAGCGCTGGGTCAAGTTTCTGTATCTTCTCTTTCCTTGTATCACTTTCAATGATCTGGTTGCTGTAAAGCAATGGGCTGCATGCTATAAGCTAGAACTGCACGGGATGCCTTGGAGATGGGATTTACTTACTGCAGAAGCAGAACTTCTGCTCTCTGTGAGTGTCACAGAAACTGATACAAAATATGATGGACCCACAGCATTCCGCTGAGAATAGCCAACTGCTTGTCTGAAGTGAAGGAATTATTGAATGCTGCTGCTCTTTCATGAAAGCTGTAATGGTTGCTGCTCATGATTTTGACTGTTATTTTCAAATGAAATTATAGAATGCTCTGAGCTGTCTAATTCTTTCTGTTTGGCTGTAATCCACACAATGGACATGCCTCCGAGTCACGCACAGCACTGCACTGTCCATCATAATACACTCCAGTGACCTCAGCTGCCAGCCTTTCTCAAAAAAGCACAAGGTCATCTTCAATTTAGAATTCAAGTGGAAACTTCTTCTTTTGCTTTGTGCAGGCAACACAAGGCAAGATTTGGTTTACATTCAACACAGGGTATCCTTATTTTCAGCAGAATTTTTTGTGAGACATTACGTAACAATCCTTTTGTTACGAATATAAATATTAAGGGGAATTTAAAAATAATTTTCCTGCAATTATAAAAATTGAGCAAAAGAAGAGTATTACAATGCAAGGTTATTTATCCTAACATGAGGTTGGGGAACACTCCATTTATCCAAGTAGTTAGGAGCTGTGAAGAGGAATGCAAATGATTATATTTTCTCAATAACTGAAGCTCACCTCCAGAAGATGGGAAAATCTTTAAAGAAACATAAGATTAAAGGATTTTAAAGGTGAATTATCAATTTCTCTCTTATCTTAATCATAGATAAAAGCCAACCCCTTCCTTGATGACTTCCATTATTATACCATACTGTAATATAATGATGCTATTAACGACTATTAAAAACATCTTAATGCCTAATGATTTTTAAGACAATTTGCCTCTAGACTCCAATGATTCCTGAGTTCTATTGTCTACTTTTTATAGTCTTTTTTCCCCCTACCACCTTATCAGGCTGCTGTTTTTGTGCCTTTTTTTTTTTTTAAGGACTGATCTCTTCCATAATTTGCTTCTTTCAACCCACTATGGACAGAGAAGCACATATAGCATTTCATTCATTTAGTTAAGATATATTTATTGAGCACGTAGAACATGTTAAACATTGTGATAGGTGCTGGAGATACACTTCTGATAAAAACAGTCAAAACAGGAGATTTAGATTTTCTTGGGGAATTAAATATTAATCAAAAAAGCACACAAAGGTGTAATAATATAGGCTGTAATGAGCGCTGAGAGTAGAGGTGTGCCAGACTGAGAGTTTGTAAGAGGGAAGCATCCCTACTCTAGGGAGTTAGTGACAGGTGTGACTCTGAAGGAAATGGGTGTCAGAGATAAGGATAAGATAGAATACAAGAGGGCTTACAGGTCATTCTTAAGATTTGTTTACCTTGAAAGCAACAGGAACCCATTAAAGCATAATAGAACTGTGTCTGATATGAGTAAGTATAGTCTTGGTATGACTGTCATATAAAATACATGAATTTTAGTATATACACTTAAAAAAGAATCTCTTTGAGCTCCCTGGAGAGCTGTTTTGCTAATGGCTTGAGACTTGTCTGTATTCCAACAGCTGATGCTACAAGGTAAGAGACCTATACATAAGCCAATTGTCATGGATTATATACTCCTCCTGATTTTTAGTAATTTTCAGGAAGTTCATAAATTTTTAAATTTCATTGTTAGCTTTTTTGTTAGTGTTCATTAATTATTAGTGCCTTGCCTATGATATATGCCTATGATAAAAAGATATATAGGGCAGTTCAAATAGAAGTATATTATCAAAATCATTTAAAGAGGAAGAAACAATATGGTAACTAGGATATGGGACTACATCAAGTTCTAACCTTCCAGAGCAGCTGTAATGTAAAGGGACATTCAGTGGGATATATAACTTTCATTGTGATGGAAGCAAGCCTCCCTATTTTTTAAGAGAGCACTAATTTTCTGGGAAACTCTATCTACAAGAACTATATCATATGGGACTTTGACAACCTAATAATATGAGCAAAGTTATTATAAAACAAAATTTTATATAAAAGAAGCAGCTTTCTCTTTGGCTGTTTTGCACCTGTACCCACAATCAAAGCCAAGAATGTAATGCTTGTAACACTGAAGGGTATTTTATTAAGAGTTTTCAGGAGGGAGATAATCTTCTTTATCTAGGTTTACAACTTTCTCAAACTCTGATGATATGGGGATTACCATATCCTGTTAAGAATAAATGAAGAACATATCCCTTATACTCTGCTTTTCAGACTTGATCTTCAAAAGAATGTTACTCAGAAATTTAACGTTTCAGTCAGTTACTGGGTTGTAGGGGTGGCCATACTCTTGGACACTCCACTTCTCCTAGTGCTACTTGCTGGTCCTAGAAGAACCTTGAAATGTCCTAATAGCTACATGGAGCACACATCAAATCTCCCGACTTAAATATCCTTGCCCTTCACAGGGCTTTCATAGGAACTGGAGGTAGACATCTAGAATATGTGCTAGGAACCTAGCTAATAGCTATTACATGTTGTTAATTTTGTGTCAATTGAGTGGGTTGTGTTGGTGATGGTTATTGTTCTCACCTAGTGAGATGGCTACCTCACTTCCCAAGGCCTGGAAGTGTGAGAGAACCATTGACCAAACCCCAGTTTCCTTGAGATCAGTTTGTTATATCCTGAAGTGCCGAGAATGTACCTGACTAGACCCAGAGCTGCTTACTGTACGTGACAACAAAGAATTGTTGTATACTTAGTGTTTTCTTAGCATAGCTATTACTAGTTGTTGAAGAATGAGCTTTGTAAGGCAACTGTCCATTTTGTATTAGTGTAGCCTTCCAGATTTTCTGTCAGGATCACTGAGCTACAAAAGGTAATCTTAAGTAATTAAAAAAAATTGACCAATTGGATGGAATTACCTAGTAATGTCCATTTAAATATTGGACAATGTCTGCTCTAAAGTGTAATTTGGGCATCAAAAAAAACCTGTTGTTTAACTGGTTTTTTCTGACATTAATGAGATATCAAGGCAAATTGCTTTTCATGATCCCTTTTAATTTGAGGTGGTAAATAAAACCTTGTCATTGGTAAGAAGGGAGACTCTTCCAGTTTGTAACAGCAGGAGGTGAAGGGGCCCTGACAGCTGGGTGCTGCACAGACCATTGGTATAAAATTAAAGTAAGTGTTTAAAACTCGGTCTTGCTGAGATTGTAACCTTGTGTGCAGTTTGCCTAATTAGACAATGGTTTAAAGATACTTGGTTTAAAAGGTCATGCTTCTTCCAGTCTCTTGTTTAACTGAGAACATAACAATCATCTTAGAATTTCAAATGATAAATGATTAGTATTTCAGGCCAGGATTATTCCATAACACAACAACTAGTTAAAGGTGAAACCCTTAGTCAAACTACTAAACTACAAAGTGGTATTTCTGTCAAAGACTTAAGCAACAATGGTGGTTTGATTGCATTTAATCACTCAAGCTGATATTTTCTCATCAACGGAAGAATTTACCTGAGCCATATTCTACGTGTGTATTTTAAGCACTCTCTGACTCATAGCATATGTGGAATTACTCATGTGTTCCTTACAACCTTTTCTCTGTACTTGGGGAGCCAGAGGGAAACAAAGGCCTGACTTTTGGATTACATTCATTGCTACCATTTGAACAAAACACTGTTTCTATAAATTTTTTAAATCTAAAGATTTATCAAAAGAAAAACACAAAATAAAGCAGAGGAGTTCAGATTTTTCAGGAACATAAGCAACAATGTCAATTCCTTCGTTCTGGCCTATAGGCAATAAAATATTAATACATCTTGTATAGAATCAGAGATTTTTCGGTTGCCATGAGAACCTTATTTGTCGTAAAGAGAAAGTGTTGGATAGAATTCCAGTGCCATCTCCTCACTCCTTTTCTTAGTACTTGAGCTCACATCAGGGACAGGGCAAACACAGTGGCTTACTAATCAGGAATGTTCGATTGTAGGTAACAGAAACCACCTTCAGCTTGCTTAAGCTAAAAGGAAGAATTTATGAGGGTATGTCAAGAAACCCCATGGCAGAATACAACAGGATCTAAGAAAAGGACCAGTTAAAAGAACAAAAAACTGTTCAGAAACCCCAACATCTCTCTGTCTGCTCTGCTCGGTTCTGTTTATATTGGTTTTCCCTAATTCTAGGTCCATAGGGTAGATAGCAGAAGGCCATCTACATTTCTAGAAATCAGCTATTTCTTCAGGATACCTACTAACATTAACATGTATGTATTTCTAAGTCTCAATTCTAACGTTTTGGAAACTTGAATCTCATTAGCCAAAATTCAGTTGAATGTCATATCTGTTCCAAATTATCAGTGGCAAAGGGCAAGTAGTACCAACTTGGCTGTCCTGGGGGGCACTCGCTGTGGTTGAAAGGGACATTTGGGAAGTTTCTCTAAGTGACTTAGGGGGAAAATTTGAGCAAAGTGAGGGGAGACATGAAAACTTGAGAGGGTGTGATGCCCCTGTGAGGTCGGAATTTCACTGCTTCCTTAAATGGGTGAGTTTTCATTAGGCCAGAGGGGACACAGTTAAAAATCACATAGAATCTGTGAGAACCTGAGAGAGGAATCAACTTTTGGAATTTTTTAATGCTAGTCTTCATTTTGTGGTTGAATTTCCTGACATGAAGAGGAATGAGCAGCTTCCCTGAACTCCCCAGTGAGATGGTGTCTAACCATTTCAGTGTTCAATATTCTGAGGAAACTATGGGAACACTTGTCTAATCTGTACAGAGGCTGGTATAGAGATAGAATTTATGAGCACCTTATTTTCTTTAGAAACCTTATTGATTGGGGTGTTTGGGTGGCTCGGTGGATTAAAGCCTCTGCCTTCAGCTCAGGTTGTGATCTCAGCAACCCGGGATGGAGCCCCGCATCAGGCTGTCTCCTCAGCAGGGAACCTGCTTCCCCTTTCTCTCTGCCTGCCTCTCTGCTTACTTGTGATCTCTCTCTGTCAAATAAATAAATAAAATCTTAAAAAAAAAAGAAACCTTATTGATTTCAGGTACTTAATGCTATTTCCAAATACACAATTTTGAGTGTCTCTGAACACTATAGTCTGATTTTAAAGCAAATTTATTTGAATGAAATAACTTTAAGCTAGCTAAAAGAAATAGGTATGACAATATTAGGAAATGTACTATAAACGTAATAGGTCAAATAAGACAGTGATAAATATAAGATTCTGTAAAGCCATTTGATTAAAATATCTCCCTCATTTCTGTTATAAGTACAAAAGCATAAACTAGAAATGGAATAGGTGTTTAACATGATAAAGTACATCTCTCTCAGCCTATAACCAATTATATATTTATAGTTGTTGTTCCTATTAAAGAGATGGATTAGTCCTATTACCACTATTATTAATATTCTATAAATTTTAACCAATGTGGTGAAACATGAAACAAAAATAACAGAGATTACTACTAAAAATGAAAAAGTAGTAGTATGAGTATTTTCAAATTATTTCATCTGAAGGCAATAAATTGAAAAATATGTTAGAAGGACTTACTTTAGGAAGATGATCAAATATAAAATTAATATTAAAACACAAAGAACATAAACTGACTAATATGTTGGAAATTAAACTCTATGTCTTTTGCAAAAAATATTTAAAATATCTTGGAATAAATTAAACCAGGAAATATGAAAGGCCTATATGAAGATAACTTTATTGAGAGACATAACTTATTTGTAAACAGAAAAACTAATTACAAGAAAAAATGTTAATCTCTTCTGAGTAAATCTGTAGTCAGGCTTAGTATAATTCTAGCCAAAATGACAAAGGAGTATTTTCTGGAATTGAAATAATATTTAAATTTTATTTGTGAGAATAAATGAATAAAAACTGAATGATTTTGAGGAAAAATTAATCTTTACCAAACATTTAATATTCAAACCTAATGATAAGCTATAATAATCAACCCAATATGGAACTAGTACTGAATAGGTAGATGGAACCAGATAGAAATATATAATGATAATAAATAGATATAATGATAATAAACAAATCAGTTTGTACATGTACATGTACATACTTCCGTATGAATTTATGATGTGATAATGGTGGACTTTGAACTTGGTAGGAAAGGACACTCTATTAATTGATTATTAGTTTACAGTAAGATCTGTAATGAGATGATTCCTCCATATGAGAGTCTTATCCACTTGAAATTTATTTTAGAGTTAAGTGAAAAAGAAACAAGAGAAAAAAATTCAATTCATTAGAATTTGAATGGGGAAGTTTTTGAATAATATAATGAGGGAAATTATAACAGGAAAATAGACATGTTTGATTTAGTAAAATTTTAACACTGTCAGATATTAAAAATTATCATAAACACAGTTTTAAAACAGAATATAAAGTAGGAGGTATATTTGGGCTGTTGTGTCAAAGGATAATAGCACAAATATAAAAAGAACCACCATAATTGATATCAATGATGACATCTTGAAGAAATCAGTTGGCAAAACTTGTAAATGTTAAACATTTGAAAAAAATATTAACCTTCACTAGCAATTAAAGATCATCTACTTATTTTTAAAGATTTTATTTATTTGAGAGAGAAAGTGAGAGTGAGCATGCACACATACATGCACAAACAGGGGGAGCAGCAAGTAGGGGGAGAGGGAGAAGCAGACTCCCTGTTAAGCAGGGAGCCAGGTAGGGGCTCTATCCCAGGACCCTGAGATCACAACCTGAGCCGAAGGCAGATGCTTAACTGACTGAACCACCCAGGTGCCCCAATAAAGATCATTTAATCAGTGATAAAAGATTGTTTTCCACCTGTCAAATTTACAAAGACTTGAAAATTATAATAGTAATTATCAAAAGGTAATTATATTGGTTCTTCTAAATATGTTTGGTGAGAGTGGATATTAGTGTAATTTTTCCAGAAGAGTATTTGCTCAGCCCATATCGTTATTTCTGGAAATATATTTTAAGGAAAATATTTGAAATAATTTGATTTACAAAAATGTATTGAAAAAACAGAAAAGCGAAATCATAATTTTGTTGTTTCTAATTAAATCCACCAACAATATGTCATATAGTGCTTAGCACCTTGACTGTGTCTTGGAATCTCAGGCTTTTATCTGAACTCGCCCACTACTTTCCCTCTGCGTTGTGAGCCCATCTTGACCTCTTGCCTTCACCTTTTAAATAGATGGATTATACTAAAATATTTTAATCTCTGAAAGCTCTTCCAGCTCCAAATTCTCTACATACTCAAGTAAAGGTAAAGGTATATTTTAGAAATACAGATGCCTATAAATATTCTTATTGTTGTCTTTTGTTGTTAGTGTTTATATCCATTTCATCTTTCATGAATCATTTATTTATCCTGCAAACATTTTATTGATAATCTTATAAAGGTATATAATAGGGTTCTATGTTAGGCATCAGGAATAAAAAGACTGATGAAACATGGTTCTATATGTTCTCAGATGTTGTAATGTAACAGAGGAGGGACATAAACATGTGACCAACAAGAATTGTATTTGACAAGTGATATGATAGCGGCATGAGTATTATAAGAATACAATATAAAGCTGAGATTGGAAAATACATAAGGAGGGCCTCAAAGAATACAACACATCCGATTTACATTACAAATGGAAAGTGACATTTCTTAGGTGGACAAGATGGGGAAAAGGCATTAATGGCAGTCCATTGACCGATGAACAGATAAAGAAGATGTGTATATATACAATGGAGTATTAGCCATAAAAAAGAATAAAATCTTGCCATTTGCAACAATGCAGACAGAGCTAGAGTGTATTATGCTAAGTGAAAAAGGTCAGTCAGAGAAAGAAAAATACCATACAATTTCACTCATATGTGGAACTTAAGAAATGAAACAGCTAAAACAGTGTAATAATAGCTAGAAGATAGGGAAGAACATGCATTCTAAAAAAGCCAAGCATCTACATTGCAAGAATTCAAGAGTGTAGCATGAGAGCAGTCTGGAAATGAGACTGGCCGGATGAGCTTGGGCTGGGTCAGAAATCTGTCAAATTCTGGTGTTTGAAGGTGACACAGTAGACAACAGGGAACTGAAGCTTTTTGAACAGGACGGTGAAGTGCTGCGGTTTGTGTTTTAAAATAATAATCACAGCAGTATTTTGCAGACTGGAGGAAGTGAGATTGAAGACGGGGGTGGTAAGGTTAGGAGACAGGTCCAGCAGTCCCTCTGAGAGAACTTCAAAAGTACTTCAAAAGGGAAAATAACACAGGTGAAGTGGGAAGAAAGGGAGGAGGGAGCAAGGGAACATAGAATTATTGGGAGGCTGGCTCTGTTCTAGACACTGGGCTTTGACTAAAAACCAAATGGTTTTAACAGATATCTTACCTTCTCCAAATGATCTCTTTTTGTAACTGTAACAATTCCTTTACTGGAGCTAATTCAGTATTTTAGTATGTATGTTATGGAAGTTACTGGCTTTGCACTACTTTTTATCTACTTCTATAAGTGGAAAATGAGATATGAAATGTCAATATCTGGAAAAACTGACAAAAATGTCATCTCTACAAGTTATGCTGCACAACCTCCTTGTGATTAAATATTACCTATTCAGTAAATAGAGAAAGTAAAGTCAAACATGATGAAAGTCAAGTGTGTTAATCTTAAATATCAGTATCCTTTTTGATAATTACCTCATTTGAAATAAAACTGAGAAAATAATTATTAATAATTTGGAAGTACATTATATAATTTATTTTTGAAGCTGAAGGTTTGTAGGTAGTAAAGTATTCCTGGAAATACTGTATATTTAAAAAAAAATGAATGATATATGTAGTAATATCAAATATATAAAGATAAATAAACAGGCTGATTTGAAATTAAGTAAATTTTCAGTTTCTGATTAAGGAAACTTCATGCTGGTTATAAAATATTAATCTCACAAGTTAAGTCATTGTGAAATTTAGCCATGTAAATGTACTTGCCCCTGTTTCTTAACTGAATAAGGTGATAAATGATGTTTTTTTTTAAAGTCTAATTTCTTTTATAGTCATAAAGGACAAGGTTTATTAATCTCTCATTTCTTCCCTTAATACATAAACACTTAAATGTGGGCCAAGATGGAGCCAACATCGAATAAAAGCTTGAGGCAAATCAACGGCATTGCCTTAGTTCTTCGTATGGTCCTACTCTGCTTCTTCCACCTCATTGGGCTGCTTTTACTCATTCTTTATTCTTGTAATTCCTGAACTTCATCATGAGCAAAAAAATTACGAGTAAGTATTTAAATCCCAGGAACAGATGAGGTGCTGTGGGCTTAGTAATTGAGGGTTAAGGTCTGGCCTCGGGTCCATACTGGGATACAGCAATAACTCTTGAATGAAGGATGAGGGAGCAGTGAGGATTTGGGGCAGTGGGAAGTTTCTAGAGTTTACACTGGACACTTGGTATTTTACATAGTGATTAGAAGCCCAGGCTTTCTCCTCAGTTTGAATGCAGTTAACTGCTCACCACTTGTTGATCTTTGTCAAGTCACAAAACCTCTTTAAATCATTGTGTCCTCATCTACAAAACGGGGATGATAATATTTTCTAGGGTTCTTGTGAAATCTAAACGTAAGGTGAAATACATAGAAAGTGCTTAATAAAGAGAGATAAGCTGTATTAAATATGGAGGATATCTTATCAGTAGTGACTAGTACTTGGATCATCTTATGAAGATGATGGACTGAGAACTTGGGACTCTTCAGAAAAACACAGAATTAAAAAACACTACATACAAGGATCACTAATAGGAATGAGCAAGGCAGATGTCAGAAACGATGCTTCTGCCATGGCACCAATCAACGAGGTTTCCCTAGCAGCATCAGCTTTTTGATATAGGAACAGAAATATGATTGTTTTTACAACGTTCTCAAAAGTGGATGGGAAAGTGCATTACTGCTGATATGGGCATCTGATGAGTGTAGAGTAGATCAAATGGGGTTTGTTTTCTCATTATTTTTTCTGTTTCCTTCAAAATTATGTACTTTTCTTAATGAAGGAAAAGAATTTAATGGAATAGCTCCCATGTTATTAAGGGTAATTATTTTCAAGTGATACTTTGCTTCAGAAAGAATCTACCTGCAAATTATAATGGAGACTTGATTATTTTTCTCTTTAAGGTTATTAACTCTTATAATTACATTAAAGTTTAATCAAGAAGTTAGTTTGAAAGTGAGGGATATGAATGAGAAAATTCTTTTTAATTCAGGTGCCTAATTGTTAACACTTTGGGGATTTGGGTTTTCTCGGTTTCTTACATACATTCGAAAACCACGACTATAAAATAACTTTTCTTTTGAACTGTATACACACTTTTGTCTGTAGCTAAGGGAACACTGACCAAATTTTAATTTAAAAAAATATTTATGGAGTGTCTATTTATGATATTTACTTAAAAATGCCATGCACATTCATTTAGCAAACATTTATTAACTTTTATATATTGGCACTGTGCTGTTTGTATTTTGTCCCTCTTCTGTTTTTTACTTCTTTTCCTTTCTTTATTTTCCTTTGTGCCTCCCACTTCTTTTCCATTCCTCTTACCCTCTTTTCTTCCCAATAATTTTCTATTTGCCCTCGTGATCGTTCACTGATCAAGATGGTGACAAGCGGCTAAGAGCATGAGCTTTTGAGTTGCTACAGAGATGAACTAAAATTTCAGTTCTCCTACTTAGGTGGGAAGTCCTTGGATAAGTCACTTACATTTTATAAACTTTGATTTTCTCATCTTTGGATGGGAATAATAATCTTGCCTATCTTGGCGTCTTTTTGTGAGCATTTAATGGGATAATTCACCCTAAAGGGCTTTGCATGATTGCCTGGCACATTGAATAATCAACAAATGGTAACATATTTTTTTTCATTCTGCCACCTGACAAGAATAAAGCTTCCGTGTATGTTTCCTGAATTTACCCCCAAACCACACCCACTCATACATATTCCCTTACAAATCTTAGATTTCAAAGCATCTGCTAAATCTCCCATAATCAGTGATACTGTGTTGTATGTAATGAATTTCTTATTTCTTCAAGGTGTAATTAATCTATTTTTAAGGATTATTTAGCATTTTAGTTCACTCCTCACTCTTCTTTTGTAGTCACCTTCTGAACCCATCATTTATTAGCACCATAGGGTGAGGTATTGGAATAAGAGGGTATAAAGCCCATACTAGTCCATTTCGTCCAGAGTAAGATGACATGAGAGATAAAGGGGTGGAAGCTGTTTCTTGAAATAGTGTTTGTTCAGGGAATGTGTTCTAGAATAAAGCATATCTCCTATCTTAAGAAACTATTCAGAAACTCTATTTGATATAGGCTGTGGAGGAGACACCTATGGCCTATGCAAAGGATTTAGGTGTAGGTCATTGGTTACACGCAACTCAATTAGAAAGAACAATTGTACAATGTACAAACCATACAGTTGTCCATGCCCACAGAACAGAGTAGAATAGACTTTCCATGATAAAATTAGTTCAGCTCATAAGCCCTACCCATTTTTTAAATTTTTAATTTTTATTAACATATAATGTGTTATTAGCCCCGGGGGTACAGGTCTGTGAATCGCCAGGTTTACACACTTCACAGAGCTTATAGCACATACCCTCCCCAATGTCCATAACCCAAAGCCCTATCCATTCTTAAAAAGTAATTCAAACAGAAATGAAAATACACATTTTGGCAGGTAAAGGGCTGTCGTTAAAGTCTCCCAGAAAGATATTTACTAATTGCTACCTCACTCTTAATTCTGCTTAGGATAGCTCTAACTTTCCCCAGATCTTACATTTTTCTTTGCTGGCTGTAGCTTTAAACAGGTGTCCCTAGGATTTATACTAGCTCATGAGTAACACTAAGAAATTCCAGTCTATTGAGTGACATATCCAAAAGGCCATTCCTCTCAGGTCCTTGAAGCTCTCTTAACTTCCTTTTTGTTTCTATCCTTCTATTAACTGCAGACTTATGTAAAAGTGTATATACCCTTATTTCTGTCCCTCTTTGCTTCAATCAAAACTTAAGGAACCATGTTTACTGCCTTTTTTCTTTTTTACTTAAAAAAAAAGCATAGCATAAATTCTATAGCTCCATGAATTTTCATGAACTGAGAAGACCCAAACCAATACCCAAAACACTCAACCAAACCCCAGAATCCTCAGTTGACACCTCAAAAACCTCTTGTGCTCCCTCTCTGTCACTTTCCTGACTTGTAACAGCATACACTAAGATGGCCTGCTTTTGTACTCATATAAATGAAATTAGGTAATCTGTACTCTTTTATGTTTGGCTTCATTTCACTGCATTTTTTGAGAAAGAGGCAGTAAAGCACATTCCCACCATTATCTCTCTCTATTAACATTAGATTCAATTATTTAAATTTACTTTGTAAGATATCCACTATTTAATTTTTAAAGCCCAATGAATTATTTTATAAAATAATGACATTTAATATCTACTAATGAGGTTTAAAATATATGAAAAATTAAATTTTTATACAATACCTATAATCTCTTAGAAAGTGGTAACGCATATATTACCTTCAAGAATCTTCTCACGTTTGTCATGTTCTCATAATTTTTTTAAAGAGTAGACTTACAGACGTTTTAGGCTCAAAGTAAGACAGAGCAGAAAGTACAGAGATTTCCCATTTACCTTTTGCCCTCACCCATACACAGCCTCCCCCACTATCAATATCCAGAAAAAAGTAGTATATTTGTTACAATCAATGAACTTACATTGACCCATCATTATTATCATCTGAATTCTGTCGAGTTCCTTCTTGCTGTGCATTGTATGGGTTTTGATAAATGCATCATAACATGTATCCAGCAATATAATGTCATATAGCCTGGTCTCTTCTGTGCTTTGACTAATCATTCGTTTCTAGCCCCTACCATGGCAACCACTGATCTTTTTACTGTCTCCATAGTTTTAGCTTTTCCAGAATGTCATATAGTTGAAATTCTACAGTATGTAGCCTTCTCAGATTGGCTTCTTTCACTTCGTACTGTGCATTCAAGCTTACTTCTCTCTCTCTCTCTCTTTTTTTTTACATTCCTCATTTGATTGCTCTTTTCTTTTTAGCACTGAGTAAGATTCCATTGTCTGGATATACTGCAGTATATTTATCTGCAGTATATTCATTTATCTATTCATCTATTAAAGGACATCTTGGTTGCTTCTAAGTTTTGGCAATTATGATCAAAGCTGGTAAAAACATCCCTGTGCAGGTTTTTGTGTGGACATAGGTTTTTTTAAATTATATGGGTGGATACCAAAGAAAATGATTTCTAGATCATAAAGTAAGAATATATTTGGTTTTGTAAGAAACTGTGCAACTGTCTTCCAAAGTGGTTGTACTAACTTTGATTGTTACCAGCAATGAATGGGAGCTCCAACTGCTTCACATTCTTTCTGGCATCTGCTGTTGTCAGTGTTCTGGATTCTAGCTATTCTAATAGGTATGCAGTGGTGTTAATTTGTAATGGCATATAATGCTGAACATATTTTTATGATTATTTTCCATCGATATATCTTGTTGAGGTGTCTGTTCAGATCTTTTGTGTATGTTTTAACTCTGTTGTTCATTTTCATATTGTTTAGTTTTAAGAATTCTTTGTGTGTTTTGGATAATAGTCCTTTATCACATGTGTCTTTTGTAAATATTTTCTCCCAGTCTGTGGCTTGTCATCTCATTCTCTTGACATTGTCTTTTGCAGACCAGAAGTTTTAATTTTAACAAAGTCCAGCTTATCAATTATTTCTTTCATGGATTGTGTCTTTGGTGTTGTATCTAAAAAGTCATTATCTTATACAAGGTCATCTGGGGTTTATTCTGTTATCTTTCAGGAATTGTATAGTTTTGCATTTTACATTTGGGTCTATGACCCATTTTGAGTTCATTTTTCTGATGGGTATAAGATCTGTGTCTAGATTCATTTTTTTGCACGCGGATGTCTAGTTGTTTCAGTACTGATTGTTGAATTTACCTTTTTTTGTTCTTGTTAGAGATCTTATCTCTGTATTGGCATCAAGCAAAATCGAGGTTCTAAAATACTATTTTTTTAATGAATCTTGGAAAATGATTATAGAAAACCGTTTCTTAAGGTCTTTTGATCAGACTCAATTATTTAAGTATCATTAGAAATAAAGTCAAACATTCTTTGTAACCCAGATATAATTGTGTTATCATTGTTGTGGTTGTTTTTGTGATTGTTGGGGTTGAAGGGGCGTACATGTAGTATTTGAAAAATGTTGAAATAAATAAAATTAGTAAGGTTGAATTGAGAAACTACCCAGTGGAAATATTGATACATAGAACTTCTATGCTGTTCAGATGTTGGGCTCTTAATTAATTCATATGGATAGTAAATAGGACTCCTGAAGTGTATTTCACCTTCCAGGAAACAGCATTCTCATGACTGTTTAAATTTTAATCAGTATCATGAAAAAATATTCCTTAATTGTGTAATTACATTAGTCTCTGTCCTGGGAAGTGAAGAGAAGACAATCATCCTCTTGCAGCCAGTACTAGCCGTAATTCCAAAATACCTAAAACATTAGTATGGGGCTTAGCTTTTCTTTCTTTCTTTCTTTCTTTCTTTCTTTCTTTTATTTTATTTTTTTTTTTTGTATTTAATGCTTTTATTTTACTAGGGAAGAAAATACATTTGCTTTTCCCGATTTAGCTGTTAAAAAAAAAATCTCAGTCTGGTGATAGGTATTAAGGAAGACACATACTGCATAGAGCACTGGGTGTTTTATGCAAACAATGAATCGTGGAGTGCTACATCAGAAAATAATGATGTATTGTATGGTGACTAACATAACATAGTAAAAAAATAAAAAATAAAAACATCTCTGAATTGTCACAAATTCTAGACTCAATAGGTTCTAGAATGCTAAGAGGCATTTAAAAAAACTTGCAGTGTTTTGCTGCACCTTGTATATTTTTCCAGAAGTAAGTGTTCTCTGATCTTTCTACCCCCATGTTTATCTTTTGAAATGATATTGGCCCTCTGAAAAAAGCTTCAGACTACATTTCAGGACATTTGTTTAAAGGTAGTATTTAAATAAGAATTAGTTAGGCATATCTTTTTTATCCTGCTCCAAATATTTCAACCAAAACCAAAAAGAGATCTTTCTATACACAGAAAGTAGTTGGGGTGAGGCAGAAGAATGGCATTTTCCTACTATTAAAACCTGTAATTAACCAGATTTGGATGAGAAAAATGTTCTTTTTTTTTTTTTTTAAACATGCTCTACATAGGCACAAACTATCAGATATTGTTTTAAAAATGAGATTTTTATTGCAATGTTTGCATAAAATTTGCTTTTTATACCTTTACATGTTGTGTGTTTCATCAGTTTGAACCATGTGAGCCTTTAAAGTGAGTTGCAAATGTAAAATTTAAATGATACTACTTTGGACAATTATATGCTAATGTATGAATAAACAAATACCATTTCATGTTGGATTTTTTTTTTTTTTTTTTTTTTGCATTATTTGAAGTGATCTTTTGGCTTTTGAGCATGATGGCAACATGCTTCACTGGTATTGAAGCATTAAATAACCTGTCCATACATTTTCTAGTAACCTCCACGCACAAAATGTTTATGAAAATTAAGTAACACTGTTAGAAAACTCAAGGATAGTTTTGGCTGAGTAGCTTTACATTCTTCAACAGAGCTAACTAGAAAGTAAATTTCCAATGCCAAGAGTTTTTAAGTTTACTGTGGAGCGTATGCACACATACACAGCAACATACATAGACACAGTTATATACACACACACACTCCTCTTTATATAGAAAGAGAGGAAGGAAACAAAAATGATAAAATGACGTGCTGGAAAGAAAGGATAAATACAAAATCCTTGGCATTGTGAAAATAAGCTTTCTAACTTCATAGAGATTAGGTAAGAGTGGAATTTTTGAATTGTTTCATATCTTTGAACAGGGACTTGGATAAACCAAATGACATTTGAGCTTGTGTTAACTTTGGCTGGCATTTAACAGAAAATGTTTCCAGAACCACCTTACTACCTATTTTATGATTTTTTTTAACCTAAGAATTGACAGCCCTAAGAATCAGAAATGTTCAGAGTATTGTGATCAACATTCATCTTCTTTACTACATTTTTAGGGTGTCATAACAGGCATGATGTGTTCGCAGATGAGTGTAATACACTATTTTAAAATTTTAGCGATTTACTACAGGTTTTAGATACTTCATTCTGAATGGCCCATATGTTGAGCTTAGGTGGTCTGTGGTCTCATTTGATAGCACAAGGCACTATACTTAGAAATTCAACCTAACATAAAAAATTAACCCTGTGCATTCAAGAGTTCTTTGAAATCATAATACCTGATTAGCTAGCTCGTCCATCTCTGTTATTTGGTTTGAATTAGGAATAGGATGTCGAATGCCATGGTGTTATCCAGTAGTAGTTCTCTAAGATTTCAAATACTTCCCTTTGTGAATCAAGGAATATGATTTCTTAATCACTGTAGTTAGAAAGGATTTTTGTAGTTTCGTGGCAAAGACAATAATGTCACAAAGACATAAAATTGATTAATTCTAGCATAGGTTCAGGTCACTTGAAATGCAGAGTAGGAGGGCTTAAATAAAATGAGCCACATACTGGTTGGGAAAAGCAATTTAATTGCTTAAAACTTTTGTGTATTGTTTTCTGTCCTCATCACAGACTTGAAATCGCCAAAATTCTACTGGTATTTGAGGTGAAAAATAATTTTGTCATTTGAGATTTATATTCAAACAATGTGTATATGTAATAAGCCCCTAACAATAATTTCTCAGGTTTTTTATTTTGTGTCTCAGTGAAAGATTTCTTTTGATGGTAAATTTTTAATTTATCCATATGGAGTCTTTTTAGTGCTAATTACCTTGAATTGCAGTATATTACAATCATAATCCCAGGTATCTTAATACTTTTCATTTTAAAGTACTTTCATATATATATAGCCTCTCATTAGCCCTAACAGTCTTACGTGGGAGGGAAAGTAAGTGAGTGTTGTTAAGCCATTTGATAACAGAGATGTATAAAAGTTAAATATTCAAAACTCACAGAAAGTAAGTCAAGGAATTGGGACTAGACCCAGAATTTTCAATTCTATGTTTAATCCTGTATCAAAAGAACCAAAATAGGTCCTTGTTCTGAAGGTAGCCTATTAAAATTGCTCAATCTTCATTCATTCATCAAGCTATTTGTTCAACAGATTACTAATAAATGCCTTTTCTGTACTGGTTCTTACTAGGATTATCTCCAGCTGTGGTGAGCAAAGAATAGTCCCAGCTCTCAGGAGGTTGCAGGTCTGGGGGGCAAGCAGTCATTTATAAACTAGTATAAAATGTACAATATTTATAAACTAGTATTATATATTTATAAACTAGTACAAAATACTAGTACAGTATTACAAAGCTGAACCAGAGATATCTTGGGAGGAGGGTGGAACTGATTAGAGAAGTTGGTGACATCATCATTAAAGTGATAGTTAAACTGAAACCCGAATTATGAGAAAGCTAAGACTCTAGGAAAAGACTGATAGAAAAGTCTTAAGGGAAGAGATATTTTGTCACTACTATGCTGAATTCTTCTCTTCTATCACTGAAATCAGATCCTTTTTACTAAAAAGTATGTTATTTCTCCCAAATTCTCAAAATGCCACATTATGTAGTGTAAGCACTTTGTAGAAACCACCAGAAGCCAAACCCTAGCTATTCTTCTAGGGTTTATGCCTGCCTTCCACATGAGCTTGTATGCCATTCCAATGTCATTTGAAGTACTGATTTTAAAATTGTTTTCTTCGAAGTTCACGTTGTGAACATGATACTATTAAACGCTGAAGAAATATTTTGTCTGGTAAATATTTCCCAGATTATAATATCAGTAGTTGGCAAGGATACTATAGCAAACTATATCAGATTATAACTAGTCACAGTTCAATTCTCACAGCAATTTTAATAACTGGTGTGAACTTATATGGAAAGTAAACTCTCAGCACTTTCTATTATCACTGAGTCTCCCCCCCCCCCCACACACACACAACCAAAGGAGAAAGAAGTTGGTATGGACGGATCAGATTTGATCTTTGACTGCTGGGTTCCTGGGTGGAGTCACCCTTTGGCTAAAAGCAAGTGAACAAGACTCTCGGTGAAGGATTCCCTGAAGGAGCAGTAATAATGACGGGCTGGGATGACCTCGCTAACAGGCTAGGGCCATTAGCTTTCAATCTGTAGATGTGCTTTCTTACATGGGGCTATCGACAAAAGATCACTATTCTGGTCTGAGAAGGACTGGGGCAGGTTGGCCTACTTCAAGGCAAAACTGGGCCTTGTTTGTGTAACTGGCTCATTTTCTTAGCTAACATAGGGACAAGGATACCTCCATATAATATTGTCTCCCCTAGTTTGTAGAGTTCTACCATGGATCTTGAACCAACATCACAGCTAATCGTGCAATCTAATCTAACCCAACTCAATCTAATAATAATAAGGGACTTCCTTTGCTTACTTTACACTTTTTACACTTTAAGGGACTTCCTTTGCTTACTTTACACTTTTTTACACTTTATACATTTGTTTCCTTGGAGGCCTTTATAGTAGGAGGATAGGTTAAGCCAAGGCAGGCCTTGTGTGTTCCTAGTTTTCCTATCCAAATAATTTCTCCAATGTCAGTCCTTTAAAGAGTACCAAATTAAAAATTAGGTTAAGATAAAGTACATACACACATGCATAATGCAAGCATATTTATATGTAATAGACATAAGAAATATCCTGTTAACATAATGCTTAATTCATTTCTTTCCATTGTAACATGAACCAGGAAATTAAGAATACAATAATAACAGCAAAACATAAGCCCTAAAACACTGAGAAGTAGAGGATGACTTTTCTGTTGACTTTTGAAGTTAGAGTTGGGTATAATTCCTGGATTTAAAATCTGAATTTGGTACTTTATTGCATAGGATTGTTATTATTAATTCCGGAATTTCCAATGGAAAAATGGGAGGCTAATAGAAATGTTAACATTTCTCGAGTCCTTATGGTGTGCCAGGTATATTTTTAAGTACCGTTTGTGTACTATCTCATTTAATTCTCAGAATAATCCGATGAAATGGGAACAATTTTTACCCCTGTTTCTGCAGATGAGGAAACTGAAGCACAGATTCACTTTACCTAGTGAAGTGGTGGGGCCAGGACTCAAGTCCTGGAAACTTAGCCTGGAGGTGCAGCCCTAATGACTCCACTGGTGATTACAGTAATTACTATGGTAACCGCCTCTAGTGAGAACTGCCGTTGTACAAGCAGAGCAAAATGGTTACTGAAAAAAAACAAAAAACAAAAAACATGTGTTTAACAGAGGAAACAAAGAATCTTTATAATTTCATTGGAACACTGGGAATCATGGAGTCAGATTAGTTTTCTGTGGTTAGGCAGGTGATGTGAGATAAAATGAATACCAAAAAAGGTTGCTTCTGGAGCATCTGGCTTAGCTCAGTCGGTAGAGCATGCGACTCTTGATCTTAGGGATGTGAGTTCAAGCCCACTGGGGGTAGACATTACATGAAAAAGTGAAAAAATAGAATTAAAAAGAAATTGTTTCCAAGAGTTGGAAGCTAATGAATTAAAATAAATATGAGGTCAAGGAAAATCTTTTGAAAACTCATTATAATCATATATGAGTCTTGGATATTAATATCCATGACTTCCTTGAGGTTGAGAAATGAGCATTAAGATTCCTTCTAGCCCAGTTATTTTTACCTAGTAAGCTTCATTGAAGTAAAATACACATACAATGAAGTCAATTAGTTTTAAGTGTATAATTTGATGTGTTTCTTTTACAAATATATACAGTTGTATAACCACCCCCACAATCATGGTATAGAACATTTTCATTACTCCAAATGTTCCTTCCCGCGTCCTTCAGTCAGTCCCCTCCCCACAATCCCTTTCCCTAATCTGCTTTATGTTGGTATATTTTTGCTTTTTCAAAAGTTAATAGGAAGGGTATTATATATTTTGCAAGTTTTGTATCTGGCTTCTTCTACTTAGCATAAAGCTTTGAAATTTATCCATGTTGTTGTGCCTGTAGTTCATTGCCTTTTTTTTTTCCCATGAATATACCACAATTTATTTTTCCATTTATCAGTTGATGGAATTTGGATTATTTTCAGAATTTGGATTATTTTCAGCTTTTTTCCATCATGAATAAAGCTTCTACAAACATGCAACTACAATTCTTTGTGAAAACATATGTTTTTGATTCTCCTGGGCACATACTTGGGAGTGGAATATCTGGACTGTATGGGAAGAATATGTTTGACTTCATAACTGTCAAACTTTTCTAAAGTGAGTGCACCATTCTGTATTCCTAACAGCAGTATTTATAGTATTTTATATAGTATATATATGTAATATATATAGTACATATAGTGTATATAGTATTTCTAACAGCCATATATGGCAGTTGCAGTTGCTTCACTCCTCTCCAATACTTGACATTGTCCACCATTTTAATTTTAGCCCTACTAGTGGGTGTATAATGATTTCTCATTGTGAATCTACTCTGCATGTCTGCGTTCCTCTAATTACTTAATCATCTTGTGTATTTTTTTGCATGCTGATTTACCATTTCCGTTTCTTCTTTGATTGTTTCTTCAAATCTTTTACTCATCTTAAAAACTGAGTTGATTTCTTATTATTGAGTTGTAAAAGTTCATTATTCTAGAAAAAAGTCTTACATTTTTATATATTATATATATAATATAAATATTTTCTCTTTTCAGTTTTATAGTGTCTTTTGACATTTTTAGCTTTAGTGAAGGACAACTTATCAACTTTTTATTTTATAAATCTTACTATTTTTGGTCCTAGCTAAGAAATTTATGTCTAACTCAAGATTACCAGAGTTTTCTCCTGGAGGCTGTAGAGTTTTACCTCTTTCATTTAAGTCTATGGTCAATAGAAGGTCATTTTGAATATGGTATAAAGGAAAGTTTGGGGCTCATTTTTAAAAATATGTTCATCCTATTGTTTCTCCATCATTTTTTGAACAGACTACCCATTTCCCATTGAATATTCTTTTAGTGAAAATCATTTGAACACATATGTATAATAAGTCTATTTTTAGACTTGCTATCTTATTCTATAGATTCCTATGTTTATATTTATGCTAATATCACAGTGTCTTGATTATTATAGCTTTATATTAGGTTTTGAAATCAGGTAGTAAATTTTCTATGAAGCAACCATTATTAACTCAATTTTAGCTATTTTTTGTAGGTTTCTTAGGTTTTTCTACATAAAAAATCATATTGTCTATAAATAAAGATAGTATTACTTCTTCCCTTTGTGTGTATATATATGCTGTTCAATTTTTCCTTCTGCTTTTTAATACTGGCTAGGACCTCCAGTACTATGTTGAATAAAGGTAGCAAAAGCAAGCATCCTTGTTTTTTATTTATCTTAGTTTGAAAGAATTCCATCTTTTACCATTTAGTATGAAATACCTACCTGAATACATCTAGAAAGTTTCAGTTTATAAATAGCTGCTGTACAGTGTAACATATTACAACAAAATATTATAAGCTATAATAATATTATATAAACTTTAATGCATAGGAGATATATATATATATATATATATATATATATATATATATATAAAATAAAGACATACATAGAAATGATAAGTACCTAGGATAGCAGTTATCTCTGGGAAACAAGGAGGAGAGGGAGAGAAATTAGAAAAAGTTCACAATTCTTCAGTTGTATTTATATTTCTTTTTTCTTTTCTCTTTCTTTCTTTCTTTCTTTCTTTCTTTCTTTCTTTCTTTCTTTCTTTCTTTCTCTTTTTTACTTGAAACAAAACTTAAGGACAGAGAAAGAACAAGTAGTATTTCCATAATTGGAGAAAATAGGAAAAACTTTGTAAGTCTTTAATTAGCATCATAAGAAATATAAGCATAAAAACTGGACATAATACTGTAAATATTTTTGTTGGTAAGTAATGAGAAATAAGATTTACTAATATGCTGGTTGAGAATATGGATATTAGTGAAAATCAGGTAGGACAATTTAGACCTGCTATTGTAGACAAAAGCGACCCATTGTAGTTTCTTGCTGTGTTATTAGGTTATAATTCTAGTAATTTATCATCAAATGGATTATTTGGTCTTAATTATAAAATCTTTGTACAAGCCAAAGGATTTGATCTTTTTAGAGGGTATGAGCCATACAGGTGATATAAATATATAAAAATAGAGGGAGATAAGACCACCGAAGAAGATGGGGCTAGTAGCTAGGAATGTATGCCTTTCAACACTTTAAAATTCAAATGTAAATGTTTTGTTTGCCCAACAAAATATTCCTGCAGATGGAGTTATAAAGAGTGAAAACCTTAACAGCATGTTATAGACAAGTCATCTGTCTTGGAAAAAGTAAATCAATACATATGACTATCCCTTTGTAACTAAGCATTTTAAGGTAAATTGAAGTGTGATTTGACATGTTATCATGCTGAATGTATACTGTGTGAAGAACAGTGAATAAGATGTTAGGGGTGCCAAAGATACAATTTGACTAACATAGTGCCCCATAAAAACTTATATTTCATTTAGGAGATAAAATATGGGTGTTAAAACTTAACAAGAAAAACAAAATAGTGTGAATAAATATCTGTTCTATATTTCTTTTATATTCTGTCATTACAAAGTGTAAAGAAGTGTAAAACTGAAAAATAGAAACATAATTTAGATTACCTCTACCTTATGTGAAAGATAAGTGTGTATCGATATATTTCATGTTTTATTGAGTAATTTTAGATGCCAAAAATGTTAATTTATCTTTCTATTACTAATTATAAAATTTTTAACTTTTAGGGCAGTAGTTATGATGTCCCAGTAAAGTAGTAATAATATCTAAATCGGAAAATTTCATTCTCTGTTCCATGCAACACTGAGCAAATTTCCTTGCTTTTAATAAACCTAAAGCCTTCCATTCTGAAAAATTTATGATATTAGGTAACATTTAATAGCTCTTATGATTTATTAGTATAATTTTTGTAATAGGAATGCTGTGTTAAAACATGGAACTACTTCTGTGGGTATGGTCATACCTTGAAGGTTGGTTTTTATTTTTTTTGATTCACAGGAAGTGTGATATTTTAAAAACATGACTCATTCTTCAAGATTTTCCTTTGAGGTTTTTCCATGGTGAGTTAAAAAAATATATGCACCTCATCTATTTTAAATAACCACATTAAAACTCTGATTGTAGCATTTTATGATAAGGGCCTCTTTGCCATTTTAAGAAGCAGTGCTCTCTTAGCTTTCTTTGGGGAAATGAGTGTGTGCAAATCACTACGAGAATTTTCAGAAGATGTAAGTGATAGCAATGGAAACTGAGTGTTCTGATGACAAGATCCTTGTCTTACGTTTTTGGTTTTTCCTGTTGCACCTGGCCCATAGCAGGAACTGAGAAATAGTTACTGAATAGATGACATATAGATCTTTGAATCTGTAGAGCAAGACTCCAAACTCAAATGAATAAAAAACATCACTAGAGAGTTTGTCATCTTTCTATCAAATTATGTAGATTCCTAACATGCATTTTCTAAATCAGATGTTTTCAAACATTTTGGTCCCAGAACCGTTTACACTTAAAATTATTAAGAACTCCAAAAAAGCCTTTGTTTGTATTATATGTGTTGATTATCCACATTAGAAATTAAAGTGATAAAATTTAATATATTTATGTATTAGTTCACTGAAAAGTAACAATAATAAGCCAATTACGTCTTGACATAGGTAATAAACCAATTACATCTCAATATAGATAACATTTTAATGAAAATAATTATTTTAACAGAAGAAAAAATTTATGAGAAGAGTAGTATTGTTGACACTTTTACAAATCTCTTTCATGTGTGGATTAATAGAACATAGCTTGCCTTCTTATTTCTATTGCATTCAATCTGTTACAATTTGAAGTTCTAAGTGAAGAATATTGGGAAAAAAAATCTGGTCTCACATAGTTATGTAGTGAAAGGGAAGAGTATGTTAATATCGTTTTCAATTATCATTGATACTCCATAACAACTTGATTTGTGTTTCATAAAGGTTGATTCCAATCTAGAATCCAAGGTTGTATCAGTAAACTTAAAATCTAGTTGGTCTATTTTGTGCTTTGAATGAATATTTTAACTATGGAAGATTTTTGAAATTTTTGGATCACATTGGTTCATTGAGTCATATATCTTTTTTAAATGTTAGAACATTTTATTATATAATAATAAAATGTTATATTTATTAATATCACCACCAATATAATCAGGAAAGTCTGATCAGAAAAAAACGATTAAATTTGTGGAGGATGCAGGTTTTTCCAAAGTGCTAATTTTTACTTGAAAGCTGAAGATTTATCATCCGTTAAAATTTCCACCCATTTTTCTTGCGCTAATAGGTTTACTTTGTTCATTTTTGAGAAGAAACTTCCAGATATCCAAGTCCCCTACCTGTGGTTTATCTGTCAGTTTTTCCAAGTAAAAAATTATGTATGATTTAAAAGGTGGCTAGTTCAGCTCACAAGAGAAATGATTGCATACCTGCCCCCATACATACACCCCCTCATCTCTCCCTGAGTCAAACATCATCCTTCAGTCTGTAATGTAAGTGCTTCGTGTGTACTTTACATTTCATTACACAGGATACTACAAAGATTTTTACTCCAGTCAAGATTTTAAAAATCAATAAGTTTTACTGCTTCATCAAGGTTATTCTTTCAGTGAAACAAGTAATATCTATGTTTATATAAAAAGTTACATATATAACTTTACATATATTTATATATGATATGTATCGCATTCAATATCATGTATCATATATTATATTTTATATCATATATATTATGTGATATATCACATATATTTTATATATTTTATATATATATTAATTTATTTATTTTTTACTGCAAGTATGTAGCAGTGAGTACTATACTGACAGCTAGTATAACCTAGTATAACCTGGCTATACTTCCTTCTTCATGGTAAGATGTGAACAACTCAAACATTATTTCATTAAAAAATTTCAGTATGTCTTATTGGTATAATTTCTTTAAGGAACACGAAGATAGAGAAAATGTTATGTTTAGCCGTGGTTGGATTTCCTCTTCATTTTCATTCCAGGTCCCTTCCCTCCCCTCCCTTCCTTTTTCTATAAGATTATGATTGAAATATAAGTTGGTATAGTTTTAAAAACTTGTCAGAAGGGTCAGTGTAAGGTATAACATGAAAAGTGGGTAATTTTCATAGCACATGCACTGAAAATCAGTCTGGGTTCCTGGGACATTACCCTCCATGTCTTCAAGTCTTTAAAAATAAGAATGGTAGACATGTTATTGGAGCTGCATTATCATATATTAAATTATAAAATCTTTATGTGGGAGAATGACTTTTTTGTTTTTTAAGATTTTGTTTATGTATTTGACAGACAGAGATCACAAGTAGGCAGAGAGGCAGGCAGAGAGAGAGGAGGAAGCAGGCTCTGCTGAGCAGAGAGCCCAATGCTGGGCTTGATCCCAGGATCCTGGGATCATGACCTGAGCCGAAGGCAGAGACTTAGCCCACTGAGCCACCCAGGCGCCCCGGGAGAATGACTTTTTAAACTGCTAATTAATTGCATCCGTTCACTGAAATTTTACTACACATGACCTAGACTCTGTTTTGTACTAGTCTATTTTTCAGATATTAAAGACTTTATGCTTTATTTTTCAGAGCGTATTTTCAGTTAGTGTCTGCCATACATCGAGTTAAGGACATCATGGCAGGTACCACTTGACTGAGATGGGTTTTGTTTGGGGCTCTACCCATGGTCATGGGAGTCTTCAGTGCACGTGTGTTATTTCAAAATTTTGTGCTGAATATCCATTGTATGCAAGAAAACAGTTCAGCCTCTGTGGGAAAAAATGAAGATGTGTAAGATAAATTCCCCTCCAACAGGAAACTTGAAATCTAGTGGAAAGCCAACTACTATAAATTGCCAATTATCAAGATCTATCAGAATAAGTTTGTGACTAGGATTAGTAATGGAAGTATATGCAGATAATTGTTTTAAAGGAGCCCAGTGGAGGGAATGGTGCATTCTAACTGGGAAATTTGGGGAAAGGACAAATAGCTTTTGGTCAAGTCTTGTAGGAGTAAGGTGGATTATGCTGGGTGAAGATGTGGTTTGTGGGTTATGTTCTAGGCAGAAGAAAGATTAAGAAGAGTGTAGAAACTGAGGATAAAAATATGTTTGGCGTGTTTGATAATGACAAGTTGGTAGTGGGACACAGTGGGAGGTAGTTAGGAGGGTGATCTTTTAAGTAGTGGCATGTGTGGTTCTGGTAGGGGCTATGATAGTGAGCAGAGGTTAATCCTTGAAATGCTCATCTTGGATCTTTTTTGTTTCTCTACATTTATTGTGAAGTAATTGTGTAACTGTAAGGTGTACAACATGAAGATTTGATATATGTATATATTTCAAAGTGATGACCACAGTAAGATTAGGTAACAAATCGCTCATATAGTTTTGTGTGTTTGTTGCCTGGAATGGCCAGCAATCCCTGTACCAACGGTTGAAAGATTACTCCAAATTTTGCTGTGAAAGAGAGGAGAAGGCAAGGGGGTCAATGCTCAGAGGCAAAGACCCTTCGCTTTTTGCTCTCACCTTATTTTTGCTTCAGGATAGTCATAAATCTTTATCACTCTGTTTCTCAAGCACTGATGTGTGATAAGGGGTCTTAATGGAACTAGTAGGATCTGTTTACAGGGAAAATAGGATATGCTGATCTGTGTGTTCTATGAGTTCTGTAGGATAGGATATGCTGATCTGTGTGTTCTATGAGTTCTGCTAAACATAGCCTAGGAGACAATGCGTACATATATCTTAGATCACAGGGCAGCTGTTTGGGCTAAGAAAGCTTCGGGGAAGGCAACTCCCCACGGCATTCCTATGGCAGAGTGGTCACACAGGCCTCGCATTCCAAAGGTCTCTGCCCTTCTCTGAAACCTTCCATTGCCCCCAGCGGCCTCTGTGTTAGCAAACCAGGTATTATGGATGATTTCATGCTCTACGTTAGCCCTAACAGTGCGTGTTGAGAACTTTTAAGATCTAGTCCCTTAGCAACTTTCAAATATTATACAATATTGTTAACTTAGTCACCTTTCCATACATTTCATCCTCAGAACTTACTCATCTTATAACTGGGTGTTGTACCTTGGACTGCCTCCACCCGTTCCTTCCTCTGCCTCTAGCAACCAACAATCCACTCTGATTCTATGAGTATCGTTTTTTTCCAAATGCCATATACAAGCAAGATCATACAGTATTTGTCTTTCTTTCTGTGACTTATTTCACTTAATATCAGGTTTCATCCATGTTGTTATTAAATAGCAGGATCCCCTTCTTTCTAAAGGTTGAATAGTATTCCATTATATATGACATATTCACTACCTTTTCTCTATGTATTTATCCATCAATGGATGCTTAGGTTGCTTCCATGTCTTGGCTAATATAAATACTCCTGCAATGAACATGGGGGCATAAGTATCTCTCCAAGATAATGATTTCATATCCGTCAGATATATACCCAGAAATGAAATTGCTGGATCACATAATCATTTTATTTTTAATTTTTTAAAAAAACCTCATAATGTTTTCCACCTAGGCATTTTAAAAATACCAAATCAAGGGAAATTAGACACTATTTTTAGGACCATTTTACAGTTCTGAAACATGCCTTCAAACTACTCTTCTTTTTTGCTTTTTTAATCTCTGATGGCATGTGGGTTTCTGACATATCCAGGGTAGATGCTTTCTCCTGATGTTCTACCTAGAGGTGAGATTTAAAAATGAGAAAGTAATATTTAAAAATCCTTTACTGGATTAGTTTTATTACAAAGATTTGATTTAATCATTGCAGCAATCCCAATATTATGGTAATAATACACGCATTATCTCATTTACTCTTCACGGCTCTATGGTTGACAGTCTTGGAACCCGCATTTCACAGGTGAAGAGCTTCGTCTCAGAGAAGTAGGTGGCAGAGTTGAAATTTAAATCCACTCTTCACTCTTATACCATCCTGCCTCCTACAGTCTTGTGGAAGGGAAGTGGCTCCAATACTTGTACTCTCTATTTATAAATAAGCAAGCTAAGGTACAGGGAGATTGAAATAATTCGCCTGTATTCATATGCTTTCAAAAATGGCAAAGCTAGGATTTTAGCGTCTGTTGGCTGTGCCTGCAAAGCCTCAATTCTTTTCATGGCATTATGCTGTTAGCTCGTGTTGGACTAGTCTTACTTCCTGAGGACATTTCAGTTTTCCCACATTTGGAACTAGAGTCACAAGAAAAAAATCCTGGCTTTTTCTTAGGATAAACAGAAAAGAAAGCAAATGATGCTTACACAATTATGGGTCCTTGCAACCATATGAAGTGCACCTCTGAGTTAAGCAAAGCTATTGCGTGACGGGCCGCTCTCATCAGACCAAATGCTCAGACACTAATTTCTTCCATTTGCAAATGGAGTTGTTTTTTGTTTTTTTTTTTCTCTTTTGTGGGTAGTCTAGGTTAGTGATTTCCATGCATGAAAACAGCCCCATTAGAGCAACTTGGGAACATTGAACACACATGCAAACACACACAGACATGTTCCTAGAATTGTGATTCGGTACGTACCCAGGTGGTGCCCAGTAATCTGTTTTCTAAAAGCTTCTCGGTTGAGGCAGGAGAGTGCAGTGGTAAAGAGTTGATCTCAGAGCCAGATCTCAAATGCTTTATTCTCAGCTCTATAACTTTGGCAAGTTAGGTAGCCTCTCTACATCAATACATCCTCTGTATTTCAGTTCCCTATTTATCATGGTTATTACGTGCAGCCTGGGTTGAAAAACATTGGTCCAGAAGATATGATAATTTAGATGGCTATCAAGAGATGGGTAAGGAAATTGCATGAATCTGAAGCCCCATTCCCTAGCTATGTGAAGAGAAAGAGAACGATAATGGGATATACCCAGTTCTGCTGTGAAGCCCACTTATATTCAGGATGCATTGTTCAAATATGACAGTGTAACAGCTTAAGTATAGACCTATCAAATTAAAATCAGGATGATGTAGGTGTAGAATAAACTGAAGTTCATTCTCAAGATGTTTACAACACAAGTGCTTAGTAAGCACATTAATATTGCAGTCCAACTGCATGAGGGGCATTCGACCAAATTAAATGAAAAACAACACAACAACAATTCTTAATTACATTGCAGCATATAGTTGTACACAATTACACACACAGCTTTTCCTGGTAGCGAATCTATTTAGCAATGCTTTTATAGACTATAGGACCTTGGAGCTCATTAAAACCTGATGAGTTGTTCATTTCCATAGCAAAGAAATTGAATACCAGAAAGGTTAAGATGATTCTATAAAATCTGACATCTGGTTAGTTGCCAAATCGAACCAGGAGTCAGACTTTAAATTTTTTGTTCTAATCACGATTGTAGTAAAATTAGTTTTTTATTAAAATAGTTCCAACAACTCAGACCATTCAGTACGTCAGACTGGCTGGGAGATGCTGTGTTGTAGAAGAAAGAAAACAGGCTTGGACATTTTCAGACCTCGGTGGAAAGGCTCTCTCATTAACTAGATGTGTGGCAGGGTAGTAACTTAGCTTTAGTGAGCTTCAGCTTTCTCCTATGTAAATGTAGGTTATAATAAAATTCACCCCTGTTATTCACAGGTCCAGTACTCCCATGTCTCTATATTTGAGAGCAACTTCCAAGACCCATGATGTGAAGCAAACCACATGCTTAGTTAATGACTGAGCATAATCAAATCTGCTGATTTTCTCTTGAAGCTATAGAAATCTCTATTTCTTTAGAAATCCCTATTTCTTTATATAAAAATAAGCTTGAAAAGAAAGTCAACTGCTGGTGATGATGATGGAAAAAAAGAAATGAGAGGATATCTAATAAAGTCATGTTTCTTAGCAGATAGAGAAAGTTAGCATGTATTTAAGAGTAGAATGTCAAATTCTATACTGGTTCAGATCCAAGGTATGACTGATTCTGCCATAAGTTCCATCTGCAGAAACTAGAGAAAGTGATTCCTGAAACTGTTTTAGTAAATGCTGTAATCTTTGCAAAACAACTCAAAGAAAATCAAACTTGAGGGCAAATTGAAATGCAGGTTGTAAAGGTATGCACTGGAAACAATTGAATTAAACATGAATGTGGTTTTAAAAACCAGAAGCCTGCATACAAATTTCCATATTTGAAAATTTAGCAATTTCGGAAAGTATTGGGATATCGTGCTTACAAATATAACTCTACTACAACTACTTAATAAAGTAATTATGAGGACCCTGGGATAAAACATATTATATATTTAGCACATTGTCTAATATATCCTTTGTCCTCAATAAGTGTTTCTTCTCTATTTACGCTATATAAATAAAGTTTTACCATATAGGCAAATACAAATTTTATACTTGCTCTCATTTTCTACATAAAGGAGTAATCAGTTGCCCTTCTTGGTGTTTTTTGTCACTAACTCCTAACTTCCACCACTTTCAGCTTCTCATTTTCGTAGTAAAAGTTAAAATCTTATGACCTTTAATGTAGGAAGATGTTAATCAGAGCGGTAAATGTTTAGCCTTGCCTTAGTGTTTTCCTTAGCATTTTCTTGAAAAAAATTTTTTTAATTTTATTTAACTGATGCTTTATTGGTGTCCAAGTGGAAAGTTCGATAGTTTCACTATAAGAGTAACCCTGCTTGAAAATTTAAGTTACCAAGTATTATGACTGGTTTGTATACCTGCCTGAAAGAATGTGAGGCATTAGGATAAAACCGGCCTGCAGAAATCATCTGTGGCTAGAGGACTCTTTGAACATACTTTCCTGATCTTTCAAATCCAGAATTGCTGAGTTGGAGTCAGAGGTAATAGAGTTTTCCTTGCAAGCCTATGGAACTCAGCTAGGCGGTCCACATAATTTATTCAGGGTCATGGAAGTAGTGCCTATTTGAGTCTGGATTTGTGACCTGGGAGCCACTTTTCATGTTTGCTATTAGCATGGAGTTCCCGGTTTAGCGGTAAATCTTAGTTTAAGACATTTTTTTTTTAAACTATGCATAAGATACCTGCATTTTATTCAAATATTTTTAAACAGCCATTGAATTTTTTGGCAAAACTAATTCAATTGGACTTGTTAGGAGTTATATCCTAGCAAATAAAAAATGGCCCATGTTAATAGAGATGGTATCAGCCTGTGGCTTGGTGTTCAGTGGAGCGTCTCCTATGATTGATAATCAGTTCGGGTCTTGTGAAGCATCTTTATTGTTCAGGAGCTAGGTAAACAGCAGGGTAATTGTGTGACTGGTTGTTTTCATCATCCTTAATGTTGCCTACTGTTTATTTATACGAGCAGTGAATGGTTTTGGAAGGGTGCTTTGGGATCTCTCAGGATGAACAACGCTGTAGAAATGTAAGTCAGCATAATTATTAAAACATTTATAGCTTGTATTAAACTAGAGTTAGAAGCAAACACCAGTAGAAACTATTAGTAATTATATAAAGCGGTTGTGGGAGAATTAACAGTCTGCAAAGGGAAGGGTTTTGAGGAGATTTCACCAGGAACATGCAGAGCAAAAGTTTAAATCTCTTGGGAAGAATTACGCTAAAACATCAGTGTTAGATATTAGGTGACTAAGCAAGACACCATGATCTTTAAAGAAAGTGAGATACAGCGAAGTGAATACTATACACATTTACGCTCTGGTTGGATTGCTCGTGATTTGCACGAACGGCTGGTATGTGTGCGACACGATTTTGAGTAACCTTGGCGGGGAGCTTCAAGAGGATTCACTCAAATTCCCAATCGTGGCTCCTCCTATTGCTGCTATTTCATTACAACGTTGACATCAGAATAGAAAGTGGGAGGAGTTTATCTTCTATTCCCATTAAACTGTTTCCAAAAGACTTCATTTCTATTGGAAAAGGATCTTGCCAAAATTACACATTGTGAAAAAATTAGTTATGAAAATAGTTATTTTAACATTAGTGATCGGTATGGAACCTGTCTTATTCCTTCTCTCCTTCCTTCGACAACTACCTGGAAAACTGATACACATTGTGTCCTTGTTGTCAGTTTCCCTCCTTAGCTTCTGGAATCTGGTTACGTCTTTCCTTTCACATCCTACCACTGTTTCTTTCAGATCGGATTTCCACATTGCTAATGGCTCTGAACAGTTGTCTTATCCATCCTACATGACCTGTTTGAAGTATTTGAAACACTTACTTTCTTTGGAATTTTTCTTCATCAGCCTCTTTGGATCTCCTCCTCTCCTCGTCTTCCTCCTTTTCCTCATCTACTTCTCTAGTAATTATGTGTGGTCTGCCTACTTCTCTCCTCTCAGTTTAGGGTTTTATAAGGTTCTATACTGGTACCTCTGTACTTTCTGCATAACATCTCCTGCCACCACAACCCTATACCCTTGACCACTCCTGTGGCTTCAGTGACCTATTCTATATCATTATGTGCCATAGCTCTGACCTAGACCTTTCATTTATCCAGCTGTATTCTGCACCAATGCACTTGGATCTTGAACTCATCAAGTTCAAAATTAAGTTCATCATTTCTCACTCTAACCTATTCCTTTGCTTGAATTTCTCATCTCAGTGAGTGAAACGGAGTCCACCTAGTCCTTCAAATCAGGAAACCTAGAATCCATTGAGACTCCTTTCCCTGTCTAGTGTTTCACCAGTACTGAAATCTATTCTAAATCTGTTCTCTCCCCTAGATCTCTCCTATCTTAATTGAAGCCCTTACAATATCTTGCCTGGATTATTGCAATAGCATCCCATTTCCCTCTTTCAACTTGGCTCTCTTTTCAGTGTATCCTCCACAGAGCAGCCAGAGGGCTTATTTTCAAAACATTTATCTCATCACATTTTTCTCTTGCTTAAAGTTACTAAATGGCTCCCAGCAGTTTTTAGCATCCTAACCGAAATCCTTGGCTTAGCACATTGCATCTTCCCTGTAAAGGTTCTTTTTTTTTTTTTTTTTTTTTTTTTTTTCTTTTTACCACAAGTAGTGCCCTTCACTGGTGCTATGCTGGGCTGTGATTCTGTAAATTAATCATG
Organism: Lontra canadensis; assembly: GCF_010015895.1. Taxonomy (NCBI): domain Eukaryota; kingdom Metazoa; phylum Chordata; class Mammalia; order Carnivora; family Mustelidae; genus Lontra; species Lontra canadensis. Next base: position 17,807,994 of record NW_022630996.1, read on the forward strand.
CTCTATCACAGCTTTGTGATCACTCATGTTGTCCCCCCACCCTTTTTTTTTTTTTTAAGATTTTATTTGACAGATAGAGATCACAAGCAGGCAGAGAGGCAGGCAGAGAGAGAGAGGAGGAAGCAGGCTCTCTGCTGAGCAGAGAGCCCAATTCATGGCTTGATCCCAGGACCCTGGGATCATGACCTGAGCCAAAGGCAGTGGCTTTAACCCACTGAGCCACCCAGGTGCACCCCCCAACCTTCTTTTAAGAGAATTCTCACTTGTGTCTTTGGCAGGTCCCCTTTTCCTCTTCATTTCCAAACTCAGCTCAAGGGCCACCTCTAGAAAAACTTTCTAGACTTGAGCCCATCGTCATTTACATTAGTCTGATTTCAATGTACCTCCTCCATGTCCCTTAGTAAGTAACACTCATTGTGCTGCAGGTGAATTGCTCATATACTTGTCTGCCTCCACCTAGACTACAGTTTTCTTGAGGGTAGAAGTCATGACTTATTTGGCTTGATTTTCTCATGACTTGGTTTAGTGCTCAGCTAAGTACTGTTCAACAAATAATTGCTAAATTAATGAAAAGAAATTAATGAGCATTGGAAATGGCTATTTTGTAAGTATGGCCATTGGTCAAGAAGAGACTAGAAAAATGACATGCTAGTGATAAACTTAATATCATGTGAGCAGTTATCTTTAGAGGGAAAATGAGAAAGACTAGGTTTTATTGAAATGGTATTAAGCTGGGATGTCATGCTGAATCTCTAAGAAACTTGGCAGGTTTGCTATAATGACATTTCCCAGTCAGACAGATCTTTGGATATTTAGAACTATGAGCATATTTGGTTTCCTATAGAAAAGCTATTTAAAGTAATGATGGACTGCACTTTTTCATTTCTATTAAGATATTTTGACATCATGTAGCCTCAGAGGATAAAGAGTAGCAAAGGTTAGAAACATTTAGGATGCTTTACCCCCTAAATATAATGGGAGGGACATAAAAATATCCAGATTGCAATTATAGACTCATAACTTTGACACACATAATTAATGAATGACCTTTTCCGAATTACAGGATGTACTGAATATATCAAACATGGCAAATGGAAATGCTCTTGCTTGGTTCAGAGTTATGTTTATAAAGGCTAGGACAGTTTTGTATCCTGTTCTGGGAGTTCTTTTACACATAATTTAAGCAGTTGAAGATGAGCTAGAATTCCCATAGGTGCACAGTTGTAAAGGTGTTGCACATTTCCAATTAATGAGAAGAGCCCAAACATGCACACATGTTGTACATTAGGTTTTTTCTGATTTACCACAGCGCATTTTGGCAGAGGCCTTCGTGGCCTCTGGTTCCCAAATAGATCCTGGAATTGCTGTTGGTATTGCCCATACTAAGCAAAATTTTCAGTTTGTGCTGAGCCACAAGTCTTTTGTACCCAGAGCTGACATCAGCCTTCTGGAAGAACTTAACATTAACAATCTGTATGCACTTCCATTTAAGGTACTATGCACAAATATTGGGCTCTTCTGGTTCTTGAATCAAATTTAGCACTAGGAAGGCTTCATTCCCATCCAGGGAAAGAAGACAGTTAGTGCCCAGGTGTCCCTGTTTCTGCCTCCAGCTTTCTAGTGTTCCAGAGAACCCATTTCCCCGCAGGTACACAAACAGAACTCACATTGTCTCCATCTGTGTCTTTTTGTCTGTGCCTTTCTTTGTTCTTGTGATTAGAGCTTTTGAATTGTGGGTGCCATCTAAAAAGAATCTTTGCCTTTTCTTGATTTGAGTATGCTTTGGGGACAGGGCTTTACAATACTGAACAGGTTTCATTTTGAAAAAGAAATAATTCATTAGAATCTTGATAATAACATGGTGTCATTTGTATATGAAGAAGATGACAACAGTCTGTTTACTTGTTCACTTATTTTCTTAGGAAAAATTCCCAAACATGTTACCACTGCCTTTAAGATTCTTGGTAGATCCTATCAAATTGCCCTATGTTGTTACACACACACAGTAGTGTGGGTAAGTTGACCTATCTTTTTGTACATTATAAAAACTGGGTATTATTATTATTTTCATCTTTATCAATACTAGGGGTAAAACTTATTTTATTATTTTAGTTTGCATATCTTTTATTCCTAATGAGCTTAAAAGTTTTTATATACTAATTAGCCAGTTATATTTATTATTTTGAAAATTGCTTCTTTGTTGCTTTGCCTGTCTCAGGTGTTCCCGTTTCCTATTGATTCAGAAGAACCTCTTTTAGATTAAGTATATTAACCCTTGATCTGACAACTATTTTACAAATTTATTTTTGTAGTTCATTCTTTGTGTTACTTGTGCGACAGCAATTTAAACAGATTGTAAAGTAGCATCTATCAAGATATTTCTCTCTACCTTCTGTCTTGATGTCATGCCTAGAAATGTGTGTTGATAGTCCTATGGAAAAATCCTAGGAGAGGACTGGGTTATCCAAAAATATTACCGTTCCAGGAGGTTTTTCTTTTTGTGCTCCAAACTCTCAACTAAATTATTTGGAATCTGAGTGCCTCAAGCTGTAAGTCAAATGATACAAATTTCTTATAGTACAATAGTTTGAATTAAGGTCAATGTTATATTTGAATTACACAAGTGTAATTAGATTTTAGTGAAGCCATTTCAAAGGATCGTGTGTCACTTGTATAAGTAGGGGCCAGCCTGTGAATGTTTGATCACTTGTAAGAGGCATGAGTACTCTGAGTTAGTTCCAGGAGGCAGGGAAATAGCCTTCTGCTCTTCTCTCTGGGACAAACAGAAGCATGCATGCGCACATGCACATATTCTGATCTCAGCCATTACAATTATGGGATGCTATTTCTCATCTGGTCTAGTGAGATGAACCCAGCCTTTCTCCTAGACGTACAACTTGTGGTGCCTACTTCCATACCATTCCTGTTTTTCCTACGTCCTCCAGCTGGTATGTAGCAGACTGACTACCTAATGTCTTTCTGTTTGCGGTTGCTGGAGACTCTTTCTCACCACTGCCTCTAGGGATGCAGATCTCAGTAAGCCTTCTTGTTTTACTCGCATCTGCGGGGTTGATATTCTCCAAGATGTCTTGTTCACATCAAGTGTTTCTACTAGGAAATTAGTTTTAAACTACACAAAAACAGATACACTATGTTTTCAGAATTATTAAAAAATATTTTTTCTTGTAGCTCTTTCATGATTCATTCCTTTATAATGAAGTATTGATTTCACCTTCATTTTATATTGTAAGACATGAGGTAGACATCTAACTTTTTAACTTCTGGATAGCCAGCAACCAACAGTATTTATAGAAAAAGCCATCAATTTTTTCAATGATTGAAATGGCCATGTTAATCATCTGCTATACTATTACATTTTCTGGTTTTGTTTACAAATTTCTATTTCACTGATCACAGTTTTTTGTGTGCTAGTAAAACTTCTGTATTAAATATTATAGTTGAATTAATATATGTTACTATCTGGTAGAATAAGTTGCCATTAGTATGGGTTTCAAAATTGGCTTTATTCTTCTATAGGTAAGTACATTGCATAACATTCTTTCAAAAAACTAAATTGAGATTTCCTTTAGAAATGGGGTAAATTTACAAATCAGCTTGGAGAGAATACCATATCTATACTAAGTAGTAATGCAAAATTTTTATCCAACTTATGTGTGGCTCTCAGTAATATATTACCAGTTTTTAATACAGTTCTGGAAAATTCTAAATTTATTTATGAGCATTTTGTATTTGCTGATGTTGTTATTATTATTATTATTATTTTGCTGATGTTATTATTAAAGGGATCTCTCCCCCATAGTATTTTAAGGTGATTATTGGAGGTATATTAGAAAGTTATTAAGATTTTTTTTAACGTAAGGAATTTGTAAGTGGCACTTTAATTTACTACCTAATTACTTCTAGTGGAATTTCAGATGATTCAGTTATTTTTTTCAAGTACACATTCATGTTAGAAAATGAGCATAATTTTGTCTCTTCATTCTCTATATTTACTTTATTTTTTTTAATTGTCTTATTACATTGGTTAGGACATCCAGAATGACATGCAACACTGATTATAATACTGGACATCTTTGTTTTGACCCTAACATTAAAGATATAAAGTTAATTGTTGATCTCTGGTAGATCTGTGCTAAAAACTATTTTTAATTTAATTTGTTAATGAATTTATTTATTTATTTTTTATTTATTTTTTTTAAAGATTTTTATTTATTTATTTGACAGAGAGAGATCACAAGTAGGCAGAGAGGCAGGCAGAGAGAGAGAGGAAGGGAAGCAGGCTCCCTGCTGAGCAGAGAGCCCGATGCGGGGCTTGATCCCAGGACCCCAGGATCATGACCTGAGCCGAAGGCAGAGGCTTAACCCACTGAGCCACCCAGGCACCCCTGTTAATGAATTTATTAAAGTAATTTATTTCCAAAACACATTTGATCAGGCTCACAACTAAGCAGAAATAGTAACTCAAATGAAATTCACAATATAGGATAGGTAAATTTTAAAATTGAATTTTATAAAGCTCTCTACATGCTATATTAATATTTTTGATGAAACAAAAGAAAAATGTATTTTTTCCTTCATGACTTAGGTCATTGTAGTTAGCAGGAGTGAACGACTTCATTAATATATCTTCCTTTAAATTAGAATATGGAGAGATTTTACTATTAAGTCTCAAAGTGAAGCTCATACTAGATGTAATATTCAAGAGACTAAAAAGAATTTGTTCATTAGAGGCTTCAAATTTTTCTTAGATAATTTAGAGACAGTTGCTTTTACTTCTGAATAGACATGGAAGACTTAATTACATAATTTCATAGATTTCTTAATGGGGCTCTTAATTTGTACACTAATTTTTCATATAATTGATCTTTTATCATCCTTAATAATCTATCTACAGTTTTTCAGTTTAAATTAAATTAAATACTTTAAATTAGTTTATTTCAAATTATATTAAATACATAATATAGTGAAAAAACATGATGGCACATGTTCTGGCTACCTACTAAGTTTGGTTAATGACCATATAAAAGGAATAACTTCTGACACATTTAATTAATTAGGCTTTTGGTGGTACTTCCTAGACTTTATACGTTATGGCAGTTTGTCTAATGTCAAATGAAATTAGGTCCCAAATAGGAAATGTGTATTACCTCTTATGTAGAGGAAGCTTTTACAGTATTGTACTAAGAAAACCTCATTTAAAAAGAAAACACTCAGGGTGCCTGGGTGGCTTAGTGTGTTAAAGCCTCTGCCTTCAGCTCAGGTCATGGTCCCAGGGTTCTGGGATCAAGCCCCGCATCAGGCTCTCTGCTCAGCAGGGAGCCTGCTTCCCCCTCCCTCTCTCTGCCTGCCTCTCTGCCTACTTGTGATCTCTGTCTGTCAAATAAATAAATAAAATCTTTTAAAAATAATAAAATAAAATAAAACACTCTGTTTTTAATAATACAAATGATATACCTAATTGATTACTTAGAATTATTTTCTATTTGCAAACATTTATTGGATAGAATGAGAAAAAAGTATTCTCTGTGTCTGGGAAAATATTTGTATTCAGAATTTATATGAATATATATGCATTTATCATAATCCATGATTATATAATGATTGTGCATATACTTAGTGAAATAAACTAAGCTAAATTTGAGTGCTTCTAATGTCTTATTACTGGTATGAGTGAGATTGTAGAATATGAGGATACTGTGTATTAAATAAAGAAATCTTAAGTAGAAGATTGGGATACCTAGAAATAAATAGTCCATATTGATAATAAAATGTCAGAGAATGCCTAAATTCAAATGAGAAATTTCTGGAATAGAATTTATTTCTCCTGTGTCTACTATAATTGGGAATATCCAGGCAATATTCCTTCAATTTGTTCTAATTAAAAGTTTAGAAATTAGGAATTAAAGAAAAATTGTAAGTTAGCAGGTGGAAATAGAAACCAGTAAACCCATAAAGTGATTCTTCAAATTTCTGAGATGATTCAAGCCCAAGGGTAAATATTTAGGTAAATTTGGGTTTACACTTAACTTAGTTCTACAATAATTTCTCAGGATGTCCATTGTTGTTTTCATATCCTATTGATAATAGGTAAGGTGTCAGACCTAATCAAATGTGATCTCAATGTAGTTAATCAGTATTAAGCCTTACCAGAAGAATGTTAGGAGAGCATATGGCTAAAGAATGATAAAAATCATTTTTACTTTTACAAGTGTCTTTGCAGTTGCCAAATTTTGTTTAATATGAAAACATAATCGAACACCTCCCTTCTTTGAGGTTCCGTTAAGCAGATAAATGTATTCTAAAAAGAATCCTTTGGGATATCTGGGTGGCTCAGTCAGTGAAATGTCTGCCTTTGTGTTAGGTCATGACCCCTGAGTCCTGGGGTCAGGCTCTCAGCTCAGTAGGGAGTCTGCTTCTCTCTCTGCTCCTGCCCCTCCCTTGTGCTTTCTCTTTCTCTCTCATATAAATAAATACAATCTTTAAAAAACTTTTTCTTTAAAATATAAGCATAGATGCATAATTAAAATTATAACCTTTAACCATGTTCATTAATAAAATATTATAGTGTTTATTAAATGATTACATTCAAGACAAGAGACATTATATGTAATGATCAAAAGATGAATTTGATAACTAAATTAACTGCATAGCTATTACCTTCAGATGTACATAGCTAATAGATAACATCAGTTCTTCTGTGTTCTGTCCTAAAATACACCTGTTTCCTTAATTTTATAATTTAATTAGTAATCTCAGCATTACCCTGCTTTTGCTTTGAGCAGGATACCTACTACTTCTGCATCTCTCTCCGTATTGATCCTCCCCTTTAAACGGTTACCATGTATTTTATTTTCCATCACATTATCTCTTCCATTTTCCCTTCCCTCCTTTTAAGACTATTGTTATAGCTTTCTGTGCTGCCTCCCTCTTGTATAGACAACACAGGTTAATGCTTCTTAGCCAGTCTATTTTTTATACTCAGAAGTTTTCATTCAGCTCTGCATTATTTACGAAAAGATTTATAAATTTCCTGGTCTCACATCCAGGGTTCTCCATGATCTACCCCGATCCACTTTTCCAAATTCACTTTCTAATATCCCTAGAGTGACTCTTGCCATTGCATTCCCACTAGTATATTTATTGTGGCACAAACGGACCTTCATCCCATATCTTGGATTTTTGCTCATGCATTTTCCAACTTCCAAAGTCTTCTTATTTTGTGTTTTCTATCCATTTAGGTCTTCCTCTTTTATTTTCAAATCTCTGCTCAAGCTACACAGCCTTCATTTTGATCACGACTTCTGCTTCTAAATCCCTTCATTGCCAAAGCCATTTCTTTGACATATATATTGTTTATGTGTAGGTCTGTTGCTGATTTTCTCAACCAGTGCCATGAGACTTAGATCATGATCTGATCTAATAAAGAGACTCAAACATTGCTCTTACATGACTACTTCACTATTCATAAGTCTTTGCTTTTGTTTCAGCTCTTGTTTTGGTCTATGTTTAGTTTTGTTTTTCCTATTGAGCTTTCTCAGTAGAAAGATGGTCTTTCTAAACTCTTATATATCTAAGACTGTATTTCTGTTCCCTGAACTTAGTTGGGTGAAACCCACGGGTCTTGGACTTTTGCTCCAGAATTATTTAGACTTATTGTCTTCTGACATTTAATGCAATAGAAATATCCCAGAACAGTCTGATTTTCTTAACCTTAACTCTTTATTTAAGGTCTTTTGTTTTGCCTCAAACTTACAAGACATTTACTTTCTTATCCTTGTAATTCTAAAAATAATTGCCAGAGTTTGTTTAAGTGTAAGGTGTTTGGGATTCTCTGGGATTTCAGGCCTTGAATTCTCATCTCTGAGATCTTGGATGGGGAAGAAGCACAGATAAAATAAGATAATCACAGGGTGCCCAAGTGGCTCAGTGGGTTGAGGCCTCTGCCTTCAGCTCAGGTCATGATCTCAGGGTCTTGGGATAGAGCCCCCACGTTGGGCTCTCTGCTCAGTGGGGAGCCTGCTTCCTCCCCTCTCTCTCTCTGCCTGCCTCTCTGCCTTCTTGTGATCTCTGTCAAATAAATAAATAAAATCTTTAAAAAAATAAGATAATCACTTTTAAAGTGATGCGTCACTTTATTTCGGACTACTCTAGTACTCAGTATCTCCCAAATGTGGGACTTCCAAACTGGAAAATACAGCTTATACTGTGGGCCTTAGTAAAGTTATCTGCTTACTTCGAGTAAACATGCGCAGCCAGTCACACAGATGATAGCAGCTTCCCCAAAGGGCCAACCTCCAGCAGGCTCAGTCTATGTGGAAGTGGGAAATGAGCATTTGGGTAAGCTTCCTCACTTTTAAAGAGCAGGAAACAACCCCCTTTTTCCATTAGTAAAATGGGTCAAAGAACATCCTGAGCTCCCTTGAAACATGTGAGTGCTTACTTTTCTGTGGAGAGCTCTGAAGTGGATGAGGAAATTAGAAATGACTCTTTGCATAGTTAGGGCCCCATCCCCCTTCCCATTTTTTAGAAAAATATTAAGCTTATTCTCCCATTGAGAATTCTCCTGAAATTCTTAGCTTTGATTTTTGTTCTTTGCCCTCCCCATTCATCATATTCATTTTGGTCACTTTCACCTCGTTGTCTCTTTTCTTTCTATTCAGGAATAACCTCTAATTCTGCTTCTGTATTCTTAACATGGTTTTTCCTTGCGCTATTTCCTGCCCTCACTACCCTCCAATATGAATGATAATAGAGCTGACACCTATTTTTTTTTCCTTACAGTTCTTTATTTCTCTCATCTCCCCCTTCCCTCGTACTATTGTCCTTTTATCCTCTTTTTATTCATTCCACAAAGTGTTCTTTAAGCAGGTACCTTTTACCAGGCATTGTTCTAGGCACTGAAATATAACAATGAATTAATAAAATTAATACTTGCTGAATGCTTGATCTGTTCCAGGTACTGTTTTAAGTACTTGTTTATATCAACTCATTGAATCTACTGGATTACCCTATAATATAGCTCTAAAGGTCATCAGAGACAAACCCTAAGGGTAGCATTTGCATACAAAAATCTTAAATGGGAAGGGATCTCACGGAGCACTGGCAAAGGAGTGGAGAACTGAGATGGGGAAGGAAAAGAAGAAAAGGAAGCCATTATAGGGTGTGGAGGCTATGAACCACTGGGGCTCAGTCCAGTTGCAAATAAGGGCAGCTACACTCAGTAATAAATGAGAAAAATAAAGCAAAGAGAGGGTAAGTAACTTGCTTACGCTCACACAGCCAGGAAGTGGTGATCAGGGTTGGAATGCAGCCCTTTAATCAGTAGGGGAGTCTGCCCTTGTACAAAAACACTGCCTAGGAATCTGCCTACTTCAAAGCGATGCGGGGGGTGGGGGGGGGCACTAAAGAGTGAGGGAAGCAGCTGTTGAACAGGGAGAACCTTCCTGAAGAGGGCACCTGTGTACAGAGTCACGAGTGAAGCAGGTCATGAGATGAACCGCAGGACCAGCTCAGAGAAGAACCTTTCAGTTTGCATGGTTAAAATGTAGCAAGGAGACTGGGGGCTGGGGAGGGTGAGTTGGTGGGGGAGGGGTGGGGGAAGGGTGGGGGAGGGTGAAGGGGGAGAGTGAAAGGTAGCCAGGAGCCTTATCTTACAGGGCCAGAAGGCTGTGTAAGACTTCCTGTGTTTTAGGCTCTCACATTGTGAATGGTGTTCTTTCTCGTCTTGTCTTCTGAGATGTTCATCCAGGGCTGCAGCCGAAATGCTTTCAAAGGTCTTCTCTTCCTCTGACTTTTCAGCATCAATGTCTTTTTCCTTGTTTTGGAGCATTTTCCAGAGGCACTGTGTGTTTTTATTTTCTTGTCTGGGCATTTGTGTAGCAGGGACAACCTCTCCAGTGTGAGTGTGTTCCTTCTCTGTGATTTTTCTCTCCACTCCTATGTTTGGTCTTTCATGACTGAGCAGACAGAGCTCGGAGCCCCATTCCTCCTGTCTAGAAGGCTCTGCTTTTCTATAACATCACTGTGCTGCAACGGGGTCTTTTCTTCTGCTCCCACCATGAGCCAGCCAGCTGGGGTCCATAGTTCTTCAGGAAGTAAAGGGGATTCAGTGGCCATGTAGAGACAGCATTCCAGGCGGTGCTGCTGGCAAGGGTGCGGACAGGAGTTGGGTGGCAGGGTCCTGGATTTTTGAAGAGGGGCTCCTGGGGTGTGCAAGGTAGTAGTTGCCCATAGAGATGATTCTTGCTGCCTCAGAAGGCAGCCCTGTGCAGTAGACACCTTCTCAACAATTCTTTTCTTCCTGGCATTTCTTAAAATGAAATGACGTTCATGTGCACCACCCACTTCCCTGTGTCTGTGGTGGGTTGTAAGTTTCCTAATGTACTAGAGGTAACTCTACCCCTTTCTTGCTGAATTCGTAAATCACTTCAGAATGTGAGCACTAATGTCATCTTAGATGCAATTATACATCAAGATTACATGAAAGAGTATGAGCAAGACAAGGCTTGCTGCACATGTCACAGCTGACCTCAGTGCCCAGCTACTCCATTTTTAGGTTGTCAAAGATCTGTCCTGTCTTCAAGGTAGTGGGTGGCAGGTGGCAGTGAGTAGCAGGTTTGGGATGTTTTTGTTTTTTGTTTTGTTTTGGTTTTGGTTTTTTTTGTTTTGTTTTGTTTTGTTTTTGTGGGAACTCCATGAGGTATAGTTTTAAATCCACCATAAGCCATTTAAAAATTCTCTCCAGATCCTAGAGATTACTGTTAGTACTTTCTTTAGCTGTTATTATTTGTTTTTCTTATTTTTTTTTCTCTTTATTTGGTGTCCATTGTTATTTTAGTGGAAGATTAGAAAAGCCTGTATCAGAAACAACTACCTGGATGGTAGTTTATCTCATTGAGTTTTTTTTAACTCACTGTAACAGTTCAATGAAGGTAGATTTTTCATTTAAATTGCTTTAGATTCAAAAACTGTACTTAAAAACCTCTATTATTCTCAGACATTACAATTCTGAGTCAGTTACTGTTTCTGTATTTACATAGCTCACATATATTAATTATGAATGTCAATGGCTAGAGTTGTTTTGTTTTTTAAGTAGGCTCCATGCCCAGTGTGGGATTTGAACTCATGACCCTGAGATTAGGAGTTGTATACTCTACTGAGCCAGCCAGATGCCCCAAGATTTTTTTAAAGTGTGTTCTCAATGTAATCATGTACCTCATACCCAAACCCATAGTTTATAGAATATTTTAAAGACTGTCTTATTGAACTTACATATTGATATTCATTAATATGTAAATATGTATATGTATTACAAAATACTTAATATTAAAATATTTTACTTGAATACATTTAGGTACTAGCTAAAATTATTTGACTTTTGTGATTCAATAATTATGTATAAGTATGTATGTACTTGTATAGGTATATTATTAAATAAAATATTAAATATATTAAAATATGTATGTATATTTACTAATAGTATAGGTACTTAATAATGTTTTAAAGATATTATATTACCCAATAATTGGAACATTGCTAATTAAATACTGTGATATACTTTGAGGAAATCTTATTTTGTTAAAGAGGAAAATGATACATAGAGAATATATATATTTTTAAATGCTTAACAATATTTTTTATGAGTGATGACCCGTTATTCATGCAAACAACAAAAACAAATATTTCTAACCCTTTTGGAGCAAATCTTGGGTGGCCAGTCTTGATTTCATCAGAATTTTCTTTAGAAAATTCTGGCCTGGCTTATACTTACGGTTTTGTGTTGTTTTAAACTTACTTCATTTTTGTATCGCTCTTCTGTGAGATATACCAATTTTCATAAAAGCCTGAAGATTTTTTTTAAAGACTTTATTTATTTATTTGAGAGAGAAAGAGAGAGAGAGAGAGATTGGGAGAACAGGGTGGGAAGAGGGGCAGAGGGAGAAGCAAACTCCCTGCAAACCTGGGAGCCCGACATGGATCTCGATCCCGGGACCCTGGGATCATGACCTAAGCCAAAGACAGACTCTTAACTGACTGAGCCATCCAGTCGCCTAAAACCTGAGGATTTTTTTCTGGGAAGTAGGAGCAGATACTTTTGAACTTCTCCAATGTATTCTGAAATAGAATGGACACAGGCCCAGAGGCAGGGAAGGGCAGTGAATTCCTGAAAGGAAGTCCCAGGAAGGTTATAGCAATGAAACAATAGGAGAGAGCCCATGGTTCTGGGCCAGAAGGGGGAGTAAGTGAGGTTAAGAGCTGGTGCAGGGGTTACTTTGCCTGGGGAAATCCCTACAGCTGGGAGTATTGGCAGAGGAGGGAAGTGCTGGGTTACAAAGGCAAAGAAATACAGCACGCCCTTGGGAATCTGGATCCACATGGCTGTGAAAGGCTGTGGGGTGTCAAAGATCTGTTGACTTCAAGCATCCTGTCCAGCAGGTGTGCCACTGAAGGGAGAGTCCACCTACTCTCAAAGAACACAGAGCAAGGTATCTATATTTGCCACTAAAATCAGGGACTGGCTTATCTCCTACTTTTTTTTTTTTTCGTGACTTGATCTATCAATGATGATGACGATGACGACAATGACGACGATGATGATGATGATGGTGATGACAGCAGGTGGCACAGAGTTTACTTTGTGTCAGATGGTCTTTCAAAAGTGCTTAATACGCATCAATTGTATTATTTCTCTTAAACGCACTATGAGAAAGCATTTCTAATTGAGGCACATTTAAATGTCCAGCATGGTATTGGATGAGTCTGCCTCCTCACTTCATACTCTGGACTCCTGGGTCATCCCCTGTCTCTATTCAGAAGCCTGTGGAATTTCTGCGGCAGCCAGTGCATTAAACTAGGACTGAACCATACTGAACCACACTGAATTTTTCTGTATTCTCCCTACTCCTAAGCAACACAGGGATGGTGGACCTTGACCAGGGGTGGGGAAACCTTAGAAGGGAGCGACAGGGTCTCCTGCTGCTCTTTGAGGTCCTGAGCATTACAATCAGGGTCCAGACTGTTGTGTGTGCTTTGTAAAGGGAGTTGCCCAAGTTGAAATATGCATGTACCATGCATCTTTACGCACATGAAAATTTACGATCTAAGTTAAAGGTGGCACAGAGAGCAGCTAACTTTCTTTCATTATTGAGTATAATGAGATTACTCTTGAAGAGACCAACTTTGTTCAAGATGCAAATCTAGAGGCTTGTGACTAGCTACAATCCACCTGGCTGGTGATAACTTGTAGACTGTGTGCTTTGATGCTTTCAGAAAATCTCCAGTTGTCTTGAGCAAACATCTGCTCTTGTCATTTCCTTTGCAATTCTTTCTCACAGCATGTTACCTCATCTGAGAGAACCCACAGACTATAAAGGCTGACATGAGGGTCTATCCATTTCTAGCTACATGTAAGAATGTACATCAACTTAAGTAACTTTGGATATCTTTTTATTTCATTTCCTCCTCTTCCCCAAGTCCCATTATAAGCTGCCAATGATTTTTCATTTCTTTTTAAAGTGCTGCCTAAAACCAGTTTTGAAGACTACTACAGGAGACTTGTATTAAAACAATCAGAATCCCAAATCATTTTTTTCTCCTAAAATAGAAGCTTATTATGCATATGTGGGTATTTCCAGCTTCTCCTTTTCAGGCACATATTTTCAGACGCGCCTTGAGCAAGTATGTCTTTAAGTTAGGCACATTCACACCCATAAAGGAGGCAACATAAACGGATCATCATGAGGCATCACTAATATACCCGTATTTGTCAGGATAGACAATTGTTGTAATAGGCATCTCCAGAGCAGCTCAGTAGATTAACATGACAAAGGTTGATTTCTTCATGAATATCTCAGTTTTCTGCAGGTTAATGAGTTTAAAGCAGGGCCCTTTGCTCCATGGAGTCAGCCATTTTGGGACACAGATGTCTTTCACACAGTGACTTTGCCATGCCCTAGAGCCTCACTGTGCTCTGCTGGATCTTTGCACTTGGCTGGTCAGTAAGGGAAGAGAGAACACATGGGAGAGCCAGCAGGAAGCCTTTCAGAGGTGGGCCTGGAAGGGTCATGCAGTACTTGTGCTCATATTTTATTGACCAGAACTCAGTGATGGTCGTGCATAGCTAGAAGGGGTGCTGGGCAATGTGGCTACCAGCCCAGAAGGAAGAGAGATACAGTCTGGTGAATGATAAGCTAGTCTGATAAGTCTTCTGAATGAGAACTCATTCTGCTGGCTGAGCTGGTTCCCATTCTCTAACCCCTGAGAGTAGGTCTCTAACGAATGAAGGATACAGAATATATTTACTAAATCACCTCACATAGACATATGTTTAAGCATGTATTCCCTTCATGTAAATGTGAATTCCTGGGGGCACCTGGGTGGCTCAGTCAGTTAAGCATCTGCCTTCGGCTCAGGTTATGATCCCAGGATCCTGGAATCAAGCCCCGCATCGGGCTCCCTGCTCAGTGGAGAGACTGCTTCTCCCTCTCCCTCTGCCTGCCCCCCTTCTGTGTACACATTCTCCCTCTCTCAAATAAATAAATAAATAACCTTTTAAAAAATGTGAATCCCTGGAGGCCAGGAGTAGCATCTTATCCATAGGTCCTTCTTTTAGTAAAATTAACAGTTCTTGTTTTTTTTTTCCTTCTCATCACCATTTCTGAGCACTTGTGTTTTTTATTGTGACTCTGATTTCTTCAGTGTTCTTGCCTTTTTCCTACGGCCCAGGGTGGCTGAACTTAGGTAGATGTTAGGAGAAAAGCAATTTGATGAGATGATTTGCACCAAGATACAGCTAATTGTAAAATTCTCTTCAACTCCCACATGTAAAAGCCTGATGACATTTGTGTTCTCATTCCTCCTTTAGACATGTTTCAGTGTCTGCTGTGACTCTGCAGCTCACAGTTTTCAGGATAACAGGCACTTTTACTTGCCCACCCCTGTAAACCCAAGGCTGTCCACAATGTGGCTATTGATATGGACACTGATTCCCTTGATCCGTCATTAACCATTTGTCTAAAGTGAAGCTCTTTCAGTTTCTTCTGAGCATTAAGAACTATAAACTCCTGGGCCTGTGTTCTGATTCTGCGGCATTCTGATTTCTAGTATGTATGGGGCTCTTTGATGCTTGCCTTACTCATTCTTTAATCCAGATAAATTTGGGGGACTCCCATTTCCCACCCCTAGCCTATGCTGCTGGCCTCTAGCCAGATCTAGAGTAACTTTTCAATTGAAGCCAACAGGTCCCAGCCCAAGAGAACTGCCAGTTGATGGAATTTGAAGAATAAGTGAAATGGAGAAATGTGGGGGCTTCATGAAGGGGGCATCATTGTGGAGAAGACAATTCTGCTACCTCTTCGCACCATACTCCCGACTGCCACCAACAGGGTTATGTTAGATCTATTTCCACAGAACACATCTGCAGCCTCAGAAACAGGAGCAGAGAAAGGAGAGCTCTTACAGTTTTTCCGGTTCCACCTCTTTCAGAGGAAACAAGGGAGTCAGGTTTTCCTTTTAATAGGAGGGCAAGTACTCTTATTAACAAGGTCCTTTAAGATGGGTAGTCTGACCCAATGTTTCTTATCCATATATCATCATCCCAGTTTCAGTTACTACAACCAGGGGAAGTATTCTTGTGAAAAGGAGACCTGACTCTTCACATATGTGGATTATTAGAGCCCTTTGCTGGAAATGGGAGGAAGTCTAGCCCCTAAATCCTCGGGGGATCTTCAGAGAGATGCCACAGATGGTTAGTCACACCTCACTCTTTCTGGACTACTTTCAGAAATTCCTCACATTTCAATTTCTTTAGACCCTCATCCCCCCCACCAGTCCTAGTCCTTAATCTGTTCTTTGTGCAATGAAGTTGTGTCAGGGGTTGCTAGATGTCCACTAACTTTTTCTTCCTTCTTCATGGGCACAGGCCAGACTATTTCCCAGCCTCTCTTGTATGTAAGTGTGTTCATGCTCCAGGTTCCCTTTAGTGGGAGTAGATACATGCCACTTGAAGCCCAGCATACAAACTTCCCATACACTTCACGCTTTTTCTTTATGGCTCATTCATCTACTGAACACCAGGATGGCCTTGGATCCTCCTATAGAAGAAGGCAAAGAATCTTCATTCTGGATCCCTGGAAGACTGTGAAAGCTGCCCCATTGCCCTAAACACTGGCCCTAAACTATTACATGAGGAAAAATCATTGTTCTTTAAGACAAAAAAATTTTGAGGTTAATTTTTTTCTTCAGTCTAGCCTATATTAATTAATTCAGAGGGATTGGATTGGGCTTCGTAAGATGATTTTGGTATCAGGAAATAGCCTAGACTAACTGTTACTGTTTCTTCTAGAATTAACCTGCAGAGGTAATTTTGGTTCAGTCTGGTCTTGGGTAGGCTTCCAGTCTGTAATGGATTTACTTCTTAGGAATTGAAATGATGAAGTGCTCATAGAACTTGTGATCCATTTTCATGCCACCATTTATTCTCTCTTTGTGTTTCTCTGTCTTCTTTATTTCTTATCCATACAGTATGGCTAACCACTTAAAACTTTTAAAAAATCATTGAGAAATGTATTTTAAGCATTGCTGCTTTTGAATCTTATATCTCTATATCTTATCTCTGAAGTCTTAAGCCTTATGGGAACCTCAAGTTTATAAAATGAACAAACATAAGTGAAGGCAATGCTATTTATATAAGAATGTGTAGTAGTGGCATATACTTTTAGAGTATATTATTATTTATTCACTAGGAGTTAGTATTAGAATACATAGTATTTTCTGAACCAGTGGGGTAGTTGGATAAGTAATATATATGTTATTTATGGATGCTGTAACAAATTACCATAAATTTAGGATTAAAACAACAAAAATTTATTACCTTACAGCTCCTGAGGTCTGAAGTCTCAGTCTGAAGGTCTTACTGGGCTAAAATCAAGGTTTTGATAGAGCCACAGTACTTTCTGGAGGCTCTAAGAAAAATTCTGTTATCTTATCTCATGGCTCTTGGAGGCCACTCATATTCCTTGGCTCAAGACCCTCTTCCTCCATCTTCAAAGCCGACAATGATGGAGTGCCTTTTGCATGAGATCACTCTGACCTCCACTTCTGCACCCCCCCCTTCATATTTTAAGTACACTGTGATTACACTGGGCCCACCTGGATAATACAAGATAATCTCTCTATTTTAAGGTCAGATGATTAGTAGCCTTAATTCCATTTACTACTTTATTTGCTCTTTGACAGGTGATAAAACCTATTCATAGTTTCTGGGAATTAAGATGTGGACATTTTTGAGAGGGGACCATTATTCAGCCTACCACAGTGCTATGCATCACTTGAATGATAGCCCAGTCCTTAAAGATTATAAAGTCTCCCCAAGAGAACAATTTATGGAATAATCATACTGTGATAGACATGAAATCACAGTTTATTGTAATACAGTGAAGACCATTGAAAACAGACTAAGGACAAGAAGAGAGAAGATATTTTCATGGATTCATTCTTGGTTGAGCTTAGTTGATTGAGTGAGAAAAACGTTGGATAAGCCAGATATAAGCAGTGGCAAGAATGTGAAAATTATCTTAAAGGCCATGAAAAGCAAAGACTTTTAGACTATAGAATGACATGAATAGTTTATCTTTTAGAAAGATCATCCTTCTAGCCCCATGGAGGGTTGACTGGAGAGAGATGAGATTGGGAGTAGGGAGATCTAAAATGCTATGACAAACATCCAGTGAGTGATAAGGAGAATGTCCGTGGAGACAGAGCCTGGGCATGTTCAAGAAGAGGAAGGAGACGGATTCTCTGGCAGTTGGTAAGGGTTGGTTAGATGAAGGAGAAACAAAATGGTGTCTAGAATAACCTGTTTTCTTTTTCTTTTAAATAATGAAAGTGTTAAAATTAAAATCAATATAGGAGGAACAACAGCATCATAGACATAAAGTCTCTTTTGTTTAAGGTATGTTGAGTTGAATTCCCCATGGGCCGTTTGGGGAGAGGTCCACTTGGAAATAAAATAAATAGATGGGGCACTCAGGAGCAGAGTTCAAGAAATATAGTTGGAATCCAGATTTGATGATCCAGTGCATTCTGGTGATTCATGATTCCCAGTCAGGGGCGTGATGTAATCAGATGCACGTGTATCAGTCAGCCGTCTCCTAACACACTTCTCCTCAGGTGTCCATTGGTACACTCAGGTCCCCAAATCCAGGATTAGAGAGATTTGGGCCTAGCCCATTTCTCGGAGAAGCAAATAGGAAAAGAAAAAAAAAAAAATCAAAACAACAGTAAAATACACAAAATGAGGTGAGGATTGACCTAGAAAGGAAAAAGAGGCTCCACTACCAGTATTTTCCTTCCAGAAATTGGACAACGGGTTGGAGGTAGAAAGCAAAACACTTGACAGTGCAATTTAACACAGGTGTAGGAAAGCCCTGCTCACAGAGCTTATCTTTAAATGAATGTTCATTAAATGAAAGTGAATCAACAGGCAGAGGAGTGCACAAGAGGACAAGTCTAAGTAGAGAGACAGAAGAAGGGAATGAGAGGAAGAAAATACATTAGGCCAGTTGCATGGCCTGTGAAAAATACATTGGTGATGTTGATTTTCTGACAGAGCCAAGAAACTATATTTGAAATCACTGCCAAGGAGGAATTCCAAAACAGTGTTCCGGGTGATGACAACAGCGCCACGAAAGTGTTTAAACTCCCAAGGGGTCACAAAAGGGACACGTTTCATTAAATGCATGTATTTCTGGTACAAGAAATCTGTTTCATTTCTTTATAGCCTCATTATGTCCATTTTTTAAAAGCTTAAAGGACAAAGCTGAGCTTTAGTGACAGCCCCACTTCTCTATTGTGAGGCAAAGTGGAGGGTTTAAGTCCGAATGAAAAGATTTTTGATTGTGTAGATTCAGGATCAGACCCAAAACTGTGTGCCTTTGAGTTTGATCACCATTCAAGCCAAGCACTGAGGCATTTGACATGGTGAAGAAATAGTGACAGATCAAAGGATAAAAAGAAAAATCACTGTAGATAAAATTCGGTTCACACATTTTAGAGGCAGGTGTATCCTATATACCATGGGGGTGCAAGGTCAGGCTGTTAGTGCTGATGAGATGGCAGCTCAAGAGAGCAGAAAATATTTTATGTTTTGATGACAGTAGAATGACCAACACACTGATCTTTAATCCCTATGTTTGCTAGAGGGGAAAGCGAAAGAAGGCAGCAAAACAGACACTCACAAAGCAGTTTACCAAAAAGTCATCAGTATGTAAGCTTTGAGTATCCTCAGACTCTTCTTAGAGATGCCAATGAGAAGTCCATCCAGACCTGTACCCCTGAAACAAATAATGCATTGTATGTTAATAAAAAAATAAAAATAAATTAAAAAATACCAAATGCAAAATCCTTAAAAAAAAAGTCCATCCCCTTCCTGTGAAAATGTTCTTTCCCCTCATTTGTAAAAAGGAGGCAAAAATTATAAAGAAGTATCTTTGGGTGGGGTAGTATTACTGTATTATGTTAAATTCAGTTTTTTATAAGATATTCATAATATGTTTTTTTCTAATTTGTGTTACCACCACTGAAGGTTTTATATTTTATCGGTCTATTCCTTATGATTAGAATAATGAAATCTTGGAGTTTTGTAGATGGTGAGGGATCTTAGAAGCCATTTAATTATTCTGTCCAAGTCATCTCTTAAATAATCACACAGCAACAGTTTTTGATTAAAACTCAAACTTTGCTTTCTTTATATTCATATATAGCACCCCTGTCAGGGAAAGAATCTGTCACGAGAATAATGACTGCTCAAATATCCACTTGCTTATTTCAGAGGTAACATTTGAGGATCAGATGAGTTAAACGAGAAAGGAAGGTAGGAAGGTAGAAAGGAAAGAAGGAAGGAAGGAAGGAAGGAAGGAAGGAAGGAAGGAGAAAGAAGGAAAGCAGGGAGGGACACAGAAAGAGGAAAGGAGGACAGTAAGAAAGGGTATATTCATAATTATAAACAAAGGTGCTCCTCTTTTAGGGGCATTATAAATTAGGAAGAATACAAATTATGAATGTTGCTTTAAAAAATATAACATTGGAATTTAGAGAGAAGAAGTAAAGGAAGAGGAAAAAAATAGAAATTGCTATAGAAATCAGTAAACACCTTGTATTTCTTGATTTCTTTTTAAAAGATTCAAGATTGCCTTTTATCCTAACAGCTGCTGCTTTGAAGGAAAAAAAATCCACCCACTCCTCGAGTCTCTGTCTACTTGTAATTTCCCAGCTCCCTGGAGGCCTGGTGAATTGTGTGGCATTTTTTCCAGAGAAAGATTACCCAGCTAAGAACTCTAGTGGATCGCAGCCTGGGTAAACTTAAGCTATCGCAAGGCTTTCCAATGATACACCTCTGTAAGGTAGCTCAGTGGTTCCAGGGCCCTGTCTTGTCATCTTTCATACATGTTGACTGTCACAGATGACAATAGTGTACTTTCGTGGGAATGCACTGAAGGCTTAATGAAATCATTTGCAAACTACTTTATGACTCCTTTTAGAACAATACCTGAACCATGCTTCCCGGGTTACTGGCATTTGATTGCTGCAGAATTCCTACAGGTTTAAGACTATTCACACTGATGAATACTTTATCGAGTACACATTTCAACTTTGACCACTTCATAAAGTTTAGAAACTGAAATCTATGTTTACTTTACAACAAGAATTATTTTTAAAATATGCCTCTATATTGCAAGGACTCAATAAGTTAAAAGGGAGTAATGCATACTGTGACAATTTATGGACTGCATGCCAAGAATTATGCAAAATGCTTAAATATATTATTAATTGATTTATTCTTTACGATAACTTTGTAATGTACATATTGTCCACTTTATGGGTAAAAATTCTGAGTTTCACAGAAGTTAAATAACTTTCCTAAAACCTTCTACGACGTAAGTGGCTAATCTAGGAATTGAACTCATGTCTGTTTTGACACCAAAGGCCAGGTATTTCCATTTTCTCACAATGTATAATATGTATTATATATTAATTTTCTTTTGAGATGGGGTAACTGCAGGAAAGATTATATTAGAGGCTAAACATTTTCCTTGGAGAAGTAGGGAGTTAAGATCATTTGCTTGGGAACTGCATCAGGTTATGAAAGAGGCTTAAGGCCACCTGCATGAGAAATGTCTTTAGGCATTTCACTGATAGAAACTTAACTGTGGTGAGGGCCTGAATGGCAGTGGATGATGGCACAAATGTATAATGGTGTAGTCACTGGAAACACTGGAGCTGTCAGGTAATTCTGGACAGGGAACAGGTAGAAGGCATAGAAAATGGAGCTGATCCCAGAGGAAGTTGATTCTAGAGAATGGACATGTAAAGCAAATGGAAGGCCTAATGTTGGCATCTGGTTACATCTACCTCTGACTCTCACTTGGCTATGATGCTCTTGCAAAGGAGCCAGAGGAGACACTACCCAGACATGTCCTGGCCTCCATCCTCAAACCAGCAAAGGAACTCACCAGCAGAGAGACAGATCTCATTCTGCAAGTTCTTATACCTGATTCATCCCAGGCTGTGATATTTCTAAATTAAAAGTCAAAAATTCTGTGAATCAAATCTTTCCCCCGTTGGTGTCCACTCTCACCACTGTTATTTAACATAGTACAGGAAGTCTGAACCATAGAAGGCAGACAACAAAAAGAAATAAAAGGCATCCCAATGGGCAGGGAAGAAATAAAACTTTCACTATTTGCAGATGAGATGATACTTTATATAGAAAACCCAAAATTTATTACACCAAAAAAATTGCTAGAACTGACACATGAATTTAGTAAAGTTGCAGGATACAAAATCAATGTACAGAAATTTCTTGCATTTCTATACACCAATAATGAAGCAGCAGAAAGAAAAACTAAGAAATCAATCCCATTTACAATTGCACCAACAATAACAAGATACCTAGGAATAAACCTAACCAAAGAGGTGAAAAACCTGCACACTGAAAACTGATGAAAGAAATTGAAACTGCACTGATGAAAGAAATTGAAAATGACACAAAGAAATGGAAAGACAGTCCATGCTCTTGGGTTAGAAGTACAAATACTGTCAAAATGTCTATACTACCCAAGGCGATCTACACATTTAATGCAATCCCTATCAAAATAACACCAGCGTTTTTCACAGAGCTAGAACAAACGATCCTAAAATTTGTATGGAACCATGAAAGACCCAAATAGATAAAGCAACTCTGAAAAAGAAAAGCAAAGCTGGAGGCATCACAATCCTGGACTTTAAGTTATATTACAAAGCTGTAGTGATCAAAACAGTTTGGCACTGGCATGAAAACAGACATATAGATCAATAGAACAGAATAGAAAACCCAGAAATGAATTCACAATTATATGGTCAATTAATCTTTGACAAAGCAGGAAAGAATATCCAATGGGAAAAAGATAGTCTCTTCAACCAGTGGTGTTGGGAAAACTGGACAATAACATGCAAAAGAATGAAAGAGAACCCCTTTCTGATACCATACACAAAAACAAATTCAAAATGGATGAACAACCTAAGTGTGAGACATGACACCATCAAAATCCTAGAGGAGAACACAAGCAGTAACATCTTTGATATCAGCTGTAACAACTTCTTTTTCGCTATGTCTCCTGAGGCAAGGGAGACAAAAGCAAAAATAATTAGGACTTCATCAACATAATAAGCTTCTGCGCAGCCAAGGAAACAATCAACAAAGCTAAAAGGCAACTACTGAATGGGATAAGATATTTTCAAATGACATATCTGATAAAGGGTTAGTATCTAAAATGTATCAAGAACTTATAAAACTCAAAACCCAAAACATGAAAAATCCAGTTAAAAACGGGCAGAGGACATGAATAGACATTTTGCCAAAGACATACAGATGGCCAACAGACACATGAAAAGATGCTTAACATCACTTATCATCAGGGAAATACAAATCAAAGTACAATGAGATATCACATCATACCAGTCAGAACAAGTTAAAATTAACAACACAGGAAACAACAGGTGTTGGTGAGAATGGGGAACACTCTTGCCCTGTTGGTGAGAATACAAACTGGTATAGCCACTGTGCCACTGTGGAAAACAGTGTGGAGTTTCCTCAAAAAGTTAAAAATAGGGGCGCCTGGGTGGCTCAGTGGGTTAAAGCCTCTGCCTTCGGCTCAGGTCATGATCCCAGGGTCCTGGGATCGAGCCCCGCATCGGGCTCTCTGCTCAGCGGGGGCCTGCTTCCTCCTCTCTCTGCCTGCCTCTCTGCCTACTTGTGATCTCTGTCTCTCAAATAAATAAATAAACAAAATCTTTAAAAAAAAAAACACAAAAGTTAAAAATAGAACCACCATACAATCCAGGCATTGCACTACTAGGTATTTACCAAAGAATACAAAAATACTAATCCAAAGGGATACATGCACCCCAATCTTTGTAGCAGCATTATCTACAGTAGTCAAATTATGGAAACAGCCCAAGTGTCCATCAGCAGATGGAGGGATAAAAAAGATGTGGTATGTGTGTACACACACACACACACACAGGAATTTATTCAGCCATAACAAAGAATGAAATTTTGCCATTTGCAATGATGTGGAAGGAGCTAGGGAGTATAATGCTAAGCAAAACAAGTCAGTCAGAGAAAAACAAATACCATATGATTTCAGTCATATGTGGAATTTAAGAAACAAAACAAAATGAGCAAAGGGAAAATAAATGGGAGAGAGAGGCAAGCCAAAAAACACTCTTGCCTCTGAGAACAAACAGATGGTTACCAGAGGAGAGGGGGTGAAATAGGTGTGGGATTATGGAGTGCACTTGTCCTGATGAACACTGGGTGTTGTATGGATGTATTTAGTCACTATATAGTACACCTGAAATGAATAGTACACTGCATGTTAACTAACTGGAATTTAAATAAAAACTTAACCCAAAAAAACCAAGTCTTTCCCCCTTGTTTCAGAAACTGAGCCTGAAATATTCAAGGATAAACACACCTGGTGTCTGAAGAATGCATTTTGGTTGTTTGTTTGTTTGTTTTTTTCACACTTCCCCATATGAAGCAAGCTTAGCCTTCCTTACAGAAAAATGAGAAAATAGAAATAACCCACTGAAATTCTGAAAGGCATCACTATTCAAATTAAGGGATCCAGTCAATTGTGTTCTTATGAAAGAGTTACTTCTAGAAATAAGAAAGTAGTTTAGGTATCTTAAATGTATATTCTTAGTGTAGTTTCCAAATAAATAAACATTTCCATAAAATTATCCAGATATTAACCAAAAGAACCGGTAACTTAAGGTCTATTATTATTTTGATGAAATAATTGCTTTGTAAATTTTTATAAATGTAAATTGGTAATAGGTAGTGTAAGGTAATGTGTATTTTTCAAATATTAGATGACACAGTTGTTTGAAGTGGAAATAAAGGCTGCATTGAAAACTATAACTCCTCAAAATTGTATATAGGAAAGCATGGCTATTGACCTACTTGATTTTTCCTAATTGTCTCTTTTTGAGCAAACTTGTTCACAGTGAAGCATAAAGGAGGGCAAGGGGTGGCGGTGTCTGCTGAGCTCTGTCACTTCTACCACTGATGTCCTGGATGGCTCACTTGCAATTATGCATAGGCCCAGCAGTCCCTTGTTTCTCCCTCCATCCCACCGTCCCTAGACCTCTCTCAGTTAATCACATCAATGCTTTCCACATCCAGTCTCTAGGATCATTTGCCTCTGCGATCAGCTCCATTGTCCGTATTTTCTACCTGTTCCGCACCCAGAATTACCTGACAGCTACTGTGTTTCCAGTGACTACGCCATTATGTATTTGTGCCATCATCCACTGTCACTCAGGCTCTCACCACAGTTATTAAGTTTCTATCAATGCCCAAAGACGTTTCCCATGGAGGTGGCCTTAATCCTTTTTCATAACCTCTTGCACTTCCCAAGCAAATGAACTTACTCCCTACTTCTCTAAGGAAAATGTTTAGCCTCTCTAATGTCATCTTTCCTGCAGTTACTTTTCTCCACCTTAAAAAAAAAATTAAAGTCTTACCCTCTTCCTGCTCCCCTCGATATGTTTATCTCTCTTCTTCATCAATGAAGGAGGAGCTCGCCTGCCATGCTTGCCGAATAACCCCTCCACTCATGTTTACGACCCTGCCTCTTCTCTCCCTTGCTTTCCTCCCTCAATTGCTCCCATCTCTTTGTTCTCTCCATCTTCACTGACACTTTATCCTCTGCCTGTAAGTATTCTCAAATACCCTGTCTATGCATGAGAGTAAAATCCTTAAAAACACCCTCAGGGAAAATGAAGTTTCTCATCTCTTAACGTTTCTGGGGACAGGCACAAATGGAATAGAAGGTGTAATTGAAGTTTTGAACAACCAAGTGTGTGACAGAGGGTAGAGGTGAGAACCAGCCTCCCCCAGGGGTACCTAGGAAAGGATTACTGGAATGTTGGGCACGATGCATCATGAAGTCGTACTTTCTAGCAACACACACGTTTGGAAGCGCTGGGAGAATAACATGAGTTGATGCCACAGGGGAGCAAAAGGTATTATAGAAAAATAGCAGATATTACAAGCCTAACTGATCTCTTTCTAAATTTCAGTGCATTTCTGTAGAGAAATAACTTAGCTGTCAAATACATTTCTCTGGCTAACCGCTTCATAACTCCAGATAGTTACAGAAAATATTGCTGCCAACTTGATTTTTAAATTAGGCCAATTAGACTGAAAAGTCAGGAGTCTAAGACTGACTATGTATAAGAAAAGAGGGGGGAAAAACCTGTTTTGTAAAAGAAATCAGGCTGGCCTTTTAGAAAGGAAGAACCAATGTGCTTATTAAATTCGTGTGTCTAAATGTAAATGTTTCCTAATCCAATTCAGGGGTGTCAAACAGATTATCTTTAAACAGCTACTATGTGTCGGCTACTTAGAGAATACAAATATAATAACAAAGTGATATAAAATCTGTTTCAGGTGATAGGGTTTAGGCAAGTGAAAATATTAGAGAATAGAGTTGAAGTATGACCAACTGTGAAAATATATGCTCAGTTAATAACCTGACAGGGTGGTCAGAAGAGAGAAAATCAGTGTTGGCTGCAATTATCCATAAGGGAAATGGAAAAGAAGAGCCAATGGAGGGCTAGGAAGAGTACAAGAAAAGCGAGGAGCTGGTGCATGTGGGCCGGGGAGATCCAGCTTTCAGCTGTGGGAAATGGATAAGAACCTGTCCTCAAGTTTAGAGTATTGGTGTTGGGGAAATAAGAATGGAAACAAACAAATACTTAAAAAAGAGAGTTCTCTTATCCTCCAAGTCACTTTCTGGAACACTCTTTATTCAGGCTCCCAAACCTTTCTTTAGTACATTTTACAGCAGAACTTCACAGTCAAAAGCAACAGCCCTGGGGCCAGAGCATTTGGGTTCAAAGCCTGGTTATACCATTTAATGAGTGACTTCGAGGAAATTTTTCAATGTTTCTGTCCCTTAGGTTTTCGTTTGTTTGTTTTGTTTTGTTTTGTATTTTTTTTTTTAATGTATAATATGGAGATCATGAGGGAGCCTCCCTGATAAGGCTATTTTGAAAATTAGATGACTTGATGTATGTAAACAGCTGGGCACAACGTCTGGCACGGAATCAGCTCTCTAAGTGGATGCCGCCATTGTCAAACTACCCTTGGGACTTTGAATGCACACCCAGTGTACCATTTAAGTAACTCCTACTGCTTCCAGTTTGCTTATAATTCTGACTCCTCTTTGAAATTCTGATACTGAGTAGAGGGACTTAACTCATACTAAAAAAATGCCTAATGTATCATAATGGCTGTAGTCTCTTAGTAGAGGTGAAAGTTCATTTGCCTTTGCTGCTCTGGTGAGCCGTCCACTGTCATCATAGGTTCCTGGCTGGGGAGGGCTATGGTGACATGTTTGTGAAGATTTATCTAGTAATGGATTGTTACAAAGAGATTGGCAGTAGGGCTGACAGGTAGGCATGAGGTAACAAGGACCAAGTTCTTCATGAGTGTTTTATTTATTTTTGTAGTAGACACAGAAGATATTGGGAATGGATTGAGCATAATGAATAACAGAAGCATTGGAAGTAAAGATATGAGAATGCACAGATTGGTTCTTAGAAACAAACTTGGAGTAGTTTGTACTCTCTATGGTAGTTATTATTCATTAATTTTTTCTTTAGCATAGAGGTTGAGCAAAAACAAAAGGTTCTGAGAGAACGTTGGCCTACCGTGATGGTCAGTTTTTTGTGTTAACTGGGCCATGAGGTGCTCAGATATTTGGTCAAACATTATTCTGGGTGTTGCTGTGGGGGGTTTTTGGATGAGATGAACATTTAAATCCATAGACTGAGTAAAGCAGATTACTCCCACTAACGTGGTTGGGCCTCATCCAATCAATTGAAACCTGAATTGAACAGAAAGGCTAATCTTCCCCTGAGTAAGACAGGATTTCTCCTGCCTAACTACCTTCAGACTGAGACATTGGCTTTTTCCTGCCTTCAGACTTGAACCGAAATATTGGCTTCCTATATTTTGAACATGCCAGCCTTTGAAGTGAAACTATACCATCACTTCTGCTTCTCTGGCATTCAGACTTGGACTGGAACTATCCATTAGCTTTCCTGGGTTTCCAGTTTTGCTTACCCACCTTACAGCTCTTGGGACTTGTCAGCCTCTGTAACTGCATGAGCCAATTCCTTATAATAAATCCATTTAAATATGTGTATTGAGGGGCGCCTGGGTGGCTCAGTGGGTTAAGCCGCTGCCTTCGGCTCACGTCATGATCTCAGGGTCCTGGGATCGAGTCCCACATAGAGCTCTCTGCTCAGCAGGGAGCCTGCTTCCCTCTCTCTTTCTCTCTCTGCCTGCCTCTCTGTCTACTTGTGATCTCTCTCTGTCAAATAAATTAAAAAAAAAAAAAAGAATCTAACTGCTCCAAGTTACTACAAACTTGTTTATTAAAAAAACAAATATGTGTATTGAAACACATGTATGTGCATACACACACACACACACACACACACCCTAATGGTTCTATTTCTATGGAAAAACCTTATATACCGACTTTATAAATTTTCCTAATGCAATAGGCAATTTCTGTCAGATTTACATGAATCTTTTTGAAACAAAAAGAAAAACCACCCAGATGTTACTTGCATACATCTTCTTTGTACTAAACATTAGCAACATTAAATTTAATATCAACTCTTGCAACCATTTGTTTTCTCCTATCTTAATGGAACTTTTATCTAAATTCATTTCCTAGTGATATATTTAATGATTACTTGGGTCTTCTTTATTTGCATTAGATTTTAACAAACCAGACAACCTATACAATAATAAATAGTTTGAAGTCCATATAGTGAAAATTCCTAAAGGACATAGTTCTTCAGTTGCTGCCGTTCTTGAATAAATATGCCAAGATATTTATTTCTTTATTTTTCTTTTTTAAAACAAATGATTTCATCTTAAAGTTTGAATGTTTAAATATTTTGAGGCTCTCCAATATTTTCAGTTAGTGAAATCTTAATAGTTTCACATGTTTCAGTGGCTATGAATTCAAATAATACATTCATGACAAAATGTTACTATAACATATATATGTGTATGTATGTATGTATGTATTTTTAGGCATGTGTGCAAATATCTGTATATGCACATATAAATATAGAGATAGGTGTGACAATATCACCTAGATCACCAATCTAATGACAAATATATTTAGGTGGAGATAAAGTATATGTTCAAAGAGTGACTAATATAGCCAGTTTTCAACGTATAGCACTCATAAAAACAAGCACTACCACAACAATGTTAACGGTTATAGTGACAAAACTCGCAAATGGGATGGGCTAGGCAGATTTCTACACCAGTAAGGAGGTTGGCGTCATGGGACATGGTGTCTAGTGAGGTTGTAAATGTGTTTAAATGAAAGAAGTGCCAAGTTGGCTTCTCTAGGTAGGATAGTGAGCTTATGGTCTCAGGGTTACTACTCTGGATTGCGAGTATGAAGTAAACAGAGCAGGAGGTTTTTAGATGACCAGGACAGTCCAATTTCATTATTTGTTAGTGATAGGTAGGCAGGAGAGGTCCAGACCTTACTGGGTCAGAGGGAAGTGTTCGTGAATTCTAGGGAAAGCACAGGGGCTGCAGTTGTGGGGTTAATAGACTAGAACTGCCGATGGTCTTTGATAATAGCCAACATAAGAAATAAGTGCTTGGATGTACTGTGCTCAGAGGGTTCCTACCCCCCTCCCCGCCGACTCTTGTGCTAAAACAATTTGACCTGGTTTAGATGAGGGTCTTTAGATGGAAAACTGTTCTTTTATAGACTCTTATTTATAACTTTTCCTTGGCATAGCCTCTTGGATGTCCAGTTAGCATCTCAAATTCAACTTGTGCAAAACAAAACAAAAAAGCAAAAAAATTGATGCCTTGAACACAAGCTTATTCTATCCCAGGAATCCCCATTTCAGTGAATTGTACCATACCTATCCTTTGATTCAGCTAAAAGCTGAGCACTCACCTTTAACTTCTCCTTCTCTTGACTCCTCCTCCTCCCCCACTTCCTCCTCCAAGAGCTCTAAAAGTAGTCACCTTGCTTTCTTTTTCTACAAGGCATTCAGAGTAACACTTAGTATTCAGTCATATCTGATTGAAACTCTTTGCTGGCTTTCTATGAAAAAAATCTGAACTTGATCTCACTGTTAGGGTCCTGATCTCTCTCCAGCTCTATGTCATCCTTCCCATTCCCACCTGTTCACTCTGTCCCCCCAACGGTAACTCAGTGACTCTTTTGTTCCTTGAACACACCGAGTCCTTTCCTAGCCTCACTACCCTCTGCACCTCCTGATTTTTCTGCCTAGAATTCTCTTTCCCAGATTTGTCAGATGGCTCCTTTTCATTCTTCAGGTCTTCATCACTCAACACTTTTTGACAGATGACAGAAAACACTCTATTTTTAGCAGAAGGGAATCTAACATGATAAATTGGTGGTTATAGTTATTTTTTGGAGGAGCTTGAGAAGGGAAGCTCCAGGTTGGGCCTTCAGAAGTGACTCCAAGAACACCATCCCAGAACTGGCCGGCCAGATCTGTATCATTAGGGAGCTGGGAGATCAGGAAGCCACTGGCCCAACTGCTGGCTTCAGGATTACATGACCATACAATTAGCAGGGGATGAGGGTGAGACAGTCCATGTTTCATCTTCTCAGCTTACCTCAGAGGGGTCCAGATATCTCTACCCTGGCATACTCTGTTTACTTCTGTCATCTTCCAGTCTCCTGGGCAGGGGTTTTGGCTATGGGGACTAGGATAGCAATTCTCTACTTCGAGCGGTATTTCTACGACTAAATACTTGCTCATAAAACCTGGCTTTTAGGGGGTGCCTGGGTGGC
Source organism: Lontra canadensis (assembly GCF_010015895.1). Classification (NCBI taxonomy): domain Eukaryota; kingdom Metazoa; phylum Chordata; class Mammalia; order Carnivora; family Mustelidae; genus Lontra; species Lontra canadensis. The sequence continues at coordinate 17,838,443 of NW_022630996.1, forward strand.
TCAGTGGGTTAAGGCCTCTGCCTTCGGCTCAGGTCATGATCCCAGGGTCCTGGGATCAAGCCCCGCATCGGGCTCTATCCTCCACAGGGAGCCTGCTTCCTCCTCTCTCTTTCTCTGCCTGCCTCTCTGCCTACTTACGATCTCTGTCAAATAAATAAATAAAATCTTAAAAAAAAAAAAAAAAACCTGGCTATTGGGACTTGATTTTAGATCTTGAAATAATAAAAATCAAAGTGGATTATGGTCTAAAGATTTCCCAATGTCATTTTAAACAGGTTACTTAGCAATCACTGAAAGACTTTATCAAAAGAACAGATTTTTTTTTTAAACTTTTTCCTTGTACATAGTAATTTCCTTGGTAGAGCTCCAGAGTCCATCCATTATTAGAACTACCCATGCCTGTGGTGCCTGGTTGGATTTAAGAACCATGAGACTAGAAATCTCTGAGGTCCCTTCCATATTTGGTACAAAGATTAATACGTACCCTTTACATATATATTCACTGTCATTAACTAAGGTAAAACCTATAAAGGGGCCGACAGTGGGAACTGACCAGCCACTGTGCTCTTCTCTATCTGCACTGCGTGTGGTTGGAAAACAAGGCGGCCCAGCCCAACACTCCAGGCCTGCAGCTGCATCAGCTGTGACTAAACAGATCCCCAGAATAGCTGACTCATTTCATTGCTTCCTGTTTCTCTTACTATAGTTTAAAATGTTTACAACGGAGAGCCTAGCACACTGCCCAGTGCCTTGTAAGTGCTTGCTAATTACTAGTTACACCTACATGTTTACTAAAAAAAAGGGAAGGAAACGAAGGAGAAGGGGAGGGAGGAGGGAAAGAAGGAAGGAAGGAAGGAAATAAAGGAGAAATTCAGTAATGAAATAATGTGGGAAATGTAGCATAGGAACAAAATGTACTATTCTTAGGTTAAGATGCAGCTTTTCCTTAGGAACATAAATACTTAAAGTCTCTGAGGATGAAGATGGTATTATGTCCTCCATTGTTTTATGACTGGCCAAAAAAATTAAATTTTATGGGACTGGTTTTCAGGCATCTGAGAGCTTAGGTAGTTTCTTTTTTTGACTGTACACGGCTTAAAAATAAATGTAATAGACATTTTTATTTTATCAGATATTGTTAGAGCTTGATGTGAGAATGGCCTTGGGCCAGGTGAACTAAATCAGAACTGGGGTTCTTGAGGCCCCTTTCCCACACTCATCACATTAGTAATTTCTTTCTCTCAACTTTTTAAACTCTAAAATACAGGCTATAGTAACTTTTTATTATAAGGTTGTTTAGAGATTCAAGTGAGCTAATGAATGAGAAAGTGCTAAGAAATATTTCAAAGTGATATATTAAAATGATTACTTAGCTCTTGTAGAAAGAAGCTTTCTTAAAACTACCATCGTTGATTGCTAAAATGTAGAGCCATGCTATATTCCATTTTACAGTCTTCAGCCTTATTTTCATTAATTGAATTATTGATTTCTTTTATACCCAACATGGTTTATATCAGATACTGATATCCATGAAATAGCTTTTTATGTTATTAGTGGTCTAGAAATTGTGAATTTGCATTTGTTCTGACTTCTCTACACCAACTTCCCACATATTATAATCACTGTGAAGTTAAGTGGATGATTAACATCACCCTACTAACTATCGTAACAATGTGTGTCTTGGTTCTGATGTTCTTCTGTCTCACTGTGGACCCAACATCAGTTCAGCTAACATCTTCCATCGGCTTGTAAGTGATGCTTTCTAACCTTGAACAGATGTTATAGTGCCTGGGGAAAAAAAAATCTGTTTTTCAATACATCTAGATCTTAGGTCTTTTAGATATACTTTCCATCGCTCTCCTTTGAGCCAATATTTATCATTGCCCTGAAAAATATGCATTGCAGTTAGAAGGATGCAGCTAGCTCAGGCTGGCAAGCCCCCAGAGGGCTTACAGCATTTCTGGGGATCTCTGGCTCTTTATCTGGAGCCTGCAAATAATTGTTTGACATACACCAAAGGGAGAACCTCATTGGACACTGAAAATGGCACCCAGGAGCCTGCACAAACCTTCCAATTGCTTTAGGGATAGAAAGTCACAAAGATGCAGAAACATAAAAGTGAAATTCAAAATATAATAGAAAAATGAAAGAGGAAATAGATGAGGAAGAAGTTAAAAAATATAGGAATTGCTCTTATTTTTCAGCCCTTTTCAAAATAATGTGTGCAGGGGTGGGGGTGGAGGTTGTCTATCAAGATCCAGATTCCTTGGGCATCTAATGAAATCATCATGAATTTTCCAAGTGCTTCACATTTTACATTTTTGAAAGGAAGGGGATTTACATTTGGCATCAACCCAGCAGATACAAAACAGCACTACAGAGCTCTTATAAGCTTATTTTTATTGCATTCAATCGTCATAAAAGCAGTACGGTTACAATTGAGGGAAAGTATGGAAAATGGCTTCATCATGAATTTTGATAGCATTGTTGAATCTTTAAATCTCCTGTCATTCCAGTCATTCCATCATTAGTCTTTCCCTCTCAAGTCCTTTGATGGCAATCGTGTTTTACAGATGAACCCATTAACTCACTGGAAGTTAAGTGATTAGCTCTGCTTGGCAGTCAGGTGCAGGGTTAAGATTAGATAAAAGTCCCTCAGGTTCTAGTGATTGCTAAACCCTGAGGACAGTGACCTGACTTATTATAAAACCAGACATTCAGAAATCATCTACTAGTTTCTTCCACCACTTCAAAAGAAAGCTTATTACTTCTACCAGGAAAAAAAAAATGTCTATGAAGGTTTTAAAGACCAGGTTTTTCTCCTCAGAAGCTGAAATTATAATTTAGGGAGAATTTCTTGAAGTAAATATAAATGTATTTCAACTTGTGCAATACATGTATATTTAATAATTCAGTATTTAGTTGACCTGCTAATGTTCCAGGCACCACAGTAGGCTCTATTGGGGTTATGAAGATATGTAGCTCATAGAATCTATCTACAGTTAATGATTAATTCATTGCTTCATTGTTTTAGTCATTGATTTATGGTAGTCAATAACTGTTAAATTAATGAAAAACATAGCTTGGTCTGGAAAGGTTTAATGTTGTAGTAGCATCAGCAGAAGAGAGCATTAGTAAGCAGACAAGTCTGTGTCATTCAGGTAGAAGAAAAAATATGATTCTCTCCCAAATAAATCTCACAGGTAGAAAGGCTTAGTATATGTTTAGTTATTAGTATATCCACAGATATGCCTAGGGTGTTTTGTGACACAAATGCAACTAAAAAATAATTGTAATATAAGTTAAATATTGATAAAACACTATATTATAAAAGATAAGCAGTCCTTTGTTAATTTTCCTACAAATTTTTGTTCACTTGTTTAGTTTTTCTTATGCTCATTTAGCTTTTTAAAACTTTTTCTGGAACAATTTTGTCATATTTCAATCACTCTAGCATACTCTTCTAAATAACACTGTAACAAAGACCAAGACACTGCATATACTTGAAAAATTCCCTTTCCGTTTACTGTAGGAGAAAAACAACTCTTTAGATTAATTGTGAGGATTTCACCAGAGTATTGCCTAATTAAAAATGACCAGAAAAGCACCAGCCTCGGAGACTCCTTTAATTTGACAGCCTGGATCCTCAGCATGTTGGGGAAGCAGTTCCGGGGGGGGGGGGGGGTAGTTCTGCATTCTGCTCCATTAGGAAAAACCTCTGGAATTTAGCTCAAACAATAGCAGTGCACGAAGGAATAACTTCCTTCCCTGAATAACAAATATTTACTGCATTTTCCTGCATTGTGTTTTTCACCTTTTTAGTAGGTATTTTATTACTAAAATAAAAGAAATGTTTTATGGGAAAACTGCTCTAAGGTGCAGACTGTGGGGAACTCAGGGATGCAGCCATTGTAGCCAGGAGTGTAATTCCTGTCTGAAGGTTGGGCAAGAGCACTCTAGAAGTGATGTGAGCTGCCCTTAAGCACCATTTCTAGCATTTTCCTCAAACAGTGTTTGTCATGCTTCTTTGTTCTTCCGTTGTTGAATATTCACATTAGTAACTACTGATTGATACTCAAAAAAGACGGAGATTACAGGCGGATAAGTATTGCATACTAATTCCTCTAAATTGGGGGATGGGGAGAAATGCAGAAAGGTGTGTGTAAATGTTATAAACATTTCAGAATAAAAAGTGAATGGCCTACGGAGGAGAAATGTGCTGATGAGTTACTCAGAGGGTAAAAGCACTTTTCTTCACTTTCAGTTCTTAAATTAGGAAGCCCCCTTTGTTCTGCAGCCCTTTCCTCTTAAATTGTCCACAATTAGTCCCTCCCCATCCTCAGCTCCCTCCCTCTGCCCTGCCCCCTTCAGCCTAGATGCTACTATGACTTCTTGCTCTCTGTGCCCTTCCCCCATCACCAGCTTTTTCTAACCTCAGAAAATAAACATGTTCAAGTTCCTTCTCCCATAAAGGAAAAGGAAAATAAATAAATAAAAATACCTCCCTTGGGTTAAATCACTAGATGAGAAGGATTCTTTCACAATGTACACGATGTATACTTAAATATCTCATGTTTATTTCTCAATGATACAACAGACAAACCAACCAACAAACAGAAAAGAAGCCCACCAAAAATCCACCTTCTCTAAGCTTTCTGCCTACCTGGGCACTATCTGATCTTTCCCAGTCGCTTCCTTCAAGGAGTGGGGGCTCCCCGCTGCTCTCAGCTGTCACCACTGCCTCCTGGTGCTGGAATCCAGGTCCCTGGTTTTCCTCTTGTTCCTCATGGTGGCATGATACTGTTACTAATCTTGCCTTTATTTAAGATTTTGATATTTTGTTCATGGATTTTTGCTTTAATTTTTATTTTTAAAACATGTTGATTAGGGTAGTATTTATTCTGGTCATTGATTTTTTTTTCCCCCGTCTTTACTATTTGCATCCAATTGAATGACCCACTCACCTCATCCTCCTCATCCTCATCCCAGCCCTGCACGTCCACTGGAACATTTGGCAAGTCATTCGAGCTAATTCTATCCATCTTCAATCAAATCTCCCTCACACTGTGAATGCCATCCCATTTTACCTGGCTGCCAAAGCTGGAAATCTGGGAAATCCTAGACATGCCTTCACGCTTTTCCTTATCTCTGTCTCCTTAACCATATAATCCACAATCATATTTTGCCTCCTTTCATTCTTCAGTGTCTTTCTTCACAGTCAGAGAATTTCTGAGTTGCTATAATAGTCCTTCATTTTCTTTATGCCAGTGTGTCTCCCATCCTTCCTCAATGACATGGTTACAGCCAGAGAAATCTTTCCAAGATGCAAATCATAGCATACCCCCTGACTACTTAAATTCCTCAATACCTCCCATTGGCCTAGAATAGAATCCAAAATCCTTAGCAAGACATATAAGAACCTTAATCATTTGACCCCGTTAAACCCTTCATTTTCGTCTCTTGCCACTGACCATTAAGACCTTCGCTAGAATATTCACAGGGCCCTTAATAGGCTATTTTCTCACAGCTTTGAGCCTTCTAATGTGCTATTTCGTCTGTTTGAAATTCTCTTCTTTTAATATCCAGTTCATAGCTCACAATCTCCAGGAAGCCTTCCAGATGTATAAAGTCTGAGCTAGGCATCCATCCCATCTGCTCCCTATCCTTCCCTGCTTCCCTCTCACAGCTCTTAAACTACTTCCTAGTCAGTCTGCTTGCCATGCTATGAGCTTCTTGGGAACAGAGACTATATCCTTTCATCTTGTGTCTCTAGTACATAATATAGTTCTTGGCACAAAGGAGGTGTTTCCCGTCAGTTATCATATGTTTTCACTTACTTGTGGGACATAAGGAATAAATGGTGGACATTAGGAGAAGGAACAGAAAAGTGAAGGGAAGGAAATTGGAGGGGGAGATGAACCATGAGAGACTGTGGACTTCGAGAAATAAATGGAGGGTTTTGCGGGGAGGGGATGGGTAAGCCTGGTGGTGACTATTAAAGAGGGCACGTATTGCATGGAGCACTGGGTGTTGTTTGGAACACTGCATCAGAAATTAATGATGTGTTTTATGATGACTAACATAACATGATAATAAATAAATAAAGAGAGGGGGGGGGAAAGTAGGTGTTTCCCAAATTATAGAAGATATTAGCCTGGGTATTTTTGTTTTCTTTTCTTATTTCATTTAAATGATAATATATCTTAAATAACATAGCACTATTTTCATGTATTACTAACAGTATTTATTGTGATGCATCGTGATGTGTCTCTCTTCCTAGAACTTGTTATTCTTGAATATAGTCATCTTAATCCCTCTCTTCCCTACCCCACCCTACCTGCTCCTGAAGAGTTACCCCATCCAGGCAATCCTAGTAGAAATATGAAGAGATCCTTGAAAATCATGACTTTTTCGTAGGAGATCCATGAGGCAAGTCCCGGAAAGCAGACAAAGGCTGGGGGTCAGCATTAGATAGAGCCACAAAGATTCTGTCTCTCAATTTTTAGCTTAGGCCTCTAGATCCATGACACTGTCAACGCAAAAGACCATCGTTGGCCAATTTAAATGCCTCTGGCTGGACTTTGGAGCTAAACAGGAATTGCATGGACATCTAGTTCAGGCAAGGAACCTAGAGGGACAGACATATCTCAAGGGTCTGACTGACCCAGACTAATATAATTTGCTAGCGAATGCATGATAGCATCATTAAATCTAACTAGGTTTGCCTAAGCAGAACCTGGATGAGAAACAGAGATCTAAAATAAGACTTAGTACATTTCAACACTCAAGAGTTTTCTTGATCACTCTAAGGCATGCTAAGAATTTTCCATAGATATGACAGTTATGAGACCATTAATGGAATACTTTGCAAATCAACTGCAAAAAAAAAGGAGGAAAAACTGAGTAAGAAACAGCTGAAGTAAAAAATGAAACTGCTATAAATATAGATAATAGCTCCCATTAAAAGTGTCTTCCAACATTGGAAAGTTTAATCACAGTTACACTCAAATCATTGGTTACACTCTATTTCACAGTTATCCAGCTTGGGAAAATCTATGCACCATTAAACATGATAGGTTCAATGTGTGTGTGTGTGTGTGTGTGTGTGTGTGTGTGTTTTTATAATATCTGGTCAGCAGTGGAAAATTTTGTTAGCTAATTTCATTAACAAGTTTCAGTTTCATTTAATTTTAACAATAACAATTAAAAAGCAAGTATTTTTTTTTTTTAAATCTGTGGACAACATTAAGAGTAAACTTAGGCTGCTGTGGACTCTGGGCAGCCAGGGTCGGTGAAGGATCTCAAGATGCTGGGTGAAAACTTGCCCTAAAAACCATTGACTGGGTAGCTTTTGGGGAGATCATACCCCGAAACCAAAAGGCCATTGCTAACTCCCTGAAATCTTGGAATGAGACACCTACCTCCAAGTTGGCTACTCTCCCTGAGAAACCCCCTGCTATCGACTGGGCTTACTACAAGGCCAATGTGGTGAAGGCTGGCTTGGTAGATGACTTTGAGAAGAAGTTCAATGCCCTGAAGATTCCTGTGCCAGAGGATAAATACACTGTTCAGGTGGACGCTGAAGAAAAAGAAGATGTGAAAACTTGTGCTGAGTTTTTTTCTCTCTCAAAGGCCAGGATTGTGGAATACGAAAAACAGCTGGAGAAGCTAAGGAACATAATTCCGTTTGATCAGATGACCATTGAGGACCTGAATGAAGCCTTCCCAGAAACCAAATTAGACAAGAAGAAGTATCCCTACTGGCCTCACAAGCCAATTGAAAACTTATAAACTTGAGGTGGGGAGAGAGCTCTGGCCCTCGTATTCTAAATGCTGGACATTAAAAATAATGGATACGGTTAAAAAAAAAAAAAGAGTAAAATTAGATTGGCTTATACAGGAGTAGATTCTGGGATATACTAGAATTGAATTTCTGAAAAAAAGTAGGGTCATAAAGTAGTAGGGAAAATAATGTATTTTCCTATTTTTTAAAGGCTCAAACTTCACTCTCACCTCAAGTCATAAAACAATATAATTCCAGTGGGATCTGATCATGATCTTATGTGCAATAACAAACCACTAATCAGTTATTTAAAAAAAAAATACAGGTAGTGCATAGCTAATCTGTAGAAATGAAGGAAATGTTATAAACTTAGAGGAACTGAGAAAAAAAAGTACAGTTTTAACTAGATAAGAAGCTTAAACACTATAAACAAGTTCAAAAATAGCTGAGAGAGGGGCGCTTGGGTGGCTCAGTGGATTAAAGCCTCTGCCTTCAGCTCAGGTCATGATCCCAGGGTCCTGGGATCGAGCCCCACATCGGGCTCTCTGCTCAGCAGGGAGCCTGCTTCCTCCTCTCTCCTCTCTGCCTGCCTCTCTGACTATTTGTGATCTCTGTCTGTCAAATAAATAAATAAAATCTTTGAAAAAAAATAGCTGAGAGAAATATTTGCTTCAAATATGAGAAAAAATTAATATATTGAATTTTTACAATAGCCATGCAGATTTCTAGCAGCCTCTTTCAGAATTCCCAAATATCAATCAGCAAAAAACATATTCAAAGAATTCATGAAAGAAACTACACTTGACTATTTGTGAAAATTCTTAAGCTTTAGAAACAACCAATTAAACGTATTTTAACTTGAGACACTGTTTTTCACCTATAGAGTTAGAAAGTATATCCAGAAGAAATATTTTTGGGTTGATGAGCAGGCACAGAGATGAGAGTCCTCTTTTAGATGGCAGGCAAAAGATGAAATAGGTTCTAAAGTAAAGTTTTTGGAAAATAATTCGTCAGCTATTCCCTTTTTACTTTTTGGTTCAGAAGTACTGCTTCCAGGAATTTTACTCTAACAAGTAATCTGAAATTAAAAAGTATTTGTGCATAAAGATTTTTATTAAAGCTTTTTATGTTAGGGGGAAACAACACACCAGTGGCAATAAAATGGAATGTACTAAGGCATTTAGGTTACAATAATTTAATGAACAGAGAGCATCCCTGTAAGTATAAAATGCAAGGCATATACAGGGGTAGCATGTAGTACTTACATATGCCAAAACACTGAGAAAAGAATGTTGCCATATTCCAATGACAATGTATGGTTGGCAGCTTTATTTTTAATTCTCCTTGTTTTCTTGTATCTTTCTCTATCTCCTTGGTTTTTCAAAAAAAAAGGATGTTTATTACTTTTAAAATTAGGAAAAGAAGCATTGCCAATGAAAAGATATGGTTGAAAATGGATCACAAAGGAATAATGTTAATATAACACTTCCTATTATCCACCAGCCTCCAATAAATTAGCAGGTTTTTTGTACTTGTGTTGATCATTTATTTTTGTTTTGTCATTTGTTATTCCAGTAGAATGACTGTTGTGTTCTTTAAGGGAGGTGGCATGTCTAATTAATTTTAATGAAGTTTGAGGTGATTATTAAGTTATTTACTTTTCCTTCCAGCTCTTCCCTGTTGAGGGTTTGGATGCCGAAGCAAGGGGAGGGGAACACCATTCTCTGTGCTAAAATAAATTAATGAGAATAGTTAAATACACAAAGCATTAGGCTGTGAAAAGAATTTGCCCATAAAAGTGTGACCTATACTAATTTTCTGATCTTACATCTGTTTTACAAGATTGATATTTGGAAGGTGATTATTTTAGTTTTTCAGGATTTGACATTTGGTAGGAATCAACTCCTGAAGGAATAACTCAGTTAAAGTAATCTTAACTAAATTCAAATTTAGTTAGGAACTCTACAGTGGTAGGGGATAGAGAAAAATTGCAGTTTTGTTTTGTTTCCAGTTAGAGCAGTGTGAAATTCTATATTCTGCTTTTAAGAGAAGCAATGTCGAGTGTGGTCTTTGGGATTCTGAAATATTCTCAGTTTATTGCTCAGTGCCATAGTATGTTTCCATTATGTACTGCTAGAAGAGTTCAATCTTCCCAAGATGGCATATTGAACACACCTTCCAAGTGGAAAAGTAATACTTTGTCCTGAAGACAGGCACTTCCCTCCTCAACACCTTTGACACATGTCACCTTGTGTTGACAGCAAGGCCATAGAGAGTGGCCTTTGCAATCACTATCCTTGGAGGGTAACATCTAGAGGCCTTTGGGACTCAACAAGGAGACGTTTCCTCACTGTTGTTTCTACGTCTCATTCTACAGCCAGTCTGTATATTTGCCATTATTCCAGTGTTTGACCCAATTACAACAACTTCAAAGACGAGGAGTGAAAATTAAACTCTGATACTCCAAATGTTGTTCTGACTTTAGTGATAGACAGTAGGGCTGACTACTGTTCACAGAGTGTTAGCCCTCCCACTCCTACGTCAAGGTCTTCCTCATCAGAAAAGCCTTACCTCACGTTGTGAGTAGGCAACGTTGCCCTCTACTTCTGCCTTCACTTCAGGCTCCCTTTCCTCCTAGTCTGTTCCCACTCCCTTGAATTCCAGAGCTCTGTTCTTCTCCCTACCCCACCCTACAACTGCCATTGAGAAAAAGCTTTGTCCACTCCTTTACATTTGAAGCTAAGTATCCACTGATTTATAAGATTTTGATTTTTCTGGTTGAATTTGCACTTTAAAAAGCCCCAAAGATTTGAGTAGTGTAAGGGATTAAATTCTTATTGAATGGCATTTCTTGAGTTGTCTGTAGGGAGAACTGTGACGGCTGGTCCTCTCTTCCTCCTCCCCTGCTAGATCTGTTCTTGAACAAGGGCAGCATGATGAAGAAGCTGATGGGTTCCACTCACTCTCCTGCTCACATGCTCACTTTCTTCCTTGCTGGACCCGGGTCTCATCCCTACAGGGACACAGACAGCACCTCAGTGGGCCCATGTGCTGTGTCATTCCTCTAATGTTGTCTTACCCATGACTGAAGTTTTGTTCCTTTGGGACAGCCCTAGCAGCAGTAGCAATAAATTCAGAAGCAGATCCAACACAAGAATTGGCCTTTGTTTTGACTCTACAATTAGAGCTTATCTTTTGTATTTTCCTCTGGACACCTTCCTTATAATAACCAGAGACTTTCCCAGCTCACAGTTCTCTGTCCATGTCACCTTAAACAGAAGACAAATCCTCACCTTCCCCCTAAATATTTAATCAATCCAGCAACTGTTACACACAGATACATTTTGTCAGAGTTCAGACATATAGTAAAAGATTTGCCCATGATCATTCAGAGACATCTACTTATATATTTGGTATATTTATGAATTACACACACACACACACACACACACACACAGAAAGTAGCTATTGGGTCATTCTTATAAGTAGAAATGCAATGTACAATTATTAGTGGGATAAATTTGCAGAGGTGGGTCTACTTTTGGCCAGGTCCTCCCTTTTTACTAATGTCCTTTCCAGCCACCCTACTCCTAATTGAAGCCCCTACCCCAACTCTAATGGACACTTTCTATTCAGTTATATAAAGAGTGATTTTTGTTGAGGCCAGAACCATGGCATTATCCTTTAATTGGGAAATTGAGTCTACTTGGTTTTAATTATTTTAGCCATAACTACATTTTCTTCTATTAGGTATATAAAATAGGACCTGTGTTAAGCATCTTAAATGCATTACCTTGCTTCGTCTTCACAATAATTCATTATCGTAGTTGGCATAATTTCTGTTTTACAGATTAAGGTTTCAAAGCTAAAGATGGTTGTTACCTGTCTCAGGTCACTGTTGTACAACAGAGCTCAAGAAGGATCTGTAGAATGACATGGGCAAGGTCTAGGGTTTACTGGGTTATCTTACAAGTTAACCTCAATAAGAGAGGAACACATTCCCAGAGACCTTCAACCTCTCACCTGAGAGGTAGATAAAGGCAGACTCCTGCTAGATACACAGCGGTTTTTTATTCCAGTGGAGGAACATTGCCCCTAATTTCTCTCTCTTTTTATGGGGCCAGGGAATGAGCAACCTGTCAAGACAGTGCCAGTAGATTTTTTTTGGATGACAGGCATTCTGCGTTTAGTTGTCAACTATTTACTGTAGTTATGTGAGAAAGCCAGCTGCTGAGAATCTGGGGACAAGTGCAGTCCTTCTTCTGGTGTGAGGAGAACACTGTAACCCTATCCCTTGGGAAACATTGATCTATTTATTGTTCAGATGATTGCAAGAGTATTTAGGCTCATTTTTGGAAAACTCTGCTTCACACCATAGAGCTGTAAGTGTGGGTGTGTTATGGGGGATGGGAGTAGGAGTGCAGAATGTAAACGCAGAAGCTGATAGATAGCCTAGAGGACCTGTCAATCTTCTACTTTCTTCCTTTCTGTCCACAACTTCCCAAACTCACTTTTATTGATACCCAGCTCAGCTCTACTCCACTGCACAACATCATTTCTGTTTTTAAACTTCTTAAACCAGTGAAAATGTACTTCTAATTCTTAGAAGACTCGTTTTACCTTTCCTTAGTTATACCCAGGATTCTACTGATCACTCAATAGGTGATGAACAGACCTTTCTTGAAAACTTTCTTTGGTCGAGAGTACTGCTCTCTCAGTTGTATTAGTGAGACAAGAAGGAGGAGTCTGTTGGTTTCCATTGAGACCCTGTTCTGCAATCAATACTCACTCCTCAACAATCACTCTTCTTTGAAGGTCTGTGCTGTCCTTATATACTGTTCTCCCCAGTTCTTTTTTTTTTTTTTTTAGGATTTTATTTATTTATTTGACAGAGAGAGATCACAAGTAGGCAGAGAGGCAGGCAGAGAAAGAGAGGAAGAAGCAGGTTTCCTGCTGAGGAAAGTCTGATGTGAGGCTCCATCCCAGGACCCTGGGATCATGACCTGAGCCGAAGGCAGAGGCTTTGACCCACCGAGCCACCCAGGGGCCCCTGTTCTCTCCAGTTCTTATTGGCATCATTTATTCCCATTTAGAATACTTATTTTTATCAATAACTTCAGTGATAAACACATGATTTCTCTCATTATCCTCAATTGTTCTGAAATTAATCCAAGCATCATATTGACTCAATTTTCTTGATTCCAATAAACTTTGCTTCCATCTCTGTTCATATGCTGCCCGGCTATGTTTGGAACCTTGGGTCATCTGTGCATTGGTCAGTGTTCTTCAGAGAAACAAAGCGGGTAATGTGTAAATCTGTAGAGAGAGATTTATCTTAAGGAATTGGCTCATACAGTTGTAGGGGCTGGTGAGTCCAAATTCTGCAGGATAAGACAGTGAACAACAAACCTGGCAGGCTGGAAAGAGCTGATATTGTGTTCTGGCATCCCAAGCAGGTCTGGAGGCAGAATTCCTTTATTCTCTGGGATCTCAGTGTTTCCTTTAAAGCCTTCAACAGTTTGGATGAGACCTACTTTCCTCATGAAGCATAATCTTTATTCAATGTCTACTCTTTTAAATGTTAATCACAATGAAAAAATACCTCACAGCAACATTTAGACCAGGGTTTGACAAAACAACTGGACCCTGTGGGCTTAGCCAAGTTGACATATGAGATTAAACATCACGCCTGTTAAGTTCTGCCATTGAGATCATTAATGGTACTCTCTTGACCTGAATTTTTTCCTGCTTTGGGGACCAATCTTCAACTTTCTTATCTCACTGTTCTTTTTTTTTACAGCTCCTCTAAGTATGGCTATCAAAGTTTGAGCCTTTGCTTTTCTATTACTCATTCTTCCTTCACAATGTCTCTTACTCCCAAAGTATGATCTGTCAAGTTTTCTCTTTAGCTTTTTATTTTGTTCTATTCATTGGAAGCCTCCTTAATTTCCTGGGGGAAAAAAAATGAATGTATATTCAAGATTTACATTTAAATGACTTTTTCTGAGTTCCCACTTCTCCTATGTTTAATTGACAATTCCTAACATAAGTCGTCTCCTACTGGATTTAGGGAGAGTGAAAAGGCAAGCCAGAGTATGGGACAGGCTATTTGCAATATATGTAATCAGTGGAGTGCTTATATATATTCTGGAATACCTGTTAAGTAAAGAATAAGACAGATGATTGAGAGAAAGGCTGCAACCCAACAGAAAAAAAAAAACAAAAAACAAAAAATGAAAAACCATATCATTTGAATATATACTTCACAAACAAAGTGAAAATGATTTTAAATCCCATGAATAATCTAGGAAATGCAACTTAAAACCCCAGTGAGATAGCAATATCTATCTATAAAAATCTATCTATAAATAATACTGAGAATATCACATATTTGCAAGGATCTGAAGCTTTAAAGATTCTCATATAGTACTGGTAAGAGAGTACTTGGCTCAACCATGCAAACCAGATGGGCACTACCTATTACTTTGGAAGACAGGCATACCAACTGATCTACCAATTCCATTCTTAGTTACATGCTTATTGGAATACACATCTCTTTGCATCAGGACATATTTAAAAGAATAATATTTATAATAATGATGTGCATAAAGCCAAACTAGAAATAAACCATAGGTTCATCGATGCTAGAATAGATACACAAATTATAGCATGTCTGTGTAATGGAGCACTATTCGGCAATGAAAAGAAATGAACCACATACAACCATAACAGTGAAGGTGATTCTCACAAGCAAAATCAAAAGTAGCCGAACAGATCAACGTATTCCATTAGATGAACTTCAAATAGGACAAGAAAAAGTTTGATTTACTTATGTAAAGTTTAAAAAACAGGGAAAATTAAGCTAAAAGGCTTAAGGATACCCAAGATGCACATTTAGGTTGAAACGATAGAACAGAAATCAAGGACATGTTGTCTTAAAAGTAAGAGGGCTTCTCCTTTGATGAGAGGAGAGATTTGTGACTCGGAAAAGTACAGGAGGATCCATGAGGGTCAGGGGGTACAGAGCGGTCATCTGAAAATGCCAACTGCGCTCTATCTCCTGACCCATGTGGTGATAACACAGGGGTCTCTTTTGTAATAATTCTTTGGGTTGTCTGATTAGGTTTTGTTCCATTTTCTGTATGTATAGTATATTTCATAGTCAAAAAATATATGTATATGAATATAGATAGATAAAAACAGATGGAGGTGAGCTGCTAGAAATGTAGGCGTTTAGGCACCCTGGTAGGGACAAGCCAAGCCAATGATTTCTGGCTAGTCTGTCACATACCTTGGGCAGAAGGAATTGGTAACAGATTCGTTGAGATGTTGGCACATTGTTTTCCACTGAGATCACAGTGTAGAATGGCAATAGAGGGTGACATGGAAGTTCCAAGCTTCTGGGCTTCAACAACCTGTGACTAACGCAGTCAGCCTCACACGATACACACAGAACACAAGGTGCGTGGGCTCCCTATTCTCAACTGGTAGAACATCCAGGCTTCTCCCAGATAATCCTGAGAATCTGCAGCACTGAATACATGTTACCATGAATCTGTCCCTCTTGTCACAGAACTGCTTTCATGCACTGGAAAGCAGCAAAACCTCTCCAGGCCAGACTCTTCAGGGATTGCTGCTGGAGAGGCCCTTTGCTGGTTTTCGCTTCTCCTGGTATGTCCCAGTACAGTTAGTCTCACAGCCCTGCAGATATGGAGGACATCCAAACCATCTTCTGATATCTTCAGTGTGTTGCTTGAGGACACCTCTGCCCCGTGCGGAGTTCTGCCATGCTCCTTCAAACTTCATCTATCAAGATGTGAAATAGGGTATTCTCTTTCCCAGAGTCGTATCAGAAAGAAACATATCCTAGCAAACGTTACTGGAAACCAAGTGTGATAATATACAAAATGCGTCATTTCCTCCCACCTGCTTACCTTCCCCACATCCACAAATATTTACATACCAGGCACTGTACTAGGTAATGTAGAATACGGTAGTGAACAAATTTAACACCTTCCTTATTTCATGGAGGTCATAATTTACTGCCTTTTGACCTTATTTGGGGTTATCTAAAAATCTCAGAAATGTTTTAATAATGATCTTACAGAAAAGAGAATGCAGCCCAAATTTATTTTCTCCCAGGGAATATTTATTCTACTCCTAAGTCATCATTCATAAAAAGAGCAGTGGGAGAGAAGGACCTGCCCATCTTCCAAAGACCCTGAGTCTTTCCAACAAAAGCAGCTAATCTCTAGGCCCTTTGCCTGAGCAAAAATACCTCGTCTGTGTAACTTATGTCAGATGTTAACATATTTAAATGCCTGGTTTAATGTTAAGAAAGGAGCATTGACTTTTATTTAATTAACGTAACAAATACTTGACATTCAATAAGGTGCGTATATGAGGAGTTAAGTGGAGGGATGGGGGGAGGAAGACAAGATGTAGGGGAGAAAGAGACACCCAAGAGAAGAGAAAGGCTTACTAAGTTCTGAAATGTCTTCACACTTTACATTGAGAGCTCAAGAATGTGATTACCTTATCTCTGCCCTTTGAAAGTCTAATTAATTGTTTAACAAGAGTTTTGGCTCTCTATAGTTCTCATCTTGAAATATCAGAGGCTGCTTTGGAAATGAGGGAACCATCACACCAAGCAGGGATGGATAGGAGATAAGGCTGTGGCAGCAACAGGACAAGACCACCGTTAACTAACCTAAGGCAGTTTGAATTTAAATTAGGGCCTTGTGGGGGAGTTGTACAATCCCATAATAACCCAGTTGTGTTAGAGTGAAGAGTGGGAGAAAACTGTGGATTCAGCAAATATAGAAACCACTTCTCTCACTGGGGCAAGATTCTCTGCTTACCACCCCTCCCCCACCCCTATCCCTCTGGCCCCTGTGGTCTGCGCCTTCAGTATATCTGACGGCTGAGAGCACACATCTCAGCTGTAAAGGGCCAGGTAACAAACCACTTAGCCTTCCAGGCTAGAGGATTTCCACTGCAACCACTCAACCTTTCCACAATGCAGCCAGGGGCAAAACATAAAGGAAAGGGTGAGGCTGTATGACAACAGAACGTCACGTGGTAAACACGGCAGGCAGAGGAGTCGAGACCACACAGGGCTGAGCCAGTCCTGGTGAATAAGAGGACACACTTTAAGATAGACAGCCTTGAGTTCAAATGAGAGCTCTCCTTTATGAGATTTGTAACCTTTGTCAAGTTGTTGACCCTTTCTAAGTGGCAGTTTTCTCATCTGCAAATTGGGGACAATAATGTCTAATTTCCAGTATTATGAGAATTAAATCAGATCATTTATAAAAATTGTCTAACATGGTGCCTGAATGGTATTATGTCTTCTATAAGTCAGTCATTCAGTGAGTCCTTCCCCAGGCATTTCATAAGTGCCTGTTAAAGTCAGGCATGTGGTCCGAGTGGAATACAACAAAAGGTAATATTTATCCCTGATCTAGGAATCACATAGTAGAGAAAGGGAAATGCACATAAGCACAGGTATTTATGGGATAAGAAGATCTGTGCTGAGGAAGATGGCATAATTCAAAAGTGCTTGAGGAATTAGTAAGCATATATCCAGTTCAGTCTTGAAGGTTCCTGGCTTTGAATGACGCTCTTTAAACTTAGAGCTGCTGCTAATTTATTTCGAGGTATTGGGTTTGGGATAGCTCATAAAATCAAAGTAAAACACATTCATAAAGAGGAGAGAGGATTATCCATGAGAACTGACTAAAAATAATGAATACAGTGAATAATGGAAAAAGGAAAAAACAATCTCCATAGTAAAAAAGAAAATAATAATAATTGTGTCTTTGTGGACTACTTGCCTGGGTACATAATCATTTATGATTAGAAATAGGGATTTGGGGGGTGCCTCGGTGGCTCAGTGGGTTAAGCCTCTGCCTTTGGCTCAGGTCATGATCCCAGGGTTCCGGGGTGGCATCATCCGGCTCTCTGCTCAGCAGGGAGCCTGCTTCCCTGCCCCCCCACCCCCCTCCCCCACCTCTCTGCGTACTTGTGATCTCTCTATCTCTCTGTGTCAGATAAATAAATAAAACCTTTAAAAAAAAAGAAATAGGGATTTGGGGAAGGGGTGATCATTCATGTTAACTTACCATTTGAGAGGGCCTTCCTCTGTGTGCCTCTAAATATATGTATCTAGCAATTAAAAGAAAATACAAGTTGGCATGTTACCCAGAAGTCTAGATACTTGGGAATGAGACAAGGTCCCTGGTCTATCCTAGGTGATTGGTTGGTTCAGTTTGGAGGATCTCCAAATCTTGGAATTTCAACCTAGTTTTTCTTTTTCTTGATAAGGAATCGGTGTTGGGATAAGATGTATGTGCGGTACTTTCTGGCTACTTTGTAATCTAACGCTAACGTGTCATGGTCAGGGAGTAGCGCCTGTAGCTTTGGGATGGTGGGAGTAGATTCTATTCTCACAATGGGCAGGATGAGTGGAAGCGATGAGCTGCTCTCAGGGGGCTGTGGACACAGAGGACAGACTACTCTCTGAAGGGGGCCAGAGCTGGTGAAGGTGACAAAGCTGCTGCCACAGAGAGAGAGCAACTTTTGCTAAATAATGAGATACGTTGGGGAATCCTAAAATAATAGGGGGAGGGAACATGGTAGGGGCTGGCTGTTCTGCAGAAGAATCTGATGCAGGTGAAGCATCCAAAATATAGGCACTAAGGGGTCAAGGAATTGGCTGGCTAGCCATTTATTTTCTCTACCTGCTCACTGTTCTTTCAAATATTTCCAAGGTATTTATTCATAAGTTCTAGAATCACTTATTCGATTCTAAAAATGCATGTTTTTCTTTTTTCTTATCTTAAGCAACCATACACAGAAAAGAGGGAAAAGATGGTAGTGTAATCAGACATATGCGTGTGTGTGTGTGTGTGTGTGTGTGTGTTTGTAGAAATCAATACAAGTGAGTTGATAACAGAGGAAGAATAAACATTCCAAGTGTCAGATGCTGGGCCTTCTTTGACAAGCACTGAGGCCATTGTTCATTACCACAGATGGTACCTGAATTTTACCAAAAAGTTGGAGGTAACAAATATTTCTGGGTGAACTGCACAAGGTTAATTATCTTTGTATCCCCCTAAGCAAAGCACACTACTAATAGTATTAGTCAGCAGTATGTCAGGGCACATAGACAATAATAAAATGGATATATTAGTGATAAATGGATTATTTACAGGAGTTATAAATCTAAAATACTCCTTCCTCACTTTGCATTGTTAAAGAGATTGTATTGCATGGCACAGAGGGGCAAGACCTCACCATCAGAAAGAAATTATTGGAAAAATACACATCCAGATATTTAATGTATGTTATATAGTGCCCTTCCTCAATTCTATGATCATTTCCTACAAAAAAAAAAGTTTGTGATTTAATAATCATTTTTCTGGACATAAAAGGCATTCAAGATAAAAAAAAATAACTAGAAAGTAAGTTCCACTTTTTGGGAAAATTCAACACGTGGCAGTAAGTGCTTCTTGATCAAAGAAATGGGGTTTATGTATGTTGGCGACATTGTTGTTGAAAGATGAGCAGACGATCAGGCAGGAGGGGGATAAGCTTATAAACAAAAGACGATCTTCTACAGAAAATTTCATCACCTGTGCAGGATAGATATCCACTAGTAAGAAACATGCCAATTTACAGCAGAGGATATGCTACTCAGGCCCTCCCCAGTTCCAGTTGTGCATCTCACTAGCTCTGCAACCTGAGTGAGCATCCTGCTCGTTAAGTCCCATCTTTAATGAGACCTTCTGAGAGAAGCAGCCCCTGAATGTACAGATTGGGTTTCATCACCCCATTTTGCACTTTTTCATCATCTCCTACTTCTCCTTTATAGCAATTAAGTTATAATTAAGTTATGTGTGTAATTACTTATTAACAACACAGTCAAGTAGTGTGGATTTCATTCATTACTGTATTTCCAGCCTCTACCTCAATGCCCGGCATATGGTTGATGCTCCAATTACATTTATTGAGTAAATAAAATTATTTCACTCTCCAGACACTGGTGTTTTGTCAGGAAGATGAGAACATTACACGAAAAGATCTCTACAGACCCCTTCCTGCCCTAAAATTCTCTGATTAACTTTATTTTAATGTATCCTCACTAAAAATTCTGTACCGCAGGAAATTCTAGGTTTAAATTATAAATTGTCTGTCCATGCATCCAAGAATAATAGTAGGTAGAATATCAGTTTGGGAAAGATTTTCTGTAGTATACACATTTTTTAATGATACTTCTAGAGGTATAAAAATTAAGTATTGAACTAATTTTAAAAAGGGACTGGTAGAGTTCTCCATTGGACTACAAGCCCCTTGAGGAAGGGGCCGCACTTTACCCATGTTTTTAATTCTAATTCCTAGCGTAGACCCTGGCACACAATTTTTGTTGAATTAATAGGAAGGCTGAATGAATAAAATGGTAGGAAAATAGGAAGAAACAATGTAATGGAGAACTTTATAAACAGAAGCCTCAGGAATTTGAAAGAAAGGATTTGAGAAAGGAGCTCAAGTGGGAAGCTTTAATAAGAATGATTTACAGAGCGGCGCTTGGGTGGCTCAGTGGGTTAAAGCCTCTGCCTCCGGCTCAGGTCATGATCCTGGGGTCCTGGGATCGAGACCCCGCATCAGGCTCTCTGCTTGGTGGGGAGCCTGCTTCCTCCTCTCTCTGTCTCTGCCTGCCTCTCTGCTTACTTGTGATCTCTCTCAAATAAATAAAATCTTGAAAAAAAAAAAAAAAAGAATGAGTTACAGAGTTTCAAAGACATCTGTGAATTTAAAAACAGTTTTCAAATTGTTAGTTAAAATCATGTTTTTATCATCTAAATTTAAAACAGTGGAGGAAACCTATGGTTTGGTTGGAGGACTCTCTGCCCTCACGAGGAGTCAATTTAGAAGAACGCCCTCTTCTCCTGAAATTGAGACACTGAGCAGCCAGAGCCATGATCTGGGGCATCTGTCAAAAAGAAGGCAGCAGGGGTGCCTGGGTGGCTCAGTGGGTTAAAGCCTCTGCCTTCGGCTCAGATCATGATCCCAGCGTCCTGGGATCGAGCCCCTCATCGGGCTCTCTGCTCAGCGGGGAGCTTGCTTCCTCCTCTCTCTCTGCCTGCCTCTCTGCCTCCTTGTGATTTCTGTCTGTCAAATGAATAAATAAATCTTTAAAAAAAAAAAAAGGCAGCAGCAAGCACACAGAAGGCTCATATAACATTTTCCAGGTAGAGGAGTACTTACTTCTCAGTGGAAGATTGTTTACAAAATAGAAGTTGTTCGGTTTTCCTTTCCCGTCCTCATACCTAACCCTGAAGATGGAGGGCTTGACCCACATTAATCTTTGCATTTAGGGCATATCAGTGTACTTTCGATCTCTGCCTGGAAATGTGACCAGAACTCTGATCATTTAGGTTTTTATTTTTCAATTATTTTCCTGAGTGCCCAGGTATATACAGACCTAATAGCAATGGCTAGATGACTTTCACCAATGTAATTTGGCTAAATGGTCAGCTGGCGTCTTTGCTGCTATGGGAACTTTCTCAGAACAAATGATGTTTCCTCCTGTCTGGGAATCACATGACCCTCCGAGGCTGGCCAGTTGTACCTATCTCCTTTATTACACTTATTACATTGAATTAAAGTTATTTTTTTATTTTACATTGGGAGTTCTTGGGGTCCAGGAACTATAATTATTTTCCCAGAGTCTAACACAGAGCATAGCACCTGGTAGGTTTCCTAGAAATCTAAATCTGACCCACTCCATAGTCTGACTGAACGTAGCTAATGTGAAGTTTGGCAACATTGATATGTTTCGATGCATTTCTGTAGATACAGTTTTGGGGGTAGGAGCACCCACTGCAGGAAGACAATGTGCTCTCTTATGTAAGGGAGGAAGAATCCCAAATAGATCACAGAAGATGTTATCACCTGCATTTAAGGATTATGACTAGGGAAAAACACACTGCCTTTTATATCCCCCAGCTGTTATGACACAGTCAACTATAAATCTACCTAGTTGCTATTTGGGGATTATCAAATCTCTGCTAAGCAGTACAGCAGAGCTAGAATATGGATTTTGTTGAGTCTGAAGCTTGAGAAGGGGAAGGAAATAAATGGGAAGAGGCTGTCGGGTTGAAAGATGAAATAAGAATCAGAAGAGATTGAATTATAGCATTTGAGTTAGGTAGAAATGATGTTCAGCCTGAGTGCAGTTTATATTGCACTGAATCAGTGAATAGAATTGAGGACAAAGGTCTATATTGATACATTTAAGTTCTCTACTCTCTGTGCAGTATCAGTGAAGAACGCTAATAGAATGCCAACTAAGATTAGAGGAAATATTAATAATATGGAATGCTTCTCCAGAGCTTCTAGTAAAACCAAAGACACTCTGAGTTGGAAAGTAACTTAGAGGTCATATAGTCTACCTTCTCCACTAATGTCTCTTTAAACTTTTATGTTCCAGACATACTTCTGAATGTCATAATTCAGAATAGCACATTTGGAGGGATCAAAGCGCTCAAAATAATAACTAATAAGTTAGCAGTTATTAGGACTCAGCATCTACCATGACAAATTTGACCAGCATAAGCTTGCCCTTTGAAAGGAAAAGAAAAGCCACCCACCTACACCATATCTAGTAGCTCCCTCAAGCCCCACAGTTTCTATTAAGACAATAGGAGGATGGGCGCCCCATGACCCCTTCTGATCCTTTCTTTTTAAGTTTTCCTTTCCCCAGTAAAGCCTAATCAAAGGGATCCACCTTGCAAAACACCCCTGTATGTCCTCTAAGTCCATTATCTCCCATTCAAGGTCTTCTCCCTAAATTGTAGGATGTTGGGGGTGCACCCAGTGTATAGATGACAGGTGAAGAGGGAGGCAAAAGTCTGGCAGTCTACTCTTGTTGCTTCTCATGGTCATGGATTGCTCTTGGGTCCTAACCTCTGCCACAGTGATGCCTTTGCTGGTCTGGATACTGCCACACCACCATGGCACATAGTGCTATTCCCACATAAGCTATTTTTACCGATGATGCTATTGTTATTATGTTAATGATATTATGTTCTGTAATACATACTGTTATATATTGTATTGATATAATAACATTGTTATTAGTTCTCAGTCCTTTAACCCAAGCCTTTGAAACCAGTTAAATTTTTAAATTTTTATTATTAGAATTTTATTTAAAAAGCAATATGGAGATACATGTAGAGAAAAAGTAATATTCCCAGTGGGACATAGGGCAGAATACCATAATCAAGTACATTAATATTTCTGCAAATAAACATAAGTATGCATGCCAAGTTGGAATAGATAAAAACTATATGTAACCTTCTCTCCTCATTTCAAGTCAGGATTTGGCAACAATTGATTAAACATTTTTTGGTTTTCACACTTTTTGAATTTCAGAATGTAGACCAAGGATTACAAATCTGTGTTGTTATTGCAATTAAATTTATCATTCTTTTTAAACAATGACTGTTACCACTTACTATCCTGATTATTCTCTTCATGGTTCCCAGTTTGTCACTATGTTGCTTAAGCTTGAGGTTCCCAGAGTGAAACATGTTACTCCGGGTGTGATACCCTGGGCTCAAAGTACAATGGATATATCACCCTCTTGATTTTGACGTTAATGCTTTTGTGGCCAACTCACCACAATATGGCTTTTAGTAAAACAAACAAACAAACAAAAAACCCTTATTTCTTTTTCATATGTGCTCTGACATAATCCCATATCCTCTCTTCTTTTTGTGCACTTGTTTTTGGAAAATAGATTTCTCCCTGTGAAATTGTTTCTCCCCATGAAATTTAATATTAAGTCTTGGCTCATTTTCCCAGTCTGATGAGATAATTTTGGATTCTGACTCTGTCATCTCAGTATCTGCTATTGCCATGCATCACATGTAACTTTGATCAGCATGTCTTAATCCAATTTGGTGAGAAAATATTGAAAAGGACAGTGCCAAGGGCAGCACTAATGTTGCTCATTAGTGAACACTAGTCAACACTATTTGGAATAGTCATCCAACCAATTAAAATTCAACAAACTGTATGACAATTCATATTTCTATCTTCGTCTCTAAGAATATGAAGAAGAACTTTGTCTGAGGTCTTGTTAAAATCCAATTTGATCTCTCTATAGAAATCCCATGACATGCACTACGGTCGCCTGAATAAAGAAGGAATTAAGATGGAGCTCATCTAATTTAGTCTGTGTCAATCCATGTTCCCTCTTGGTGGCTGCTTTCTTTCTCTCAAAGTCATCACAAAAATCTGTACAATGATCTGTCCCTCAGATTACCAAGTCTGCATTCTTTAGTCCAGATATAATAACACCTCCTTCTTCTCACTTTTGAAAATGAGAACATCTGTTCATCTCAACTTCACAGCACCACTTCTGTTCTCCATAGATCCTCAAAGGTTACTGAAAACAATTAAATGTGAAATACCCTTGTCATTCTGATATAGGTGTGAGATGACCATATAGCTTACCATCCCAATAAAGATATTTTTAAAAGAGAAAGGAGGTCTATTAATAAGTATGCCAGAAAGGCAGCCACAAATGGGACTGTATCGGGCAAACTGGGACGTATGGTCACTTGTAAGTGAACATGGCTGACAGCCTTTGGTGCATTAAGAATTAGAAAGTGCCTTTTGCAATCTCTTCCACCAGTAAGGTTCATGCCAACACTGGTCTTAGCCATCTTTAATTGACAGTTGCCCTCCACTACAGCAGAGAATGGGAGGTAGAACTGTACTCCACCTGCAAACAGTCATTAATCATCCCCTCTATGAGAAACAAAAGACATTTGCTTTTCTGGCCCTTCTCGATGGCACTTTAAGAGAAAGAGGAAGGTGGAGGAGGAAGGGGAGATAGAAGGGAAAGAGAATTTCCTACCATATGTATTTTTTTCCAAACCTTAGCTTACTACGTGCTTTTGCTTCCCTGACTCTGTATTTTACAAATGTTCTCCTTTTTATTGTTTGCCCTTCTACTGTGTGTGCCAATTCTCATGAACTTTGAGGTCTTTGCAGATTCCCATTGATCTCTTTAAATATGTCTTCTTCCTGCCTCTTTGTTTTCTGAATTCTTTGCAGAAGAAAAACTGAAATTTCTTTCTGAATAGTCTAATGAACCCCTTGAGCTTTCCTCCCTTTCAGATTCTCAGCTGTAATTTCATCCTTCCCTTTATCAGGACTTTTTGAAGGCTCCCCTCCTGACTTCTATACATGTGATTAAACGTACCATTCCTCTTGCTAGCTCTCCTGAGACTTAAGACATCACAGACACGTTTGCCTATCGTTTTTTGTCACATTCACACTCTCAATCTACCTGATGGCCAGAATTAATTTGAAAAATAGCAGTTTTCCTCATTGCTTATTCTATCTTCAGCATAATTTACACAGCTCTATTAAGAGATCCCTTTTCTGTTTTATCTTCCTTTAAGCCTCCCAGTCCCTGGAGAAGGTTAAAGAACCCAAAGAACCTCTTATAAAATATAAATTGAGAGTAATTTGGAAAGCCTTAAGGTATTTATTATGAAATAAAAACCCAGTAGAGTCGGAACGTGAACATGGTGCTTTAGTAGTTAATGACTCGGCCTTTCCAATGATCTATCAAAACACATCTTTGCACATAGGATCCCAGAATCATTACATAGGAGATGGGACAGAAATCAGGCCACTGTGAAGACAACATCTATTGATTTGAAACAAGTTGTTAAAGGGCTCCTTTTTTTTCCTACTATTTCTATGAGGGGATTTAAAATCTACTCTCTTGGAAAGAGTAGCACTTCCAGCATCTCTGTCTTGCCACTTGCTTAGCTTCCTACTCAACAGGACTGACGACCTAGTGAGGGAGGGAGGGAAACAGGTAAGAACCCCTTGGGCACCAAGCCATTCCCAGCAGGGCAGAGGGCCTGGGAGGGAGAGTGGTTGGCACTTGACTGCCATTCTCAGTCTCTGTAGGGGTTTGGTCTCTTCCTCCTCATGGTAATTAATGGATGAAGCAAGGTCTGCTTGGGTTGGCTGACCGCTAGCCTGTGATGAATCAAGGTCTCTAGGTTTATGGAAAGATTTGAGGAGGCTAATGTATTCATTAATTTGGTCTTCTCAAAGAAGGCTTAAAAAACTGATTATCTGGGGTGCCTGGGTGGCTCACTCAGTTAAGTGCCTGCCTTCTACTCAGGTTATGATCCCAGGGTCCTGAGATTGAGTCTTGCATTGGGTTCCCTGCTCAGTGGGGAGCCTGCTTCTCCTTCTTGCACTCGCCTTGCTTTCGAGCTCTCTGTCAAATAAATAAATAAAATCTTTAAAAAAAACTGATTTTTTTCTTCCTTTCTTCCTTTCTTTCCTTCTCTCTCTCTCCCTCTCTTTCTTTCTTTCTTTCTTTCTTTCTTTCTTTCTTTCTTTCTTTCTTTCTTCCTTTCTTTCTTTCTTTCTTTCTTTCCCCCTTTCTTTCTTTGCTAACCTTTGTACACTCATTCTCTACCGGACAGAACCTAGACAGTGATTAGGGTTAAGGTTGGATTTAGACAAAAAAGCTCACCTTGAACTTTCTGTACAAATATTTAGAGGAGCCATTTGGAGTGCTCTTTAGAAGAATGACATTTTCATATACTTTTGTTTAATTCCCTCTTGGAACTTTAACCAGGAGTTTTGGCAACCTGTTTAGTCAAGGGCATTTTCTGAAAAAAAGAATAATTATGGTGGGATAGTTGCAATGAAAGTAATTAAAACATCATTCAGCCATACCGATTGGTAGCAATATTGCATTACCAGCCAGACAGATCAATGAACATCAATAAAAAGTCTAGAAATGTATCCAAACACCTGGAGTTATTTCATGTAGAGAGGCAGCATTTCAAATTAATGGGATACAATATGTATTATTCAAAATATAGTGTTGGAGCAACTTTGGAAAAATTAAATTTAAGTTTGTTTTATTGTATTCTGCAAACTCATGTTCATTTGTAGTATCCCTACTACAAATGTTATATAATCTCTAGGTTTTATTTAGTATTTATTATATGCCAGGCACTATGGCGTATACTTTACATGGATTATCCCCTTTATTATTTTTAGCTGTTCTATGAGGTAGATACTAATATTAATCATATTTTACGATGAAATTAAAACACAGATCAGATTAACCCTCAGATCAGTGGCGGCAGAATACGGTGCAGTGTTAACATGAGGATTAGGAATGTCTTCCAACCTGTAAGCCCCAATCTCATTACACCTTGGAAGAACTAGACGAAACTACTCATGAGTGTGTATGTGTGGCTATAGCACAGAGGAGAGCTTTCAAAACTTGACACCCAAACCAAAAACCATAAGGGAAAACGCTGAACTCCACAAAAGTGTAAAGCCTCCCATACACAAGAAAATACCATAAATGAAATAAGACAAATCAATGATATTTTAAATAGCTATGGCAGAGGGTGGATTAATATACTTAATATACAGAGAGCTGTTTAAAAAAGCTTACGATTACAGGAGAAAAATGGACAGGAGACTTGAACGCAATATACAAAAGAAATGCAAATAGCCCAAGACATGAAAATAATGAATCTTTCCAGTAACCAAGTAAATGCAAGTAAAACCAAGGACGTTGATCCACAACTTTATTTGAAATAGTGGTAATTTGAAGACTTAACTTTTTAACTTTTGGGAATCTAGTAAGAGTAATAAATTTCACATAGCCTGCAAAATAATGGTTTAAGATGATAAGTACACAGTGTACTGACAAGTAAAGAAAGAAAGCATTAGGATCCCGATTTTATTTATAAACAAGGTATAGATGTACGTATGGATAAAGCTTGGTATGTAATGTGCCAAACTATTAACAGTAGTCATGTCTAAGTGGAAGGTTTAAGATTGAATAGTTCTCTTCTCTTTTTATTTTTCCATCTATGTTCTAAGTTCTCAATAATGGTCATCTGCCACATTTAAATTCAGGGAAATAATACACACACACACACACACACACACACACACACACACTTTGTGAAATAAGGACTCAAATCCAGGGCCACCTCAGTATCACTTCCCTTTCTTAGTTCTTTCTACTTTACAAAGTTCAATCACATAAATTTTCTGTTCTAAAAGGAATGCTACCCCAAGTCGCTTCCCACTGCCGCTTGTGTATAAAAGCTTAATTTTCTATTCCACAGATTTGGGGAATAAGGATTCTTTTTCAAAGAATCCATTATTGGAGTTTCTGGTCTCCTATATTCAAAATGTATTCCTCCCTTCCAATTCATTAGCACATGTCCTCCACAGCTTCCCTTTGTAAAGCACCAAAGGATTTCACTACACTTGATCTAGAAAGCCACCTTCACACAGAGCAGCTTGGTAACTAAGTGCCTCGCTATTCACTTGGGCCCAGGTCTGAGGCATTGAAGAGACTGTGGACAGAGCCGATAGGCAACGGGTATGCCTCAATCATGTCCTCCCCAAACTTCTCGGATTAGAGGATGCTCTCAGGTCCCTTCCAGGTCTTTCAAGTGTGGGATCCTGTTCTCCCATCATCCAGTCTTGCTCATTGGTTCCACTCACTAGTTCCTGTCCTTCTTTGTAATTTACTTTCCCTCCTCTGCCCTCATGTCCAAGGCCAGGCTATTCTCTTCAGATTCCCTTTGGCCCTGGAGAGGCATGGCCTTATCTTTTCTGGAGTCTGGATTCACCCCATTTAGCTTCTGTTGAGAAGTGCTTTTGTGAGTCCATGAACCATGACTCAGCCTCTGGCTCTTGAATTGCCCTCAGAAATTGTGTGGTCTCAGCACACATTATACCATCAACTCCGATGGGCTGAATCTCACCTGGCCTTTCTGCCTACTTTTCTTCATTTTTCCCTCCTTTGTTCTGTAGTTCCATTAAATTCTTTCTCAGCAGACTGAGACAGCTCTAGCCTCTAGATCATCAGCTTCAGGCTATTTCTTCTTCTTAAAAAATTAATATAACCATTAACATCTCCTTATTAATTTCAGTTGGTTGTTTGCTGCTGGAGAGAGGACAGATCTGTAACCTGGATGAGGAAGGAGCCTTTCCATGAGCCACAGCCTTCTTTCCTGCCCCTTTTCAATCACCCTGTGTGGCTGCCTCTGCTGATGGTTCTCCCCATCTCACCCCCCAACTGCCCCCCTACCCCCAACCAGACTGGATAGTTGACTGACTAAGTGACTGAATTGAAGGGTTCTGACACATTCCCACCTTACACACTGTGGTGTGTTTACACGATTTTAACAGTTTTATTGAATTTATATAAGTTATATATATATATATATATATATATATATATATATATATGAAGTTATATATATATATTGAAGTTATAATTTTCCATGCTGGGTTAAGCAAACATTTTCCCCCAATACCCAGTGGTCCTGTGGTCTGTGGAATTCAGGAGTTCTGAAATTCACAGCTGCTGATGGTGATAGAAGCCTGAAACTATTGTTCATGCCCTCTGATTTTAAATTTTATATTCATAAAAACATTATTTGCCCTAATAATGAATAAATGCTGGAAATATATACTTAAAATTTTTACAAAAATAATGTAGCTGTTATCTGGATTATAAATTATAAATTATAAATTATAAATATTTCAGTGTCGCTAGTCTGTTTCCTGTCAAGCAAGCATTTTAGACCCATTTTTATTTTCCAAAAGGTTGTTTTTGTGTGTGCATACATAGCTTGACTAAATCTCTATGATTTCATAGTAACTACTCAATACCTTATCTTTCTCACCTTAAAAAACAAAACAAAACAAACAAAAAAAACAATGGAGATAAAACCTTAGAGATCTGACCTGAAGAAAAAGTAACAGAAACCATTGTAGCACTCAGTAAATATGAATTGCTGTGTGAACACCACTAAATCAGAGCCATTATATTATGTGCCTCAGCATTTTTCATTTGGGTTCCTGGCTAACGCATTAATCTGTTGCCAAAGGTTAGACCCTGCGACCGATGTCAGATGTGGATAAATTTGCTTCCTTAACTACACATAGGCTTCAAAGGCAATGCTTACTGATGAAAAACAGCACATTTTAATTTTTTTTAATAGTCAACACAGCTTGTCTATGAAAGCAGAGCACCTCCAACAACCAAAGATGTCCCTCCTCAGTTCCAGCTGTTAACGGTCAGCACCTTCCCATGGCTGCGATTCTGCCTGGTGGGTCTTGCTTCCAAGATGGTGACATGAGGAGGGGATCACAGTTCTTACTCTCTCATTAATTGGCATGCCAGTCGATGCCCCCAGGAAATTAAGACTGGTCTTTGACTATGTATGTCCCTCTTGCACATTCTTTGATGTTTTGACAGCCAGAAGAGATTAAGGTATGCGGGAGCACAGTCCCTCGGCAACCCACTCTGACTGTCATGGTTGTCATTAGCCTTATGTCACTCTCTAAATCCTCCAAATGTGGGCATTTAGTACCCATGATATTATTTTGTGTTTATTACTTCTAGTATGAATTTGGAACCCCCATCTCCCTCCTAAAAAAGAAGAGAATACTAGAAGTTTAGTGGGCAGTTCCCTGATTTTAACAACTGATAGACTATTTGAGATAGTTTTTATTATTCATGTTATAGTGCCAACTATGAAGAAATGGCTGAACACAATATTTATGCCCTCTAATCAGAGAGTGCCTAGGTTAGCCCATTTTCTGTGCATTACTGTAAATACAGTTACTCTGTGAGCTGATTTTAATGCTGTATTTCTCCCAGGTGCTATGCTTTAGAAATATATCTATTTGGGATTCAGGTAAATCACATGTGGTAATTTTTAAGTGATAATTCTTTTTTTTTAATATTTTATTTATTTGAGAAGGTGAGAGCCAGAGAGAGAACACAAGCAGAGGGAGCAGTGAAGGGAAGGGGAGCAGCAGAGGCAGAGGGAGAAACAGACTCCCCTGAGCAGGGAGCCCTACCTGGGGTTCAATCCCAGGACCTTGGGATTATGACCCGAGCCAAAGGCAAATGCTAAACCTACTGAGCCACCCAGGTACCCCTACAGTGATAATTCTTGATGTGATCTTTCTTATTGTGATTGAGCAAAAGAAAGCAGCTTCTTTAGGTTTGAACCATCTACTTGGTGTTCTAGTCTCTGTACATTTCAAATATTATTTGATAAATTTAAACACTATTGATTCAAATGCCTAATATATATCTGCAGTAAATTAGTCCCGAAAACATTCTAATATGTGTTCGTTTATTGATAGTATCAGTCAGGGATAAGCTTGGTTCAAGATGAGGAACCAGTAACTGGTAACCAGTAACCACATAGGATGAGGTTTTTAATTTTACATTTTATTTCATATGATTAGGAAATGCAATTGCCATCTATTCTCATAGGATCAGTGGGTAGTGAATTCAGTGGTACAGAACTCACCAGATGTTCCGATAGTCTGAGATCCAAATATAATGTTGAATGAATGGGTGAGTGAGTGAATTTGAAGAGCTGAAGATATTATCTTTTTAAGGCTTTGGGGGCAGAGGGAAAGAGAGTCCCAAAGAAGCTCCATGCCCAGCGCAGAGCCCGATGCCAGGGGCTCGATCCCACAACCCTGAGATCATGACCTGAGTTGAAATAAGAGTCAGTTGCTTAACCAACTGAGCCACTCAGGCTGCCCAAAGAGCTGGGGATATTCTGATTGTCTTTAGGATAATATGAAAGTTAGGAAAAGTATGGTTAAGCAGAATCAATATTCTGCTTGAAAAATAAGATCTCTGTTGCATTCTCCATTCTTCACGCCTCCCCTACTTTTGCTTTCCTTCCCACATTTCCACAATTTGGTTTCTTTGGGTCACTTCCTGCATTTGCAAGTGCTAGTTCCTCCAATGGAGGATGATTAGCATCAGTTCCCTGTGGCTCTTCCTGGATTTTTTTCAACTGAATAGTAATTTTTTTCTCTACCATTTCCTACTGCTTTAATTTTCACTCCCATTTTAAATTCTTCATTAACTTTAATTAAGCTTTCCCAAGGCTTAAATACCTGTAAAACTTTAAAAAACTTAATCATTTGATTTGCCTGCTCAGCTTTCCTAGTCTTGGCTAGTTTTAAGACTGTTAAACCTAAAATTGTACCTGGGAGATGGTGTGATCACAGAGGGGAAAGGAAATTATGGCATTGTTAGTGAAAGTTTAATGATGAGTTTCACTGGAAAAATCTCACACTTCAGTGTTCTTTGTGTTTCATGCTGATAAGCAGCTAATAATTTTAAATGCCTTCATTTTAGAATTAATTTATTTAAAACACTTATAATTTTCAAGTCCACATAAATACTGGGTACAAGTTTACCTAGTCTAGAAGGAAATGAACCTTACATTGTCCTTTGCAAATTTTGTTGCTTACCTCAGCAAGTCTCTGATTTTAATTCCGTAGACCATTAATTATTTTCTTACACCTGCCATAGTTTTTCTGATTAAGAATTTGGAAGTGGGGGTTGATCTTAAGGACAAAGCATTCTATTTTTCTTCAATTTATAGAAATTGAAGCCAAAAGAGGTTAGAATTTGCAGAACTGGGTAATAGCCGAGCCAGATCAGAACCCAGGCATTTGGCTGTTGTGGGGTCTGTTTGCACAGTGGTCACTAGGGATGCTCACTATAACCATAAACCATGTAGTCATGCCAATTGGTCTGAAAATTACCCTTGTCACCTCACATCAACTAACATCCAGACATAGAGGAAACATCAGGATGCACGTGAGCCTGCATAGAGCTCTGGTTATTTCTAGAAATGGTTATGAAGAGAGTTCACTTGGAGTCTAACAATGGCATTTTCTCTTGATTCCAGGGGAAGTTGTAACCTTCTTACAATCCTGCTACACGAACTCTAGGACTATGCCCTTGGGACTTTTAAATCTAGTGGTTGTTTATAGTCTGTGTTATAAGATTTACTGAGAATCATCAAAGGACATGTTTTGCGTCATCTGAGAGAGCCCTGGGTCCAATTATTTCCCCTTCTTACCCACGATAGATGTTACCAAGATAGGCTCTGTTACTACTTCTGAGGAAGATAAATGGAAATACAGATTGCTCTTTGATTCGAAAACAAACAACCTTATTGAACTATATTAAAATAAATACCAAGAGTATTCATAGGTATCCTTGCCACAGATTATGTGCCCAGAACTATTATTTTTATTTAGCTTTGTGGTTTTTGAGGTTTCTATGTATCACATACACCATTTTTTATTGTGAGCCAAAGAGACAGCTGAAAAGTGAACCGCTTTGATATGAGTAAGTGCATTCTATGGTAAGATTTCATGCTGATCCCTGAGAGAGACGCATGGGTCAGTGAGGAAAACTGTTCTTCAAAGCTGAAGTGAGTCCTGACACTGGGAAGAGGGAGTTATATAAAACTTTAAACCTTAAACCTATAAAGTAAGAATGTAAGCACTAAAAATTATAATAAAAGATTGATTTATTTGGAAGAGAAAGCATGTGTGTGTGGGGGGGGTAGGGGGCAGGGATGGTGGGAGGAGAGAGAGCATCTCAAGCAGACTCCCTGCTGAGCACAGAGCTTTATCTCGGGACGCTGAGGTCATGACCTGAGCCAAAACCAAGAGTCAGGTGCATTGAACCGACTGAGGTACCCAGGTGCCCCAAATGTAAGCGCTCTTAAGTAATGCTCCCCCTTTGTCTCTGTCATTGCTTCTACATACTCACGCTTAGGATCCACATTTTTATACATAGATGAAGATAGTTATGTTTTACTCACGTAAGAAAGGCACCTTTTGTAAATTAACATAAGAAATTACATAAGTTAACATGGCTTCGAAAAGCCCGAGTCTATTACCCCGAGGCTGTCTTCCCACAAAACATTTTGTAAGTAATTTGCAGATGAAGTCCCAGATTTGTATTGTCACTGTACGTACAACACAGGAATAAAATACTCTAGTGAGTAGGGTGGGAATACAGAGTTTCCCTTCTAAGAATTACATCATCCTAATAATCAGTTTTTGAACATCCCAGTTATTGTTCAACATCTGTTAATATAAAAGTGCTGTTTAAGTCGCAGTACTTCTTTTCTGAGACATTATTTGTATGTTTCAGATCATGGAGTTTTGAAATGCCAAACTTGTTGGTATCTACCAAATAAATTCATCCCTGATCCGGAAGCATAGTTGCATCTAGTCATCTGAGAAAATAGCCAGACTGGACTTTCAGATTTACAAGTTTGGCTGTTGAATCTGTCTTGTCACACAGTCCCATCGTTCCTACCTTTCTATTTCAGACTGCACCCAGAGCCATTCAAAGGAAGCATCCCAGACTGTAGGGCAATTAGGGATGTTACCAACAGAAATAGCTAATTTAAACAGTGGACGGTTATTTTTGAATAGCAAACAACTCTGTGTGTCAGGCACTACACAAAGCTTGAAATGTTAGAGATAAACAAAACAGACTCGTTATTATCTCCATAAAAATCAGACAAACAGGGAAGATAAATAGTAATCACATCAAGAAATGGATAATATTGGCAGCAGCTCTTTCTGCCCACGGGTCCTGTCCCTGTGCTTTAATAAATCACCATCGGGTGCCTGGGGGGCTGAAGGCAGCTGCCTTCAGCTCAGGTCATGATCTCAGGGTCCTAAGATGGAGCCCTGTGTCAGGCTCCCTGCTCAGTGGGGAGTCAGCTTCTCCCTCTGCCCCTCTCCTGCTCATGTTCTCTTTCTCTCTCTCTCCAATAAATAAAATCTTTTTAAAAAAATGGGTAATTTCCAAGTATGATAACAGCTATGAAGGAAAAGTAAAGCATGACTCAAAAGAGCGTAGTAAGAATATTTTACTAACATTGGCATAATAAGGTCTCTCTAAAGTTTGGTGTGAGGTCATGCTGGGGGGCAGAGAATTCCTCGCAGAGGAAACAGCATGTGTAAATGTCCTAAAACAGAAAAGTCCATCTGCTTTAAAGAGGTGAAAGGAGGTCAGGAAGTACAGGTCCTGGTGAAATAAATGGCAGGGTTGGTACAGGATTCAGTGAAAGGGGGAACCAGAAGCCAAAGCGTTCAGGGCTTTGGAAATGATTGTAAGTCTTATGAATTTTTTCTTTCCCCACATGCAAGCAATGAGACACCATTAAGACATTTTCAGTAAGGGAATAACATTACTTCTGTTTTGAGAAATTTACTTTGTTATGAGGAGAATGCACTAGAAGAAAGCAAATTGGGAAAGGGTGAGAGATTTTTTTTTTTTTTAAGATTTTATTTATGTATTTGTCAGAGAGAGAGAGAACAGAAACAGGGGGAGCTACAGGCAGAGGGAGAAGCAGGCTCCCTGCTGAGCAAGGAGCCCAATGCAGGACTTGATCAGAACACTGGGATTATGACCGGCGCCAAAGGCAGACCCTTAACTGACTGAGCCACCCAGGCATCCCATGGGTGAAAAATTTTTAAATCAGGTGTTTTGGTTCATTTGTGAGATAGTAGTCATTGATTTAAGGTAGTACCAAATAGAGGTAGAAATGATTGGACCAATTCAAGATGTATTTTGTAGGCAAAAATGGCCACTTAGAAAATGTGGAGGATAACAAAGAGAATATTCAGTTATAGTTTCCAGGCTCTTGATGTGTTGCCATATGCTAGGAAGCAAGCTGTTTGGGATGGGAGAGAGGGAGATCAATAGTTCAGTTCTGCACATGTTAAATTTGAGATGGCTCTGAAATATCTGAGTGGGAATGACAAGGGCACAGTTGAATATATGAATCTGAAATTTGGAGAGAAGAATAAGATGAGTTAGAAATTTGACTGTTTTATCAGGATTTTTAGTTGCGGCAATGAAAGCCAAATATAGCTAGGCTAATTCCCTCAAAAAGAGATTCATTAAAGAATATGGAGAATTTCACAGACTTTCTAGGAGTACCCTTTGGGAACAGGCCCCAGATCACCCTATAAAAGTTGTTTAGGAAAGACAGCAACACTTCCACTCCTGGGCAAAGCCATGAGGGCTTGTGACACAGTTAGCACCAACCCTATAGACTGCGTTCAGGGGACTGAGCAACTGTCTCACTTCCTCTGGTGAGTGTTGTTTCATGGAGTGCAAGGTAAGAGAATGAGGAAGAATGAACACCAATAATATTACCAATGATAAAAACTAGCAACCTTGGGGCACCTGGGTGGCTCAGTGGGTTAAAGCCTCTGCCTTCGGCTCAGGTCATGATCCCAGGGTCCTGGGTTCGAGCCTCACATCGGGCTCTCTGCTCGGTGGGGAGCCTGCTTCCCTTCCTCTCTCTCTGCCTGCCTCTCTGCCTACTTGTGATCTCTGTCTGTCAAATAAATAAAAATTTATTTAAAAAAAAAACAAAACTAGCAGCCTTTTGCTGTGTGCCAGGTATAAGGTCAAGCACTTCACATAGATTATATCATGTAATCATCAAACACACACACACACACACACACACACCAACCATAGAGGGAAATAATTACTATCCCCATTTATAGATGAGGAAGTTTAAAAGGCTCACACATTCTGTATGTCATAGAACTGTGATTCTGGACTTACATAAGACTCAGAACTCATTTTCTCAAGCATGGTGAGCGTTATCATACAGCTGAGAGGCCATGGAAAGTAAGAACTGGTAAGGATCTCCTGGTTAGACAGCATGGATGCAGTTGGTGACCATTAAAAGGGAAGCTTCAGTACGGAAGGACAGAACTGGCCACGGAGGGCTGAAGAGTAAAGGAAGATAGGGTAGTGAATGGTTGAGAGCCTTTGTAGGTAACTTTCAAGAACTCTGGCTGGGAAGAGAAGTTGGAAAGATAAGGTTGTAGCTGGAGGAGGATGAGGATATAAAAGAAGACTCCCCTTCTTCCTTCCTCTTCCCTCCCTATCTCTTCCTTCCCCCAATCATAAAATGAACTAATGTGCATTTGAATACTGATAGGTAAGCCTCAGTAATGAAGAAGAGATTAAGGAGGCAGTAAGAGATGTGATGATGACCTATGAAGGTAGGCTCCTGAGTGTATGGGGGAGGTAACGACCAGAGTGTGCAGAGTAGAGTTGGTCTTTAATGGAACAAACACTTGATCTATTTTAGCTAGAGAGGCAGAGAGGAAAGGGGCTGGGTAAAAGACCTTGACCATTTAGTTGTGGAATGAAAGTGGGGCCTATGCTTTATGGGTTTTGTTTTTGTTGTTGTTTCCAGTAAAGTATAGGGTAAGATCATCAGCAGAGGCCAGAGGAAGAGGGAGATAGTTGGATAGTTGGAGAATTAGTTGAGGGGACAACACAGGCAACATTTGTTAAGCACAAGGAGAGAGAGCCAGCTGACAGAGAAATGTAGGGAGATTTCCAGGCAGCGTTGAAGTCTTTTGAATGTTTTGATCATGAAATTGAAGTGATACTAATCAGAAAAGTTGTTCTATCCCTCCTGCCCCTAGAAAGACCTTAAAAAACTATAATTCTGGTTGGAGTGTGGTGAATGGACTGGGGACTGAATACGACTCAGAGCAGAGAGACATCACCGTCCTCAAAGAGAGCAACTCTGCCCTTTGGGAAAATGGTTCTTCAGTATGACATTGTCTGGGCATGATCCAATGGGCCCGGGTCATGGCTGTCATTGTTCAGAACACATGGTTCAAACGGTGAGATAGATGCTCTCTGTTAAATGGCAGAAATAGGAAACACAGGTAATTGTAGTGCAGTAAATGAAATGTATCTCCCTAGAGACAGCTTGGTGAGTTTTCTTTCTGAAGTTCTTCCCTCCTTTACTTCATCATCCATCTACTGACATACACCCATTAGCCAATCATCCAGGATCATTCTCTCATCACTTCGAAGAATTCATTTACTTCGAATGTGTAGAGGTATATTTTAAAGGTACATTAAGTACTTGGTATTCACTGGAATGTCAACATTTGGTTACATAAATGGTGTCAGCAAATATCCTTAGTGGAGAAGGAATCAGAAAAATAAGCAAACATTTCCATTGTGTTATTTTTCCTTTCCCAAGTATAATTAAACAAGACATTTTGCTTTAGGTGTTTAACATCAGGAAAAAATACCTAAAAAATACCTGTGAACCTGGAAATTTTTGTGAAATCTGCTCACACTTTCATTTATGAAGAATCATCATCAGTGCATAATGCTTGACTTTAACAACCAGCAGTCTGTCTTAAGAACAGAACGTTAACTGAAATAATTCACTGTGTTACCAATTTGTCTCTCACAACTATAGGAGATAGAAGGCATTTGGATATTGGCTGTAACATATAATTCTTGTATATACAGTGTTGCAGAATAAGGAAGATTTAGGCAACAGTCAACTAAAGTGAGTTCTACAGGGAAAATCAATAATTGTTTCCATGAGATTTTGAGTGAATAGACTAATTTTCCAAAGGAGAAAAATCAGTCTCTTTTGCAGCATGGCTGAGGTGCTTGGGGATATATCATTTCTGTCCATGGGAAACACTGCCATATGGCCACGGCATCAGACAGTTTTAATGTTTGAAAATTAGATCTTACAGTAAAAAAGCCAATGATGTGAATTCTCACACTTTGTCTACATTTCTTTCAAAAACTCTACCAGATTATGATTTAAAAAAAGAAGAAGAAGAACACCAATTAGTGAAGAATGAGTCTGCTATTGATATACAGTAATCAGAGTGATTTGTGATTAAAAATGTTGAATTCACAACATAAATATGTTTTCAGTTTTTCACAGTAAGCCCTTAAGGACAAATTTTGGAATTGTAACATTGATCGAAGATACTACCTAATGGAAGATTCACAGTTGACTTAATAATCATATTCCTGGGAAAGAAGAAATACTACAAAATGTATATATCATTTTTTTTAACTAATCTCACCTTTCTGTACATGTGTGCACATGATTTTATTTGATTTGATTCTTTTATAACGCAATTAACATTTGAGTCTAAACCTTCATCTTATTCACAGTCTACATATTCTGCATGACCTTTGACCTTGAGCATCATGGTGATGACCTCCTTTCCAAAACCCATGCTTATGATCGTGACCTCTTTACTTGCCTTAGGACTGACAATAATTTTGAAGCATAGCTTCAAAACACCAGATTTTGTTTGCATCTCCTATTTAAGTGAATACACAGTTTTGATTTTTCTGTAATAGAAGTATGTATTCCTGGATATTGAGCAGTTTTTTGTTTTTTTTTTTTTAATATATGCCCAAAGTTTTTAGCAGTTACTGAATTTTAGTCTCTAATGAAATTCTATGGGTATCTAGAACTTTCGTTAGTCTTTTAGGTCTTATGGTATATATTCCAAGGTATTTGACGATTTCTGTTGTCTTTAATTATTCTCCCTTGTGTGTATTAAGTGATTTTTTTTTCCTGGAATCACTGTGCATATACCTATGTACATGGTTTTATTTACATGTGTATATCCTTTTTTGTTAGAAATTACAAAGCACTTGATTTTGGTCTTAAAAGATAATGTCAGGGTACATTTCCTCCCTACAGTGATTCATTGCTTCAAACAATGTTAATAATAACAACAGCTCACATTTACTGAGCTCTTGTTAGTGCTGCATAGCTTAATACTCTGTTAACATTAACTCACTTAATCCTCACACAGACCTTATCATCACCCCCACTTTAATAATTTTTTAAAAGATTTTTTTAATTTATTTTTTTGACAGAGATCACAAGCAGGCAGAGAGGCAGACAGAGAGAGGGGTGGGGGAAGCAGGCACCCCGCTGAGCAGAGAGCCCCATGTGGAACTCGATCCCAGGACCCTGAGATCATGGGCTGAGCCGAAAGCAGAGGCTTAACCCACTGAGCCACCCAGGTGCCCACCATCCCCACTTTACAGAGGAGCCACAAGGGAGAAAATAAGTTCCCCAAGGTCACACAGCTCCTCCGTGGTCAACCAGGACAACCTTCTGAATCCAGCGCCTATATTCTCGGCCACTAGCAATACTGCCCCTTAAAGAAAATGTACTTCCTTCAACTCTCTCTCTAACTTGTTTTGTGTCACAGTCTTTTGCTCGAATGGCTGTCATGACGTCATCTTCTTGTTGACATTTTAAATCACAATTAGAAATTAAAATGTAAATTGAAGTTCAATCATGGTGTGGTGCCACCAAAGAAGGCAACTTCACCATGGGGACACACGGGTGAGCATCAGATACCTTTAACACGAAGTCAAGTTAACACTAACTGTAGAACATATACTGATTTAAGAAATGTTAACATGTGGGAAATGTATGCCTTCAATGCAATGAAACACATTAATGATAACGAAGAGCTACCATTTATGCAGTGCTTTCTATGCATGGCAGATAATACTAGTGCCTACCCAGGATCCACTCATCTTGGCCATTTTAACAGAATCCAGTTTACCTTAGAGGTGACAGTGTGCTCACCCAGCCTCCAGGCAGAGCTAGTCATGGGACAGTTCTGGCCAGTGAGGTACAGCTGGGAGTCAGGAGGTTAAGGTCAAGGGAAGATTTTTTTTTCTCCATATAAAGAGAAGCAGTTTGGCCACAATAGACATGTATTCCAGGTCCTAGAACACATCTTGGATTCTCTTCCTTTTGTGCCTCCGATCAGACAGTAGACGGTTTATCTCACCTTCTCAAATCTCACCTACCATCCAGCCTCAGCTGCTGAATCTCAGGGGCTAGTGGAAAGTGGCCTGGTGAACCAATGCCCAGGAGTGTTTTCCCAAATCAATTAATCTTGCTAAGCCTCATTTTTTTCCTCACCAGCAAAACAGAAATTAAAACGACTTACTTGTCAGGGATGTGAGGATTAAATGGAATAAAGTAGGAAAACCACCTCATCTGGAACCTGGCACAAGACAGCAGCTTCTCCAAGAAGCTTTCCCATGTACTCAGTAGAGGTCATCTTGCTCTTTCTCCCCTGAGGACTTCTCTGTACCGTGCTTATTCCTTGCCTCTTACTATTTTTTTTTCTTTATTTTGATTAAGGGTATTTGTGTTTTCTTTGCCAAATGAAGGATGCTTCTTGAAGGCACAGGCCCTCACTCATAGTATTTATGTTTTTATTGGACTAAGAATATATGTTGTGAGGCTTCTGCTTTCCAGTTCCACATATAAGGAGACTGGAAGTTGAAAACTCTGCCTTCATGAGAGTAAAAAATTGGACAGAAAAACCAACAGTGTTTCTATAATCCATAAGAGAGGGGGGCATTGGGCAAACTGGGGCCCCCAAGATTGGAGAGACAGGAAGGCAAATCCAGGGAGATGCGGCTTACAGGAGCAGAGACGCGGGGACGGACACCACTTCAGGAACCAGGCTCCAGGCAGGAGCACC
The DNA here is from genome assembly GCF_010015895.1 of Lontra canadensis. NCBI lineage: Eukaryota > Metazoa > Chordata > Mammalia > Carnivora > Mustelidae > Lontra > Lontra canadensis. The sequence goes on from NW_022630996.1 coordinate 17,879,523, forward strand.
TGAACTGTAATTAATGGGTGGCTGGAAACTCGGTGTGGAAAACTCTGAGAGTTAAAAGTTCCAGGAGGAGCGAGACAGACAGGAGGCCCCCCAGTTCTGTGAGATGTAGCTCCAGAAGCTCAACCAGACTCCATAGTAAATCATCAGAGAAAAGTCCCTTTGTGTTTTTGGCTCAGGGAGGAGAAAAGAAACCAATCTGAAATAAATCAGAGCCCCCTATTCTAAACAAGGCCTGCCCTGCAGCGAAACTGGTTACCCAGAGCCTAACCTGCTAGGGTATTTTCAAAGCCTGACTGACCTGGGGATGGGAAATACCAAATCCCAGCACACTCAAGCCATCCTGTCCCACCTAAGAGAGGAAGAAAAAACTGAAAAATACTTATGAAGTTCACAATCCAGACAGATAAGAAAACTGAGACCTAATCATAGGACTACAAAATGCTTTCCTGGGGCACCTGGGTGGCTTAGTTGGTTAAGTGTCTGCTTTCTGCTCAGGTTGTAATCTTGGGGTCCTGGGATAGAGCTCTAGTCTGGCTCCCTGCTAAGCAGGGAGACTGCTTATCCCTCTGCCCCTCCCCCACTCGTTTTCTCTCTCTCTCTCTCTCTCTCCCTCCCTCCCCCTCTGTCCCTCTCTCTCTAATAGGTGAAAAATCTTAAAATAAATAAATAAATAAATAAATAAATAAATAATAGAATAAATGCTTTCCTGACCTTCACACTTCATTACCAAACATTTTTTATAGTAGTTCCTTTTACCCCATGTATTGTGTCTAACTATCAAGAAAAAATTACAGGGGCACCTGGGTGGCTCCGTGGGTTGAGCCGCTGCCTTCGGCTCGGGTTGTGATCTCAGGGTCCTGGGATCGAGCCCCATGTCAGGCTCTCTGCTCAGCGGGGAGCCTGCTTCCCACCCCCCACCCCCACTCTCTGCGTGCCTCTCTGCCTACTTGTGATCCCTCTCTCTCTGTGTCAAATAAATAAATAAAATCTTAAAAAAAAAAAAAGAAAGAAAGAAAAAAAATTACAAGACATACCAAAAGGCAAAAACGTAATTTGAAGAGCCAGAACAAACATTAGATATGGTAGGGATGTTGGAATTACCAGATAGGGAATTTTAAACAACTTTGATTATTTTGCTAAGAGTTCTAATGGATAAAGTAAACAGCATGAAAGAACAGGTGGGAAATGTGTGGGAGAGATGGCAATCCTAAGAAATAACCAAAAAGAAATATGAGGAAAAAAACCCCACAGTAACAGAAATAAATAATGCCTTTGATGGGCTCATTAGACTGGAGATAGTGAAGGAAAGAATCTTTGAACAGAAGTATGTCAATAGAGGGCCACCTGGGTGGCTTAGTCGGTTAAGCATCTGCCTCCAGCTCAGGTCATGATCCTGGAGTCCTGGAATTGAGCCCCAGGTGAGGCTCCCTACTCAGTGGGGAGTCTACTTCTCTCTCTGACATTCCCCTCCTCTTGTGCTCTCCCTCACAAACTCTCTTTCTCAAATAAATAAATAAAATCTTTTAAAAATATATAGAAATGTATCAGTAGAAGCATCCCAAACTGAAAAGCAAAGGTAACAAACACTGACAAAAATAGATCAGATTATCCAAGGACTGTGGGACAACTACAAAAAGTATAACATATATGTAATGGGAGGCAAAGAGGGAGAGGAAAGAGCGAAAGGAACAGAAGAAATATTTGAAACAGTGATAGAGAATTTCCTTCAAATTAATGTCAGACTCCAAACCACAGATCAAGGAAGCTCAGGGAATACTGAGCAGGAAAAATGCCAAAACAAAACAAAGCAAAACAAAACAAAAACTAATCCTAAGCATATTACTTTCAAGCTGCAGAAAATTAAATGAAAAATCCTGAAAGAGGTCAGAAGAAAAAAAATCTTACCTAGAGAGGAACAAAGTTAAGAATTACATCCAACTTCCAAGAAATAATGCAAGGGGGGGGGATATACTTAAAGTATTAAGAGAGGAAAAAAAGCAAACCACCAGTCTAGAATTCTGTACTCTGAGAAATTACCCTTCAAAGGTGAAGGAGAAATAAAAGCTTTCTCTGACAAAAATTGAGGGACTGTGTTGTCAGTAGACCAGTCTTGTAAGAAATGTTAAAAGCTGTTCTTCAGAGAGAAGAAACATAATACAGGTCAGAAACTCAATCTACGTAATGGAAGAGCACTGAAGATAATGAGAAAGTGAAAAAATAATTTTCATTTTTCTTATTTTAATTGATGTAAGTGACAAAGTTTGTTCAAAATAATAGTGACAACATGTATACATGTAGAGAGAAAATAGATTCATATATATATAGAGAGAGAGAGCACGCAAAAGGGAGTGCATAAACAAAACTGAATTTATTTCACAGTTTTGCAAACCTATTTTCATTTGTTTCTTTGGGGTTCAGAATAGTAGATGGTCAGTTTAAAAGGTTTTATTGAATAGTCACAGATCATTGCTCTGTGGGGACAAAGAGCAAGTAAACAGATCTAGGCAAGAGAAACGCTTGATAAAGTATTTCCATTGCTAACAGAGCACTGTAAAAGTATGACTCAAAAATAACTATAAATCGATGTTGACTACAGTCTTTTTGCAGTGACAAAAATAATAAAGAATAAAGCAGTGGATATGACATTTTACAGTGCATTTACAACAATCTTTTAGGATTGCTAATAATAATAATACCATATACTGATCCACAGTAGAGAATGAAAAACCCTCTTGGTTAGAAGTAATTAAATTTCATGATGACACATTCACCAGCAGTGTATTCTGGTTATTATGAAGTTGGCATGAGAAGGAGGGAACTGAACTCTAACTCAGGGCCTGTCTTTTCCTCATGGGCTTTCCCCACCTGGATATACCTGAAATCAGGATGCTGGGAGCAGGAGAGGGGAAGGACAGAAAAGGAAGGAGGGAAGGTATGTAGGAAGGTTGTTCCAGAATAGCTCCCTAGTTTCAAAAGATGACAGGGATGGTAAGGAGAGTGAAAAGAGGAGAGTAGGCGCATTGGAGAGAATTCAATTCAGAGAGATTTACTTCTGATTTCCTTTAAGCTCAAAAATGACAGAAAATACATGTGTGCTTCTCTCAGTAACTATTCTTATATGCCCACACTGAGAGAAAAGACACAAAGAAACAGATACGTGTTATAAATATACTTTATACTTAATATGCATAGATATTAAAATAGTTCATTTCTTCTCAGATATCAGTTCACTCCATTGCTGTGATTCTAGAAAATAGACTAACTTGGTTTAATCTCAGTTTGAAATAATATTTTCTCCTTAGCTATCCTTGCTCTCACAAAATTCTCACAAAATGCTTTTTCCCCCATGGCAGATGGAATCCAATTCCAACACTAAGTATCTTGACCTCTCCTCCTCGCTGTCCTGCACAATAGAATCTCAGCCATTAATTGCACAAAAGACTATCTTAGGCTCTGATCAATTTTATTGATATGTTGTGAAATTCTTTAAAAATTGTTTTTTATGTCTAAGGTGTACTTTCCTGATGAGTACTTAGGCTCTAAGTGAGGCAATTGGAAAGATTTCATATCCCACATTCCTTCAACTGCTCTGTTACAGGCTGTGTGCTCTGGTTATGTGTTAATAGTTTTCTGACATCTGAAATCACAGCCCCATTTGAGCCACATGGAGTGCTTTTATCTCAAAGGGATTCAGCCTTAAATACAGATGGGCTTGTCGGCACGGTCTAGATGACATTTTTATAACCTATAATGTTCTTCAGCAAGATGTGGTTAATGATCCTTTGCATCATCCAACCAAAGAGCTCTGGGTTCCTGGCGGAAGGTCGCGCTCACATCACAGCTTCTGAGCCCGTTCAATGCAAAGTTATTACTGGAGGCTAATGAAAATCTAGGTATTGCTACATTATTAATTTTACCATGATTGGTGTTAATATTGTTGTCTCCTGTCTGTGCCCTTCTCTTGCTACTCTAGTTTAACCCGGTTTTACCTTTCGCTTTTGGAACACCATCCTCGCTAGGCTTGGCGGGGGGTGGGGGTGGTAGAGTGCCCTCCTGCCGGTGCCTCCTCTTGCTTGGCTATAACTCCAAAATGAGCCAGTCTTTCTGGAGAATGACTTGCAGAAGGTTTATGGACCCCCTACTGAGGTAATGAGGCTATTCAGAAAACTATTGTGGGAGGTAGGCTGAAGCCAAGAGATAAGCCTGTGGAATACCTGTGACACGTTGTCTCTAAGTCCCTCCTATTGCCCCCTTTACTCCTTTCAGATTACTCTTCTCTGGGTCTTTGGGCCGTCCGCTGCTAAAAATAAATTGAATAAATGGCTCTTACCCATCTGCTCTGTGTAGGGCACTATGCTGTGGGATGAGAGGAATATATCTTCACCTCCTACAGTTCATAGCGTGTGATACGGTGGATGTACGATGTGGTCAGTAGATGTCTTTCCATGCAAAATAAGGTACATGCAATAGAGAAGCGAACCAAGGGCTAACATGGCATTTGGATAAGAACTTGAAAGGGGATTGAGAGTTTGGTCCTGCTGGCGCTATTTATGGCTTGCCGTGTCATTTTGTGATGCCTTCTTGCTGTCTGTCCGTACTAGCCCATCCAGGCTGTCCTTTGAATACTCTGAACCATCTTTCTAAAGAAACCTACTGTTCCTACACATCATACCCCCAGAATCCTGCCCTGAGCTGATTAAGAGTAAAATTACCTGCGCGGGTGTATGGACAAATTAGTGTGATAGCATCTCAGAGGAACTCTAGTGCATTTTACACAGAACCTTCTGCTTAATCCAAATAATTCTGCTAATAGTGGAAATTTTCTGCCTTGTGCTGGAGCAGTAGGGAGATATCTGGAAGAGTCCGATCCATGTAGGGTGTGTCTCTTTTGCTTATGAATGGAGTGTGCTCTTTAAAGAGACATCACTGAGGGAAAGGAAAGTATTGAAATCAAACAATGATATTTAGGCAATCCAGGATTACAAAACAAAAAATATATTTTAGCACCCGATAAACATTTATTTTCAATGTGGTAAATGTATCATGTCTTTAAAAATACTCATATTACAGAAAAAAGTGTGATAGAAAATGCTTGGCTTTTTTGAAAGTGTACTTCCATCCTGCATAAGTGTTGATTAAACCAAACTTGAGGAGATACAAGGAAGAGGGAGCTGCCGTTGGAACTGCTAACAATGACCTATCTTTCTGAAGATTGTCCATTTCTTTCACAGGTGCTTCCAGGTAAATTTGCATCCTCCTACTTCAGGGGAATAATTGTTCATGTGGGGAACTTTTGTAATAGGGGAGTCATGTCCCCTCCTGCTAAAATGCAGCCACCTCAGGGGCAGATGGTAATGGCCACTAGAAAGAGCGAAGACTACTGTAAACAGATAAAGCAGAGAAGTGACATGGATTATGAGAGACTTTAGGGGAATTTGAGGCAGTGAGAACATAATCACCCAAATTAAACTTGGCCTAAACGACAGGCTAATGCTTTCTCTCTAGCCACACACTTCAGGGAGACATTAACGTTCTATGTCATTTTTCTCTATACAAGAAAAAACAGGCATTTTTGAGCAAAGCAACAATATCGAAGCCATTGTTGTATTTGCTTTTTGGTTGTTTGGCATCTGGAAAATGTCCAAAGTCCTTGTTTATTTATATGTTTGTTTAATTTTTTTCTGTTTAAAATTGTGATAAAATATACATTACAAAATGTACCATTTTCATCATTTCTAAGTGAACAGTGACAGTAAGTACATTTGCATAGTTGTGCGAACATCACCACCATCCATTGCCAAAAAAAGAGTCCTTTCTTTGGTTCCGTAGTCGTTTATGTTTATGTGATAATGTATGCTTAAGGAACTGTGGTTTTCTTTTTTTTTTTTTTTTTTTTTTTTTTTTTTTTTTGGTTATTACCCCCTTTTCCCCACCCTAGATTTTGTGACTCTTTCAAAAATAGGTTTTCAATTCAGAATGTGTTTCTCTCAGGAGACACATCTTCCTGAGAGAAACATAAATCATACATCCCACTATTCTCAACAGAACTGACACCCCGATTTGAAAAACACAGGAGTGTGTGGCTTCTTTAAGACCGAGTTCCTAATGCCTTCATGATGAGCCAGTGATAATTCTGGCAGTTCCTGTTCAGCGGTATTGGGTTGACAGCCTTATGCTTCCCGGCAGCTTCAGAAGAGGCTACTTGAAGAAGCAATTTTAATTCTTCCAAATGTTTTTCAAAATTAATTTATTTCTCCAGCCACTAAATGCATATCATTAGATAATTTGCTTTGTGCCACATCAGTGCACTGAGAGAGAAAGTTGCAGTGAATGTGGACTAGGGCAGGGAATCAACTCCCCTGTTGACTCTTTGGGAAAGACTTTGGAGGAAGGATCTCGCATGCAGGTGGGAACACAGAACACAACATGATCAGTCTGTCTGTTCATTCCGTAAAGCACAATAAAATTCCACCAACGAGTGTCATGACTCCTATGAGTTTTGAATTCAAGCACTTCTTTCCTCCAGAATAATGCGTTTTCACATGCATTCTGTTTACTAACCATTAAAGGTGATTTGAAAATTCTGTAAAGCTCATTTATAGACCCCTCAAGAAGCTATGGGATTAAGGTAAGTATCAGTGATGTGCAGATGTGAAGGTGAAAACTTTCCTTGATGCTTTTTAACAACAGATTGTTAGACCTGTAGGCTCATGCTGTGCAAAGCATGGTCTGCAGATCAGCAAAATTGTCATCAGCTGGAAGCTTGTTAGAACCACAGACACTTAGACTACACTCCAGACCCACAGAGTTAGAATCTGCCTTTTAAAAATATCCCAGGTCACTTGTGTGCACATTAAACACTACATACCTAGGCCAGAGAACAAAGAGTGTGTGTGCACGCACACGCGTGCGTGCGTGTGTGTGTGTGTGTTAGGATCGTACAATAAGTCTTGAGGCTTTTTCATCTTATATAAATATTAGTGGTTGTTCATAAACACTGCTTATGATAAATGTAAAAATCCTAAAAAGAAGTTATTTCCATCAAAATTTGAGAGATGTGTGCCCTTTGACACAGCAAATCCAGATGAGGAAAATTTTAAAACAGACTTTTATACAAAGAAATAAGCATGAGAATCTTGGGCAGTATTGTTATAAGACCAGGTAATTGGCAATGCCATGTGTATCTATCAGTATGGGATTAGTAAGTAAATTGGTACATATATAAACACAATAAATGTATAACCAAAAAAGTTGTATTAGTGGTCTTTATGTACTGACATATAGAATTTTCCATATTCATGTTCTTATATATTATTGATATGTATTTATAATTAAAGTACTTATTTAATATATTGATATAATATATTAATATAATTATTTAATATATTGATATAATATATCATATATATTCTTCAGTAATTATTGAAGAAAAGAAATATTTAAAACTGCATAGCTAGTATGACCTCATTGTTTTTTATTTATTTATTTATTTATTTTTAAGATTTTTATTTATTTGACAGATCATGAGTAGGCAGAGAGGCAGGCAGAGAGAGAGAGGAGGAGGAGGCAGGCTCCCTGCTGAGCAGAGAGCCCGATGTGAGGCTCGATCCCAGGACCCCGGGATCATGACCTGAGCCGAAGGCAGAGGCTTTAACCACTGAGCCACCCAGGCGCCCCCTCATTGTTTTTTAAATAACTGCAGATACAATGAGAAAGAATAGAGATCAAACAATAACCATGGTTGTCACTATATAGTGATAGGTCACTAAATGGACAAATATTTTCTTTTTTATTCTCCTCTTTGTCTTTCTTTTGTTTATCCCTACTTACAAAATTTCTTTACAGTAGTTATGAATATCTCTGTAATGAATATTTTAAGTTAAAAAGTAAAAACAGCGTTGTTTCTAAGACTAATACTCTTTTCATCTGCTATTTGATGATACGTTGCTTCCTCCTAGTTTTGATGACAAAGATGGACAGTTCGTAAGTTTGGTTTTTAAAGTGTAGTAAACAGAGACACCTGGGAGGCTCAGTCAGTTGGGCGTCTGCCTTTGGCTTAGGTTATGATTCCGGGGTCGTGGGATCAAGTCCCACATGGGGCTCCTTCCTCAGCAGGAACAGCGGGGAGCCTGTTTCTCACTCTGCCTGCCACTCCCCCTGCTTGTGCTGGTTTGCTCTCTCTCTGCACAAATAAATAAAGTATTTTTAAAAATAAAGGGCAGTAAATAGGTGGAGCATATCTTATTGGATATTGGTCCTTGGACATAGTTTCCTTGTGTTGATACACAACAGAATGGACTATGGACCAAGAAAATGTAAGCATTAATTTTTTTCCCCATTCCTGAAGAGAATCTGATTAATGGTTGTTGCAAGGTTGCACTGCAACTGATCCTTTAGGTTTGGTATAACCGTTTCAGTCATGTCATTACCGCTGAGATAGTGAGGAACTTTAGAAACTAGTATGACAGGAGTAAAATGGAATGGAAAATGAATGCAAAGAAATTTGGTTACATATTGTTGAAAGATAAAAAAGTCCCAAGGCACCCAATTTTTAAAAGATACTTTCAGTTATTGGGCTTTTGTGTTTTTTAATCTCCCATTTTGTATTTGAATTTAATTAGGGTATAAGAACAAATTAATTAATTATGAGGTAGCCAACAGATACAGATAGAATTTCCACAAGCTTTCAGATGATAGAATAAAAAGAGAAGCATGCCTTCTGATTTTTTCTTTAGATAAAAGGGACTTGCAGGATCTTACTGTCTCGTCTATATTATACACACTATCCTCCTAAGCTATTCTCAGAATTTAAAAATGCAAAATATATATTGTATATATCTAAGTTTCTGAGGGTTTTTTAGTCATAAAGTTAAGTGCTTCTATCAACTTCCCAGAGCTCAATTTCAGAAGACATTTAAATCAGAAAGCATAAAGCACTTAGCAATTTCAAGGGAAAGAAAACAGAGTATCATAAAATTCCCAAAGACTATTTTTGTTATTATTCTTTTCAGATGTTTGTTTTGGAACATATAGAACTTTTCCTTATGAATTAAAAAAAAAAAAAAAAAGGGAAGTGCCATCATCATTAGCCTGGGATATCAGCTTTCTCAAAGAGGAAATGCTTATTGTTTAGGTGGTGAATTTTTTAAAACCACTTTATAGGTATGATTAACATATGAAAAGCCGTGTATGTTCAACTTATACAACTTGATGAGTTTGCAGATAAGTATACACTAGTTAAACCATCACCACAATCAAGGTCATAAACTTATCCATCACCTCTGAAAGTTCCATCCTGCTGCTTTCATTCTTTCTTTCTTTTTTTTTTTTAACTACTTTTTTTTTTTCTATTATGGTAAGCAATTATAAGAGCTACCCTCTTAGCAGATTTTTTGTTTTGTTTTGTTTTTTTGATGTATTTATTTTTTATTTTATTATTATTTTTTAATTTTATTTTTTATAAACATATATTTTTATCCCCAGGGGTACAGGTCTGTGAATTGCCAGGTTTACACACTTCACAGCACTCACCATAGCACATACCCTCCCCAATGTCCATAACCCCACCCCCCCTCTCCCAAATCCCCTCCCCCCATCAACCCTCAGTTTGTTTTGTGAGATTAAGAGTCACTTATGGTTTGTCTCCCTCCCGATCTTGTTTCATTTACTCTTCTCCTACCCCCTTAATCCCCATGCTGCATTTCCTCTCCCTCATATCAGGGAGATCATATGATAGTTGTCTTTCTCCGATTGACTTATTTCGCTAAGCATGATACCCTCTAGTTCCATCCACGTCGTCGCAAATGGCAAGATTTCATTTCTTTTGATGGCTGCATAGTATTCCATTGTGTATATATACCACATCTTCTTTATCCATTCGTCTGTTGATGGACATCTAGGTTCTTTCCATAGTTTGGCTATTGTAGACACTGCTGCTATAAACATTCGGGTGCACGTGCCCCTTCGGATCACTACGTTTGTATCTTTAGGGTAAATACCCAGCAGTGCAATTGCTAGGTCAGAGGGTAGTTCTATTTTCAACATTTTGAGGAACCTCCATGCTGTTTTCCAGAGTGGTTGCACCAGCTTGCATTCCCACCAATGGTGTAGGAGGGGTCCCCCTTCTCCGCATCCTCACCAGCGTCTGTCATTTCCTGACTTGTTAATTTTAGCCATTCTGACTGGTGTGAGGTGGTATCTCATTGTGGTTTTGATTTGTATTTCCCTGATGCCGAGTGATATGGAGCACTTTTTCATGTGTCTGTTGGCCATCTGGATGTCTTCTTTACAGAAATGTCTGTTCATGTCTTCTGCCCATTTCTTGATTGGATTATTTGTTCTTTGGGTGTTGAGTTTGCTAAGTTCTTTATAGGTTTTGGACACTAGCCCTTTATCTGATATGTCATTTGCAAATATCTTCTCCCATTCTGTCAGTTGTCTGTGGTTTTGTTAACTGTTTCCTTTGCTGTGCAAAAGCTTTTGATCTTGATAAAATCCCAATAGTTCATTTTTGCCCTTGCTTCCCTTGCCTTTGGCGATGTTCCTAGGAAGATGTTGCTGTGGCTGAGGTCGAAGAGGTGCTGCCTGTGTTCTCCTCAAGGATTTTGATAGATTCCTTTCTCACATTGAGGTCCTTCATCCATTTTGAGTCTATTTTCATGTGTGGTGTAAGGAAATGGTCCAATTTCATTTTTCTGCACGTGTCTGTCCAATTTTCCCAACACCATTTATTGAAGAGGCTGTCTTTTTTCCATTGGACATTCTTTCCTGCTTTGTCGAAGATTAGTTGACCATAGAGTTGAGGGTCTATTTCTGGGCTCTCTATTCTGTTCCATTGATCTATGTGTCTGTTTTTGTGCCGGTACCATGCTGTCTTGATGATGACAGCTTTGTAATAGAGCTTGAAGTCCAGAATGGTGATGCCACCAACTTTGGCTTTCTTTTTCAATATTCCTTTGGCTATTCGAGGTCTTTTCTGGTTCCATATAAATTTTAGGATTATTTGTTCCATTTCTTTGAAAAAAATGGATGGTACTTTGATAGGAATTGCATTAAGTGTGTAGATTGCTTTAGGTAGCATAGACATTTTCACAATATTTATTCTTCCAATCCAGGAGCATGGAACATTTTTCCATTTCTTTGTGTCTTCCTCAATTTCTTTCATGAGTACTTTATAGTTTTCTGAGTATAGATTCTTAGTCTCTTTGGTTAGGTTTATTCCTAGGTATCTTATAGTTTTGGGTGCAATTGTAAATGGGATGGACTCCTTAATTTCTCTTTCTTCTGTCTTGTTGTTGGTGTAGAGAAATGCAACTGATTTCTGTGCATTGATTTTATATCCTGACACTTTACTGAATTCCTGTACAAGTTCTAGCAGTTTTGGAGTGGAGTCTTTTGGGTTTTCCACATATAGTATCATATCATCTGCGAAGAGTGAGAGTTTGACTTCTTCTTTGCCAATTTGGATGCCTTTAATTTCCTTTTGTTGTCTGATTGCTGAGGCTAGGACTTCTAGTACTATGTTGAATAGCAGTGGTGATAACGGACATCCCTGCCGTGTTCCTGACCTTAGCGGAAAAGCTTTCAGTTTTTCTCCATTGAGAATGATATTTGCGGTGGGTTTTTCATAGATGGCTTTGATAATAGGAGGTATGTGCCCTCTATCCCTACACTTTGAAGAGTTTTGATCAGGAAGGGATGCTGTACTTTGTCAAATGCTTTTTCAGCATCTATTGAGAGTATCATATGGTTCTTGTTCTTTCTTTTATTAATGTGTTGTATCACATTTATTGATTTGCGGATGTTGAACTAACTTTGCAGCCCTGGAATAAATCCCACTTGGTCGTGGTGAATAATCCTTTTAATGTACTGTTGAATCCTATTGGCTAGTATTTTGGTGAGAATTTTTGCATCTGTGTTCATCAAGGATATTGGTCTGTAGTTCTCTTTTTTGATGGGATCCTTGTCTGTTTTTGGGATCAAGGTGATGCTGGCCTCATAAAATGAGTTTGGAAGTTTTCCTTCCATTTCTATTTTTTGGAACAGTTTCAGGAGAACAGGAATTAGTCCTTCTTTAAATGTTTGGTAGAATTCCCCCAGGAAGCCGTCTGGCCCTGGGCTTTTGTTTGTTTGGAGACTTTTGATGACTGTTTCAATCTCCTTACTGGTTATGGGTCTGTTCAGGCTTTCTATTTCTTCCTGGTTCAGTTGTGGTAGTTTATATGTCTCTAGGAATGCATCCATTTCTTCCAGATTGTCCAATTTGTTGGCGTAGAGCTGCTCATAGTATGTTCTTATAATTGTCTGTATTTCTTTGGTGTTCATTGTGATCTCTCCTCTTTCATTCATGATTTTATTTATTTGGGTCCTTTCTCTTTTCTTTTTGATAAGTCTGGCCAGGGGTTTATCAATCTTATTAATTCTTTCAAAGAACCAGCTCCTCTCTTAGCAGATTTTTAAGTCTATGATGCAATATTGTTACTTTAGGCCATATGTTGTACAATAGATCTCTAGAACCTATTTATCTAATGTAACTGAAACTTTGTACCATTTGGTTAATACCTCCCCATTTCTCCCTCCCTCCAATCCCTAAAAACCACTATTCAACTCTCTGGTTTTCTGAGTTTATAATACGTAAATGCTTGTATGTGTTTAGGAAATCCAATGTTATTTCAATAAAACAGGACATTGATTATTTCCTCATCTTATTATTACAGTGAGTGAACAACTCATGGTTATGCTGAATGACATTAGTCTGGTGCCCTAATAGGTGTGCCCACCATCCCAGTGTCAGCCAGTGTCAGCCAGCCCAGTGCAAGGGATTAGGTTTCCTCCCTCTATGTGAAGGGATGAGCATGTACATCACAGGCATTAAACATTTACAAATGCTACTTTACCTATCCTGTTAATTTTGGTAATATGCCAGACTTCTTGGGTAGAGGGATTTTTTTAGATGTGAGAATCATAACAGGAAATATTTTTTATAAAACAGATTCCTCAGAGTTTATCTGATATAAATTTCTTCTGTTTTTGAAGGAATATATTCTGTAATATACTAACATTTTAGTTTTATTCATAGGAAAAAACTTGTGCCTCAACAGAAGACAGTAAACCCCAAAGTAAAGTGACGGGTGGATTTAATGCTTTTGATTATTACATTTTCTGATATTTGGTGGGATTCAACAGATCGGCTCCTCAATTAGTTAAATATAGAGGGAAATGCAGAAATTTGATGTTAATTGACAATATGAACATAAATAGCTATAAGTCATTAGCTCTTTTCATATGGGAATTGATATTGAAGAAAATGAAATGTCAACATGGTTAATTTTTTTATACCCTTGATTAAATCAATGGGGGACAAAGATAATTTTTTTTAGTTAATTAATAATTTGGCTGAAAACATTATTGATCTGTTCTACATTCATAGACATGGCACTGAAGGATGAAAACTATAATGATTATTGACAACATAGTATGTTTTTCAAATGTTATATTTTCTAATCTTCCTGCTACCTTATGATGTAGGTGATACCTCATTCAGAAGAGGGAAAATGCATAGTGATAGTTTCTCAGAGATCTCATACCTATGGCAGGTTTCATTCCAAAGCCTTTGTGCTTTCTACCACTCTACCCTTCTCCCTTGGGATGGCTGTTTGATAATGACTGTCATAGTCATCATTTAACATGCTATCATGAAAAGTCAACATTAACATCACTGCTTTAAAGATAAAATCACTAGGGGCACCTGGGTGGCTCAGTGGGTTAAAGCCTCTGCCTTCTGCTCAGGCCATGATCTCGGGGTCTGGGATCCAGACCCACATCGGGCTCTCTGCTCAGTGGGGATCCTGCTTCCTTCTCACTGTCTGCCTGCCTCTCTGCCTACTTATGATCTCTGTCTGTCAAATAAATAAATAAACTCTTTAAAAAAAAAAGATAAAATCACTAATATCTCAGGGATCATCTTAAGTAAAGGATAGCCTTTCGTTTGTGCATAACCACAATGTCCGACCATTAATCATGATGTCAGTGGGGCTGATGGTAATAATGTACAATCCCCCTGGAAGGGCAGGTAGGCCAAGGGGAGAAGGTTAACAGGGGCCCAGTTCAAGGTGTCTAGGAGGACCAGGCTAGGTTACAAAGCACTGCCCTATACTAATTATGAGCTTGTTCACAGTAGCAAATATGAGAGGCAGATCTCTATAGGGTTTTAAGTCAACATGAAGGTTAATAGTCTGGAGCTGAGTTTTGAGATACAAAGAGAACAAGGAAAATGAGATTCCAAGATTCAGAGTCTGTAGGAATGGGAAACCCATTCAAGCTGACGAATGAGAAAGAAAGAGAAAATAGACAAAGCCTAGGGAAATTCCCAAGGTGGGGTCAGATGCCCCTCATGAGTAATTTTTTGTGGTACTGTGAACTTGGATACAGAAATGCTAGGTGCTGTTGAAAAGAGAGACAGGTGATGATGTCCTGGGCACAGAACTGACTTTATTTTCACAGATGTATTTTACTTTAAATACTTTACTTGCTCTTAATCCTTTAATTAGTTTTTTAATCCTATGTCTTTCCATAAAATAAAATAGAAACAGGTCGTTTCTCTAATGGTCATGAATAATAAACCCTCTTCTCTTTTGGAATACAACCAGGGAATTTTATTCCTACTTAAAAATAATTTTTAATAGCATTCCAGTGTAAAGCTATAATAAATAATATGCTGGCAGAAAAAAAAAAACCTCTATAAACATAGATTTAAATTCCACATTTCTGTTTTAAGGTAAAAGAGTTACCCCTTCCTGTACTCATAATAAACATACTAGAAAATATGTAAAATTTATTATTCTTTTGTCATTGACATAAAGGCTAAACTGAACTATTAATAAAATGGAGACACAAATCCCTGATTAATATAGATACCTACCCTGTATCTACCATTAGTTATTAGTATAAAAGATGTTTTCATATTAACCAAAAAGATTTTTATTCAAGTGTTCAATATTTGCAGACCCAGACTCAGACCATATAATATCAAGATCCTAAGGAACATCAGTGCTAATTATCAGTAATTATTGAACATAAGTCTCTATTTTTCCCCAGGTGCTAACATCTTTTAGACAAAAATAAGGGAAAATATTAGGAGTCTTCTCAGAGAAGCTATCTGAATGACCTGATGGTGAATTGCTCTTTTATTTTTTTTAGTTTTTATTATTATTATTTTTGTTTTCTTACAGAACGAGAGTAAATGAACTAGACTCTCCATTATTTCTTTTGAACTCTGTAGGGGAGAACATTGCTGTCAGCAGTTTCTGAGTACTACTTCTTCCTTCTGCTAATATCTGTGTATATTAGCCATTGATATGAAATGTAGGATTTACTAAAAGACACCTTTATTTATTTTCTCTAGGTCTTCTGTCTTTCCTATGTTTTAAAAAAAACCATTTTGATTGATGTAAGTTTATACTGTTTCCATTTTCCCTATGATAGAGAACACTGAACTAAAGATTCATAAGTCTGTGTCCATTTAGATTGTCAATTTCTTTCCATTATCTGACTACAGAAACAATAGTACAGTTAACATGTTTATACATATGTCTTTGTATAGTCACCTATCCATTTTCATAGCATAAATTTCTATTATTAGATCAAAGAATGAGTGTGCTTTAAATCTTGAAAATTTATCTCCAGCATGGTTGTATCAATTTAAATTTTAATCAGAAAAATATTATCAGCAGAACATGAAAGTGTCAATTTCACCCTGCCTTTATCTATAATATGTGTTCTTGGACTAAATGGGAACATCTTTATCACATTAATGTCTTTTGTTTCCAGTTAGATGGAACATTGAATATATTCTTACTGTAATTGTTTCTATTTTATTTTCAGAATTTTCTGTTAATTTTTTGCCAGTTGTACTACAGTGCTAAATTTTTCTTATTATATGCAAGAGCTCCCTGCATAGTAAGAGTAAGAATCCCTTGTTATGCTTCTATAGGTTGATTCTTTTGAAAATTGTCTGAAATACAGAAATTTTTAATTTTTGTAATTAAAATAATCAATCATTTCTTAATATTTTTAAGCTGATGTCATGCTTAAAACCCATTTATCATTTGAAGGTTGTAAATTTTGTATATAAATACATCTAAAACTTGAGTAACAATAAAAGCTTTTGATTCTCTGAATTTTCCTCTGAGGACAGCTTTGGCTATATCCATCCTTCAGGATTTGAAATATGTTACTATCTGTTAAGTAGTACTCTATAATTTTAGTTGTAGTTTTCTCTTTAACTCGAGTTAGCATGAGTACGTAATTGTTTTTTCTAAATCTCTAGGAGGTTTTATTTTTAACTTAATTTAATTTTTTTCAACGTTCCAAAATTCATTGTTTATGCACCACACCTGGTGCTCCATGCAATACGTGCCCTCCATAATACTCACCACCAGGCTCACCCAGCCCCCCATACCCCTCCTGTCCAAAACCCTCAGTTTGTTTCTCAGAGTCCATAGTCTCTCATGATTTGTCTCTCCCTCCAATTTCCCCCAACTCACTTCTCTCCATCTCCCAATGTCCTCCGTGTTATTCCTTATGCTCCACAAGTAAGTGAAACCACATGATACTTGACTCTCTCTGCTTGATTTATTTCACTCAGCATAATTTCTTCCAGTTCTGTCCATGTTGATACAAAAGTTGGGTGTTCATCCTTTCTGATGGAGGCATAATACTCCATTGTATATATGGACCATATCTTCTTTATCCATTCATCTGTTGAAGGGCATCTTGGTTCTTTCCACAGTTTGGCGACTGTGGCCATTGCTGCTATGAACATTGGGGTACAGATGGCCCTTCTTTTCACTACATCTGTATCTTTGGGGTAAATACCCAGTAGTGCAGTTGCAGGGTCATAGGGAAGCTCTATTTTTAATTTCTTAAGGAGTCTCCACACTGTTTTCCAAAGTGGCTGCACCAACTTGCATTCTCACCAACAGTGTAAGAGGGTTCCCCTTTCTCCACATCCTCTCCAACACACGTTGTTTCCTGTCTTGTTGATTTTGGCTATTCTAACTGGTGTAAGGTTGTATTTCAATGTGGTTTTGATTTGAATCTCCCTGATGGCTAATGATGAGGAACATTTTTTCATGTGTCTCTTAGCCATTTGTATTTCTTCTTTGGAGAAGTGTCTGTTCATGTCTTCCTCCCATTTTTTGATGGGATTATCTTTTTTGTGTGTGCTGAGGTTGAGGAGTTCTTTATAGATCTTGGATATCAGCCCTTTGTCTGTATTGTCATTTGCAAATATCTTCTCCCATTCTGTGAGTTGTCTCTTTGTTTTGTTGACTGTTTCCTTTGCTGTGCAGAAGCTTTTGATCTTGATGAAGTCCCAAAAGTTCATTTTTGCTTTTGTTTCCTTTGCCTTTGGAGACATATTACAGCTATGTATAGAAGAATGAAACTCAGCCATTCTCTTACACCGTACACAAAGATAAACTTGAAGTGGATAAAAGATCTCAATGTGAGGTAGGAATCTATCAAAATCCTAGAGGAGAACATAGACAGTGACCTCTTCGACATCGGCCACAGCAACTTCTTTCAAGATATGCCTTTCTAGGAGTTTTTAAATTTTTTTTTTCTTTCTTGGTGCTGTTTTAACTTTTTAATCATTTTAAAGCTGTTGTTCAGGGTTTCAAGTTTTATTGACTAGTGGTTAGAGAATAGAGTCATATTCTCTAAAATAATTCTCTATCTCTAGATAGAGAATAGTCATATTCTCTAAAATAATTATCCATACTTCATTTGGGGCAGAAAATAATATTTTTTGTAAATGTTTCACATATATTTGAAAATACAGTATCTTATTCAATAGTTATCTATTTTTATCTGTTTGATAGGTCAGCTTCAGAAAGGGATATGCAAAAGCCAGACCATACTTTTTAAATTTAGG
Organism: Lontra canadensis; assembly: GCF_010015895.1. Lineage (NCBI taxonomy): Eukaryota > Metazoa > Chordata > Mammalia > Carnivora > Mustelidae > Lontra > Lontra canadensis. The sequence continues at coordinate 17,897,458 of NW_022630996.1, forward strand.
AGTTTTTTTACTTATATGTTTTACTGTTTCTTTTAATTATGCTCCAAATTGTTATGCAGGCAGCATCAAATGGAAACACCTCAAATCACCATGGTAACATAGACAATTCACATATATCACAGTGGCCTAATATACATTGACAGTTTGTGTAAGTAGGGAAAATCAGGCCCATTATAAATAAATGATGTGGTATACTTTTTTTAATTCAATATACAAATTATTGCAAAAATGAGTAGACCTCTCCTAATTTGATATTTTATCCATTTTTTAAAGACTTAGGCATCTGTTCCTATAGTTATCTGTACTTAATTCATTTATCATAATTATTCACATATTAACAAAGTATTAATCATGAAATACATAGACTGTCGATTAATGATATTTCAAACTAAAACCTGAGATAAGAGAACAATTTGACATTCAGCAAGAAATGAAGTTATGACTCAACTGGTAAGAGGTGAATTTTAGCCTTATTTTATTCTCTGGAAAAATCTTCACAATGAAAAAGTGAATTAAGCTTTTTGGCTTAAAAATATGTGATTCTAATCCCAGACAGTTATATCTTATAAACTGAGAATTCTGACAGAAGTTTCACTAATATAAAATCTAAAAATATACAGAAAAGCTGCTTTAGAGAATTGGGTGGAGGCAATTCCGTATATGACCCATTTTGTTTGGGTGCATAAACCCAAAGGGAGGATTCATATTCTCCAAGGGCATAAAAACAAGTCTAAGTATAGCAGTCAGCTAATTCACAGAATTACACAACAGTTAGAGCACTGTCTTTCCGTACACCCTTCCGTAAAGATATTTTTGGATGTGAATCTTTCCCTTTTTTCTTCTTTCATTCTTTTATTCATTATTTCCACCTGTCCTTCCTTCTGCTCCCTTACCTCCTGTCTTCCTCCCTCTCTCCCTTCTTTCTTTGTCTCTCTCCATTTCTTCCTCTTGGCTCCTTAATTCATGATATGGGCTCATTATTGATCTATGCAAGGTCCACTTTCATTTATTTAGTCTATTAGTTATTTGGTTATTTCAAAGAATGTAATAAACATTACATTATAAAAATGAAAATAATCCCCTTCTCCCAAAAGCTGGGACTTTGGCAAAAAGCTATACTCAGGCATATATTCCCATCACCAAACTATCACCCTGCCCTTTCTGATCAACCAATATTTCTACATTTTAAAACAGATTTGCCTTGCATATGTAGTCCCCAAAACCACAAAATTTTTAAAAGCTTCATCATTTATACTTTAGTAAAATATATTTTTGGTACTTACTTTCTCCACTTAATATTATTTTGCTAAAATCCATCCATATTTGTGACTGTCTCTGTAGTTCATTCATTTGACTGCAGTATAATATTCCACTATAGGAAGATTCCATTATACCACAATTCATTCACTCTCTGAAGGGTGTCTGGCATGATTCCAGATGAGTTCTTCAAAACATTCAGGGAAGAAATGATAAATATTTGCAGATGACATGATTCTTTACATAGAAATTTTTTAAAAATTTATATATAAATCCTTAGGTATCAAAACAGAGTTTTTCAAGAGGTTTTTCAACCTTAAAACTATTTTGAACATTTGGAACTGGATGATTCTTGATCATAGGTGGCTGTCCTATGCATTGAAGGATACTTAGTAGCACCTCCGACTTCTTCCACCCGCCACCAGTGCAGCCTCTCCTCCAACTGCAACAAACAAAATTGTCTCCAGACATTCCCAAATATCCTCTAGGAGACAGAATTACCCCTGGGGAAGATATGAGACTAATACAGAAAAAAATCAACTGCATTCTATACTGGCAGCAAAGTTGTAGATAATATAATTTAAGACACTAGTATTAGAGAATATTGATTACCTTTATTATTAATTATATTACTATACATTATACATTATTATATATTATATATTATATAATATTTTATTATATACTTTAAAATATATTTTATAAATATATATATAATATATATATTTATATTTATAAATATTTATATATAAACATAATATATTATATATAATGTTATATATAATTTTTATTTTTTATAAATATAGCAATAATAATATATATTATATATTATTATTTATATCAGAGAATATTAATTACCCAGGAGTAAGTCTGCAAAAACTGGTTAAGTGCTATGAAAAGGAAAGTCTAAGACTGTATTAAAACTTACAGAGGAAGACCTAAGTGACTGAGGCACAACTCATGCTCACAGATAGGAAGATATTATAAAGGTGTTAAATCTTCCCCATTGATTTCTAGATTCCATATATTTTTCAATAATCTAAACAGGATTGTTTGTGGAACTTAAGATGGTTCTGAATTGTATACAGAAAAGAGAAGTCAAAGACCTTCTGAGAAGTAAGAATAGGGAGTGCAGACTTGCCATACCAGTATCAGTCTTATTATGAAACTTTAGGGGGCACCTGGTGGCTCAGTTGTTTAAGTGTATGACTCCTGGTTTTGACTCAGGTCATGACCTCAAGGTTGTGAGGTAGAGCTGAGCAGCAGGCTCCACATTCATCAGGGAGTCAGCTTGAAGATCTTCTCTCCCTCTCCTTCTGCCCTTTCCCGACGTCTTTCCCCTCTTGCTCTCAAACAAATAAATCTTTTAAAAATGAAAACGAAATTTTTAAATAGTAAGCTTTTTTTTTTTTTTTTTTTTTTTTGAGAGAAAGAGAAAACAAGCATGTGAACTGAAGGAGAGACAGAGGGAGGGGGACAGAGTGACTCTTACATAAGCTCCATACCCAGCTTCGAGCCCAACACGGGGCTCGGTCTCAGGACCCTGAGGTCGTGATCTGAGCCAAAATCAAGAGTCAGACATTTAACTGATTGAGCCATCCAGGCCCCCCTCTTAGCAAGCATTCTTATAAAAATTGATAAATTTGGCAGTTTTAAGTCCAGATGGCAAAAGTATCTTTCTTTTCCAGCAAGACATTGGATTAAAGAGTCAGAGACCTCCTTTTTTGCATAGCAAATTTGAAAAAGCAAGGATATATGTACTCACATACTTCTCTTTCACAAATATATTCATCACTGTTAGAGATATAATGATTAATTAATAACATAATGGAAGTTTTATATATATATATATAATATTGATTAAATACTCCACAAAAGAAAAAGTAAAAGGCTTAAGTTGCTCAAGATAAAGAGGTTTTCTTCTAGGGAATGAAAATGCAGTGAATTCAGAGTATTGGAACACACTTTGGTTTGTTCCCAAATTTGTCTTAAGATATATTAATTTTGCATAATTATTACATGATCTTTTCATTTTTTTTCTTTAATCAAGCATTTCCTATTTTAGTAGTTTCTCTGATCACTTTTCATATAAGAGATTTTGTTTAAACTTCCTAATTCATCTGCTTCCCTGAGATGAGTATCACTAAATAATAGATCTTTTCTTATTTTGAAATTTCAATCAGCTTATTTAAATACTATCAAAGCAATTATAGGTAGTATTTCTATTTCTGAAATAGTGTTCATTAATGATAATTACACTTTGCATTCTTAAAGCATCTTTAATGCAAGGATCATAAAGACATTTCTACAATAGAAAGTACTATTGTCAGTTTAATTTCTTAATGGAAAAATCAAGAAGGTGGGTTTGGCTGAAAGAATTCGAAATGCCATTCAATCACATTTCTTGTGCTATTTATTTCATACACCAAAACAATGAGCTAAAGAAGACCATTTTCAACACAAAAAATATGAAAGTGGGCACATATTTTTAATACTGTTACATTTAGTTTTTATGAAAACATCCAATTGAGTGAGTACTTAAGGTAAATGAGTGAAAGTCTGGAGTATGGTTATAGTGAAATTCTGGAGTATGGTTATAGTGAAATTCTGGAGTATGGTAACACATTCCAGATTCCACCTTTATAGTACACATGTGGATTGCAAAAATCAATATAAATGCTAAAGGAGAATCTGAAAGCAGTTACTGATCCATGCCAATAGCTTTGATATTCAGTTGTAAAACTCTGTATTATCCTTAAAGCTTTATACAGTGATAGGAAATGAAGCATTTCTTTCCACATTTAATATAATTTTAGTTATTTATTTAACAACTACTGATAACCCACTTTTCTAGAAATGGTGTTATTATGATTGTCTGCTATAAAAAGTAGACTCACAAGCTATGATGACTCAAAAAGGATAGACATTTGTTTTTCACTCAAGTAATAGTACCATATGAATGGATGGATGAACTAGTTACTAGCACAGACCTTCTCCAAACACCCACACAGGAACAGGCTGATGCAAGCTCCCCCATCTTTAACACGTAGCTCCTCTGGTTCCCCAGCATGGTATTTCCATTCTAGCCAGTCACAGAGCAAAATGATCATGGACAGTGAATCAAGAGGCTTTTAATGAGTGGCCAGAAGTATCACTTGTGTTCATATTCCATTGATTGGGGCTAATCATGTGGCCACCTCTAACTCTAGGTGAGACTGGAAAGGTAGCCAAGCTATCTGCCCAAGAAAAAGAGAGAATGGATTTGGATGATCTGTCAACAGTCTGACTTTGGTGGATCCACACGTTTTTAGGGGAGAAACTAGTGAAAGAGGTTCAGTTTAGTTGAAGTGGAGGCCAGGAGAGTTCAGCCCAGCTGGAACTGAAATGGAGATCAGAAAGATTCAGCAGTGGACTTCTTCAATGCATGAAGGGTTAGAGCAATGACTGCTGAAATGATTTGTCTTTTAGATTGTGCTGTTTTATATAGATCACATTGAGCACTTGAAATATTAGTCTGCATTGAAATGATTTGTAGGTATAAGGCATAAACAGAGTTTTGATGACTTGGAATGCAAAAAAATGTAAAGTACTTCATTAATATTATTTATATTGGTTACATTTTGATGTCATACTGTTTTGCATATATTGGGTTACACAAAATGTATTGCTAAAAGTAATTTTATCATTTTTCTTTGACTTTTTGAAAACTTCTTTAAAGAAGAGCTTTAGGGGCTCCTCAGTGGTGTAGTCAGTTAAGCATCTGACTCTTGGTTTTGGCTCAGGTTCTGATCTCCAGGTTGTGAGATCAAGCCTGGCACTGGGCTCCATGCTCAGCTTGAGGTTCTCTCTCCCTCTCCCTCTGCCTGTCCCCCACTTGTGCTTTCTCTCTCTCTCTCAATTCTTAAATAAATAAATAAATATTTAAACTTTAAAGAACAGCTTTAGAGTTTCAGAAACAGGAACAGGGCAGATAGTCCAGATTGTTCTCATATTATTTCCCCCCCACCTCAAATACACAGTTTCTCCAATTATTAACATTTTGTATTAGTTTAGTACATTTATTATAATTAATAAACTAATAATGACACATTGTTATTTGAGTCTGTAGCTAACATTCATTCTTTACATTTTACAGTTAGATATGGTGTTTTAACTGAGTTTTGACTTGACTGAATGGACAGTTGATAGCTGACTACTAAGAGGGGAAAGACTTCGAGGAACATAATTGGAAATGAAGTAGTCTCAAATGTAGTGTCTAGATGCATCAAGTTTAGGATGATTATCAAACAACCAAATGGAGATACAAGTAGTTGGACAAATCTGCACTCAGGGCTAGATGTAAAAATTTGAGACTCATCAGTGGAGATATGAGGTTAAATTTTAAATTAAAATGGTATGAAGAGGTAGCAAGAAATAAGACAAGAGAGAGAGGACAGACAGCTCACTTAAAAAGCTCTGTTTTACTCTTAAGGAAGGGTCAGTAATGGGATTTGTTTGCTTGTCTTTTTTTTTTTTTTTAAGATGAGATTTTTTAAAGATAAGATTAGAATTCTTTTGTCAACTGAAGGGAATAATATGGACAGTCTAACTTTGTTGATGTCCAAGGAGGAAAAGAGAACTGTGAACCTGAAGGTGCATGGAGAGTGAGTGAGTCCGTGGGGTCCATGAACCAGGAGAGGAGTATTCCTGTGACATGGGATGTGTGCATGTGTGTCTCTGCAGGAGGGAAGAGATTAATATATACATGCAGGCAGTTTGTAGGGCTTGTGGTGGAATGATGAGGGAGTTTTTGTCTGCCTGCTGCTTTTTCTCAGTGAGATACGATGAGATAAGCTGAAGTGTTGGGGGAGGAAGGTATTGGGTATGTGAGGCTTGACACAGTCAGTCATCCCGAGTAGGAGGTGGACCCACTGGGAAAGTATGGAAGGATTCCAAAGCAATGTTGACCACACACTTGATATCTGAGGTCATGAAGGTATACAATTGAGTTCATCATGATTATGTTTTGGCAGAGGAATAAAATTGGTTGGAGGGAGATTGCAGAACCCAAGCAAGAACAGGAAAGAAGAGAAACTATCATGGGGGTGAAGTATAATGACCAATTGGGGGTGACAAATGAATCAATAAATTTAGAGGATCATAGAACTTTTGCAGTGGAAGTAGAAGGTGGTGTAAAATTTGAAAGATAATATAGTTCCTGGAAAGGACTGCTTTTCGAGTGTGTTCATGGTAGTGAGTGGTGAATTGCATGAGAGGGATGATAATGGGAAGTGAGGAGGTCAGCCAATGTAGAGGCCAGGATGTTGGATCATCCAGTTGGATGAAGAAGCCGCAAAACATAAGGATGGAGAAGAATATAGAGGAATGGGGAGGAAGAAGAATACAGAGTCAGATGCTCAAGTCTTCCATGAACAAATGCTGACAGATATGTGTAAGAGTCATCTGACTGATTCCTAAATAATTAAACTATAATACAATTCTAATTCAAAGATATAGTTCTGTTTATTGATTGTAATAAATACTTGATGAAATAAATTGGATAAGGAAAAGATGAGCATAAATAATTGAGATTCTGTTGAAAATTGATATTTCCGGTGGCATTTTGGTCAATGACTGAAGTCCGATATAGTCATTCTTTTAAGGGTGCCAGAGATTCCTATACCAACTGATTTCATTTTTAGCTTTCTCATTTTTTTCCTACTTACCCAGTAGTGCAGGTCATTATGAGAAAGAAAATGGATAAAGTTTTGTATCAAGAGGAAAGAAGGAAAGTAATAAATATGACGATAAACTGAGTGGCTTACACTTATAAATATATTTAAAATATTTGCTCATAAAAGCAAATGAATTATTTTGCATTGCTTTTTGCATTGTGGAAATAAGGTAATGTAGATCACCGGAGCATTAAGTGTAGTCAAAGGAATGGATAATGATGATGATGGCTTTCCTTTTATTGCACCCCTATCGTGTGCCAGCCATGCATTAAGTGCTTTACATACATCATTTCATGTGACCCTTGGAATAGCCCAGGGAAGTTGTGGTTCTTATGCACGCCTGACAGCTGAGAAAATAGATTTAGTGAGGGTGACTTACTTAGATTACGCAGATAATTGGTGCCAGAAATCACACTCAGTCCTGGAATCCCAAGCCCATACTCTTCCCCAGAACAATGTTCAACAGAGCCAAACATTTGCAAATAAAATCTTCCTGGGCTGAATCATTTTTTCCTACAAAAACGTGTTCAAGTCCTTGATATGCTTAGGAATAAAAATATAGTTTTCCCAATAGATTTCTCATTGAACAGAAAATATTCAGGAAGACAGGACGCCTGGGTGGCTCAGTGGGTTAAAGCCTCTGCCTTCGGCTCAGGTCATGATCCCAGGGTCCTGGTATCGAGCCCCACATTGGGCTCTCTGCTCTGTGAGAGCCTGCTTCCTCCTCTCTCTCTCTCTGCCTGCCTCTCTGCCTACTTGTGATTCTGTCTGTCAAATAAATAAATAAGAAAATAAGAAATTAATGTGCTTCAAAATTTCTGAAATAACTAAGTCCAGGAGATAATGTCTAGGAGATATCTATATCTAAATCTATATCTATTTATCGCTATGTATATTTATTTCTTACCTGTGTTGTGAATGAATCATAATAAAGTGATGGACACACTGAGACATTTGTCATTTAAAATTTTTTTCTGGACAAAATGTCACTTAATTACATTTTTCAGGGGTGGCCAGATTCATACAAAGGATATTTTAAATTTAAATTTCTTACTTGTAGAAATTAGTAAACATTAGTAAGCATGGCCTCTCCTGGCCATTCAAGGCTGTTCTTAGTTACATAGACCACAGAACCAGGGCAATCATTTGAGATGAGCCAGTATGTAATGGAGTCAGTTCTCCCTGTGAAAGGGTTAAAGTAATTCAACTGCAAGCCTAGCCCAAGTGCAGAGATCAGATTAATAAAGTAAGTTGCAGGAGTGGTTTCTAACATCATACTGATAACAACATGAAAGGGAGTCCGAAGGTCCCTTCATCTGTGAATAAAAAAGATGAGAGGTGACATAAATGCAGTTCATAATGTTATGAAGAGAGTGAGTATGGATTTACTTGAGATCATTAGTGAGTGCCTGATTTATGCTTTACTGCAGTTTATTCCCTCAGTGTGGAACACTGTCTTTGGTTCAGTGCCTACAAAGATTAGAGATACACTCTGCCTTTACTGAGGAAACCTCCTTTGTGAGGAAGGCAAAGTGTCTACCCAGTGGTGAGCACATAGTAGGCTCTCAGTAAATATCTGTTGAATCAATGTTTTGACCAGATATGGGGATGAAGAGTAAAAGTGTGTGGAGTGTAGCGAGTGCTGTGATAGAGGAGGGTAGGATGCAAAAAAGTGCTTGGCCTCCTGCTCCAGGTTTAGAAGATCAAGCTCCTTTAGGTGTGACCTTTCAGTCCCATCTGAAAAGGAATTACATAGAGAAGAAGGATTAGGAGGAAGGCAGAGGGGAATTTATGGATAATAACAGGTGCAAAGACAGGGTGGTAAGAAAGAGCATGACAAATTTAGGGAACTGGATTTTAGGTATAGGTGACATTGTGTTGAAAGAGGAGAAGAAAGATCAGTGAGGATGACTTGAGGAAAGCCATAGATGCTCACAGAGAAGTTCTCTTTTCATACAGACACTGGATTTCAAACACAGCATTGCCATAAAACAATAAAGGAAATAATAGTTAATACTTACATAATGCTTACTATGTATGAAATATTTTACGTATTTTAATTCATTTAATCTTCCCATATCCATCCTAGGTGAGAACTGCCATTTTAAAAATGAGACACGGGAAATATAGGGAAGTTAAGTAACTGACCCAAGATCATACATCTAATAAGTGACAGTGTGGGGCATTGAACTCAGCGATCTGGCTCCAGAACCCATGCTCCTAACCCACTGGGGTATACTGCCTCTTAATGCAATGTCAAGTTTAGTGTAAATTGCTGTCAATAATGATCTTTGAAGTAGTTCAACTAAAGAATTATTATTTTTGTGATAATACAGCTCTCCTGACCTTGCTTTCCAGCTGACTTTCTCAAGTTGGAGAAAAGATATGTAGAAATACCTGGCACAGTAGGAATTCTATGTAACTCAGAGCACATTCACGAGAATGTGTTACGTGAGTGGCGTTCTTCCGTCTTGGGTATGATCGTGTTAAAAAAGATTGAGACTGCTGTTAGAGGAGATGAGAGGTCATTCAGTAAGTGATGTAACATTGGGGATTTTAGTTAGAGAAATTAAATATTCCTTTATTCATGAAGAAGATGACATCATAAGTTTTCGAGCGGTATATAAATGTGGGGAATTGTTGAGGTTGTTAGTATGAGATTCGTAATAGATATGTATTTTTCTTTTTCTATCCAGGAATTGTCCCCACTTGAATTTACATAACCCCTTGTCTAGATATCACTTAAAGAATTTCCAGCATCCTCTCTATTACTCTGCATTGGTGTGTACTGGAAATACATATGGAGTAAATAATAATCATCACAGTAATATCTAATTATCCCATGCATTGTTCGGTGCTCTAGATTGCTATTTGTTCATTTAATTCTTATAACAACCCTAGAGAAAAGTGTCATTATTATCTCCATTTTTCAGATGAGGAAACTAGCATTTAAAGGTTAAGCTGCTCAAGGTCATTAGGTTTTGGTCAGCTATGGCAAATGGGTTTCCACTTGAGTGTCTGTGGAGTAGCTAACATAGTACGGGTTGATTAGAGCCCTCTTATTTTATTCCCTAATTCCTCATTTCTTTCTTGATTTATGTATAAAGTCACTTCCCAAATGGCTTAATAATAATGATTTAAATGCATATGACTCTTCTAGGACTTCAAAACATGTTCATATTCATTGTTAAGTCCCTACATGACACGTGAATAAAAAGAGACACACACAAGTCGTGGAAATAAATGGGAAGTGGCGTTAGTGTGGTCTTGCGGGTCTTGACTCTCAGACCAGTGCTCTTTCCTTCAGGCTGTGCAGTCTCTTATGGCTTTAGGAGTCTTTGCAGATGCCAAGAATCTATGGTCTCATCAGAGACTTCACACTGTGTCCAAATTTTAAAAAGATTCCAGAGAACAAAGGAAATCAGACATCTCTGCATTAAATACTTGGAAAGCACCCTTATTGCTACTGTGTGATTGTGATTGTATTTACTTGCAAGTTATTGTCTTAATTCATCCATTTTGTTTGATAAACTTAAAGGCTTTAGAATTTTGTGATTATTGGTATTAGTTAAAAACTCTGCAAGTAGAATAAAGAACTCATTATAAAGTAAAATTGTAAAATGGACATATACAACTGTCTGTAGTATATGTTTTGGGAGAATACAATAGGAAAAGAAATAGCAAGGAGGAGACACTTTCTAGCATGGTATGGAAATTAAATCCAATACGCTGCGACAAGAAATTCAGGGGAGAGGGCCTGCAGAGAGAAGATGGATACAAAGAAAAGGGATTGATGTCAGGTGAATTTGTCAAGATAGCAGAGTCATCCAACAAGAGGAAGTGGGGGGAGGGAGAAGCTAAGGGCTGGTAGAGAACGGGAAGGTCCCTTCAGATAGGCTACATGCAGCGAAGAAACATGGGGGTAGCAATCCCTTTCTACTCTTAAAACCTGTGATTCTGGAACAGTTAATAAGAGGGCAAGTAAAAATGAGCAGAAGCTATGAAGAGAAAGAAAAAAAGCTGAAAGCTTCTTAGAGAAATGGGAGTTTAGAAAATACTGCATTGCTTACAATTTCATGCATCTTGCTGCTGTGCCTCGGTGAACTGGGGGAACCTTTATGATCTGAGCGGAGTCGGGACTTCCCAGTGATCGCTGTCTTGCCCATTGGGAGGTTCCCAGCAGTGGCCCACATTGATATACTCATGGGCAGAGGAAGCAGAAGCAGGGGCTGAGAAGAGAAATTGAATAGGGAACTGCTTTCGAGTGGAGTTCAAGTCTGAATAAAGTCAAACCCGAGAGAATGTAGCTCAGATGTTCTCCTGCCAGATTTTGAGTTGCTGTTTGTAGTTCACATTCTGCAGGAGGTATTGTGCTTCAAGACATTTACTCTCGTCTCTATTGACTGTCACTCTGGGTAGCCAGGATGGAATATTCAGCCTATCAACTTCTATTTATTTAACTGTTATGTACATTGCCTAACTTGGATACTCACCATTTACTTTCTAATGTGCATAATAAAGCATGTCTTCTTCCTATATGTATGTCTGGGCTTCTTTTCGTGTAGAAGATATTATGCTATCAAGGATGACCTTGTAAGGATTGCTATCTTCATATCTCTTACTACACACAATATATTTTTATCTACCATTCTTTTGTAGGGAAAAAATAAGCTCAGTAGGCTATCTCACTAAAACTTTATTAACATTGTTTTCTAAACATTTATAGGTAGTGCTGGGACACCTGTCACTTTTAATGAAAACGGAGATGCCCCTGGACGTTATGATATCTTTCAGTATCAAATAACCAACAAAAGCGCAGAATACAAAATCATTGGGCACTGGACCAACCAGCTTCACCTAAAAGTAAGTATCAATATAGATTTACATTAGTGTATGTAGTTCTCGAGGAGAAATGCTTCATTTTTAAGTTCATAATACAAGTTTTGTTAGAATTGTCTTGTAATTATGTTTTTAAAAAATGTATGTTTTTATCCTTTCTTCAGCTTTAAAATGTTATGGAAAATCTCAAATGTCTATAGAGAAATCTGGTGTCTGGAGGGATTTAATGAAAGGCCTCATTTCCTTTTAAGTGACTTCATTGTATTTAAGGAAATTTTGCCCTTTTCTGAAAGACTCGCTTGTTTAAGTGTTGGTTTACTGTACACGTGGGGTGTGTGTGTGTGTGTGTGTGTGTTGTGTGTTGTGTGGGAGGAATGACAGTGTGAGTGTATTTCACCTTTGCCATCTCATAAATTGAGACCTTATGCCTACATCTGATTGATGGAAGTGAATCGTGATCTGTATTTATATTACCTTTTTGAATCGCGACATTAGAGAAAGTTAGTGTACCCAAAAGTGATGTTTAGATCATTTGACAGCCTTTAGGGCTGACTGCTGTCCCTGTCTACCTGGGGTGTCATCATGGCCCAAGACCCACAGATATTGCAGTTTCTAGAAATAAGTGGCCATGTGAGGAAAACTTGGAAAACCTAGCCTAAGTCGGGTCCCAGGGCCTGCGGGTGGTGCCAAAGGTAGCTGGGCATTTCCTGCCTTGGTGTCACCAAGGACACAGAGGGCTCTGTGTCTTCCTACTGGGCCTGCTGGGGCCCCTGTGGGGAAGCATGCAGCATAGGTGTGGGGTAGAGGAACCTCATCAAATGTGCCTGGCTGGCGGCAGCCCTCCAGGAGGGATCCCCTAGGGAAAGGGTCTGTGGGGACATTGGAGAGAGCTATGTGGTACTGGCACCCACCAGTTAGAAGGGGCTCTGGAGCAGGAAGCTGATCCTGAACCTGAGGGACAAGGGATGCCCAGAAAGGGACCAGGACTGTCAGTGGCTATTTGGGAGGGTGTGGGGGTGCTTGGAGCAGCATCTGCTTATCACTAGATAAGGAATGATTTCACCTTTCAACAGCCCATGGTGTGGCATCAGCACACACTGGCTTCTTCCAGTATAGAGAAATAAGGAGTGTGCCCTATAGTCTCAGCTAAGGATTGGAGTTCTTTTGTGGCACACATCTTTGACAGTTATAAAATGACTGAGAGGCTAAAATAAACTGAGGGGCTGAGGAATTCTCGTTGCAACAGCGTGTTTCCTCTGTAGGCAGAAAGGTTTAAACGCTTCAAAGAAACTAGAAACATATCGGTCTACTGTCTATGGTTCTAATATGCATCTCGTTCTTTCCTATAATGAAAGCATCTCCTCTTCTTGATTCTCAAAGCCATCACAATGCTGTGAGAATTGAGTTTATTTCCTAAATGAATAGTTAACTTCATTTCCTAGCCGTGCCTTATCCTAGCTAGAAGGTAAAGGCTTACGGCATACAGGAGGGTGGAGATCATTCTTGTCTGTGTGTGTGTAACACTTGTACATGTGCTTTCTTGTGTTTGAACCCACTCAAAAGACATCAGTTTGGTATTTTTAATACATTTCCTACTTTCTGTGTCTCCAAATATAGTGGTATGCTTATGTAGCATCAACCACCAATGGTTTCAACAAGGAAGCAGATGATGAAAAATAATGAAACTGGGATATTTATGATCTACTGTCTTTGAAATGACTTCCTGATAATTATCACACTTCTGCCTTCAATAAGGCACAAAGACAGCTGATATTTCCAACTATTGTTGTGCTTTGTAAGACCACAAATCTACAGTTTACTAAATATAGCAGCCTGAGGAAATCTTATCTATTCTTCTGCAACCCAAACTGACATTTATCAAAGCATTGTTTTGATAACTCTATAGGTTATTAATGCCAATCTGAAAATCAATAGCTTTGTGGCAAAAACCCTTTTGAAAGTGGACTTATGTGGAATAAAATAATTACACATGGCAAAGACAATTTGTAAGGGTTAAAATAGGGAAGCTACTTTTTACCTGATGTTTATTAATGCCAAACTGCCTATTATATTCTTGTGATTAACATGTACATTAACATGTCCATAACAAAGGTCAATGGTTGAAAAACATGGGCACTAGTATATAACACTAAGATACCTAAAATATTTATACGTACAAGTACATATACACAGACACATCTCTCTATGTGTATGACATATTTATTATAAAACTTCGTATTGAATCTCAAGCTTCTCTTTTATGTACATTTAACGGTTCATGAAAGTTTTATGTTTATTCTTGTGTTATTGTTCATCAAATATATCCAAACAGTTTGTAAGAATTATTTCTCATGCATGATTATGATCATTTATAACTAGATAACAGCGCTGTTTTTACCGAAACAGAGAGAATGTATCTCTCAGGAGAAAAGTAAGTGAATTAGACTGGGCAGAGAGATTATACCTCAAGAGTTGACTTCTGGAGCCCAGCTGGACAAATTGTTTCTCCTTGGATCAGTGACCTGTTTGAAGGTCACCTGTTTGAAGGCGTACAGGGTGTTTGGAACGTGACCAATTTATTAAAGTTCTGCTTAGGTAGTAGTCAAGGCATGGAACAAATGCTTTGCTTCAGTTTTATCATCTGTAAAATTGCAACACTAGTAACACCTATCTTATATTAGGTGTTACTAATACTTATATTAGTAACACTTATGTGGTTGTAATATGAATGAAATGAAACAATACAATAAAGCATTTAGTCCAGGACTTGGCACACATGAAATGCATAGATATTACCTATTTTTTTAAGATTTTATTTATTTATTTGACAGAGATCACAAGTAGGCAGAGAGGCAGGCAGAGAGAGAGGGGGAAGCAGGCTCCCCGCCAAGCAGAGAGCCTGATGTGGGGCTCGATCCCAGGACCCTGGGATCATGACCTGAGCTGAAAGCAGAGGCTTTAACCCACTGAGCCACCCAGGCGCCCAATATTACCTATTATTAATCCAGTATCTCATGATTCTATATGGCCATTGGGGAGCCCATAATCAATGTGGTGAGCAGAGCACTGCTTATTAGGGAGGCACTTGGATTTGCTTTAGAAAGTTCTGAGAGTATCTCTTCATTAAAATGCGGATCATTTGTCTCCATCGTCCACTCTTTCTGCCTATCTTTAATATTGGCTTTAATACTCTAGAAAATCTATCTATGCTTAAAAAGTAACCTTTCTGTAAGACAAATATAAACTTTCTTTTTATATGGTAGCGTATGGCGAGGTATTATCAACGAGGCAGCTATTTTTTGAATGGATTGGATAAATTCATTCTGTGCACGTACTCGGTGCTAAGGTTTGAGACAAGGCTGAGTCACTGGTTCTCAGGGCGCTCCCAGACTGGAAGGATAGAACCGCACTCAGACCACCGATGCTAGCGCAGTGAGGCAGGTGCACTGAGCATGGCGCATGCGCAGTTTCACAGCGGCAGCCCAGAGAGGTTCCTAACCTGGCCTGACTGCTGAGGTGAGCAGTGTTGACAGACAGGGGACGATAACCTCCCCCATGTGCTCCATCTCTCCTTAATCTATTAAACCAGTTTTACAATAGATTTTACACTCTCAGGGGTAAGCATTTAACAGCCAGTCATCGGACTGAATTCTGTGTACTTTCAAAAAAGCCAGTTTTTCTGGCTGAACTCAACCATAGGACAATTCTGTACACAGAGTGTACAGTTAAGCGTATATCAGTGTGACGAATTTGCCCTGAATGTACCTTTAGTATAGTGAAAGAATTTTTAAAACGAGTAGTTTTTTTTTTTCTTTTTTTCCTGGAAAATTATGAGGTGTTTTATTTCCTCGAAAGCATTGTCTTTATTCTTTCAAATATTATTGTTTCTTTTTCTTTATTATGAGACTAACATAAGTTCTTAATTCAGCAATTAGAATCTGTTAGTGTAATTGTTTAGTTTGATTTAGGTTTTCTATTCAGTCATCTCAGTCCATGCATGAAGGGCATGTTATCTACTTGAGAGTGAATTTGAACAATTAGGTCTCTCCATTTTGTCCGGCTGAGTCTCTCAAGAGGCAGGTGGTCCTGATTAGTGATTATAAAACATTTTTTGTAACCTAGAGGTTCAGAATAAACAGCCGAGCCTGAATTGTGAGAAGAAGAGCCATATGCTGCTCAAAGTCCACAGGGAGAAGGTATATGGAGGTTACTGGATGTGCCTAAAATAATGTAGGGTTCACTATTTTACACTTCCAACCAGAGCTACGTGGGTGGTGGTTGTTGTTTTGTTTTGTTTTGTTTTATGGTGGGAATGAGACATATGTTTTTGCTTGTCTTATTGTTTTGTTTTCTTCTCTTTTTATTCAAGTTAATAATTTGGAGAAAAATAAGTGTAGTAAAGGACCGTGGTTTCATTAGAGTGTCTCAACCATAGTTATTAGAGTCACAGTATCAGTTGGGAAGGGTGATTTGAAGCCAAAGGGATTCACTGACCCTGATGTAATTTTGTGTGGGTTAGTCCATAAAAGAGAGTTACTCTTGACCAGGTACTAAATCCAGAGTCTCAGTTTTCTCATCTGTTAAGTGGGGATAATAAATAGGCTTACTATGAAGACTGAACACACTAGGATATAGTGGTCAAGCATGAGACCTCAGAGGTGCCTGGGTGGCTTAGTTGGTTGGGTGGTTGCCTTCCTTTGGCTCAGTTCATGATTCCAGTGTCCTGGGATAGAATCCCATGTCAGGCTCCCTGCTCAGTGGGGAGTCTGCTTCACTCTCTTACTCTCTCTCTCTGTTCTCTCTCTCAGATAAATAAATAAAATCTTTAAAAAAATATATGGCCTCGGGGCATCTGGGTGGCTCAGTCGGTTAAGCAGCTGCCTTCTGCTCAGGTCATGATCCAAGGGTCCTGGGATTGAGCCCCATGTTGGGCTCCCAGCTCAGCAGAGAGCCTGCTTCTCCCTTTTCCCTTTCCCACTGCCAGCTGCTCTGCCTACTTGTGCTCTCTCTCTCTGTCAAAATAAATAAATAAAATCTTAAAAAAAATATATATGACCTCAAAGTCAGAAAGAAAGATGTTTGAATTCTATCCTTCCATTTGTGAATCTTATGGCGACGGGCATGCCATTTTACCTCTTTTAGTCTCAGATCCTTCATCTGCGTGGAAACAGTTAAGACTACTTCACAGAATTCATGAGATAATTAAAGGAAATCACATACACAAAGATCCTATAACATTGCTTGCCACATATGCAGGGTTAAATGGATATGATAATAATAATTTGTTTCATTTTATTCTGCCACTGTAACCAACCTATTACCGAGGACCTATATTTTCAATGTAAATTCCATATATGCAAAGTATTTTCTGCCTTTATTTGATATTTTGGGTAGGAATTAACCTTAAGAAGAGGTGCATGTGCCATAATATTTATCTGTACCTATGCAATACACCCAAAATGTTTATTTTGATTTTTAAAAAGGGCCACAGGCTTTGGGGAGCACCAGAAATTTGAGCAAAAATTTTTTTAGTTGGATCTGTCTTTCCTATGTCCATGTGGTATAGTACTTATGATATGATATTTTAATTAAATATATATGTAAATTTTATTTATATATAATTTAATATTTAATGTATAATTTAATATTTAAAAATTATATGTATTTAACTTTAGATGGTCAGCCAGGTATATGCTGTACTAGGGGTTCCTCAGCTTGCTTGGAATACAGAAAGAGAGAATTCCTCAGTGCCCTCATTTATCTCGTGGGTTTGCTGTTCTTTCATGTAGCAGCGTCTCCATAATGAAAGATATTGAAATAGTCTTGAAGTAAGGATGGATGAATGGAGTTGGAACAGTGTTTGTGGGGAGCCTTGACCTTTTCCCTCTGCCTGGATTTCCTCATTTGTGAAATTGCCTGCGTTTGGAAACACTCTTTCATATCATGATCATTTCTTATGAAAGATAGTTCACCCTATGAGGCCAGCATATATAAGCTCTCCCTTTCCCACTAACCATGAATGTGAAGTCGGTTCTCTGAAAACTTTCACAGTCTGACAGAACTTTATTGTCACTGTAGTTCCTGCCCTTCTACACCATTCTGAAAAGACTATTCTGCTTCCTTTTCTTATAACAAGATGACTAATTGTCAGAACTATATTTTGGGTTATTAGGTGGAAATTTATTCCTTTTTAAAAAGCCATTTTTGGGTCAGTAGTTGTATCTCTGTTTATGAGAAAATAAGCATTTGGTAAATTCATGTTTTTGACATGTTGAGCAAATATCAAGGTGATTAAATTTCAACTATGTTCTTGCTAGCCCAGAGTAGGTACTCAGTAAGTATTTGTTGAATGTCATGAATAATATGCTGATATTTTCTAAATACTAATTAAATGTAGAACAATGATCTGATCCAAGGTTATTGATTGGGAAGTGGACTTGTGCACAGGTTATTTATTCAGTGACCTCTCGCTGCCAAGCAGAATGCTAAGCTGTTGGGGAGTACAAGGTTGAATAAGATAAACTTCCAAATACCGAAAGATTTGCAGTTTGGGGCGTCTGGGTGGCTCAGTCGGTTAAGCATCTACCTTTGGTTCAGATCATGATCCTGGGGTCCTGGGATCAAGCCCCCTATCCTGCTCCCTGCTCAGCTCCCCTCCATTGTTCGCTCTCTCTCTAAAATAAATAAATAAAATCTTAAAAAAAGATTTGCAATTCATTAAAGGCAACTATATACTTGAATAACTACAATAAAAGCATAATTAGGTACAGATTAAAGAATAGACTATGAATTCAGAAGGTGTAATGATTACTTCCAGCTAGGGGGACTGGATAAAGTTTCTTGATTAATGAGATTCAGATTTACTCTTCAGTTACTTTAGTGGCCAGAAATGTTTGCAAGAGTATACAGGCTATGGAAAAAGCATCCACCCATCCACCCATGCCAGAATAAAGTGCCTCCAATGTGCCACTGCCGTGTTGGGTGCTGTAATGATATAGAAGTATTTCAGGTTCAGTCCCTAGGATGACACCCAAACTAGTAACACTAAGCAGTAGCAGAATCCAAGGATGTGTCTCTTTCATGAGTTCACAGTGCATCCATCCATTTTCCTTTATTCTTGTCTCTTTTAACACACATTCTTATTAGCAAAGTAGGACTAGTGTTCACAAAGAAGCATATTCTGTCTTGGTCTGCAGACAGAATTGGGAACTGTTTTGATGCAACTAGTTTGTGATATCCCCATGGAAATAAGTTGGGAAGACTCTAATATTGGATGGCCTGATAGGAGAACCCTAACATCTAGAAGACCCCTATCATTTGTTCTCAGCACTGATAATTTGGGGCAAAGAACCTATTCTACTTGTCTTTAAATCTTTAACAGCATAATGTGGGTCTCACTAAATATTCATTGAATAAATTAATGAGCTAAAAAATGAAAATAATGTTATCTTCACAAGGCCATAAAGGTGAGCTGACCCTAAAATACTAATCTGGAGATAAAGTATAACCTAGGAGCATATGGGGTAAGGGCAGAGATCCGAGCCATAACAGTAATCAAGGATGAACTTAGATATAAAAGCCAGAATAGAGAATCTAGTTTAGGATCCATCTTTCAAGCCCTATAAAAGCCAAGGGAAAATCCAAAGTCACATACAGGAGAGTACATGTAGGGGACCCACATAAGATTCTTCAGGACAACTGTTACTATTACCACTGGCTTTTATTCCTGTCATGGCAGAGCTTCTAGACCCTGTGGGACCTCAGAGTTGCTTAGTGGCTTTTGATGCAAACCTCGAAGGAGCAATATTCATTGTTGCCTGTCTGATAGATTCTCTCTGCCTTGTCTGTCCATCTACTTGGTTTGAACCTTGTTCCCTAAGACATTTAAAAGGATTTAATAAGATCCATTTATCATAGCAGGATAAACAAGCAAACCAGTGAATTAGAAAGACAAAATAGAGAGAGTTAATAAATTTTAGTTAGTAGTCAAGTTTGGTTTCTTCATCAGCAATTACAACCTACAGATTCGTCTAGGCTTTTCAGTTGAGTAAGAATCATGCTGATATTTTAAGAACATACAAAATCATGCCATATAAAAATATTGCTTCCAGAATAAAGTGCCTCCAGTGTGCTATTGCTGTGATATTTTAAGAAATATAAATGCATGCCACAGAAAGTATGGTTTAATATGATTAAGAATTGAGATGCTGGATTCGGTTACCTCCATCTCGTTGAAGGCAGATTCCTAGAGTAATCTAGTAGTATCCGGGGAATCTAGTAGCTAGTCAGGGAAAATGTAAGTAGAGCATTAAAAAGTCTATTATTATTGCTGAAAAATAGGTGAAGACACAGGTGCTTAATTAGTTATTTTAATAAGTAATTGTGACAGTGACAAAGAAAGGGAAATGAAAGCTGAAAATATGATAGAGATCAAATTAGATTTTTTTTTTTTTTTTTTTTTTGATAGAGACTGAGAGAGCATGAGAGGGGAAAGGACAGAGGAAGAAGCAGACCCCCTTGCTGAGCAGGGAGCCTGACTCGGGACTCGGTCCCAGCACTCCAGGATCATGCCCTGAGCTGAAGGCATTTGCTCAACCAACTGAGCCACCTGGGCACCCCTAGAGGTCAAATTAGAAAAAACAAATCAAAGAATATATTGCATCTCAAAGAAGGACGTAGCATAAAATACAAAGTGCCTCTTTATACCAACACCAAAGAAGGGCAAAGGAAGATGGTGATTCTAGACTTTTATGGGAATAATAAAGTAATAAAAATTACTATATGTGGTATTTTAATCCTTATTCTAACCTTGGGAGGAGTAAAGTAAGAACAATTTTAATGTGATGAGTAGAATAGGAAAGGTTAAAATAAGGTTATAAACATAAAATGATAATGTAGAATAGAGGAATAACTGGTAAAAAAAAAAAGTCATTTTCTTATGGTAGATTTACTAAAATATATGTGAACCCTGTATGCCAGGGTACTTTTAAAAAGCTCAATGGACACATCAATGTTATTTAAAATCTACAACATACAAGAGAATTACAAGTAAGAACTGCAAAGTATTATATATGAATAAAATATATCACCCCCAGCTATAGATAGAGGTCAGTTGCTGGTAAGGGCATGAACTAAAAAAAAAAAAAAAAAAAGTTACCGTGTCTGTTGACTGAATCAAAAGTTTAACATGACATCTCTCCTCAAAATTCCACTATTTAAGGAAAGAAAATAGAGCCAGAAGCTGGATCCTCCCCCAAGCCCCTATGCCATTTTACTGAGGTTATGGATCCTTATCTCCAAATGAAGTTCTAGAAATCTGCAGTTGTGTATATCTTGGGGGTGATTGAGACATAAATCCACAAATACATAGAGGGATATAACAAGGACACATAAAAGTACTAAATTTTATTATTGCTTATTTGCTTTTTTTGTTCTGAAGTCATTTTTAATTAAACTTACTTTGAGATAATTACAGATTCACATGCAGTTGTAACAAATAATAAAGATCTCATGTCCTATTTGCCCATTATCTTGAAAACTATAGTATGGGGGCACCTGGGTGGCTCAGTGGGTTAAAGCTTCTGCCTTTGGCTTAGGTCATGATCCTAGGTGCTGGGATCGAGCCCCGCATCAAGCCCCGCATCGGGCTCTCTGCTCAGCAGGGAGCCTGCTTCCTCCTCTCTCTCTGCCTGCCTCTCTGCCTACTTGTGATCTCTGTCTGTCAAATAAATAAATATAATCTTTTAAAAAAAAAAAAGAAAAGAAAATTATGGTATGACATCATAACCAGGAAGTTAACATTTATACCATTCACCAATTTTGGTTAAATCTCCCCAGTTTTACTTATACTAGTGTGTGTGTGTGTGTGTGTGTGTGTGTGTGTGTGTGTGTGTTGGGGGGGTGGGTTAGTTCTGTGCAATTTTTTTACCTGCATTGGTCCATTCTTCTACCAGAAGCATTCTAGTCAGAATACAGAACATTTTCATCACCAAAAGAATCCCTGTGTTGCCCTTTTATTGCCAGATCCACGTCCTTCCCATTGGCCTCCCCCAGTACCCAGCAACAGTTGATATGTTCTGTATTTCTACAAATGTGTCATTTCAAGAGCTGTGTAAGTGGAATTATACTGTATATAATCCTTTGAGTTTAGTTTTTTCACTCAATGTAATTCTCTCAAAACTTATCGAAGTAGTGTGTCCCTTTTATTTACTCAGTATTATTCCATGGTACGGATGTATCAAGTTTGTTTAACCATTCACCCTTTGAAGGACACCAGCAAAATAATTATGAATAAACTTGCTATAAATATTTGTTGAGTTTCATGTAGAGAGAAACTGGGAAGACTGATGTCTTATCTCAGAACTGAATTAATTCATTTTTATATGACAGTGTTAGAGTTATAGTTAACCCTTTAATATGGAATGTCTTTAGAAAATAACAAAGGGAATATTATTGCTGCAGCATGTACCCTAGACTTAGAGCTGGCATAACTACACCTTGAATGGCACCTACTACAATTGCAGCAAATGTACCTAAGGAGAAAATGTTCTCATTTAAAAGTAACACCACCTAGGTCTAGCTCCTTTGAACATCATAGTCTATGAAAACAGACTTGCATTTTTGCCTCTTGTGCTTCTCCTTTCCATCCTTTCTATCAATACTGCACTGAAATTGCTGTCTGTGGCACCAAAAAGAAACTGTGACTGAGTTTACAAGGCTTCCTCAAAGTTGCCCCTCCTCTGTGTTTCTTAACTTTTTCTAACACACTGGTAGGCTTTGCTGTATTTGTTCTCGTTTGACTGCTTTGTAGCTGTTAAATCCATTGGTACATGCATTTTTTTTTTCTGCATTCAGGCCATGATTTTAGATTCCAAAAATCAGACATGACTTTTAGATTAAGCCGCTATATGATCTTTGAGACTACTAATTGAAACTCTTTGTAAAAATGTTTAAAGGGAACCCAAAGGGACAGATGACCATGGAACTCTCCTGGTAAGAACATACTTTGAGCTTGGGACCTGTGAATTAAATTTTTTAGACTTGTACAACTCATAACTCTATCCCTAAAGTTAGTTTATCCAAGAACCAGTCAATTTTTATACATGATATCCATAAAATGTGTGATAGAGATGTGATTTCACATCGTTCAAGGCACAAATGGACTTCAAGGACAGACCCTAGGAAGCTCTGTGATGATGCGGAACACATCGCTGGAAGTCAGGAGACGGGTTCTCTGCCTGAGCTCTCATGAATCTTGAGATAGAGCTGTGCTTTACAACTAAATATGTGGGGCCTCAGTTTCCATGTTTATAAAATAAGGAACCAAAGATAGCTTTTCACTAAAATTTCTTCCAGATCTATTATTTTCTAATTCGATACTTAGATAGCAGAGTAATGTAATGAGTGTTTTCTTATTTATTTACGTACTGTTTTTTAGCTGAAAGATGTACCCTAAAAAGTGTAAGACCTCATTCAGTCATCTATATAGAAGTAATGCTCCGGTGTAAACTTCACTGGTTAGAGGTCTTATGTGATTATTTTCAATTCAGGGTATTTATTTAAAGGAACATGGCTGCGTACAGCCAATGAAAATTAAAACAGAAAATTAGAGAAGTTACTTTTGTTTTATTTTATTTATTTTTTTTAAAGATTTTATTTATTTATTTGACAGAGAGAGCGATCACAAGTAGGCAGAGAAACGGGCAGAGAGAGAGAGAGGAAGGGAAGCAGGCTCCCTGCTGAGCAGAGAGCCGATGCAGGGCTTGATCCCAGGACCCTGGGATCATGACCTGAGCCGGAGGCAGAGGCTCTAACCCACTGAGCCACCCAGGCGCCCCACTTTTGTTTTAATAAGGATGTATAAATTATTAACAATGGCTATGCTATTAGTTCTCTTTTGATTTTGCAGACAGGCATTTTTTATAATCTGCTTTAAAAATAGGACTATGCTATAGGGAAGCTCAGTTTATTCTGTTAGATGGACTGAAATCAAGCAGGGCTAAGTAGAAATAACTAATGGAATTTGAGAAATCCTAGTTTATTTGGAAAGCACTTTTGCAGAAAAGATAAAAGAGAGCTAAATTCCATAAGAAGAATTAGGGTATGTCACAGTGGAGAAGAACAGCCCACATCTGAGCAATAAATGGGAGCTAGGCTTATTTTTGCTCCCATAAAAAAGGAAAAATAAAATGATTTCAGAATTCCCACTGTGCCATCTCAGATTTGCTTGCATTCAGCTTGTGACATTGAGACTATCAGTGCACAAGCATTTATTTTTGCCCTTTTACCTCCTTCCAGTAAGCAGCTTTACGTTTAGAGGTAGACGAGTGGGGACTCAGGCACAGCGGTCACGTCTTGGTTCTGCCTTCATGCCCACTTATCTGGTTCCTGAATCTCTCCAGAGTTCTTCCCACTCTTTCTCAGCTTTTCACATATTTGTGGGTTAAATTTCTCTCCTGAGATGAAGTTTCGCATCTGTTACGAGCCGGATAAGCAATTACTGGGCATTGCATGACAAACAGAATTTTTTCATATCCTTTAAGAGAGTCTGAAGAAATAATTGGCCTGAGAAAGTTAATACCATTCTACTATCCATATGACACAGCCTCCCACAGGGCAGTTGGCTCTTTTTTTTTTTTTCCCCCAGAGTTTGTGGTGACTCTGAAAATCCAATAAAAAAAGAAGAAAAAGAAAAAGTATATATATGTTTCTAAAACTGTTGGACACTTGAGACTGAAGCACTTTCCAGAATGATAACTGTGGGTCTTGTCCAAGTCAGCATTTTCTCCAATGCCTTCCTCAGAACACTGGGTCTGCAGGATTTTAAATAACTGCAGTTTGGGCACAGGAAGGCTCCCAGCTCAAGTAAGTTTAGGGGGTGTCAGGACAACTGTTTTTGTTTTGTTTTCCTGCAATACTTGTGAAGCCTTTAACATGCTAATGCACATCATGACTGACTGAGAAGTAGGCATCGGATGTCCTGTTTAAGAAATTGATTTGACCATGAATCCCTTTTTTATTTGAAGAACGTTTTGTGGAACTAATATTCCTTGAAGCTCATTTTGAGAAATGTTGGCTTAGGATGAATTTTCCACCTAAGCTGAATTTTACATTTATTAACTCATTTAATCTTTATCATAACCCTGTGACTTAGATACTGGTAGAATGACCCTTATTAGACGAGGAAAGTGAGGTTAACAATAAGTTGCTTTATTCAAATCACTCAGCTAGAGGAAACATAAGTGAAATGCACAGGCGCACATGGCCCACTCCAGTGTGCAGGCTTCTAGGTGTTCTGAAGTAGAATCAGGAAGAAGTGGTAAAATGATCAGATACAGGAAACAGAAAAGGAGGAGCTTGTGATGACCCTGAGGTGGAAGAGAATGCAGGAGAAAGATTTCAGGGAAAAGGATGCCATAGGACAGAGCTCTAAGGAGGAAGTCATACTGAAGCTAGAGGGAGCTTGAGTGTTTTGGACAAGGGACATGAGGGGAAGGCCTGCTAAGGCTAGTTGGGAGCAGACTGCACTGGGGCAGAGGGGGGCAGACTAGGAATTTTCCTGAAGACCAGAGGGAATAGGAAGGGGAGTCGTAAAGATCTATTTAAAAAGTGAATTTTCAATTTGGATCTCAGCTTTGCGTGTGGATATCACCCTGTAACTGGCATCAGTCATTGTAAAGAAATGATGGGATCACCACTGGGCGTTAGGAGGAGTAAATGTCATCCGCCTACAAAAAGGTGGCTTACAGAGACAGCTAAAATTTAACAGTGCCACCTGACCATTTACATTATTAGAAAATAGGTCTGCTTTTGACTTAGGGCTTATTTGCTACAAAAAGAAAATCATCCTTTATTCTAACTGCAAACTTTTTTTCTTAGTTTTTCAAGTGGAATAAGCAGGTTCTCTTTTTACAAAACACCTCAGTTCTCTTCTCTAGTATTTTCTTGAACTTTGCATTGACTTGATCTCATTTTAAGGAATTTAAGGAATTTTAAGGTAGGGAGAACAATTCAAAATTTATTTAACAATTATTTCTATAATATTGGTTAGTAACAGGGTACTAAGCAGAGGCCTTACGGTTTAAATTCATTTTTACTAATTCCCCCTGATTTTTGCATATGTAAGTGAACAATTGAGTGAACAAATTCAAGAAACATTGCAGTGGAGTTTTTAGTTCAGCTGACAAATTATAGACCCTCTTGGTGTACCCCAGAAGACAGACCAAAGTAAAACTTCTTTTGCTAGAATACCAAATGCTTTCGCCCTTTCCATAAAATCTCCAGAAAACTGGTTGGCCGATGATGATAAATTCTATCAGCATAAGAGCAAAGCCTTGTTGGGATGTGCACTGCCCACCATAAGCTTATTGAACGGTCCCTGCTCCAGAATAGAGCCCGACCTGGTCACCACACTAGGGCTCTGACATCTTTCCTCTTTCCTATGAAGTGGAGGTTCCTATTATACACTAACTAGTTCCTCTTTGATTGAATCTCTTTAGAGGTCAAAAAGGTTTCTTTTGTGAAAATACTCTGTAAACCTCAAAATTCTGTAGAATTGTTGCTTCTTATTGTGAAGGCCATTGTCATTTTGTATAGAGGATAATAGTCACACAAAGTTACATTTAAAAAAAAATCAACTTTTCATTTCCTCCTTTGGGAGGATTTTTGACATATGTTGAGGTACGCATAAATTTAGTCAGAATTGGGTTTGCCTATATTCCAACAAAACTGAACTTGTAATATTTAGTTTCTTTTGATTTTTGTGTCCTTTCTTAGTGTGGTGTGTGTGTTTGTGTGTGTGTGAAGTTCCATCTTTTACCCCTACTTAGAAAAAGAACTTTTCATCCCTACTTCATATAAGATAATGCCCATGGAAAATTCTGGTACTGTAACTGACACACAGAGTAGGTTCTCAGTAAATGTGGGTTGAATCTGAAAATTTTCATTGTAGGTTTGTCACTTGACCTTTTCTCCCTTAGTTCATATGGAGAGGTCCAGCTGGGAAGAGAAAATCTGTTTGTTTGTTTGTTTGTTTGTTTCTTTTAATTTTCTTTTCCTTTTCATTTACTGATCGTTCTTTAGCTTCTATAGAAAATAAAGTACTTGTAAAATTAGAGAACTAAAGACCAAAATGAAAAAAATGGAAATGTTTCATGCATGTGCCCTTTTGCAGCCTTTCAGGAGATCCTATTTATTGGCATAAAAAAGATAGCTGCTTTTCATAACAGGAGCACTCACCGTTCAGGAGAACGCCTCTGGAGTCTGGCAGCCATCTGCTGCTGCTCCCTAGTGGCTACCCCCAAACTGCCCAGATTGTCTAAATGTTGAGTGGAAGAAGAGAAAGGAACAGCTGTTCTGGAGCTCTGTGGCTGCCTCTGCCCTCCTCATCACCTAGCAAATACTCAGCGCAACTCATGGAGCAGGAGACTCACTAAGGCAAGCTGTAGTCCTCTCCACACCATCTAGTTGCTCATTCCTCACACAAACTGCAAGTCTCTCAAATTTCCCCTCAGCTTTATTGACACAAATTGACATGTAACATTGTGTAAGTTTAAATTATATAATGTGATTTTTTTTTTTTTTTTATGTTCTGTTAGCCACTGTATAGTACATTAGTTTTTGGTGTAATGTTCAACAATTCATTAGTTAAGTTTAACACCCAGTGCTTATCACAGCACGTGCCTCCTCAATACCCATCACCCTGTTACTCCCTCCCCACACTTCCTCCCCTCTAAAACCCCCAGATTATTTCTGGGGGTCCATAGTCTCTCATGGTTCATCTCCCTCTTTGATTTCTTCCCCTTTGGATTTCCCTCCCTTCCCCTATGGCCCCCCCATGCTACTGCTTATGTTCCACATATGCGTGAAACCATATGATAATTGTCTTTCTCTGCTTGACTTACTTCACTTAACGTAATCCCCTCCAGTTCCATCCGTGTCGATGCAAATGGTGGGTATTCATCGTTTCTGATGGCTGAGTAATATTCCATTGTATATTGTATCCATTCATCTGTTGAAAGACATCTTGTCTCCTTCCACAGTTTGGCTATTGTGGACATTGCTGCTATGAACATTGGGGTGCACATACCCCTTCTTTTCACTACATCTATATCTTGGGCCATCGCCTCTTTATTATTCCCATTCCTTCTTCAGGATGCTAAATGGGAATGTGGTCAGGAGACTGAGAGACTGTACCCAGAGGGTATGGGATTCTGGCCAAACCGTATTCTGCTCTCCATCTTGCTGCTTTTATTTATTTATTTTTTTAAGATTTTATTCATTTATTTATTTATTTGACAGAGATCACAAGTAGGCAGAGAGGCAGGCAGAGAGAGAGAGAGAGAGGAAAGGAAGCAGGCTCCCAATGAGCAGAGAGCCCGATGTGGGGCTTGATCTCAGGACCCTGGGATCATGATCTGAGCTGAAGGCAGAGGCTTTAACCCACTGAGCCACCCAGGCGTCCCCATCTTGCTGCTTTTATTTCCTTAATTCCTCCCAGGTCAGACATGTATGTAAATACATCATTTTATTTGGCTTCAAATCGATCCTTTATGATGATATCACTGTTTATATGTAATAGGAACAATATGAATGTAGGATATTAAGAGTTTTTCACTCTAATCTCTTTAAGGAGAATCACTTTTGCTGTCCATAATCAAGTCTGTGTATGAGGGGAGTATCAGGAATCACTGAAATATGCTTGTTTGATTTATATCAAGATCAGAGAAAGAAATGAATATATCAAGCAGATGAGAGGTAGAGGAATAAAGAAAAGAACATGGGTTGGTTTGGTAGGAGATTTAAAAGTTAAAAAAGAAGAGTTTTTCAAGTAGCCACTAAGTGGAAAGGTACATATACAGAGAGATAGAGAAGGGAGGGAAGAAGAGAGAGAGAGAGAGAGAAAGATGAATGCTTGAGATCAAGAAAACTTCTGTAGAAGAAAGCATGCTCAAAGGGAGTACAAAAGGATTTTAAGAAATTGTGCTTGGTTAGATGAGTTACATAGAGATTCATATTTTGGAATTGCTGAGAAACTAATAAATATCTAACTTGCTTCCAAATTATTGCTTTGTTATTTAGTCACTACATTATGAGGCGATGGAGTTTTCTGTGGTGAGAGCATTTGAAGGTACAGTGTCTTGCCTGGTGTTTTTTGGGGTAAATCATCACCTAGAATGTAGACTGGAATGGAATTTCAGTGTTTTACAGCTTGGAAATTTCACAGAAATTTCTAAATGATTCGATGTCATCTGTGGTTGTCTCTGGAATACTATACCAGAGGTGGCAGGAATCTTTAGCTCATTCTCTGCTATTAGAGATTTTTTTTTTTTAATTTTTTATTTGACAGATCACAAGGAGGCAGAGAGGCAGGCAGAGAGAGGGAGAGGAGGAAGCAGGTTCCCCACTGAGCAGAGAGCCTGATGCCGGGCTCCATCCCAGGACCCCGGGATCATGACCTGAGCCGAAGTCAGAGGCTTAACCCACTGAGCCACCCAGGCGCCCCCATTCTCTGATATTAAAATAATGGTTTGGGATGATAATCTACTCTTTGGCTTTGGATTACTGTACGGATTACTTGTTTTTGTTTTGGGTTTTTGTTTTGTTTTGTTTTGTTTTTTGACTCAGTATTAAGTAAAGTCACTAAACTAAGACAGCCTAAGAAGTTCCTTTAGGTAATTCCAGATTGGAAATTAGCCTTTTAACCTTACTTCTTAAGATATTAAATATCTTGGGGCTGCCTGGGTGGCTCAGTGGGTTAAGCCTCTGCCTTCAGCTCGGGTCCTGATCTCAGGGTTCTGGGATCAAGTCCCACATCAGTCTCTCTGCTGGGCAGGGAGCCTGCCTCCTCCTCTCTCTCTCACTCTCTCTCTACTTGTGATCTCTCTCTCTGTCAAATAAATAAAATCTTAAAAAAAAAGATATTAAATATCTTAAGAAATGAGAGACTATTCAGAATGGACATAGGAGGTGTGGCACACAAGTGTGGATTGGTTTATGGCCTAAGTCCTGTGCTACTAACTGGGGCTCTACTCTGAGGGATTAGACTTGGATACCAACAGTGATACTAGGAATGTAAAGAATTGATGGCCAAGGACAGAAAAATAGGGCTCTGAGTTGTGGAGAGGGGTTCCTACTGAAATAGGATGGCTCTGGTAAGCCATGGAGGCCATAGAGTCAACAACTTCAGGAATTGGCTCTAAGATAGTTTCCTGGATTCAAAGACCATAAAACCTACGCTTCTAAAGAAGACGGCCTCACTGACCTAGAAAGGGAACCACAGAGTCACTGGGGACTGAGGGTGTAAATTTAGCTTATAATTAGGCTTTGATATAAGGCAAGAAGTGTCTACTATGAATTCAGACTGGAGGGAATTTATGCCCCAGGCCTGTGCTGTCAGAATCTTCACTGAGTTTTTAAGGAATAAAAAATTTAAAAAATATCAAAAAAGGTGGGAGGAGAGAAAAAGAGGCACAAAAAAAAAATAGTGTGAGCTGATTTTTGAGGAATTTCTATCAAGTTTTAAAAGAAGGAAGAGACTTAGAGACAGTTGGGAAAACTAGGGAAAGATGACCTCATACATTATGCTCTATATTTTGAATTCTGTCCTCTTTTAGTACTTGTGGTGACATCAATACATATTGGAGTCAGTTTTCATTATTTTGGTATGAATTTGGTTTTTAAATATTACCTAATACTGGACCCATTTCACAGGATGCATCAGCTTTGCAAGTGTTAAGGATATTTACAACCAAGGAAACCAAGGCTCAGGAAAGAGAAATGGCTTATTCATGAGTCTTCACCAAAAGCATTTGACCAGGAAAGACTCCAGCTGCTTCTACTGTATAATGGCTACCTCTGTTGGCCTCAATCCTGTTTCTTGTTACTAACCACTCTAGGTAAAGGGTGGGTGGAGGCCTGGGGATGGAGAGGTAATGGTTGGGTGATGAGAGAAAAATATTTGGCGCAAGACCTTTCCACTCGGAAATTAAAGTGCCAGGGTAAGAGAGACACAAATACAAGAAAAAAAAGTAAAATTCACATTAATGCCTTAGGATATAGAATGGTCTTTGAAGGGGTTGGTGCCTCATAAATGTAGAGTATCATAGTAAAAAAATATAAGAGTATCAGTAAAAAAGAAAATTTCTGGTGCATATTTAAACAAATGTAATGTTCTGGAGTCCCACGTTGATATTTGGTTATACAATTATAGTGGTATGGTTAATATTTTTATTTCTTTCCTCAGCTTTGAAAACAAGACCCATGGGTTAAGTAGCCGATTTGGTTTCACTCTCTAAAGGTTGTCTACCCTCGCAGTCCATGGTAACTCAAAGCCAACTAGGAGGAAAAGAATCCCTGGAGAATTTGAGAGGATAAAAAGTAAGCTGGTTCTGAGACAGCTTGGAATTCAATAGGACTGACAGAAGACAGTGAGTCATGTTATGCTATCCTGGCCTAATTGAGTCAGAATTCATCAGGGAACCTCTGCATGGGAAGTATCAATTCTACACCTTAACAACCAGGACAATCAATAGCATCAGACAATAGATGTAGTCTCTGGACCAGCCAGCAAAACAGTTCACAAAAAGGAGTCTGTTAAAAAAAAATAATAATAATAATGCACTGCATTTTGTGAGTATCTAATTAAAAAAAAAAAAAAGGAAAGAAGAAAAGGAAGAAAGAAAATGAAAAAAAAAAAAATAGAGTTCTAGTCATCCTGAGGGATTTCGGGTCATGACACACTTATAGACTTACTTTGTAGAAAAGAAAGGTGAAAACAGAGTTGGAAAACACATCTGAAGATTCAGGTAGTTAAGCTTTCAAACAAAAGCCAGTCCTGACGGTACAGCTTCATCACTGACCACGTGAGAGGTGGGAAAATCCTTAGTGCCTGAGAAAAGGCACGTTCACATCTGACATCAGAATGTATTCATGATGAGTATGTGGCTTTCTGAATTCATCACTTCCTTTTCTTACAACCCCTCTGTCTGCTTGCTCTCCCTTGACTACTTGCAAAGCCTCACTTAATCACGATAAACCCCATGGCTATGTGTTACAGAGTTCTCTAATGCAGCTGTCATCAGTGAATTTGCTAATTATGTCCAGCAATGTTGACAAGTTTAATATTCTGCCAGAAACTATAGTAGTATTTATGATGTCATGGCTCATTTTTAAACCAATAGTTACTTTTTGGTGTTAGTGCACTGAACAGCATCACTGACTGAACCCAGAATTTTGAATTTAGTTCCTAGGTTGCTTGGCGATGATAGTGGGGCCATTTAACATGGCGTTTTAAGTTTGACTTTTAAATTTATTCTGAAGTGTTCATTTTAGGAAACTGCTTGAAATGGAATGTAAAATTACCAGATGTTACCTCTCCAGGCCTGGGGCCCAGTGTCGAGAGGCCATCTCTTTTCAGTCCTTTGTTTTGTTCTTGTTTTTCTGGTGACAATGCCGAATATTATTTTTATATCTGAACTCCTTCACTTATCAAGTTATTTACACATTATGATAAAAAAGGTGATGACTTGATTCACTTTTACTACCCTTCACTCTCTCCTCTTCTCCCTGTGTTTGTTTTTATGGTATCCTGTTGAGATTCTGGTTCTTCTTCTGGTAAATTTTGTGGCCATGGAAAGCTATACTTAAACCTCTATTTCTGACTCCACCTTTAGACATGTATCTTACGACATAAATCTCAACTTTCTGCTTCATAGGAAAAATATATTAAAACATACACACTTTGTTCTGTTCTTTCTTCTCATGCATACATCCCATTGTTTTTGGAGCCAGACTGTCACTTTGACATCATTAAGTTGTTAACATTGACATTCCGTCCTGTGCTTCTCTTTCTTTGTCCCTAGATTGACTACAAAAGTAGAAAATGAATAAACGTTTACATTATTATGACTGTGTAAACGTTATTTAAGGTCTAGGCTAAGACTCCATTTCCTCCTCCAAAACATCTGATGCCATAAACTTGGGCCATGCAAAGGAGAATGTCACTGGCATCAAGGTCAGATGGGTCTTCTTTTCTTATACTCAGTGTTTTGCTTATTTGACATTTTTCTTGGCTTGATATTTAGACATAAAAAATATTTGTCCTGATTTTCCAACCACCATTCTCCTTTTTTTCTCTTGCACATTTATCATTGTTCTCTCTCTCTCTCTCCTTCCCTCCTTCTTTCCCTCTTTCTCTATTATCCTCATGGGTCTTCCTTCAATCACCTTGCAAATTTCCTTTGTGGACCTCTCTGTCTCTCTGTTCCCAGCTTTACTGGTGGGAACAATTTCTTTTCTTTTTTTTTTTTTTTTTTTTTTTTTTACTTTATTTTTATTTTTTATAAACATATATTTTTCCCCCAGGGGTACAAGTCTGTGAATCACCAGGTTTACACACTTCACAGCACTCACCATAGCACATACCTCCCCAATGTCCATAACCCCACCCCCCCTCTCCCCACCCCCCTCCCCCCAGCAACCCTCAGTTTGTTTTGTGAGATTAAGAGTCACTTATGGTTTATCTCCCTCCCAATCCCATCTTGCTTCATTTACTCTTCTCCTACCCCCTTAATCCCCATGCTGCATCTCCTCTCCCTCATATCAGGGAGATCATATGATAGTTGTCTTTCTCTGATTTACTTATTTCGCTAAGCATGATACCCTCTAGTTCCATCCACGTCTTCGCAAATGGCAAGATTTCATTTCTTTTGATGGCTACATACTATTCCATTGTGTATATATACCACACCTTCTTTATCCATTCGTCTGTTGATGGACATCTAGGTTCTTTCCATAGTTTGGCTATTGTAGACATTGCTGCTATAAACATTCGGGTGCACGTGCCCCTTCGGATCACTACGTTTGTATCTTTAGGGTAAATACCCAGCAGTGCAATTGCTGGGTCATAGGGTAGTTCTATTTTCAACATTTTGAGGAACCTCCATGCTGTTTTCCAGAGTGGTTGCACCAGCTTGCATTCCCACCAACGGTGTAGGAGGGTTCCCCTTTCTCCGCATCCTCGCCAGCATCTGTCATTTCCTGACTTGTTAATTTTAGCCATTCTGACTGGTGTGAGGTGGTATCTCATTGTGGTTTGGATTTGTATTTCCCTGATGCCGAGTGATGTGGAGCACTTTTTCATGTGTCTGTTGGCCATCTGGATGTCTTCTTTGCAGAAATGTCTGTTCATGTCTTCTGCCCATTTCTTGATTGGATTATTTGTTCTTTGGGTGTTGAGTTTGCTAAGTTCTTTATAGATTCTGGACACTAGCCCTTTATCTGATATGTCGTTTGCAAATATCTTCTCCCATTCTGTCAGTTGTCTTTTGGTTTTGTTAACTGTTTCCTTTGCTGTGCAAAAGCTTTTGATCTTGATGAAATCCCAATAGTTCATTTTTGTCCTTGCTTCCCTTGCCTTTGGCGATGTTCCTAGGAAGATGTTGCTGTAGCTGAGGTCGAAGAGGTTGCTACCTGTGTTCTCCTCAAGGATGTTGATGGATTCCTTTCTCACATTGAGTTCCTTCATCCATTTTGAGTCTATTTTCATGTGTGGTATAAGGAAATGATCCAATTTCATTTTTCTGCATGTGGCTGTCCAATTTTCCCAACACCATTTATTGAAGAGGCTGTCTTTTTTCCATTGGACATTCTTTCCTGCTTTGTCAAAGATTAGTTGACCATAGAGTTGAGGGTCTATTTCTGGGCTCTCTATTCTGTTCCATTGATCTATGTGTCTGTTTTTGTGCCGGTACCATGCTGTCTTGATGATGACAGCTTTGTAGTAGAGCTTGAAGTCCAGAATTGTGATGCCACCAACTTTGGCTTTCTTTTTCAATATTCCTTTGGCTATTCAAGGTCTTTTCTGGTTCCATATAAATTTTAGGATTATTTGTTCCATTTCTTTGAAAAAAATGGATGGTACTTTGATAGGAATTGCATTAAATGTGTAGATTGCTTTAGGTAGCATAGACATTTTCACAATATTTATTCTTCCAATCCAGGAGCATGGAACATTTTTCCATTTCTTTGTGTCTTCCTCAATTTCTTTCATGAGTACTTTATAGTTTTCTGTGTATAGATTCTTAGTCTCTTTGTTTAGGTTTATTCCTAGGTATCTTAGAGTTTTGGGTGCAATTGTAAATGTGATTGACTCCTTAATTTCTCTTTCTTCTGTCTTGTTGTTGGTGTAGAGAAATGCAACTGATTTCTGTGCATTGATTTTATATCCTGACACTTTACTGAATTCCTGTACCAGTTCTAGCAGTTTTGGAGTGGAGTCTTTTGGGTTTTCCACATATAGTATCATGGTGGGAACAATTTCTAAGTGTGCTGTATAACTGCCCTCCCCTGAATTAACCTTCTGGGATGGAATATTATCTCATGAGTTTCATGTTTTCCTCTTTCATAGTTTACTTCCTACGTTTTTGGGATACATCTTCAAATAAATTCTCATGCCAGGCTACAAGAGAAGAAAACTAGCTCAGTAAATGTCCAAAAAAGAGCTTTATTCTGGCTTATACTTGGTTGATGGTTTGGTTGGAACTGGAAGCATTGAGAGAAAATTATCTTCCAATAGAATTTTGAAGGAATTACTTGGTTGTTTCTAATATCCAATATTGCTAATAAGAAATATCTTTGTATGAAACTGGAGGTGATTTGGTATCTTCTGTTACTCCTTGTACAGGAGACTCGATGAGGGGGCTTTCAGTGTGAAGACTCATGTCCTCAGCACTGGAACATTTCTTTGTATTATTTATTAGATATTATAGCACTCCTCAATCTTCTCTGATTTTTCTTTTTGGAATTCTATTAACCAAACTTCATACCCTGTGGGATGATCCTTTATCTCTCTTGCATTTTTCTCTCATATTTGTCTTTTTTGCATTATATGCTCTACATGTTCTCAATTTTATCTTCCCCTCTTTCCAAATTTTAATTTCAACAATTATACTATTATCTTTATTTTTAAGATTTTATTAATTTATTTTTCAGAGAGAGAGAAAGCACAAGCAGGGGGAGTGGCAGGCAGAGGGAGAAGCAGGCTCCCTTCTGAGCAAGAAGCTCAATGCAGGACTCAATCCCAGAACCCTGAGATCATGACCTGTGCTGAAGGCAGATGCTCAACCAGCTGAGCCACCCAGGGGTCCCATGCTATTATCTTTAATAGTAGCAGTTTTGAACCCTTGTGTTCTCTTTTAATGGCATCTTATTTTGTATTTGAACATCTATAAATAATTATTTACAGGTTTTTAGAGTTCTTTTTTTTTTTTTTTTAAGATTCTATCTATTTATTTTAGAGAGAGAGAGAGTGCATTAGAGGGGAAAGGAGCAAGGGAGAGCGACATGCAGACTCAGGGCTGAACATGGAAACCAAGGCGGGACTCA
Source organism: Lontra canadensis (assembly GCF_010015895.1). Lineage (NCBI taxonomy): Eukaryota > Metazoa > Chordata > Mammalia > Carnivora > Mustelidae > Lontra > Lontra canadensis. The sequence goes on from NW_022630996.1 coordinate 17,933,652, forward strand.
GTCTCACGACTTGGACATTATCACCTGAGTCAAAACCAAGAGTCCAATGCTTAAAAAACTGGCCACCCAGGCACCCCTACAATTCTTTTTCATTCTGTGGAATACCTCCATTTCCTCCAAGATCAGAGACTTTTCAGTTTGTTTATGTTCTATTTTCTTTTTCCCTTCCTGCTGTTTGGTGATAGTTGGTTTAAGAAATTCCTGGATAATTGGAATGGGTTTCCTCTGCTGCTGTGAAAAATGATTGACTTTTCCCCTCTCAAATCTCTGATCTGAAGAAGTCAGGCCAGGAATTCTGTGCAGGTGAAAGGAGGGTGGGGCATATCTATTAGCAGGTGAAGAGGGTTTTTTCTCCTGAGGAGGGCTAGCATACCTACACACTAGAGGTCTTAGTATTCCCATTTATGTGTTCAGTTTCTTTAAGGAGAGCCCTCTGCTAGAGAGAGATGCCCCCTCCCAGTTTAGAAAACAAAAATAAATAAAGAAGTAAATAAATAATGTCCTCTGTCCGTGACCGCTCCCTTTACATTTTGTGGGATTACATAGTGTCTAACAACTTTACTCTTTCTTGTATATCTAGGATTTTACTGCAGAGTGGTCCTGGCATGACAGACAACAAATTTAGAAGCCGTCCCCTTATTCTAGTCCAGCAGTGTCAATGTGGTTTTGAAAGTAACTTCATGAAATGTTGTCTTACTTAGGAAGAGGGTAATTGTCTATTAGATGTATAGCTATTAGATTTGGAAAAGAAATGACAGACATCATAGGAATGATATTTAAAGCTGGTCATAACTTCAGCTGCCAACATTCTAAATATATGTTCTTAAGGCAAGATTTTGTTGGGATACTCGGGAATGAAAGTATGAATTAACTGGATGCCCACTTTCCAGAAGGAGTTCTGGAATCTGTTTTTGCTCTTCCACTTGCCTGGTTTTCCAAGAATGGGGTAGCCAGAAGAAGTGGTAATCTATGGGTTGGGGGTATTGGGGTGAATATCAAAGAATGCTCCTGAACTTTTTAAATAGCTTTATAATTTGGCAACAGTGGCATTCATGGAAAAGAAGGTGTTTTTCAAGGACTCTTCAGACTTCTAATAAATGAGTAATAGGAGTAGTTCCAAACTAAATTATTCATCACCACTTAAAGAAACTTCTTTAGAGACTTCTAGGACTTGTCATTGGGCAAGTTGCTTCCTGGAGTATAGAAGATATTTTGAATTTCTAATTTCTGGTTTATGTTATATTCATACAATGAAGTTGGCTATTGCAGCTGGAGTGGCTTAATGCTTTGAGCCCTAAAGTTCTAATTAAGAAATATCCTACCTGACAGATGTTTAGGATCCATATCCCACTCCATGCTCCCTGATGCAAGGATTTTTCATCCAACATTATTCTATACTGTCTCCCCCTGGGGGGGTGCAGGTGAACTGAAATCAAATGTAAAATGTCTAAAGGCCAGAAAACATGAATATGTGATGGAGAGAGTAGGCATGAGGTGAAGTGCTGATTGAAAAGAAATGAGATGGGAAAGAAGCAGTGGGAGGGTGGGAGGTGGGGGGTGGGGGTGCAGGTGAGTGGGTAGCCGATAGGAACCAAAAGAAAATATCAAGTTAACTTCAGGAATCAAGGAGATTGGAGAAGGATGATGCAGTCTAGAGTCAGAGAAGTGTTAAAAAGAAAATCAGAATGTTCTGGTCTTGAAATCCTAGTGAATAAGCAATAAACTCACATTTCAGGTAACTAGAGAGAGAACATTTTATTATGTGGGGTAAGTTGTTCCTGGGGCCCTGATTCAAAACTCTTGAGCATTTTTAAGGTCTGGAACTTAAAAAAAGAAGAAGAAGAAGAAGAAAAGGATAATTTCTGGGTTTGATGTTATTTAGATCTGAAAACTTGGCAGACCTGAGACTGCCTTGTGTGCCTATAGTTTGCCTTTCTGTATTCAGCTGATAGTCCTAACACTTCGCAGCCAATAATTGATATTCCTTTCTTCTTCTTCTTCTTCTTTTTTTTTTTAAGTTTAGTTATTTATTTGAGACATAGGGAGTGAGAGAGAGCATGAGAGGGGAGAAGGTCAGAGGGAGAAAGAGACTCCCCATGGAGCTGGGAGCCCAATGTGGGACTCGATTCCAGGACTCTGGGTTCATGACCTGAGCCAAAAGCAGTCGCCCAACCAACTGAGCCATCTAGGCACCCTAAACATTCCTTTCTAAATGGATAGGTTGTACTGTGGGCTAACTTAGGTTGTCAGAGGAGTGTAGAAGAAGACATGCTTTATTACCACATGTTAGTGGGAAAAACCACTTGGCTTCTACCATCATCACAGCAGAACAGACTGACCTCAGCTTAAGGAAACTTCCTCCCTGAAAGTTCTCCACCTGATTTCATACCAGTTTTGTTGACAGCAGGTTAACACTACCTAGGAAGTACTAGTCTGTCCGTATTTGACTGGCAGCTCTGAGCTGAGTATGAAGTGTCCCTTTCTTCTTGCAATAGAATAAAATTAAAAATAAAATTCAGTTTCAGCATTTTTGTTTCTTTTTGAACAACTTCAGCGTATCTTGGGAGAACAAAAGTTTCATTATAGGGAGCCTGTCAGGATTGTTAAATACTTCAATTGGAGAGCACCTCTTTGCAAACAATAGTTACTTAGTATTTTTGCCAGCTTCATTGTAAGGAGCAAATTAGGGAAACATTGGCTTGTAGCTACATTATGTAAAACAAAAAATAAAACTAGATTAAGAAACTACTCGGGCTTTAGATGGCCCACTGTTTTGAGAGAGGAAACATTTTCCTTATTAGGTACTTGTGAAGCTTTTGTGTGTTCATTTGGAGCTGCTAACATTTGAGGCATAAATTTAAAAAAAAAGAATTTTGAGAAGTATCATAGAGTGGTGTGTTGTGGAATCATGAGGGCGGGGCTGAATCATTGCTGTGTAGCAATTAATTTGCAAAAGCATTATTCTTTGGTTTATTTTCAGGGATTACATGTCTTGAGTTGCTCTTCTCCCTGATTTCCCTTTGAATCCTGTCAACCTTGACAGAGATTTTACATTTACTTAGCATGTTTCACCCGAGCTCGATCCAAATCCCTTTCATGATTTTCCACTGATGAAAGAGCTACAAACAATATTCATGATACTGTAGCCACAAGGTAGGCTCTAGTATCACCATTTTAAAAAATTTTAATTTTGGAATCGTTCTATTTAGTTTTAAAACTGATCAACACTTTTGACTTCAAGGTAGACATTTTTAACTGAAATGAGGGAAAGCCTTGTACCCTTTTATAATATTTTTGTAGGCAACAGATTAATGATCTGCATATGAATTTAGGGGAGTAATTATTTAGCCAAAGTCAAACTTTTTAAAAAATCTTCAAAAATTTAGGGTGCCTGGGTGGTATAGTCAATTGAGTGACTGACTCTTGGTTTTGGCTCAAGTCGTAATATCAGGGTCATGGGATAGAGCCCTGCATTGGGCTCTGCACTCAAAGAAGAGTGTGCCTGAGTTTCCCTTTCCCTCTTCCTCTGCCCCTCCTACCCCACTCTCTCCCTCTCTCTCTCAAATAAATAAGTGAAACTTTAAAAAAAGGAAAATCTTCAATAATTTGTAATTATATGAAGTTAAAATAGCAATCCACAGAGGGAAGAGAGAGAAAAGCCATGCAGTTTTCATGGAGAAATGTAAAGCAGAGAACCGTATGTTCTGTATGCTGATCAGATAACCCTAAACGGTTTAGTTTTAAAAACTGACATCAGCACTGAATCACCTATGTTAACAGAATTTTTTTAATTTAAAAAATGAAATCATTTAGAAATATTTTATTTCTTGGAATGTATCTTATTTGTCATCGTTATGTCAGTGTAAGTGTGAATAATGTGTTTGATGTCGTGAAAATTCACAAAATCTTAAACCGAGTAGTAAATTCATGTTGGAAATGTCTGAGTCAAAGGAGGTAATAGTGTTTGGAAGTTCCCCTCCTTTTTTGCTTTCTCAGCCATCTCTATTCTGTTCTTCGTTCTAATTTTGAGATCTTCACACTGATATAAAAACAGTAGCCAAATGTCTTCCTTTCTTGTTATTAAAAATGGTTTACTAAATAATTTTGATTTATAGTGGTACAAATAAAACCTTGTTTATTTATTTTTTCCTACCCTTTAGAAAAGTTGAGTACCAATTTCATAGCTTTTTGATCATTTTTGGCTACCAAAACAAACCCAGCATCATTTGGAATGCAATCTCATATCCTACTCAAAGCTCTACCCCTCACTTTTCCAGTGTAGAATAGCGCTGTTATTTTGGCCAACTGAAGTGTGAGTGACGGCTTGTGGGCAGGGATTGGAGCAGAAGTGTGTGTGTCCAGGGTTGGTGTTCTGTCTTTGGACATCTTACTTCCTTCTCCCTACAGCTGAGTGGGGGCAGGGAGGAACAATAGGGGAGACTAAGTTTATGTTATCTAACTGGAGGCTTGTCAGTGGTGTGGGGAAATACCTTTTTTCTCGCTCTGATTCAGTCTGATTCCATCTGCTAGTGATCTTGGCTGACAGGGAGTTTCCAAATCAGTAGTATGTGTGATTTTCTTGAGTTCAGCTTCAACCTCATATCTTCTTTGATGGGAACCCTTTAGAAAACAGCAGCCATGAGATCCCTCCTTCCTTGCTATTGATCAAAATGTCCAATCAAAACTCTTTGACGAGAAGAGATGTGACTTGGACTCATTTTGTGACTCAGAGGCTGCTGGAAAAGCCTATGGTTCTGACCTATTATCTAACTTCTATATATATATTTTTTTCACATAAAAGTGAAGCCATTTGAACTACTAAGTCTTTTCCCCCATCTCCAAGGTCCTAGAAACCACCCACTAGCCTTAATCATAACCATAATCCTCACCCGAACTTTTTACTCTGAACTGGGTGAGATACTCTGTTATTATCACTTTTATCCCATTTGTTCAGGCTCCTCCAGCATGCCTCCAGCCCTTAGAGATCTCTAACAATAAGCACTCTCTCAGTTGACATATAGCTCACACATGCTGGGACATAGATCAAGAGATTCTAAAACACTATCTCACCACCCGTCTGTCTAGTGGTAGCCCCAGGTGTACCTGCAGGATATGTTGCTCAGCCAACCTCCACCCAGTACACCAGCAGTCTCTGCAGGTGGTTTGGTTGGCAAACCTTCATTCTGAAGAGGGGAGCCAGTAGCCTTTACCGTGAATATTGCTTTTCTCTGGAGGCTGGTGAGCCTCAGATGGATGGCCTCCCTACCAGTTTGTTCCCTATGTAGATGAGGTTATGATTAGGGTGAGGTAGAGACATCCGTAAAAAAAAGTGGGGTGTTTCTGGAGCATCTTGGTTAGCCTTCACTGACTTTTCTGAATGTAAATCCAAGGCAACTTGGGGGCAACTCTTTGGATGTTTGAGCTTCGGGTCTTTCTTAGATTTCTGGGGTAAAGAAAAATCCCATCCAACATTCTGTTATGCTGTGATTTCTTAGGTTTTCACTGGTGGCATGAGAGGCAATGAATGTTGCTGGGCTAAATAGGGAAAGCAGAAATTCTGATATTATAAATGGGGGACTTAAGAGAATAGTTCAAAATATCAAGAATTTAAAAATACCATTGAGAGGCGCCTGGGTGGCTCAGTGGGTTAAAGCCTCTGCCTTCGGTTCAGGTCATGATCTCAGGGTCCTGGAATTGAGCCCCACGTCGGGCTCTCTGCTCCGCAGGGAGCCTGCTTCCTCCCTTCTCTCTCTGCCTGACTCTCTGCCTACTTGTGATCCCTCTTTCTGTCAAATAAATAAATAAAATCTTTAAAAAAATAAAAAATAAAAATACCATTGATGTCATCATTAACTGAGGGTAGAGGGCAATGCCTATGTACTCTACAGAGCCAAATGCCTTATTAACTGCATTATACCAGGAAAAGTATATATAAGTACCCAAAGGGCTGTAGGATTGCCACATTCATTATAAAGGGCTTTAAGCCTAAAAACATCATGCCCACCTATCATACCCTGGGAAGTGCTGCAACATTTTGAATATTGCTAGCTGCTTACCTAACCATGCATTTCTTTAGTTAATTCTTTGTTTTAGTCATCTTTTTGACATTTAAAGCTCATTTAGTTAAAGCCTTTCCTTCTTCTTAAAATAGTTATACATAAACTTCATTTCCTAATTTAGATTCTTAAATTTTATGCCACACTGAAACTTCTTATTCAGTTTACTTTGAGCGTTTCTTCAACAATAAACACTGGTATTGCATTACTTTGAATGAAACTCAATGCAGTCAACATCTCTCATGCCAGGACTCTCTGGTCCATTAAGACTAAAATATTGATTAGAAAGCTAACCAGCCATTACCAGCAACCCATGGTAAGTAGTTTGGGATGAATTGGAAGTGAACACATTTCTTTTATCACAAGAAAATGACAAAGTCTTAGTGATGCCTTTGACACAGATAGAATCTTTTCTCATTACTCTTTATCAAGAATTTCCCTCCAAACACTTTTTTATAAAGTTTCGGGGACAGCAAGACTCTTTACCTCTTAACCTTGGTTTAGTCCTTTTAATGGCCCATCCAGCTTGGCATTTCATGATTTTCTTATCCCTAACTCTTTTATATGCACCTTTTGAATCATATTGCCAAGTTTCAGGGCTTTGGGAAATATTTTTGTAAATCTAAATCAATTTGCTATATTATTTGAAAGTGTAAAAGAAAATGTCTTATACATCATACACCCATCTTAAAGAACAATGAGAGAAAATCCATGAATGTTTGAGAATTTATCAACTGTTGCTATAGACCAGAGTATTTATATTATCATTTTGCTAGTAATATGGCATAACGTCCTGAGTTGGATTTTATTTTACTACTTTTATTGTTTGTTTGTTTGTTTTCTTAAGGAGGTACAAGATGGAAGATGCCAATCATAGTAATTATGGTGGACCAGGTGAAATAATGGAATATATAGTCCAGTGTGGACACTTGGTGGATCAGTAGATGGTGTAATGAATCTGTCAGAGGGAGGGATGTTGACTAATAAAGATTTAGATGGAGCTGATCTCTAGTATTGAAACTCACAATAAGGAGAGGAGTTGAGGGGTGCCTGGATGGCTCAGTCGATTAAGCATCTGCCTTCAGCTCAGGTCATGATCCCAGGGTCCTGGGATCAAGTCCCACATCAGGCTCCTTGCTCAGCGGGGAGCCTGCTTCTCCCTCTGTCTGCCGCTCCCCCTGCTTGTGCTGTCTCTCTCTCTCTGACAAATAAATAAATTAAAACCTTAAAAAATGTTGGGGGAGGGAAGAAGTTGGGGAAGCTCTCATAACTTCTTGGGCCACCATAATAATTAAACACAGGATTGTCATTTATTGATGTATTTTGTTAAGATTTTTATTTAACAAATTTGGTAGATAGACATTTTATCCATCCTCATTGAATATCACACTATCTTCACCCTATTCCTAAATACTACCAATCTCAGAATTGTTTAGTATTATCTTCAAAGCTGGAATGTTCATACTTCAGAATGGTACTTAGAGAATTATTTCAGAGCTTATTTATAGTGCTTTTGATTTTCCTGAAGAAACCTGTGAGATAGTAATCTATTCCCTATATAAGACCTAACTACTCACCATGCTGTGTTTTTATCCAAAAAGGACATATTTGGACCAATAAATCTTGTCTGTGGTATTTGGTTTTTTTTTTTTTTTTTTTTTTTTTTTTTTTTTTTTTTTTTTTTTTTACATTGTACTCTTGGTATTTTGCTGGTTCATTTCATCTCTATGCAAAGATTTCCATTTATTTATTGACTCATTTATGAGTAACAATAGAAGCTGACTGTACGTACTGCTCCTGGTATTTGAGATCTTGAGATATAAGCAAACATCTTTCTAAAATTTATGAATCAAGAATGCAGTAGTTTCATATAATTTTTTTTCTCTATTACTTTCTACCTTTCCATTAAATAGATCAATGTTATTTTGGGGCTTTTAAACCAGATGGAATATTAGCAATTCATTATAATTAGAAGCTTTGCTACTAACTTGACTCCTAGTTAAAAATCAATTACTTACATAATCACTAATATAGACTGAAAATTATATGGGTTTGAAAACTTCACTGCCCAACATTTTTATGTTCTTTCATCTGAAATAGAAGTTCAGTCATCCCTTTAAAAAAAAAAAAAAGAAACAAAGGCAGAGCAGATATAAGTGCTACTGCTGATACTTACGTGCAGATTAGGCTTTCCCTCCAACAACGCTGCTTTCTATCTTTGGGTTAGATTTCAAGCGGCAATACATTTGTTGCTCTAGCTTTCTTGGATCATAAAATAATCATGTCTGTTGACGTGATTACAGATGTTGCTATTCAAGACTATCCGGAATTTCAAAGAAAAAAACACAGTGTATCAAATTGCAAATGGAGGCACATGTGACTTTCAGAGGCATTCGACTCATTACTCTTACACTGAGGCTATGCAACAGGAAAAGTGAGACTGGAGTTTTCAGTTCCCGTATAGAATCATGGTTTATACTCATAATCACGTGGAGCCCTGAAACATATCCTCAAATATTCCTGTACAATGGGGAGTATTCACAGAGCAGTTGAGCATTTTTTAGTTCTGATTCTCAACACATTTCCCCCCGACTCTTGTCTCGTTACAGGTTGTTAAGCCATTTAATGCCATTTTAGAAGGAACCGAGGCCCAACCAGACAATTTGATCCATTCAAGAATTATCCAGCATGTCAGTAATTGAGGTGGGGGTTGAGTCTCATTGAAGTTGAAACTCTTCATCCGGTGTTGAAATAACTAGTAGCCGACACTTGCTTCAAGATCAGTGCTAGACTTATTTTGCCTTTCTAACTGTCTGCAGCCCATTCCCTGGGCACATTACTCATTCCACTCTTTATACAAAATGATGTGCTCTGGCAAAATGCATAGTAACTGCCTTGCATCAGTACCGATCCCTCCTTACTAAGGTGGCAACAGGGCATCTCAGCCTGGCTTTGTCACATGTGTTAGATTTTTTAATATTTGCTGTCCTTGGGAACTTGACCCTGACCATTACCCAGTCTCACGCTGATACAGCTGCCTTGGCTCTGCCTTAAGATTTCAAAGTTTTCATCTTCCAAACATCCTAACGAGGAAATCACCAGTGAGGCATTGCTGTCTAGTCTGTCACACTTGCCAGTCTGTCTAGAGATAGTGAATGTCACAGGAAAAGATCTGTGATTCCTTCTTCAGGTAGCAGCCTCCCTACAGGCAGCTCATTCATCAGGGCAAAAACAGGGCTCTATTTTGTTTTTCTCTTGGTATTTCTTCTTCATGCTGTCCCCTAACCCCTCTCTTCGAAACAAATCCTATTATTATACCCATTTTTTGGTCATGTATTTTTTATGGTTTCTAAACAAAGCTAAAGACCCTAATGAAGAAACCTTGGCATTTATACCAAATTAGAGAAAGAAACCAAGGGCAATGCAAGGGGACTGAAGCTCTCTTCAGAGGCAAAGTATTTTTTTGCAACAAAAAACATGTTACATTTAGAGTGTTTGTATCTTTCTTTTCTTCTTCTTCTCCCCCTTCCCCTCCCCCCTCCTCCTTCCCCTCCTCCACCCTCCCTCTCTCCTCCTCCTCCTCCTCCTCTTCTTCTTCTTCTTCTTTAATAGTCTCAAGAATGATTGATGTTTGCAGGACTGGAAATGAGGAAAAGTTTCTAGCTAAATTTATAAAAGCATGTACACATTTTCTTTTTTAAGAAGACTGTTTCTCTACTGTAACTCTAGCTGTACTGTCCTCCCTGCGACCTGTTCTGAAGCTTTGCAATCCAGGTGCCAATCTGAATACCACAAAACAATAGCTTTGTTTTTAACTGCTTGCCTCACTTTGAGAACTGAAATTATTCAAACATGCATCTGCTCTCATGAATAATTTGTTTCATGGATACAAAGTGTTTATTTCTCATTCAAGTGACTTTAGACAAAGGGGGGTTATTTCTCCAGCTCTATGTATCCAACTCAAAAGTAATTTGTTACTTGGAGAAGGAAGGATAAGAAAGCACTCAACCTGTTTTTTTGGCATTTCCAAGATGAGACTATGTTCACTTTTCAAGTAGATGTGTTTGGTTCCTTATAGACAGAGCCATTGTATTTTATTTTAGTATTCTGAGATATGACTTTTCCTTGACATGTCCTTTTACAGCAAATCAAATTGCTTTTCATGGGCATTACCAAATTTTAAGCAGAGAGGATTCAAATGTAGAATTCAGAGTGGAACACATTTCTTGAGCGCATTTGTATTCCAACCTTATTTTACTCAAAGAGGACTAAAGTATCGGGCATTTACAGCTATACAAATAAGTAAACAAACTCCCAACATAAAAACAAAGCAAACTACAGAAGCTGAACAATGGTAGCAAATTGCTGGTAGGGAGTCATTTAATGATCTGAAGTATCAAATACCAGAACCCTCAGAATAAATTATTTGCCTTCAAGTTAATGTAATAATCAATTATAATAATTAGAAAAATTATAAACAATGAATTGATAATTTGAACAACTGACAAGAACATGGAACGTAGCAAGTACAGTGAATGCTGGTGTTTGTGATAATTATTCATTTCTAATAATGGTCTTAGTTCTACACAGTGGTTTATGTGTGACAAGACAGGGATTCTGGTCTGTAGGTGTTCCCAGCATTATATAAGCTAATGGTAGTGAAGTAAGGTAAGTCTAGCCAGCCTCTGTTGGATTCAGCCTAGCTCTTAACCCAGGTTATGAAGACCATCTCTTGGCCTGAACTATTCATCTGAAGCTCCCTCCATTATTTGCATACTTGGTTTCTTCACATTTAACTATGGATACCCTATTTGCCACTTGGCTCAGTGTTGTCGGATTAGGCTATAAATTTCACCTCACTCTGCTTTATTCACATGAACCAGATTAAGCTTCCTGTGAATCTATCAAGAAGATAAATTGCATCTGTTTTGTTCTATTGGTGCTTCTCTTCTAAATAATTTTATATATGTTTGTTGTAGTTGTTTGGGCTTTAGGTGTTTCCTTGAACTTTGAGAACATAATTTATTCTAACTGCTTTTACCCCTTCATTTTGAGTTATAGGCCACATATTCTTCATTTCCCTGATACTCCTCTAAAAATAAGAGTGGTCTATGTCAACAAATTGGAATCTCAAATTCTAATTTAATCTTTTCATCTTGTATTTATTCTATTATTCTCAAAACCAGAAATAGAGAATTGTTTAAGAAAGTCAAATATTAACCATGGGATGCTCTTACAGTTTTCTAAACAAAATCATATAATTCAGTGTCTTGAAAAATAACACATATAATGATAAAGAGGAAAGCTGAAAAAAAATCAGAAAAGAAACGAGTGAAAAACTACTTCTGAAGACTCATGAAAATAATTTTAATTAACTCTACTTTCTATTCTGATTTCCTCTTAAAAGCAGGGAACTATTTCTAGGTTTTTGTTTTACAAATGTGCTTTGTCTTTTTGTTGTTCTTATTTTCTCCTATGTCACTCTTTTGATTTATTCTTCAGTCATTTCTCCAAAACTTCATTTTACATGTGATTTTTATCTACAGTTTTTTTTAATACTCTTAACATCTGCGCACATACATTACCGATTATGTTAAACATTTTTTAGAAAGCTCTATTTAATTTAATTCATTTTAAATCTTATTTGAGAAAAGATATATGCATGCTTATATAAATATAAACATTGACAACTTATTATATGTGTATACCCAAGATAAGCTTTGAAATTGAAAACAAAAACAAAAACAAAAACAAACCAACAACCAAAGAGTACCATGAGATCTGGGAGCAGGGAAGAAATGCCTTTTTCACATCATCTGTGGTCTGATGAGTAATGAAACTGACTGCCCTGCCATTGGCAATCCAAAATACCTTCAGCCTCTATCTTGAGTTTATGTGTATTCTTATATTTTTATTGATAAGCTGTCATTGGTTTGCTTTCCAGCTAGAGCCCTACTTACATGTGTGCAATTTTCAGGAACATTATCACCTAACAAACCTCTGGAGATAGTGAAACAAGCTTGTGTGTTGGAATGCAATGGAGTCATATTTCATATTGTAATCAATACAGTTGGGTTAAGCTCCATGAGCTTAATATGGGAGTCTGAGTTGAGATTGCTAAGCTGGTCCAGATGTATCAGAAAGTTCATGTCATGTTCTGGGAGACAGACACACAGTCTAATCGACAGAAAGCAAAGTATTGCATCAACGTTGAGATTCATTGGTTTATATGATAAATTCACCTTTCAGGGTTGCTTTTGATCAAACCAAATATTGTTTCAGGGAACACAAAGTAACAAAGCTGACATTTTAATATTCTATATCCATTTTTGAAATGACAAAAAGGATTTATTTTTAGAGTTGCATCATCAACATAACAAATGTTCAGAGCTCTCTGGATAACAGAAGCTATTTGACATTAAGCAGTATTGTTGTGCTTATTTAACTAATATCACCACAAAGAAAACAGCCCATAAGATATGTCAGTCACACAGTAAGGAGACTATAGCAATGATATACCAGAACTATACACTTCTGGGGAAAATATTTTATTCAGAGAATGGAACATTTGAGGTTTTTCCCCAATAATTGATCTGTTGTTTATTATAATTATTTCAGAGTAGAAAAACATTTAGAAAAATGTTCTAAAATAGAACACCTCATTCAAGCAGGAAGTAGGGGAGATATCAGATGTATTTTGGGAGGAGGACTAGCAGCAGCCACAGGGACAGGCTGAGCACATAGAAAGTGGAGAGAGGGATTGATGATGATGGTTGGAGATGATGTTCACTCCCCCTAGGAGACTTACCCTATTCTAGGACTTCAGTGTGTATTCATTCATTAAGTCCTTAAAAAAGAAGAAGAAGAAAAAAAACCACTTGAAGGAAAGTATTATTGTTATTTTTTCCACCACAAAATAATTTTTATTGATATCCCACGAACCGCACAGTCTGGTCCTGACATTAAGCACCTTCTTCCTTTGCAATTCAGTCTTTCTTAAGTGGACCCACGAATGCTTTCCTCTCCTCCACAGTCTGGAATCAGCCATGGCGAAACTTGGAGGTGGTGTTGATGAACTTAAGGTCAGCTGAAGTCAGGTATTATTGACCTATTTTCACAAATGGGGAAACTGAGGCTCAGAGAAATATGTTTAGTAAATTATAAAACAGAGATTTAAATCCTGATCTGATTCCAAATCCTGATATTCAATCTGATCATTTCAGCATCTCTGCCAAGCCTTGTTCTTGTACTCATTCTGTCTCTTCAAGTTTTGTTGCTTTTTAGTATGCCTGATAATATTTTCTTGATAGCTAGACAAGGCGTGTTGGGTAAAAGTTGCTGCTGTAAATAGGCTTTAACAATGTGGTGGTAAGGTGTGGGGAGAGGAAGCGATGTATGGTTTCAGGGTTAGTACTCGGTCTTCTAATGAGCCTGTGCCTCTGGACTGTGACCTTCACCCCTTCAGGGTGACAAAATGGCTAGAGTGGGCCAGTGGGTATTCCCCTTCCTTGAGGTCAGTTGGGCTCTACTAATACCACAGCAGGTTAGATTAGTTAGGTAACTAGTTTAGTCTGGGTGGCTCAGTTAGGTGAAGTATCCTATTCTTGATCTCAGCTCAGGTCTTGATCTCAGGGTGGTAAGTTTAGGTCCCACATTGGGCTCCACGCTGGGCATGAAGCCTACATAAAAACAAAACAAACCAAAAGAAAACAAAAAAACCCTGAGTACTCTGGTGTGAGAAGGAGAGATTTTTCTCTGGTATTTACTGTGAGAACCTATTTTGAGCTCCTGGAAATAAATCTCACAAAATTGTGAGGTTCCCTAAGACTGGGAGTCACTGAGATTGAACTCAGAGTTGTCTACCCTAAGACTATAGCAATTACAGATCAGAGTTCCCTACCCCAACACTGCTTCCCAAGGTGGTTTCTGTGAAGCAGCCTCTGGTCCCGTAAGCTGTAATTTTCTCTCTTTGCCTTTTTTGTTGCTCTAGTCTTAGGAACAGGGATACCCTCTGTGTCCTCATCTGTCTTAGAAGCATTTTTGATTTCTCAGTCTGCTCAGTTTTTCACATGTTGTCAGGATGGAGTAGTGACTTCCAAACTCCTTACATGTAGAACTGAAGAGTAGTATTTTGACAACCAAAAATGGAAAGATGGTATTCTAGGCAGAGACAAAACAGGAGTAAATAGAGAAAGAAAGCCAAAATATATATTCAAGAAAAATGAATACAAAAATTAAATGAGACATATAATTCCTGAATGGACTTTTTATGTAACACTCAAAAGGCTGGAGAGGGTTTGAGGGCTCAAAGTTAGATTACCAACTTTTGTTTTTGCTTTGTGTCACTGAGAAGTCATTGTAAGTTTCCATCAAGGAAGGAAACAAGTAAAAGAGGATGTGTAGGATATTTTTATTTGGCCCTGATGTATATGTGGAAGATTGATCAGAAGAGAAAGGATGGCTAGTTGCAAGCTTTTTATGGTGGTCAGGAAATGGCATGATTAATGACTGTGTAGGTCTAGATAAGATAATGGATAAATAAATGAAAAAATTACACAGTGGCTGATATTGTGTATGAAATTCAAAATTGGACAAAATTAAGGAAATCAAGAAGACAATTCCTTAAGCCAGATAAGGAATACAATTTTAGACATGCTTTTAGATATGCTTTATTTCCCATGCTTTGTCTCTGTCTCACAGCACTTGGTCAGCAGACTATTGGAAATGCACTAGTTGGCAAGGAACAAATTCAGGATTGAGGTAGAGCAAGGAGATGTTTGAAGCCAAGGGAAGATTGGTTGGGGGGAGTGCATCTAAAAGCATGAAGTCAGGAAACATGAAAGATAGAACAGAGTAAAGGGAAGCAACAAAAAAGAGAACCAACATTTATGCCTGTAAGAGAAGCAATGGTGATTGTGTTGAAGATGTCAAGAAAAGAGGGTTTCAAAAAAGAGATGGGCTGAGGAGAGGTCATTGGAGTTGAATGCTGGTGTTCTCTCACACAGTGTTTAAGATGAGTACATTGTGAAGGCTGGTTTGCATGGGGATGATGGTCCAGAGGGAATAAAATAATGTTTGTGCAAGATTAGTCAAGAAAGAAAGGAGAAAAGGGCCACAGCAGCTAAAGAATCCACCTATGTCACAGACTATTTTCAAGGTCTTGGAGATCAGGGTATGTTTATAAAGCAATATAGTATTATACTACATTCCATTATATTATATATTAAATTTAGTATTTTCTTATCCCCCCCCTCTTTTGGTATCTATGCTGACCTCTGTAATATCAGAAAAACTGTGTATTTGAGGTTTTTTTCCTTTTGTTTTCCCCCACAATTTAGGCTTCCCAGCTATCTGTAAATTTTATTGACTATTCCATTAAAAAAACTGGTTTTGGATGTTGGTTTTAATTAATTCACCATTATTCTGTCTTTTAGGTCTTTAATGTGTACTTTTACTGTTATTAATTTCCCCTCGACTTTTCTTAGTTTGATGTTATTATTTTTGCCTATCTTTTAGAGTTGAATACTGAGTTTGTTTAATTTTATTATTTTTTATTTTATAATGAAAACATTAAACAATACAAATTTTTGTTTTAAATACCGAACACTGTATGCAACATTCTCATTATCTTTTATTTCTAAATGGCCCTAATTGCAGTTTTGACTTGACTTTTTGAAGAAAGTTATTGTTTAATGTCTGAGTAGTTGCCTTTATAGTTATGACTTTATTTCTAGTTACACTAGAAACTGTCATCAAAAATGTGATCTAAACAAGGTCATCTTGTTTTATCGTAATCTATGAGGAACTTATTTATGATTCCTTTTTTTAAAGTTTTTATTTAAATTCTAGTTAACATATTAGTTTCAGGTGTGTAATATAGTACTTCAGCACTTCCTTACAACACTCGGTGCTCATCACAAGTACACTCCTTAATCCCCATCATCTATTTCACCCATCCCCCTGCCCACCACCCCCTGATAACCATCCATTTGTATGGAAGGAGCCCAAAGATGAATAGATGAATGCCCAAAGAAGATGTGGTAAATATACAAAATGGAATATTACTCAGCCATCAAAAAGAATGAAATTTGGTCATTTGCAACAACATTGATGGAGCTAGAGAATATTATGTTAAGTGAAATAAGTCAGTCAGAGAAAGACACATACCATATGATTTCCCTCATATGTGGAATTTAGGAGACAAAACAATAAATAAAACAAGGGAACACATGGAAAAGAAGGGAGACAAACCAAGAAAGAGACTCTTGACTATGGAGAACAATTGATGATTCATTTCTAAATACATGTTCTCTGAGTTCTAGAATTTATCAATTTATCATTTTTCTAACATGTCTTTTTCTTGTCATTGCTTGCTTTTTTGCCTATAATAGCATGAGCAAGTTATATTTTCATTGAAACATGGGGGCTTGGAATCTAGATTATTATGATTGTATTTTTTTGGTTTACACTGCATGTCCTTTTAAGCTTAATAGTTGTATCCAGTGTTATAACCTGATATACTCACATTTTTGTAGATTTCTCAGATGCTTCAATAGGGCAACATCCTTTATGTTTCCCTCTTTGAACTTCCCAAGTTTGCTTTAATTTTCAGCAGACTGGATTACATATTCAAAAAAAGTTTTCCAGTAAAGTGTATTTACAAATGTTATGTTTCCTCAGTGATGATACATCTAACAAAATTTTCCTCTAGTCCTCAAATGTGAAAGAAAATTTTGCAGGTTTTTAAGTATGTGATCACAAGAGTTTCTCCTAAAAAATATACTTCCCTTTATTCTGTATTTGTGTTGCGGTGGAAATGTTTGAGACCATTCTCATTTTTATTTTTTACTGGATAAGCTTTTTTTTTTCAGTCTTGTTTGATTTGTAAATGGGGCTTTTCTTTCATCCTGTACTTCCTTCCCAAAAGATTTTATGTTTTATCAACATCCCTTGCATTAATTTCCCTTCCAGTCTCTACATTCAATCTCTTGAGCAGAGCAATGTTTTCCTTCCTCATTCCTTTGATTGTATTTTAGCATAACATTCTTTTGGTTTCTCCTGTAGATATGTTAGTTACCTATAATTTTTCTCATACTCTTTGCCTTCTATTGTCTTCTACATTTTCTAGCATAGTTTTCCTCTCTGTATTTTTTTTTTCCTTGATGGTTTGAGAAATTTTACAAGTTGGTCTCTATGTCAATAATTTGATTTTGTGCAAACTGTCCCCTTTACTTCAGTGTTTCCTATATGGAGTTTCAGTTGGTGTTTCATTCTTAGCTCTCTATTTCTCTGTTTCCTATCCACTTTTTTTTTTTTTTCTTTCTTGGTACGCAGGATCTTTAAAAGTCCAATGGTCCTACAAGGTTATTTGGAAAACAACATCCCCCCAATAGACCACCCCTATTTTCAGATGATCAAAGGTGACTACATTCAATGATTTCACTGTTCCTTGATATGTTTTGCTTTGTATTTCTAAATAACTTGCTTACATTTAACTTCTACTTCCTATTTTTCTGTTATGTCAGTTTATTGACTTCCTGCTATGGGATGTGAGAAATTATCTCCTTCATACTTGTCTTCTGCCATTTACACTCCCTGTCCTACCATCTGTCCAATATAGATGCACCATAACATATAAGTGAGTTGTGTGCTATCCATAAGCTTTGAGTCCTCTTGCTTTCCTGGAAAAATTTTTTGTGCTCATTGTAGCTAATAATCATTTTAAAATTGTTTGGCTGCTTAGTGTTTTGGGCTTTTTTTGTTTTGGTTTGGTTTGTTTGTTTGTTTGTTTGTTTGTTTGTTTTTTTTGGTGTGTGTTGCTTTTTATATACTAAAGACAAAAAGACAAATTCACTCCCAAACTTTTCCCAGAGGACATCTGGTTAGCTATATTTGAGTTCTTAGAGATATCCCTCCAGCTTCTATAATTTAGATTGGCATCTAAGTGTACAGCATAGCTTGCGTCCTAGAATATGCCTTTACCATAATTCTGGGCTTTTTCTTCACATCTCTTTTGCGTTACATCTCCTGTTTTCTGTAACCGAACTGTCCCTCCATCATGTATTATCTTGTTTGGGTATAGCACATCAACCGATAGCTTCTTTTTTGTTTGTTTTTTTTTTAAGATTTTATTTATTTCTTTGAGATCGAGAGGGCGAGAGAGAGCACATGCACAAGCAAGGGGAGGGGCAGAAAGAGACAGAAGAGGAGAAGCAGATTCCCCGCTGAGCAGGGAGCCAGGCATGGGCTCTGTCCCAGGACCCTGAGATCATGACCTGAGCCAAAAGCAGACACTCAATCCACTGAGCCACCCAGGCATCCCCAACCCATAGCTTCTTAAGGCTGAAAATGAAGTTATATATTTTAGAATTTGTGTATATAAAAATATCTTCATTTTGACATTATGCCTAAGCATGTTGCCAAAATCTAGGTTGGAAATCATTTTACTTTAGAATTTGAAGGCGCTACTTCACTTTTCCTTGGCTCTCAGGCCATTCCAATCCCTGATGCTTTATAACTTTTTCCTTTTCCTATTTATTTATTTATTTATTCATTCATTTATTCATTTATTTATTTATTTTTCCATCTCTAGAATCTTTTGAGATTTCCTATTTGTCCTCTTCATTCTGGAACTCAACAGGAATATACCCTAATATGTGTATGTTTTATTTATTGTGCTGGGAACTCAGTAGGACCTTTTAATCTAGGATTTCATATCATTTCCTTCTGGGAAAATGTTTTGTTTGATAATCCCAACTCCCCATTTTCTCTTCCTGGAATTCTTATTTAGATCTTGGGCCTCCTGGACTGATCCTTTAATTCTTTCTGGATTTCTTTCTCTATGTCTTTTTGATCACTTTCTTGGAGATTATGTCAACCTTCTAATTCTTCTATTGGCTTCCATTTCTGAAATCATAACTCAGAATTATAAGTAATTCTATTATCCCTAATTGTATTTATTTATAAATACTTTTATTATTTTTATTAATAATAAATGATTTTTATTTATAATTATTTATAATTCATTTACAATTGATAATTATTTATTAATAAGTAAATATTATTATAAATAAATTATTTATTAATAAAATTATCAATTGTAATTAATATATTTTATGATAATTACTATAATTAATGTATAAGAGTTCTTTTGTGCTCTCTGAATATTCCTTTATCTACAGAAACAACTTCTTGTTCAAGGCATGCATTTAAAAAATTTGTCAAAGCTATTCATTTTTCAATGGCTTTCTTTTCAGGCATCGCCTATATTTATTCAAATGGGTTTTTTTTCCAATTTCTTTGATTTAATGTCTATTTTGCATGGTAGAAAAATTTTCATACCCAGTTATCCTTGGATTCCACTCATCATTAAGGGAACATCAGAAAGCTGATTGAAAACTCTCTGAATGTGGGTGTGTTTGTTGATGGTGGACATCACTAGGGAAATCACCTAGGGTCAGAATGTTTAGATCTTTTCTTTTAGGCTGATTGATCTAAAAGTCTCCCAAAGATGAATCTTTTAATCCTTTGTTTGGTGGATGTAAGCTAGGCTTGTAGCACTCTGTGAGCCAGGTAGGGGAAGAGGACTGGAGAACTCACAATTCAATGTTCCTGCTTTCACTTGCCATGAGTACTTTTAATGTGGTACCTGATCCACTGTGCCAGGTGTCTTGCATTTAAGAGATTATGTTTCACCTTCTCCAGGGAGCAAATCTCTAGTCTACTACCAGGTTGGGAGAAAGAAAGTAGCCCAGACTCAGAAACATCAAATATTTGATCATATGACTTTAATATTGAATTCTAATCCGCTCTAAATCAGCTCTTTTTGTGCATAAATGTTGCTTCATTCATTTTTTACTCCTATCACCTACCCTATTGACTATACTGTTACTGCAGCTCATATTTTTGAATAAATAAATAAATGATTACTTTATAAATTGAGGAAACTCTTAGCTAGATATGGCCGGTTTGAAATGTTTCTTTTCTGATGTCATTGAGCTCCTTTTCTTATATTGTTGCCTTAATTCAGATATATTGTTTGTCACTTCTATATCAGAATAAGCATATCTTTATATCCTGTGGGCTATTCCTGCAAGTTTCAGACAATTCAGTTTTTATGTCTGCTGTTGCTTAGAGGTCACATTCTTCAACAAGTCTTTACATTGTATCTCAATAGCCTGAGTTACTGCAGAGCAGATGCAAACAATTCTGGAAAACATTAAAGTGTGTCTTTGTGAGTCATAGTCCCCCCAAATGCCATCTATAGTCTCTTATTCTACCATTCAATTTCTTTTTTGTTTCTGTTCTTTTCTGCTTGGTCACTTTGCTCATTCTGAGTCCAAATGAGCTCTGTCTTAATCTCGCTCAGTCTTCCTGTTCTATACTGCACTCTGTGGAAAAAGCCTTTCACCTCTAGGTTTCGGGCTGAACGGCAACATCCGGTTCTCTCCATTTTTCAGAAGTCATTTATTTTTATAGTGTGTCTTGGTTGTGATAGCTCTATTCCTCTCCCGCTGCAGGAGCCTTTTTTGTTGGTGTTTAGCAGTTTCACATCTATCTCTGGGAGGGTAGACTATAGAAAGAGTCATGCAATCCCTATGAATTCAATATGGAATTGGGATTTTTTTTTTTTTTTTTCCTGAACTGGTGTCTTCTGTTTTTCATTCAAATGCAGTTTTTATTTTGCATATATTCATTTGGGATTATGTTATATACACCTTGCAAGCAGGAAGATTACCTTCTTGGTAATTTGAATGAAGTATGCTAAACTGATAAAATAAACTTCATGATGCTCTTCTTTGGAATAAAGTAGCTAGAAGAATCTTAGCTGAAGATGACACTTCCTGGAATGATTCTGAGGGGACAGGAATCAGTTGGATGAAGCAGATAGCCGAACCAGGAAACAAATGTTTATCTTATCCCAAGGTCTTTGCCTTGGTCTTGGTGTGAACAAATCCTTTAAATTATCACCAAATTATTTTGACTCCTCTTTCTCAATCTGGTTTAGACTCACCTTTTCTTTTCCATTTCCAGTAGATGGACTACCCTGGTCTCCTTCACTTATCTCCTGTTCTTGTCTAGGTCCTCTCCTGTCTAGGGGCCATGGTCCTTCTACCCAGACTTTTACTTCAAATGCCCTATGCCTACACCTAGTCTCCTATATCCTCTGCTTCCTATTCTTGATGTTCATTCCATTTATTTATTTTTTTTTCCAACTGTCTGTCATGTGTTGTATAGTGCCCTGGAAGGTAAAATTGTGGAGGTAATAAAATACTGTGAATGTGTGAGGCTTCAGGCCTCCATCATTTAATACTGTAACATGGGGTCAGTTACCTATCACTCCATGACTCCTTAAACAAAATGGGATGCCTAACTCAGCATCATTTAAACATTTAATGTTAATTGCTTAGGATGGTTCTGACCTATAGTGTACCTTCAATAAATGTTAACTATCATTGTCTCTATCATTATCATCATACTTTTTATTTTTAAAGGTTTAGTTATTTTAGAAAGAGTGAGCATGAGCCCGAGGAGCAGAGGGAGAGGAAGAGAGAGAGTCTTAAGCTGGCTCCATGCCTGGTGAGGAGCCCAGTGGAGGACTCAATCCCATGACCCTGAGATCATGACCTGAGTCAAAATCAAGAGTCAGACGCTTAACCAACTGAGCCACCCAGGCGCCCTGCCTTCAGCCTCACTTTTATGTTACATTTGCTGAATAATATAAAGTGGCTCACCACTGAAAATATTCATTTCACACTCTTTTATCTATCTTTTCACATACTTAGGCATTTCCTTCCTAACTTTCCATGGATGGAGTATAAATGTACACTGACTGATATGGGCCAGGATTGAAATGGAGAAGTGTTTTGCACTGAATATCTATTATGTTGTTCAAAATATCACAAAATGATTTATAATGAATCATCTTAGTTTCTGCATGCACTAATAATCAGCCTAGTGCAGGAAAAAGAAGAAATGTAAATAATTAAAAGGAATTTCTACAAGTTTACAAAATTGCCCGTAGAGAGTTTTAGTCCTGACCCGACTTTCATATTATTTACTTCTACTTATTATTAGCAATGAAAGATCTGCTTAATTGAATTTAGTCATCATAAAGTACTGGCATAATGTATTTAATGTAGCTATTTACATATGACATGTAATTCATATTTTAAGATTTTGCTAACTTCTAAATTAACATTATGAAAGCTTTTAAATAATATTCAGAAAAGAGCTAACATACCAAATCATCTTGAGCAGTTAAAATAGTCATTTATAGTAAACATTCAAATGAATTAACCCTACATGAGGAGAAACCTAAGGAAATGACTTGAACCTAATTTTGGTTATCTGGAATATAATACATTTAGTTACACACTTGTAGTTCAATGGTTTATAATTTAAAATAACCACTCTTCATAGAATTCCTATTAAAACTTTTAACACAAATTCAAAATTAAGAAAAAAATTGTTCAACATTGTTGCCAGAAATACCACACATATACATTGTGTTGGGGTGAAACTCTATCACAGCGTTAGTGTTCATCCAAAGGTTTGTGGGTCTGACTTCCTATTCTCTTCCCTGAAACCACACATTCCACAACACACACAGCATCATGCACTCTTAAAGATGCTCCCATCTCAAACTTAGAGCCAACGGCAGAAGGCACTTTCCTGGATGGTTTTCTCTGCATAGAGCGGGTGAAAAATGATCATCTCATACAGCAGTTACCAGGAGCTGACATGAAGAACTGAGGTTGTGTGAAAATAAAAGCAAGAAGTAACAGACCTGGCTGAAATCCAGAGATGGTGGCTTTTTGCTTGTTGCTTCTGACATAATTTTTGGACAGCAGCTATATTTAATTATGAGTATTTAATTATAAGTAGAGAGTGGGGACCTTTACCCAGTGCTGCCTCTCGGTCCTAAATCAAATTGTATGTGGAGTTTCCACTTGTCTTTTACATTTTCTGTTCACGAAACACTTTCACAGATATTAACTTGTTAGAGCTTTCCAATATCCCTGTGAGGTATGGTGTCAGAACACATAATTCCCACAAATTAGCTTCTCTAGGGGTATAGATGAAAGAATGTAGACACGACACAGACTGAGGAAAGAATAAGTTTACTACTCACATCTGCCCACTGCCTAAAGCCATGACTACTCAAAACACTAAACAGTGAGTAAGGATAATCATAGATGTGTTCATCATACATTCGTTTATTAATCAGTTTATATATTTGTCAAACATTGACTTTTTCTGAATCCTAGGTCTTAAAACAGGTAATGGGAGGTAAAAAAATAATATGTCCCTGAGATTACTGTGCCCTCAGTCTACTTGGGAAATGGACACATGAATAAATCACAATATAATGCCAAAGAGTTATGATAAAATATATAAAGAAATACAATGAAATACAGGGGAGAAACATACCTACCTGCCTGGCATAGGGTAGATCAGAGAAGACTTCACAGAAAAGCTGAATTTTCTCTCATGAGAGTAACCAGGGACCCTCACTTTTCAAATCCTATCATCATAAAATTTATATCTTTGGACATCACTGACCATTTCCTCATTCCTTAAATTATCTATTTGGTTTCAGGGACTGTATTCTCTACTCTCCACCTGGCCATGTTTTTCCATCCTCCTTTACTGATCTTGCTGAGTCTGCTCCTTAAAATTTGCTCTTTCTAGGGCCTCATTTGTGCCATCTTTCCTTCATACTATCCCTGTTTCTGTGGATGAGAATTTGCTAATAAATATTTATGGTCTCACCCGCCTTGAATATGACTGTGCTTTTGAAATCTTCACTTCCTGCAAACCTGACTCATGAATACAGCTCAAGTGTTCATCTGAGTTGTGAGATTCTTGGCTTGGAAGCCTCACTGGGACTTTGAGCTCATAGACAACAAAGTCATCATTCACCTTTTAAAACCAGTCATTCCCTTGGGTGCCTCTATTCAATGAAAGACACTATCACCTGTTCACGTGTTCTTTTGTTCCTTCTTCCTTCATTCAACAAATATTTATTAATACCTACTGGGGGTTAGTTGCCACAGTTGGCTCTGGGATAAAATAGTAGAAAAACAGACCTGGCTCCTACTCTTACGAGGGAAATAAATTTTAAATTGTTGCCTATCAAAGTATGGTTTACTAATTACATCTATCAGAATCACAGGAAGAAGCGCTTTTAAAAATCTCAACCTGAGGTTCCTTCCGACACTTATTGAATTATAATCTTTAAGAACTGGGTTCCATGGGGCACCTGCATAGCTCAGTGAGTTAAAACCTTTGCCTTCAACTCAGGTCATAATCCCAGGATCCTGGGATCGAGCCCCACATCGGGCTCTCTGCTCAGTGGGAAGCCTGCTTCTCCCTCTCTCTCTCGTGATCTACTTGTGATCTCTGTCTGTCAAATAAATAAAATTTTTTAAAAAAGAAAAAAGGTAAAAAAAGAACTGAGTTCCAGGGATCTATATTTTAAGTAAACCCCTGAAGTACTTCTGAGGAACATTACCTAAACTTTATAAAACCACTTATTAAAAAAAAAAGAAAAACAAACAAATGAATACATAATTATGTACTATAAAACGCCACTGAAGGAGGCTACAAGTTGCTGTGTGACTGTCTAATAGGGGCCTGGGGAGGGTTGATACTCAATGGTCAGCCATTCCCTGGGAGTCAGAGAATGCAAGGGCACGGCCATGTAGCTGGTGATCAGTTAGATGTGAGCAGTGGAAGTCCGTGAATGCTGAGAATGGCTCTCAAGTCAGAAGTCTGGACGTCATTCTTTGGTTCCTTTCTTTCTCTCTATTTTCTTTAATATATATCTCAAATCTATCCCATCTTCTTCATCATTGCTGCTCCTAACAGAATTCACAGGCTCTTGTCTTGCCTGGATCTGCAACATTTTCTCCCTAACTCTTATCCTTGCTTCTATATCACCCTCTTCCCTCATCTGTCCCCACAATGGTCTTCTAAATAAATCAATATATACATACATACACACATATGTATAATATTATAAAAGTTATAAATTTTATAATAGAATATATAGATATATATCTATATAGAATATATAGATATGTGTGTATATATATATATATATACTGGGACTTTGTGTATATATATTTTTGTATATATATATATATAAAATATCTATCTATCTATTTATCTATCTATATATCTGTGGCCTGGAGAGTAAAGTCTGAAAACCTGGTGCTGTTTACAGAGTCCTTCCTGGCCACTATATGCTCAGATTTCCATTGCCGTCACCTTTCATCTGGAATTTTCCAGCAGCATCGGTGTGACTGGCTTGTCTGGAATCCTGAGCTATGTCAGTCTTCTCTCTACTCTGTAGCACATGGATTCTTCTAAATAATGAAACTCAACACCCCTGTCCTTGTCATAATCCTTTAGAGGATCTCCTTGGCCACCTGTAAGATAGCATCCAAACTCCTCTCAGTGGCTCATAATGTCCTTCATGATCTCATATATCATCTATTCCATAGCCCTTACCTCTTTATCTCTTGCCATTCCATCCCATGCTTTAATCTACATTCCTGGTATTCTTTTACTTTTAGTTTCTCCAGTTTATCATGGCTTCTTGCCCCTTGGTCTTAATGTCCCCTCCCTTCCCCTCTTCCTCCCCCCCCTTCCTTCCTTCCCTCTTTCCTTCCTTCCTTCTTCACCTGGTGCCCTCTTGCAATCCTCTCTCCTGGGTTATCTCCCACATCCATCAGGCTGCTGTCCACATATCTGTGAAGCCCGGGCCGGAAGGCCCTGCTAGATGTTCCTCTAGCAGCACCATTTCCTTATTCTTTTGTACGGAATCTCATACGGAGCTGTGACAGGCTCTTTGCATATCTCTGTCCCCACCTCCACTGTCTCTGGGGGTCAAGAACCATATCTTGGTTACCGTGAATCCCCACATTGAACCTTGTCTTGAATAGAGTGAGTATGCAACATGTTTTTTATATGCCAAATAATACTGAGTGTTAATACTTCTTGAATGTATCAAGTTAAATCATTTGCATATTTTAAAAAGGACAGCTTTATTGAGATAATTCACATTTGCCCATAAAATTCGCCCTTTTAAAGGGGTAATTCAGTATTTTTCAGTATATTCACAGAGTTGTATATCCATCTCCACCATCTAATTTTAAGCCATTGCCTAAGAAATCCTGTTCCCTTTAGCATTCACTATGTTCCCTTCTCCCCATAGCCCCTGCAGTCACCAATCTATTGTCTGTTTATGGGTTCTAGACATTTCATATAAAATAATATTTTATAAAATGTTCTGGACATTTCATATAAAATCAAATCTCACAATATGTGGTCTTGGGACTAACTTTTCTTACTTTGCATATTTTCAAGTTTTGTCC